>NC_084737.1:36360071-37107571 GCF_033978785.1 Entelurus aequoreus | reverse complement strand
GAATATTAACCAAGTATTAGTGATATTGTTATTATAAGCACTAACACAAACTATTTTTTAGCTGCGCCGTGATCACATAGAGCTAACTCGCCTGTAATGCTATATTGACATCATCAGCTGGTGAGCTGCTTTCTCACCTTGGAGCTACTGAAAGTTAATAAATAAAGCCTCTCACCTTGGATGAGGACCTAATCCTTCAAGTTGGTCAACAATGGCGTCCAATTTACACCCAGAAATTGCCAGAAAGACACAATAAGAGGCTTGGTACCACCCCTCTTTTAGCTCTGCGAGAATTATAATAACAATAATACCTGGGATTTATATAGCGCTTTTCTAAGTACCCAAAGTCGCTTTACATGTTAAAAACCCATCATTCATTCACACCTGGTGGTGGTAAGCTACTTTCGTAGCCACAGCTGCCCTGGGGTAGACTGACGGAAGCGTGGCTGCCAATTTGCGCCTACGGCCCCTCCGACCACCACCTACCATTCATTCAACATTCATTCACCGGTGTGAGCGAGCAGAATGAGTCATTCTTTACCTAAATGAGAATATATCAACATCCTAACAGCTGGCATCCTAATGACAGCATACATTGTACAGTAAGTGATGTTTTATTATGTTTGTTGACTCTCATGAAGTCTGCAGTAGGTCGTACTCGATGATATCGAAGGAAAAAGCGAACATTCTGATGTATTTGTAAAATGAATGCGCCGCATGTGCTTAAAATGAGCAAAATATGTACTGTAAATAGTTCATGTTATTATGAGTGTGCCTATTACTACATTACTTACAGCGTGTATACAAACTTTGGAGGTGTTTAGATATTTTTTTAGGCGCTTTATAGGCAGAATAGAGCGACTCACATAGGCTTCATTGTAAGCAGAATTTTGTTGGCATACATTTACTAGTTAGAATGCATTAAAAAAAGAAAACCATATGTGTTCTTGTCTTACCCAAGGCTTGTGAATGATAGGGAAAAAAAGAAAAAGATGCCGTCTCACAAGTGAGAAGTGTGTCTGTCATATATAACAGCAAATAAATATTGTAATGAGCTAACACACACGTCAAGGCAAATAGTCTGCAGTCTAATTTTTTCTTTGAAATAAAAATAGAAATGTATCTTGCTCAAATATTCTCTTATTTAGTTATTTATAGACTGCTAAAGTCACTCACAATTACTCAACATATAAACAACTGGATTGCTAAGCAGAATGGATAAGTGCATTGGTATTAATAACACATACAAATTCCATCACTCTAAAAGAAAGGTGACTGTTGCAGAAATGAAAAATGACATCCCTGCTGCGGCCTGCTCTACTTCCTGTTCCAGTGTCCACCCTGCCCCGTCTGCTTTAAAAGTTCTCAGCCAGGTCACGAGCCACCCTCTGCTGGCTGGGCATGAGCCAGCCACCTGGCAGCACCACGGCCCTGCGCCCGCCGGCTTCTGCGGCGGCCAGAGAGAGGCCTGAGATGCTGGCGGCGGACACACTGTCGTCTGATTGGCTGCCTCCGGACTCTGACTCATCATCCGTCAGTTGATGTAAAGAAAGCGAGGAAGTGAGGAAGGAGAATGGTTTCCTCTGTGCGTGGATCACAGCATCACTTGACAAAGGTCTGTTGTGTGCATCATCTGTTCTCTGATCTTCCTCAACCTCTAGGAGCCTATCTTCACCCTCTTCATCATACAGCCAGCCTTGCAGCTGCTTCATCTCATGGTAGCCTGCTGCCACTTCCCAGTTTTCATCTTGCTCCTCCTCAGACTCCTCTTTGGGCCAGGGAAGCTTTTTGGAATGACTAGGAATTGACAGCACAACATTCTCCGAGCTGTCTCCTCTCTCCAGATTCACTTCCTCTATTACTTCTTCTGCCTTTTCTGCGACCCTTTCCTCTACAGGAGTTACATCCTGCCTCTCCACCTGTACACATTCCTCTACTTCCTCTCTCCTACCCAGCCTCTCTCTGCTCCTTCCTCGCTCACCTTTTCTGCCCCCTTCTGTCACTTTCTCAGCATCACTATCATACAACGACAGGGCGTCCTTGGGCAAACTCTGAGATTTTCTTGTTTTCCTCCTGGCTTTCCGAGAGTTCTCTCGCTGACCCCCCTCATCCTCCACAGGGTCCAAGTTGGGGTTATTTAACCCCGAGCGACCTCCTGAATGCCTTCTTCTCCTTCCTGTTCCTTTCTCCCGTGCGTCCAAAGACTTGCTTCTCCGCTTCTGCTTGGAGCGGCGCCCCCTTTGCCTGGTAGAGTTTACTGCAGCCATACCCTGCTCCCGGGGGTGACGCAGGTGGGAGGGGGAGGTGATTCTGTGTTTACGGCCTGGGGAATGAATAAAGGTCAAAACATTTTAAGTAAGAAAGTAACAGACTCATATTTGAAATATGTGCAATTTGATGTGAAAGTGTACAATTAGTGTTTTAATGCTTTGTCATTGAGATGCTTCACTCAGCTTCTTTTAATGTATTCATGTATGCAACTCTACATAATCCATACCTGAGCACACCCCTTACAATGCAACAACATGTTTGTTGCAGTACATGTTCTCAAGGGAAGGCGGTATATAAATTAGAGTAGTCAGTGTACAGCTCGTATAGCAGTATAGATTCACTATCTACTGAAAATAACTCAACAAAGCCATTAACATTTAAATAGTTAAATAGTGATTGTGTCACGGTCCGGGCGCATTCCAGTGCGCATTCATCTGCGTGCTGCGCTGAGCGCACCTCCAAGCGCGCACTTGCGCGCGACACTCCGGCTGCAGCAGGCGGCTGCATTCAATCTGCAGTCAATCAGGACTCTACACACCTGTCGCTGATGAGCTTCCTGGGCTTCTTAAGCCAGTGCAAACCTGTGTTCCGGGCCAGAACGTAGTTTCCTGTTTCGTACAGTAAGCCAATTCGTGTCAAGCTCTATGCTCACGCTCTCTCTGTGATTTCTCCTCCTCCGTGTTTCTTTTGTCTCGTGTTCCAGTTTCGTTCCAGCAGCATTCCTCCGTTCCCTGACGACGAGCTGTGTGTCTCGTCTACCCGTATTCCCTATGGTTCCCCTGGCTGCCTCTTTGCATCTCGACCTCCCGCCTGGACACGGACTTTGACGCCTCCCTCTTGCCCCAGACCTTCTGCCTGTCTCTGGATCTCCAAGCTTGCCTTTCCCCCTTGGACTTCCGCCTCTTGCTCAACACTACTGGTAACACTCAACACATAATCACTACACATAGTCTCACATACACATTTTGGATTAGTTTCACACTCCATACTATTGTAAATATTAAGAAATAGAGCTAAAACTACGTCCCTGCATTCTGTGCAGTCTCCCCCCCCTTGTACCGTAACAGATTACCTACAGTCAAGCATGGTGGTGGTAGCATCATGGGTGTTGGGAACCCGCATGGCTGCGGTATTTGTGACCCCAAGATGCAGGAACCAGGAGAACAACGAGCAGGTAAGACGATTTTAATATATTTAACAGAGGAGAAGCAGTCATGTATGCAACAGAGGTTCTTAACATATTCAATCCTCGAGCGCTGAGGAACAGGCGAGGCAGGCATAAATAGCCGCCTGATTGGCAACTGCAACCAGATGTGCCAGGCTGCCAATCAGAGACAGGTGAGGGAAACGAGCGCTTAGGGAGAAAAGCAGGAGGGGGAACAAAATAAGAGCGCCGACAGGAAACAAACACCAAACCAGGAACCACCACCAAAAGTGAAGTGACAGATCGTCACAATGGGGGCTGCATGAGTACTGTCAGCACTAGAGCACTGCGGTTCAAACATGAATTCCAACATGTAAAGCAAAAAGCGTTTTTTCTAGACACTTAAATCGCATTACAAAAACCTGAAAACCCATCATTCATTCACTCAACATTCATACATTGATGCTGGTAAGCTACATTTGCAGCCACAGCTGCCCTAGGGTAGACTGACGGAATTGTGGCTGCCGATTTGCGCCTACGGCCCAACCAACTACCACCAGTGTCTGTGTTTACTAGTGGTGCAATGGATCAACATTGATCCGTGATCCGTTCGGATCAATATCTTCGGTTCGGCACATACGTGATCCGCGGTTTGATATATGAAACAAAAAAAAAAGTTGTTCGCACGTTCAGTCCACACACAGCGTGGTCATGGCGAGCGGAGTAACTGAGGAGCTTCAACGCCCCGCAGCATTTAATCGGTGTGTTTATAGGTGCAGACTCGGTTGTGCAAAACGAGGGTTTTAAACACATGCTGAATGTGCTTGAGCCACGTTACGACATCCCGTCACGCACCCACTTCAGCGATAAGATTGTGCCAAATCTTTATGAGCAGGAAAAGAAAAAAGTTGTGGATGAACTATCCCGAGCATCATCTGTTGCGCTCAAGACAGACTGGTGGATGTCCAGGGGAACTATGTGACGATAAACGCTCACTTCATCACAGCAGACTGGGAGATGAGAAGACACGCCTCCTCTACGAGAGTCACCTTGCGCAGGTACTGACACAAGCAGTGGAGGAATGGAAGATAAAGATATCCCAGTCACACGTGATAATGTCAGAAATAAAATAAATGCAGTGAATGAGGCAGGACTGGGACCACAGGTAGGTGCTTTGCACATGTAGTGAATTTGGCATCACAGAAGGGAATCTCAGTCAATAGGATGGAGCGCCTCCTCGGGAGGATCAGGAAGGAGGTTAACTACTTCCACCCAAGCACAACAGCTGCTCATGTGCTTAAGACAAAGCAAGAAATGCTAAAGCTGCCTACTCATAAGCTCATACATGATGTCCCAACGAGGTGGAACTCCACTTATGATATGTTGGAGCAGCAGGCAGCTGTATACTCTGCATTGACCCACAAGACCCTGAAGACAAATGTCAAAGACATCATCACCCTGTCTGATGATGATGTGAGAGTGGCAGAGGAGGTCCTCCTGGTGCTTAAACCCCTCAAAACTGTTACATCTCTACTGAGCACTGAAACTTCACCATCTGTGTCAATGATCCTGCCACTGAAAACAAGGATTCAATCAATGGCTCCAAGTGTGGAAGACAGCAGCATCACTCCAGATGTCAGGCTTTATTTCACTATCTATGATTCAAGGAAGATGATGTGCCTTCTTATGTTGCACTTTAAGTTGTTTTTTATTAATGGTCATTGGTCCAAGTTTAAAGAAAGGAGAAATGCCTTTTTATGTTGCACTGTTTTTCATTAATTATGTTAAAAGGAAAATAAAAATGCATGTCAAGTTAATCAACAGATTGTATTATTCTCCAGTGCAATAACAGTACTGAAATGAAGGCTAAAAGGGCATTAATGGGAGCTTTAAAAAAAAAGAAGAAAAAAAAACTAGTTACTTTTCACAGTAACGCATTTCTTTTTGGTGTAAGTAACTGAGTTAGTAACTGAGTTACTTTTGAAATAAAGTAACTAATACCTGTAACAAGTTACAGGTTTTCAGTAACCAACCCAACACTGGTATTCCCCTATACTTTCAGGATCCAGGAGGAGGTTTTGACCTCGTTATATCGTCTGAGCACTGGGGTTGACTGCTTCAAGTCTTCTCTGAAGTTGTGGAACCTATCGGACAATACGGCATTCAAGTGTGGCAAGCCTGAGCAGACTACTGTGCACATAATCACTGGCTGCCCTCTACAAAGCCCACTCTTAGCAGTTGGAAAGAAGGGCTTGGCTTCACGACATAGCGTTAGCATCAGTTATGCAAAAGAAGATGCTCTGTGATGTTATCATGAAGGGGTGGACTTGGATAAGAGTAACAACTATGCAGATTTGGTGAATTAAAGCAGTGCTAGATAACAATGGTGCTCACACTAAGTGTTGACACTTTAGAGACAATTTGGACATGTTTATTACGGCTCAAGCACCTGCCGCCGCACATACAGCTGTGTGCTCGGACCGCTGGACACGCCCACGGGCGTTCCTCTCATGCTGCAGCCGCTCCGTCGCGCGGCTGCACGTAATTTACAATCAACACACCTGATGCTGATGAAAGCTCCCCTGCCTTCATAAGCCAGCGGATCCTACGTTCCAGTGCCAGAACGTAGCTACTTGTACCAGTACAGTAAGCCTCACACGTCCCCAGCTTTCCTCGCCTATGTGCTTCCTTGGTGCTCATTGTGTCCTGTCCTGTGTCGTCACCCTGCAGGTCCTCTTCGTTCCCTGGATTCAAGTTGTGTGTCTCGTCTACCCAGATTCCCTCCTGTCTTCTTGCTGCTTTCCTGGATCTCAACCTCTCGGCTGGACACGGACTCTGACGCCTCTCTCCTGCCATTGACCTCTTGCTTGCCCACAGACCTCCGAACCTGCATTGCTCCTTCTGGACTTCCGCACCTTCCTCAACACGCACCTTCAACACCTCCCGGTAACACTCAACAGATAATCGCTTCGCATAGTCACACACCACATATTTGGCTTAATTACACACGTCGCACATTCGTGCAAATAAATACGCTGCAAGCTTAACGACGTCCCTATCTCAGTGCCGTCTCCTTAATCACTGTACTGTTACAATGTTTACTGTAAGGTGTACTCACTTTTGTTGCCAACTATAGTTAGACAATAATGGCTGTGTTTTTATTTAAATCCAGACAACAGTACATGTATACAAGAAGCACATTGACTACTCTAAGTGCATCCATGTTTTATTTTTATAATATTGTCTATTTAGAGGATGTAATAAAATGTTTCCTGAAATGTGAAGGGTGTACTTACTCTACCATATTGTATCACCTCAAACTATAATTAAGTTTGGAGGTAAAGTAGACAAGTTGTTTAGAATGTTTCAATGGGATGTATAAAAACAATTGTGAAGATTCTGTCAGTGAAGACAAAAGTGATTAGTGAGCATAGAGATGTAGAGAGACAGAAAATGGGAGAACTAACAGGAACCATTACCAACCGCGTATTCTCTGTCCGTCCAATGACATAAAAGCAAGGCTCGCCTGATTTGGAGTTGGTCATACAAAGAGACAAACTGGACAGCTCCACTGAGAGAAAGAGAAAGAGAAATTGGGAAAAAGACCGAAAGAGAAGGAAAACAGAAAGAGCAGCCGTGTTTGGAGAAGAAAACATGTACAGCACATGAGAAAATTAGTTTGTGGGTGAATTACAGATAGGAAAGGGTATACAGTATTATAGAACAAGCAGTTTGAAATCTCATGCAAGGATTTTCCTAAAAGTTATATCTCAATAACGATACTCCCAAACCCTTCCTCTCCTTCTTACCATAGTCAGGCACGTATCCATTTCCTCTCTTGAGGACCAGATGAATGTGGTGGCCTCCTCTGCGGATCTGCTCCACAGCCTGACTGTGGGTCATCCCCGCTGTGCTGTCACCATTGATCTCCACAAGCTGGTCACTCACCTGCACAAGAATGAAAACACTTGAAGTTATCAGCCTGAGGGCTTCAGGCTATGAGGAAAAACAAAAAAGGTAGGATGAAGAATTATTTGCATCTAATCTTGGCACAATGGCACAATAACACCGACGTGTGACATACAGTGACGTAAATGCTGCTAAATGTGGGCAAGTGTACCTAATGTTGTGACAAGGTGAATCTGTATATACACTAATGTTTATGAAGTTCATTTTCAAACGTATCCGGGAAAAAATAACAGTGATGTTTGTTTTCAATATATGTAGTCAAAAGTGTACATTTTCAAAATATAAATTATGATACCTTTGGAGAGGATGGGGCGTTGTTTCGTTTGCAATCTAGGAACGCCTCCACAAACAAAAATGTTGTACATATGCTGAAAGTAGGTATTGAATATAAATGTGGAGAAAAATGTATGCAAAATTTACACCAAAGAATATCTAATACATGTTATAGACCATAATAAAGTGTTTAAATGTAAATTGAAATCATCATAGATCCTCTTAAAACAATTGTCAGGGCCATCCCTCGATATATTGGGGCATTGTATTTTTCACAACTATTTTATTTATGTGAAAATGTTTTGTACATTTTTAATCAAACTTAAGTTTAATTTAATGCATGTTTTGTACTAAAACGAGAGAGAAAATGCCCAATAATTTTTTTTTTTTTGTGAAAAATAACACTTTTTACATAAATTTGTAAACTTTGCAGACACATATCTAATAGGGACTTGAACTCAGTACCACTGCAAGACTAGAGCTAACACCAAGGAGAAGGGTGAAAAAGTCCATCCACCCATCCATTTTCTTCCGCTTGTCCCTTTTGGGGTCGCGGGGGTTGCTGTAGCCTATATCAGCTGCAGGAAGGCGGGGTACACCCTGGACAAGTCGCCACCTCATCGCAAGGCCAACACAGATAGACAGACAACATTCACACTCACATTCACACACTAGGGCCAATTTAGTGTTGCCAATCAACCTATCCCCAGGTACATGTCTTTGCAGGTGGGAGGAGTACGGGGAGAACATTCAAACTCCACACAGAAAGACCCAGAGCCCGGGGATCGAACCCAGGACCTTCGTATTTTCAAAAGATAATTTATGATACCTTTGAAGAGGATGGGGCGTTGTTTCGTTTGCAATCTGGGAACGCCTCCACAAACAATAATTTTGTACATATGCTGAAAGTAGGTATTGAATATAACTGTGGAGAAATATTTATGCAAAATTTACACTACAGCATATTTAATACATCTTATAGACCATAATAAAGTGTTTAAATGTAAATTGAAATCATCATGGATCCTCTTAAAATAATTGTCAGGGCCACCCCTGGCGATATTGGGGCATTATATTTTTCACAACTAATTTATTTATGTGAAAATGTTTTGTACATTTTTAATCAAACTTAAGTTTACTTTGATGCACCATTTGTACTAAAACAAGAAAGAAAATGCTCAATAATAAATATTTTTTTGTGAAAAATAACACTTTTGACATAAATGTGTAAACTTTGCTGACACATATCTAATAGGGACTTGAAATCAGTACCACTGCAAGACTAGCACTAACACTGTGCGCCAAGGAGAAGGGTGAGAAAGTCCATCCACCCATCCATTTTCTACCGCCTGTCCTTTTTGGGGTCGCGGGGGGCGCTGGAGCCTATCTCTGGGATCGAACCCAGGACCTTCATATTGTAAGGCACATGCACTAACCCCTGTATCACCGTGCTGCCTGGGTGAGAAAGTCAAATGTGCCATTATATTATCAGTGGCGGATCAAGAATTGGCAAGGATTGTTTGCTGACATTTTGAATGCACTTCTTTACACAAAATGAGGCCCCTTAGGGATCATGGGCCCCACGCACAGACCATGCTCTGTTGTTATTAGCAATTGTTAGTTTTATTTCAGAGACTGTCTCCAACCACTGCTAGGTCACTCACCTGCATCTTTTGGCTGTGTGAGGCTGGCCCTCCCTCCATTAGTCCCAGGACATAGAGGCCCATGTTGTACTCACTTCCCCCTCTGAGACTAAACCCAAAGCCAGAGGCGCCGCGATCCAGGTCAAGGCTGTAATACCTGGAGTCACGCTGGAAGGGAGAGTCGAAAGCGTGTAAATGTGGACTTGAATCATAAAATCAAACATGTCTTCCCTATGCAGCACTCACTTTCGGTCGTGAACGCTGACCCTTTCTGCTTCTGTGACCAGGATCATACTCAGTGGGTTCCGAAAGCCCTGTTAAATCTGTAGGAGTGTCATACCAGAAAGGTTCAATCTCAAGTAAAGAGATTGTGAAAGTGTATTTGGGCTTACAGGTGCTGGGCCGGGGGACAATAGTGAGGCGTAGACTGTTTCCTGCACGCCGTAGGATCTGAGCTAGCTCTCGATGAGGAAGGGTCACTACTGAGCGTCCTTCTACGGCCTCCAATCGATCTCCGGGCCGAATCTGACCGCTTTTAGATGCTGGGCTACCTCTGCGTACCGTCACAAAACGGTGGGGAAGGAGAGATGCAGCTACAGAGGGAATGAAAAACATCCGTACACAGAGTTGAAATGTCTTTTACCTTGATATGATCAGCCTTAGTGCATAAAACTGGATTCCTATTTGAAATTGATTTGAAGTGCAGTTGGGCTGCGCATGGTGGTTTACATTAAATGACTTCTTTTTCTCCACACCTCCCAGTGTCTCCTTGAAATACACATCTTTTCTTTCAGCCCATCTGTCAACTAATCTCTCCAACGGCTGACACAGCAGCCTTCATATGCACCGCCTTGCTGCTCAGGTGCAAACTGCCACAGGACACAAACTTTCTTGTGATAATTTATCATACCCCAAATCTGTCAAAGAGCCAAACTTTTGATATTTACTTTTATCTTTAATCACATTGGTTATTTTAGTGCTCAGCTCTTATGGGATGCTGCAACCTGCAGCTCCCCCATTAGTAAGCCACTGCAGTTACGTGTTGGCAACACAAAATGTATTTTCCTTTGTTTGGGATAATGTGCACCATCATCTCTCAGCATGGATAAGAAGTGGGGCGCGCCTTATTCACTACATGTACCACAAACTCAATTTGTCCTATTTTTTGTGTGATCATTTGTATTGCAGATTAATTCTTCGGTACTTACAGGATGAGGAGAAAAATTAGTTTTTCGTTTATCTGCTGCAGCACCAGCTAAAATCTGTTTTATTTATCTATTTATTTACTTAGCTTTTTGCCTCTCTTTTTCTTTGTGTGGGAAGATCTTCATGTATCTTAAAAAGTTTACATTACTTGCCACTGGGGATGCAGTTATTGATTTTTTTAGTCATCGAGTCATCTATCGATTAGTTAAAGTATCAGATAAAACACATTGTAGCCTCAATGCGTATTTTAAGGAAAATAGTTGAAAATAAACAATTACGTTTTTGCTTGCCACAACCTTCTTCTTTTTTTAAATAAATACATATCATCGACGTTGATATTGCACTTTTGACACGTGTGCATTAATAAGGATAAAAAAACAAAAAATCTCCGCTGTTTGCTGACACAGCTCAAAGCAACCACACACCACCACTCCCATGTGTGCTCTATTGCAGCGGCCGTGTGGAAAATATGTCCGCATATTTCACGTTCAATGTGGATCTGATTTAATATATTCTTATGAGTTACACTCATTAATCGAAGTAAGAACATATAAATCAAAGCTTTTTTCTAATTGATTAATCAATTAATGTGTGAATGTGAGTGTGAATGTTGTCTGTCTATCTGTGTTGGCCCTGTGATGAGGTGGCGACTTGTCCAGGGTGTACCCCGCCTTCCGCCCGAATAAAGCTGAGATAGGTTCCAGCACCCCCCGTGACCCCAAAAGGGACAAGCGGTAGAAAATGGATGGATTAATCAATTTATTAATTCATCGTTACAGCCTTACTAGCCACCTATTACATTTAGAAGTGATGATGGATTAAACTACAATAATACATTTCATAAAGGAATAATTACAGCGGTTATTGAGTCATTTAGTAAATCATATTCTCATTCTTGTTTTCATTATTGTAGTATTGTAGTTCCAATGTGTGTTGTGTTAATCAGAATAATTCTGTTTTTCAGATTTCTAAACCAGTCACATGTATTTATGAATTATAACCATAGTGTCATCCTTCCATTAAAGCGAATAACCCTCATTTGTCTAAAATCATTAAATGTGTTTACATTTATTATTTTCCATTTATTATCATTACATTTTATTATAAATGTGCTTGAATGTTTCTTAATTAACATGTTTTCATCATAAAAATCGTCCTCAGTCTCTATATACAATTGCAAGAAAACGTATCCCTTTGGGATCTCATCTTCATCTAAGTCACAACAATAGACAAACACAGTCTGCTTAAACCAATACCGAACAAAAAAAAAATGTTTTCATTTTTTTATTAAACACAAAATGTAAACATTAACAGTGCAGGTTGGAAAAAGTATGTGAACCTTTGGATTTAATAACTGCTTGACCCTAGTTTGGCAGAAATAACCTAAACCAAATGTTTCCTGTAGTTGCAGATCAAACCTGTACAATGGTCTGGAGGTGTTTTGGACCATTCCTGTTTACAAAACTGTTTTATGCTTGGGATGTCTGGTGTGAATCACTCTCTTGAGGTCATGCCACAGCATCTCAATCAGGTTGTGGTCAGGACTCTGATGGGGTCACTCTAGAAGGCGTATTTTCTTTACTTTTACACTTTAGGTCACTGTCCTGTTGCAATACCCATCCTCAATTGAGCTTCAGTTGGCAGACAGATGGTCTTAAGATTTCCTGCAAAATGTCTTGATACAATTGGGAATTCATTTTTATGTTGTTGACAGCAACCCGTCCAGACCCTAAGACAGCAAAGCCACCCCAAACCATGATGCCCCCTCCACCATATTTCATCGTGGGGATGAGGTTTCGATGTTGGTGTGATGTGCCTTTTTTCTCCACACATAGCGTTGTGTGTTCCTTTTAAACAACTACATTTTGGTTTCATTTGTCCACAGAATATTTTACCAGTAGTACTGTGGAACATCTAAGACCTCTTTTGCAAACTCCACACATAGTGCAATGTTTTTCTTTGACAGCAATGGCTTCCTCTGTGGTGTCCTCCCATGAACTCCATTCTTGTTTAATGTTTTCCTTATTGTTGATTAATCAACAAAATGTTAGCATGTACCAGCGTTTTTTGTAAGTCTTTAGCTGACACTCTCAGATTTTTTTTCACCTAATTGAGCATTCTGTGCTGTGCTCTTGCGGCCATCTTTACCGAACCACCACGCCTAGGGAGAGTAGCAACAGTGCTGAACGTTCTCCATTTGTCTTACCATGGACACATGGACATCAAGGCTTTTAGAGATACTTTTGTAACCTTTTCCATCTTCATGCAAGTCAACAATTCTTGAGCATAGGTTTTCAGAAAGCGCTTTTGGGCGACACAACTGTTCACATCCGGCAATACTTCCTGAGAACAGCAAACTGGTTTGTTTTTATAAGGCAGTGCAGTTTAAACCAACACCTGCAATCTAATCACATTGGTTGTACTCAAGGTTGGCTGACTCCTGGCTCCTATTGACTCTCAGAGAAGTCAGTAGCTTAAGGGTTCACATACTTTTTCCAACCTGCACTGTCAATGTTTACATATTGTGTTCAATAAAAAACTAAAACATATTTGTGCAGTATTAGTTTAAGCAGACTGTGTTTGTCTATTGTTGTGACTTAGATGAAGACCAGAACACATGTTATGCCCAATTTGTGCAAAGTACATGCCAAAGGGTTCACATTCTTTTTTTGCAACTGTACTACCTTTTGCTGGCAACAGCTGGCCCTTCTCAAGTCCCTGTTTAACCGATAGAGCAGCATGAACTATTTATTTCAATGTGGCACAAATCACCTCCTTACCCAAAGTGCTTCCATTATTAAAATTGCCAGTTTTATCCCTTCTTTGCAGACCTACTGCATGTACCGAAAAATGAACATTTTCCAAAAATATATTTTTTTTACATTTTATTCAAATGGAATATTGATTTAAAAACACCTTCAACTTTGTGCACTTTGTAAAATTCAGGTGAACTCAATGAAATAACACATTTCTTTTGCGTCCAGACTTTAGGCACACATGTTGTAAATGGTTGTTAGTAAGCTGTGTGTCATAAGAGATCTATGTCTGTCGAGCCAGTCACTGCCTCTAATTCAGAGCCCATGAGACAACTGTTCATTCCGGGCTTCATCTGAGTGGCACGGGCAGAGATGGCAATCAGGTCAAATCAGAGCAGAGGCAGCTTTGCAAATAGTCTTCTTACCACATATAATACAACAGTGGAACGTTGACCTCTGCCAAATACACAAGCGCACATGCGAAAGCCTTTCTCACGTGCACGTATGATGACTCACACATGTGCTCAGCCACACACACACACACACACACACACACACACACACACACACACACACACACACACACACACACACACACACACACACACACACACACACACACACACACATGCATCCAAATGGGCTGCTTCATATCAAATTGTCTTTCCCCCTGGCAGTCCATGTTGTCCTGTCCAGAGTAATCTCACTGCATCATGCCTAGTAGCCCAAACAGCAACAGCGCTCTGCTGCAATGACCACCGCTCAGAAGAGGTACCACCATCTCCAACCATTATGGAAAAACATACACTCCATATAGCGGTGTCTTGCAGTCTGATAATGCTAACCACACATCCCAGATGAGAGAGTGCCTGTTAATCTTCACTGAACAGCATCTGTCATATCTGTTAAAGCTGTTCATTTCATTGCCCACTAATGGGCCCAATACATTCCTGAAGGCCAGTAGCATGTAACATCATTTATACCTATAGCTATTCAGAAACATGTCGGCATGTGGATCCAAGTTCCACATGGCCACAGTCAACACGTCTGACAGAGCAAACTTCTGAGTTACAATGAAAAGCTCTCAGCTGATGCGTAAAACTGAATAAACAGACAAAACACTGCAGCAAACCAACACCAAACAAGCTCACCCGTCTGCTCAAAATCATGATAGGAGAAGCAAACGAAGCAAATAATTACGTTTAGACTCCTTCACAGTTCTCAAAGCGGACTGTAGTCTCTCCAGCATGGCTCTCCTAATAGCATGGGCTAAAAAGGAGGAAAAAATAACTCCTCGATCCAACTGGGATCTCTCTCCAAGGTGCTGATGCTCAAACGTAATGGTTAAATGGGGCTAAAACAGAGGCTGTCCCATCGTGTGTTTTTCTCTTCTGTACGAGAGTAGCATTTCTCTTAAGCATTCAGCCAGCGATGGAGAGAGCAGGAGGTGGGTGGGAGGAGGAGGAAGGCTGAGTTTTAATCTTTCGAAAAACCAGACGGGACATTTTTACTGCAGAGTAAAGGGGTGGCGAGGGAGAGATCGAGAGAAAGAGAGAGAGGGCCGGTGAGGAAAAATGATGGAAGAGCAGAGGCGATAAAAGGAGATGGGAAAGGATGGGGGGGTCGGTGATGAAGAAAAAGTGTGATGTCGAGTGACAGAGAGGACTTCTTTCTGTGACATGACAAGTGAGAAATGAAAGGGTGAGTAAGGACACAATGAAGATGGAGGTTCGGGGGACATGTGCACCTATGACATCGATCTGGCCATGACATTTTTTTTTATAAATGTGTGTTTGCTTGGGCCATACAGCAAATTAGACTGCATCAAAGCGGAACAGAGGGCAGCCAACACAAGACAAGGGATGCAGAAACGGGCTCATTCGTCACAGGGATGAGCTTCACATTAAACTACTCAAGGCAGGATGTGTTGCATTTCCAGATGCCAGACAGGGCATACACGGTCCTGTCTGATGGGAGCACCAGTAAACATTGGTGTTGGACAATCAAAAGGTCATTTTATATGAGACAGTTAATAGGTATAATCATGAAGCAGAAAATGTCAGTGAGATTCCAAATAGGGATTAGTTACTGTTCAACATGGACCATGCACACTTGCATGCAGAAGAATTTAAATCTGAAAAAACGGTGTTTGGTGCACTTAAAACAGAGCCACATTAGAGGAGGACAGTACGCACTTCTATTGTGGGACTTTAAATGTTGATACTGCCAGTCATTTTTAGAATTTCTTTAAAGGCCTACTGAAACCCACTACTACCGACCACGCAGTCTGATAGTTTATATATCAATGATGAAATCTTAACATTGCAACACATGCCAATACGGCCGGGTTAACTTATAAAGTGCAATTTTAAATTTCCCGCAAAACTGCCGGTTGAAAACGTCTATGTATGATGACGTATGCGCGTGACGTCAATCGTTGAAACGGAAGTATCCAATACAAAAAGCTCTGTTTTCATCGCAAAATTCCACAGTATTCTGGACATCTGTGTTGGTGAATCTTTTGCAATTTGTTTAATGAACAATAAAGACTGCAAAGAAGAAAGCTGTAGGTGGGATCGGTGTATTAGCGGCTGGCTGCAGCAACACAACCAGGAGGACTTTAAGATGGATAGCAGATGCGCTATCCGACGCTAGCCGCCGACCGCATCGATGATCGGGTGAAGTCCTTCGTCGCTCCGTCGATCGCTGGAACGCAGGTGAGCACGGGTGTTGATGAGCAGATGAAGGCTGGCTGGCGTAGGTGGATAGCTAATGTTTTTAGCATAGCTCTGTGAGGTCCCGTAGCTAAGTTAGCTTCAATGGCCTCGTTAGCAACAGCATTGTTAAGCTTCGCCAGGCTGGAAAGCATTAACCGTGTAGTTACATGTCCATGGTTTAATAGTATTGTTGATTTTCTGTCTATCCTTCCAGTCAGGGGTTTATTTATTTTGTTTCTATCTGCAGTTAAGCCCGATGCTATCACGTTAGCTTCGTAGCTAAAGTGCTTCGCCGATGTATTGTCGTGGAGATAAAAGTCACTGTGAATGTCCATTTCGCGTTCTCGACTCTCATTTTCAAGAGGATATAGTATCCGAGGTGGTTTAAAATACAAATCCGTGATCCACAATAGAAAAAAGGAGAGAGTGTAGAATCCAATGAACCCTTGTACCTAAGTTACGGTCAGAGTGAAAAAAGATACATCCTGCACTGCACTCTAGTCCTTCACTCTCACGTTCCTCATCCACGAATCCTTCATCCTCGCTCAAATCAATGGGGTAATCGTCGCTTTCTCGGTCCGAATCGCTCTCGCTGCTGGTGTAAACAATGGGGAAATGTGAGGAGCCCTTCAACCTGTGACGTCACGCTACTTCCGGTACAGGCAAGGCTTTTTTATCAGCGACCAAAACTTTATCGTCGATGTTCTCTACTAAATTCTTTCAGCAAAAATATGGCAATATCGTGAAATGATCAAGTAGGACACATAGAATGGATCTGCTATCCCCGTTTAAATAAAAAAAATTCATTTCAGTAGGCCTTTAAACCAAATCATGCTAAGTATTTCAAAAGACACTTAAAAATATGTGACAGAATAGGATCTGGTATAGTGGTCTCTCACCTTTTTTGTTCTCCAGATCCTGGGAGGCGATGACAAATCCAAACCCTTCTCCTGGCTTTCTCCTCAACTCAACTTCAAACCCTCTCAGTGGTCGCACTCTTTCGTCTTCTCGCATTTCGAGACCTGAATCGGGTTCTGTAACTCTGCCGGCATCTTCCTCCAGACCTGTATTGATCCAGTCTTTGGGCTCCATGGTCAGAGTGACCGGAATTGACTCCAAGAAACTGGTGCTCTGGATTAGCGAAGAATTTGTCCGGGCTGGGGACGGAGGGGTACTGAATGAAGTACGGGGCATGAGTAAGGAATCAAAGGAATCGATGAGCATGACGTTGTTTTCTAAGCCACCAGGTGGGGGAGGAGGGTGGAGTAGAGGAGGGGGGAGTCTCCGAACGGAGCCGGGAGAAATAGTTGAATGATAGATGCCTGATGATAACAATGAGAAAGATGTGAGATATAAGTCTTATAAAGAACCCTGACTTTAAAGTTTTTACCTCCCCTGAAAACCAACAGGATGACTTCTCCTTGTTTGGTATGCTCCTGAAGAACTGTTTGTACCTGAGAAAAAAATATGCTGTATTAAATAAGGGTCAATCACTTTTAACACATTTTCAATGATGAAAGGGCTTCCATTAGAACTCAGCTTTAGGAGAGCACACATGACATTTGACAGAGGAGATGTGGAATTGCTTTTTAACAAAACACAGTAGATCATACTAGTTTGTTTTGAAGTACAGTGGTACCTCATCTTAAAAGTGCCCCAACTCAAGAGTGTTTTGAGGTAAGAGCTGTCTTTTGGCTCATTTTTATGCTTTAAGTTGAAAGCTAAAATTGTAATTACAGGCATTCCTATCACTAGTTGACATAACTAATGTGACGTCACAATGAACCCCGTAAGATCCAATCAAAACATTGTGTCTTACTCGCTAGCATTATCTTATAGCTAGACATTAACATTTGTTTTTCAACCATGGTAAGGTAAAATTGGATGTGAAAGGACAGTGCTGAGAAGAACTGAATGATATCCATTGAATTGTGTGGAGTGAACTTGGCGAAGCAGTTCGAGTGTATCACTGCTAGTCTGCACAATACTAAGCCTAACGACAGGCAAGAATGTTAAACTATCTAAATGGTGGATGTGTGTGTGTGTGGGGGGGGGGGGGCGTGGCCTGCGGGCCTGCAGTGAAGCGGGGTGTGCCAGGACCAGCTTCGTAGATGGCCCACCTGGGCCTGGTTATCTAATCACCTGTCGCTCTGTTAAAAGGCAGCAGCCGGGAGGAGAGAGTTGTTGGAGTGGGAGTTGGAGCTGAAGGAGAGTCGGAGCGAAAGCGAGAGAAAAGACATTTGCTGAAAAGCCACAAAAAGACTGTATTTGGAAAAATAAAACGTCATTGTGAATCTGACTTTGATTGATTGATTGAGACTTTCATTAGTAGGTTGCACAGTGAAGTACATATTCCGTACAATTGACCACTAAATGGTAACACCCGAATAAGTTTTTCAACTTGTTTAAGTCGGGGTCCACTTAAATTGATTCATGATACAGATATATACGATCATTTATACTATCATCATAATTCAGTCATCACATAAGATAATCACATTGAATTATTTACATTATGTACAATCAGGGGTGTGGAGGGGGCGGGGGGGAGGATATGGACATCAAGTAGTGGACATAGAGAGAGAGAGAGAGAGAGAGAGAGAGAGAGAGAGAGAGAGAGAGAGAGAGAGAGAGAGAGAGAGAGAGAGAGAGAGAGAGAGAGAGATCGATCAGAAGGCATAAGAAAAAGAAAAAGTATCTGCATTTGATTGTTTACATTTGATTATTAGCAATCCGGGGAGGGTGTTAGTGACCTGGACTCTCATGTCAATGGTTGGTGGTCCGAAGAACCCACTGGAGGGCAACCTCCACAATTTGGTGCCCAACCAAGCCGGACCACCGGAGGCGATGGAAGCTGACCCCCTGACGGAGTTGGCGAGCGTGCCAAACAACCAGCAGCTGGAGGTGGTCCGTCAACTAATGGCCCAGCAAGGCTAAATCCTGCAGGCGCTGGCGGACCGGGTGGGAACGGCACGGCCAACATCAGCGGCCGTCGCCGTGCAGCGCATGGGGGAGGGGGAAGACCCCCATGCCTTCATGGACATTTTTGTGGCCACGGCAGAGGCATGCGCGTGGCCGAAAGAAGAGTGGGGAGTGAGACTGTTGCCACTACTGACGGGGGAGGCGCAGAGAGCGGCGCTCAGCCTGCCGGCGGCCTCCTGAGTGTGCTTCCCGGACCTGAGGAGGGCGGTGCTGGACCGGACCGGGTGTACCGCTAAGGACCATCAATGCCGGTTCCGTACGATGCGCCTGGGGACAGAGGACCGCCCGTTCGTGCTGGGTCAACGACTCCAGGAGGCGGCGACGCGCTGGCTGCAGTCGAGGGAGGGAGACGAACGGCTGATGGAGCAGCTCGTTTTGGAGCAATTCGTGGAGGCGATCCCAGCGCGGACAGCAAACTGGGTCCGGTATCACCGGCCCAGGGACCTGACAGCAGCGGTGACCCTCGCCGAGGACCACCTGGAAGTACACCCCGCGGACCGAGAGCGCAACGGGAGAAGGAGGTATCGCCGTCCCCGAACCACTACCTGTGTGACTCTCCCTCTGCTCTTTCTCCGCAGGTCCCGGCTGCTGCTTGTATTACATTTCCTGCGCAGACGGTCCCTCAAACGCCTGGGCAGGCGTGCTGGAGGCGTGGGTGGCCCAGTCACGTACGTCAGGGACCTCCACGGGTGGAGGTGAGGCGGGTGATCCGGGTGGCCGGCCCTCCAGTGCCCTCCCCCGGCCCGGGTGAGACGTACTGTATACCGGTAAGGTTACAAGGGGGTACATACCAGGCAATGGTGGATTTAGGCTGCGAGCAGTCCATGATCCACCAGAACCTGGTTCGACCCGGGGCTTTGAGGCAGGCAACACGGGTGAAAATTAGATGTGTTCATGGGGGTGTGCACGAGTACCCTGTGTTGCCAGTGGAAATTTGGTATGATGGACAATAGCATAGTGTCAAGGTTGCTGTAAGTACGCACCTTACGCACCACGTAATTTTGGGTACAAATTGGCCGGGTTTTAACCGTTTAGTGACACAATGTGTAGGGGTGTGTTAACGAACCGTAGGAAAGGGGAATATCCGCGCAGTTCTCAGTGGCGACGCGGGTTCATCCGACACTGCCGAGGGGGAACCGGCGGGGACTTCACGGGAAGCCCCCCCGGACCCCCACTGGCACCCTACGGAGGATTTTCCCCTCGAGCAGTCCCGAGATGACACTCTGCATGCGGCCTGGGACCAGGTGGCTTCCATCGATGGTCAGCTGGTGCACCCGGGAACAGCACGGGTATTTCCTCGTTTTTCAATCATTAGGGATAGATTATACCGAGTGAGCCATGACACTCAGTCAGGAGAGAAAATCACCCAGTTGTTGGTGCCGAAACGCCACCGGGAAATGGTTTTCCAGGCGGCGCACTTCAATCCCATGGCTGGCCACATGGGGTATGATAAGACACTTAATCGGGTAATGGTCCAATTCTATTGGCCGGGCATCCGGGCAGACATGCGCCGCTGGTGTGCAGCCTGCCCGGACTGCCAGCTGGTCAATCCGGTGGCCACCCCCAAAGCGCCCTTGCGCCCATTGCCCCTCATAGAGGTCCCCTTCGAAAGAATTGGCATGCACCTCATTGGACCATTCCACCCAAGCACACGGGGATACTATTTTGTGCTAGTCCTGGTGGATTACGCAACCTGGTATCCCGAAGCAGTGCCGCTGCGCTCCATCTCTGCAAAGAGTGTGGCGCAAGTGCTGTTTCAGGTCATCTCCCGAGTTGGAATCCCGAAAGAGATTCTGACTGACCAGGGCAAGTCCTTTATGTCACGCACGATAAAGGAACTATACGGATTATTGGGAATTAAAGCGATCCGCACCAGCGTATACCACCCACAAACTGACGGGCTGGTGGAGCGGCTAAATAAGACGCTGAAAACGTAGTAAATTTACGCGCGAGAACAAACCAAATTGGGATAAATGGTTGGAGCCCCTACTGTTTGCAATGCGGGAGGTACCCCAGGCCTCCACTGGATTTGCGCCTTTCAAATTATTATACGGCAGGGGGCCACGCGGGGTTTTGGACATAACTAAAGAAAGCTGGGAGGAGGGTCCAGGCCCCAGCAAAAATACAATTGTGGAGGTTGCCCTCCAGTGGGTTCTTCGGACCACCAAGCATTGACATGAGAGTCCAGGTCAGATTCACAATGACGTTTTATTTTTCCAAGTAGTCTTTTTGTGGCTTTTCAGCAAATGTATTTTCTCTCGCTTTCGCACCGACTCTCCTTCAACTCCAACTCCCACTCTAACAACTCTCTCCTCCCGGCTGCTGCCTTTTAACAGAGTGACAGATGATTAGATAACCAGGCCCAGGTGGGCCATCTACGCACCTGTCGCTGATTTCGAAGCCGGTCCTGGCACCACAGTGGACATTTATCCAAGAAAATTTGGAGAAGCTGCTGAAGGTTTGTTTAACAGAGAAGCAGCTCGAAGGAGATACCGTAGAAGTCCACTCTCCAAGGTAAAAGCTGTGCTTTATTATTACATTACTTCATAAAACTATTGTAGTTGTTAATGGTACATTCTATTGTATTGTTTTATACAATATTTTTTACGTAAATGTTTTTTTTAAAGGCATGTCACATATTAAAATGGTGGTGTTTTTTTGGTGCGGGGGGGCATCAAGCACCAATTAAAAAAATTTCAATTCAATTCAGTAGGAGCCACTGATTAGACATACAAGTGTTTTGAGTTAAGAGCTCTGTCACAAAACCAATTGAGCACATAAGTTGAGGTACTACTGTACAGTATTTACAATAAAGAGTGGTTTGTTATCCTGCTTGCAGTGTTGAAAACGTTACCTGAGCAAAACTAAGACTCTGAACATCAGCTCCATTGATTTTGACAATAGCATCTCCTGGCTGTAAAGTACTGCACTGCTTCCTATCCCAGATTCTCCTCACGACGGTCATCCTGCACCCAGGACCACCAGCCATCACGCTGAACCCCAGGCCCCTGTCTCCTTCACTCTGGGCCAAAGCCACCGGCACCAACTCCCCTCCGCTGAATCCTCTAAGTCCACTACCCACACTCATTGCTCCAGGAGAGGTCATCTTGTTAGGACTGCTGGTGTTGCTATGAAAACCATTGAAGCTGCAGTGGCGAGGGCTGTCAGGTGTTAATGGAGGTCTGAGGTGGGAGGACTCTGGCCTGAAGAGGCGGACGTGAGCACTGCGAGGCCCACCTGGGGAGGATGAGGGCCTCTTGGGTGACTGAGGCAGGGGCAGACGGGACACGGGCAAGGTATAGGTAGATAAGTCACTCTCAGAGGACTTGGATGTACTGTAACGTAAATGATGGGGCTGTGTGGACAGGGAGTTATTGTTGTGATTACGGATCACTGATGCCCTAATGAGAAGGAAGAAGAAAGAACAAGTAATGGGTCAAACATTTTTCAGTTTCAGTTACAGTATTGCCTAAAATGAATGAAAGTGTCTTTCTGCCACTGTGTACTACACCAGGGGTCTCAAACTCAATTTACCTTAGGTCCGTTGAAGGCATAGTAAGTCTGGGAGAGCATTCACTTAAAATCACATTTTACCAGGTGACTGAATGGCCCGTTTGAGATCCCTGAACTGCACTAGGGCCTGATCTACTAAAGGTTTGTGTGCATCAAAACATGTGCAAACTTCACAGCACACGCAAAGCTGATCTACTAAGCTCATGCGCAGATGATTTTGTCTCATAAATGAGCAAAATAGAGAGTGCCATCCATTTAGCGTGTGTGTCTTTATGTATATGCAGAATTTATGATAATTATAGAACGCCAACAATACTAGGAGACGCAAATATAATCATGGACTCTCGCAATATGATTGATCAAGACTAACTGTTATGCAGCCGCTGTTTTGCATCTTTATTTAGCATGTTTGAAATGTGCCTGCAAATTGGCACCGTTACGCATAAATGGTTGTAAGAAAGGCGGCGATGGCGCTGAAAAGACAGCAATGACGAAAGAATCCTCCATCCTACGTCTGCGTCAACATAAATTAAAAATAAACTTATTGTCTATTCAGCAATATGGTTTTATAATTTTAGAGCTGCTAGATTACTTAAGGGGCTGGTTAAAACTAATTGTAATGATTAGTTTTGGCGTCTACTGGCATTTATTTTGCTTTTATTTTTTTCATATAAGAAAAATATCATTATATATCCATCTATCCATTTTGTACCGCTTGTCCCTCTCGGGGTCGCTGGAGCCTATCCCAGCTGCATTCGGGCGGAAGGCGGGGTACACCCTGGACAAGTCACCACCTCATCACAGGGCCAACACAGATAGACAACATTCACACACTAGGGCCGATTTAGTGCTGCCAATCAACCTATCCCCAGGTGCATGTCTTTGGAGGTTAGAGAAAGCCGGTGTACCCGGAAGGAAATCAGTTACGGGGAGAACATGCAAACCCGGGGAGACCTTCTAAATTGTGAAGTACACGCACTAACCCTTGTGCCACCGTGCTGCCTATCATTATATATCCTATATAAAAATTATCTTGCAATATGCTTTTTCATGCATTTTTGCATGCATTTCTGGATCATTCGAGATGCACCATCACAACACCGGCGCCTCTCAGAGCACTCCTTCGGTGTGGCAAAAATAGGTTCCGTCGAGTAGATCGTACTTCTAGAGTATATTGTTCAGAAAATGTGGTGTGTGCTGCATATTCCACAACATAATGAAACAAAATTTGTTGGACCATTGGACATATATGATGTCATAAATGTGGAGGGAAATTAATGTTTCTTTGGGCAATACACACAAGCGTTTTGATCCTTCGATGTCGCCTCTTCCTATCATTGTGAATCAGAATTCACCAAGCGTCGGATTGTTCACTTACTAATAGGGAACGTGAGCTGGGTTTAGACCGTTGTCGGACAGGTTAGTTTTACCCTACTGATGATGTGTTGTTGCAATGAGAAGGGCATGCTACATTTTAGCACTTAGTAATTGTACACACAGTCTTAGGAGATCACCTGCCACACACCCACAAATAGTAAAACTATTTTATTCTATTATTTTGCACACGCTGTTTAGCATGTGGTTATTTGGATTTTAGTAGATCAGGCCCAATGTTGTTTGACTGGAGAATGCAAAGTCAATTGGCCTCCAGAGGCCACTGTTCAATTTTGACTACACACTACGTCCTGAAAAATAAACTACATAACACATGTTTTTATCATTAACGCCAAAATGATATGTTTTGTTATTTGTATCATTTTTCTTCAGTGTTTTAATCTACAGCATATGATGTCGTCATAATCCATGTGATTTAGCCCAAACTATTAGCAAAGTAAGTAATAAGTTGGGCTAAATCACATGGTTTTATCGTCTCAACATCACATATACAAATACTTTTTTCCCCATAAAGGACTAAATAAGATCATTAAACAAACAAAAAGAAGACAATCCTATTTATATACAGTATATAATGTTGACTTCTAAAAGGAAAGAATGTCAGTAGATTATCTTATTGGGTATAGTGTTACCTGTGTGAACCAATTGCAGAGACCACTTCACTGTCACTCTGGCTTGCCAGTGTTGGATCAAGTGACTGCAGTCGGGCCAAACTTTTCAGGGAGCGAGGTGGGCGCGTAAGCGGCGGAGAGGCAGTATTGCTCAAACTGGAGCGTCTGAATGAGGATTGTCTGCTGGCTAATGAAGTGGCATTTCCATTAGCGTCAAGGATCATGCCAGGTTCCATGTAATCGCTGTGGAAGCCGTTAAAGTGATGGGTCTGGGGAGTTGGTGTTAGGCGTCGAGGTATTTGGTGAAGAGACTGAGGCTGGAAGGTGGTAGGCAATAAGATGGGGTCCTCACTGTCTTGTAACCTTTGAGGGGACTGCTTGAGACACCCTTCGTGGTTGTATAGCATGGGGTATCCTCTTCTGACTGCTATTTGTACACTGTGGCCCACTTGTATTGACTTGAGCATTTCCACTACCTCTTTGTGAGACATTCCCAACACACAAATGTCATTGACATATACCAGGATGTCCGCTGTTAAAAGTACAGAGGCACACTGTTAGTATTGGCTTTGGCATTTGCACTCTATAATGATTTTAATGCAATTGGTTAACATGCAACTTCCTGGCTACAGATATAGAAGAGCCTCAATTTATTATCAAGATTGGTTTTAAATGGGCAAAACTTTTGTACAGTAAATCTTGAAAAACCTAATTTGCTGTGTGCATGCAAGTACAGAAACTGCAATGTTTTCAGACCATTAAATTAATGTTAAATACAAACCCCGTTTCCATATGAGTTGGGAAATCGTGTTAGATGTAAATATAAACGGAATACAATGATTTGCAAATCATTTTCAACCCATATTCAGTTGAATATGCTACAAAGACAACATATTTGATGTTCAAACTGATAAACATTTTGTTTTGCAAATAATCATTAACTTTAGAATTTGATGCCAGCAACACGTGACAAAGAAGTTGGGAAAGGTGGCAATAAATACTGATAAAGTTGAGGAATGCTCATCAAACACTTATTTGGAACATCCCACAGGTGAACAGGCAATTGGGAACAGGTGGGTGCCATGATTGGGTATAAAAGTAGATTGCATGAAATACTCAGTCATTCACAAACAAGGATGGGGCGAGGGTCACCACTTTGTCAACAAATGCGTGAGCAAATTGTTGAACAGTTTAAGAAAAACCTTTCTCAACCAGCTATTGCAAGGAATTTAGGAATTTCAGCATCTACGGTCCGTAATATCATCAAAGGGTTCAGATAATCTGGAGAAATCACTGCACGTAAGCAGCTAAGCCCGTGACCTTCGATCCCTCAGGCTGTACTGCATCAACAAGCGACATCAGTGTGTAAAGGATATCACCACATGGGCTCAGGAACACTTCAGAAACCCACTGTCAGTAACTACAGTTGGTCGCTACATCTGTAAGTGCAAGTTAAAACTCTCCTATGCAAGGCGAAAACCGTTTATCAACAACACCCAGGAACGCCGTCGGCTTCGCTGGGCCTGAGCTCATCTAAGATGGACTGATACAAAGTGGATAAGTGTTCTGTGGTCTGACGAGTCCACATTTCAAATTGTTTTTGGAAACTGTGGACGTCGTGTCCTCCGGACCAAAGAGGAAAAGAACCATCCGGATTGTTATAGGCGCAAAGTTGAAAAGCCAGCATCTGTGATGGTATGGGGGTGTATTAGTGCCCAAGACATGGGTAACTTACACATTTGTGAAGGCGCCATTAATGCTGAAAGGTACATATAGGTTTTGGAGCAACGTATGTTGCCATCCAAGCAACGTTACCATGGACGCTCCTGCTTATTTCAGCAAGACAATGCCAAGCCACGTGTTACATCAACGTGGCTTCATATTAAAAGAGTGCGGGTACTAGACTGGCCTGCCTGTAGTCCAGACCTGTCTCCCATTGAAAATGTGTGGCGCATTATGAAGCCTAAAATACCACAACGGAGACCCCCGGACTGTTGAACAACTTAAGCTGTACATCAAGCAAGAATGGGAAATAATTCCACCAGAGAAGCTTCAAAAATGTGTCTCCTCAGTTCCCAAACGTTTACTGAGTGTTGTTAAAAGGAAAGGCCATGTAACACAGTGGTGAACATGCCCTTTCCCAACTACTTTGGCACGTGTTGCAGCCATGAAATTCTAAGTTAATTATTTGCAAAAAAAAAATAAAGTTTATGAGTTTGAACATCAAATATCTTGTCTTTGTAGTGCATTCAATTGAATATGGGTTGAAAAGGATTTGCAAATCATTGTATTCCATTTATGTTTACATCTAACACAATTTCCCAACTCATATGGAAACGGGGTTTGTATGATGTGATTGTAAATGTCTAGGATATTTTGACTGAGAGACTTTTAGAATGTCTGAGCCTTGGCAAGAGTCTGCATGTGTTACATTAAAGTGCTCTTGTTGAATGTACGTAATGCTGAAGTGTGCTCAAGAGTATACTTATTTTGTGGACTAATCCTAATGATTTATCCCTGAAAACCAGCAGCCTAATAACAAATATAAACTAGAACAATCCCTACAAACAGGATACGCTTCACTTCTATTAAGTGGTGATAGCAGCTCGTAGACCTTTTTGTTGGAGTGTTTACATCGGTGAGCTGCATATGCATGTGATATCATAGCCAGATTAGAGTGTGTTACCCTGGGGGATTAATAACTGATTACAATATACTCCATGCAGGAAATCAGGAATTTTCTGTATAATCCCAAAGAGTTTGGACTGAAAAGTAGAGCGATAAAAAATATGTCACTGTCTGCTGTTATGGCACCGATGTGATGGTCTTACATTATACAACATACTTAAATGTATCTGCTTTCTTCTTTAACTTTTATTCATTTAACATTTATGTGAAGCAGCACCCGAGCAATTAACATTTACCAATAAATTATTACTGTATTGTTTTTTTTTTCCTTTTCAAACAACAACCATTAAAAAAAGATTGACTGCCAAAAGAAGAGCTTACAAAAGGGTATTAATTTGACATTATTTATTATTGTTTTTTATTTACAAATAATATATATTATTATTATTGATATTGTTTATAATTGTTATTATTATCATTATTTTATGTTTAATTCATTTATCAATTTATCATTTATACTTTTACACATATTTTAAAAGGCTTTAAATTATTTTTTTGATGCCGTTACTTTTAGTTATTCTCCAGTGTGAACATCTCAGAGATGGCTCTTTTCCTTAATCCTCAGTGCCATGTCATGTTTTGTTATTGTCAACAGTAGTGTGTGTGCGTGCATGCATGTATGTTTTTTTTCTGTTCTTTTTCTTTTTTTTTTACTGCTGTGAAGCACTTTGTTTTACCACTTGCCTGCATTTTAAAAGCATATATAAATAGAGTTATATTGATTGTTGGTGAATTTTGTGGTGTTGTAAATAGCACTATAAGGCAGTTATTAA
Organism: Entelurus aequoreus; assembly: GCF_033978785.1. Taxonomy (NCBI): domain Eukaryota; kingdom Metazoa; phylum Chordata; class Actinopteri; order Syngnathiformes; family Syngnathidae; genus Entelurus; species Entelurus aequoreus. The sequence goes on along the minus strand of NC_084737.1, from coordinate 37,079,630 downwards.
ATATGATGCAGTACAGCAGTGGTTCTCAAACTTTTTTTTGTCATCCCCCACTTTGGACAAGGGGGAGTTTTCAAGCCCCACCTGCCCCCATCGCCCCAACAGAACGCTAATGCCAAGCTTAACATTTTCAAGTTTATTGAACATCAAGTAACATCAAGTTGTATACATTCAAACTCAATAACATAAAATAACATCAAGTTCAATAATAAATAAAATAACTGTGCAGCTGTGGTATAACTTGCATCAAGATCAATAATAAATAAAATAACTTGCATCAAGTTCAATAATAAATAAAACAAAAGTGTTATAACTTGCGTCATGGTCAATAATAAATCAAAAAAGTGTTATAACTTGCATCAAGTTCAATAATAAATCAAATAAAAGTGTTATAACTTGCATCAAGTTCAATAATAAATCAAATAAACGTGTTATAACTTGCATCAAGTTCAATAATAAATCAAATAACTTGCATCAAGTTCAATAATAAATAAAATAAAAGTGCCACTTTGCTATCTTTGCACACAAAAAAGGAGGAGCTATGCATTTGGCAAGACAGGGCAAGTGAACATGAGTTTTACAGTACTCCAGCATTAGTGGCTGCAATGAGCCTGTTTTGCACTGCACAGCTTTTCAAATGGGGGTTGCAGGCTTGACACTGTCACTCTTAAGTCATGCTCAATGTTCAGCTGAGACCTGTACTTCGTTTTGAGTGAAGCAACAGCTGAAAAGCCTATCTCACACAGATAAGATGTGGCAAAGGGGAGAAGAATGGACACAGCTCCGCTTAGCCCCGCCCCCATTAGTTACTGTTGCTATGTCTGTCAAACTTTCGCTCCTACCTAGAAATCTAAAGCCTACAGGAAAAATAAGTAATTTACATTTATTTATATAGCGGATTTCACAGACAGAATCACAAAGTGATTTAAAGTGTGTATAGAAAATGAAAGCAAAGTAAAAAAAAAATCTAAGAATATAATAAAATTTAAAAAATGTAAAGTGAAAGTCCTCCCGTTCCTCGCGCCCCACCTGTCATGTCTCTATTCCCCACCAGTGGGGCACGCCCCACACTTTGAGAAACACTGCAGTACAGTAATTCACACAGTTATAGCAAATGAAACGACTGTCGCGTGCATTGTCACCTGTCTTGAGTGCTGAGGGTCCACTTGAAGTCACACTGTAGACCTGCAGGAACTCTCTTGGCTTGCTGCCTCCAACAATATTAAAACCAAAGCCTCTGGAGCCCTTGATCAAATGTGTGCGCACAAGAAAACCCCGAAGATCCTCAGGGTGCTCGGTGAACCCTGACAAAAAATATACAGCAACAGAAAAAGGAACATAAGATAGTGTGGACATTCCCCTCTGAGGAAAGTCATAAAAGTGTCCAAAGTGGCATGAGTGAAAAGATTACAGCCAGGCTAGATTTGGAGCAAAAGAGCAGTGAAACTGTTTGTTGTGTGTGGGTTTGTACGATTTAATGGTCGCTGACAGGTTTTAGGAGTGAGAGGGGAGATAAAGTGAAAATATGGCAGATGGTCCTTCCCCAAAATACTTTACCACTATATTAAGTTGACATGCACACAAACTGAAAGCTAAATCAATAGCAGACTACTTCACATGTAATTATACTTACAGTACCATCTGTAATGTATTATTGTATTGTTTTGTGAATATTTATTTCGGACATGTTGAAAAAAAGGAGAAGAAAAGAAAGAAACCCAAAACAAAACAATAACAAGTAATAAAATAATAGTGATATTTTGAACATGATTACAGTTACATGTGTACAGTTTCACATTCTAACATGCACGAAAAGGAGTAAGAAAGAAGGAGAGCTTATTTTAATGCTACCCCTTTTTTGTCTGGAGATAATTTCTTACACAATTGTTCACTTCATTTTTCGATCTTAAACACAACAATAAATGAATAGATTCATAATTATCAATACAGCTCACATGAATAGGTCGTTAACTTACCGTATGGTTCACATAATTTACTGAAGAGGTGATAGATTATGTGTCACTCATTGATTAGGTTCAAGATTTTTAACAGTATTCCCCTTCCTTGTAAACATGACTTTCAGTTTGAACAATTTCTTAAACTGAATCATATCAGCACATTGTTTGTCTTCTTTGCTTAATCCATTACATAATTGCATTACACATACTGATAGTCTTGTACATTCATACATATAGTTTAACTTTCAATATTCTGTAAGTTTATATTTCTCCTCTTTTGTTGAGAATTGTTGTACATTTTGGGTAGCAGGTTATAATGTGCTTCATTCATAATTTTAGCTGTTTGCAAAAGCACTAAGTCTTTGAATTTCAATATTTTTGATTTATTAAATAAAGGGTTTGAGTGTTTTCGAAAACAAACATTATGTATTATTCTAACACAGTTTATGAATGAAATGTACTTCTGTAGTTATTTCCCCATATTTCTACACGAAAAAATAGATATCGTAACACTAGCAAACAGTAGAGAATATGGAGTGAATTTTGGTGCAGAACATATTTAGCTTTGTTCATTATTCAAATATTTATTGTCACTGAAGTGTCTGTAAATTGTAGTGTGTACATTTTTTCTTATAAGATTGTGAGCTTGGTCAGAGAATTTGTTAGGGGACTATTCCATTAAGGGAAGACGTCCTTAGATAGGTCCAGATGTCAATCACAGTTCATCCAGAGAGTGCCTGCTCTTGCCCTAGGGCATTGGGGATCTTAAAGGTACGCAGGGTTTGGATTTTAGGAGGGAGTATACACACATTAGCAACATCTGACAGGAGGCCCCACCCATAGATCAGGGGTCAGAGGTCACTCGACTCAAGGGATCAAAGTGACCACACATAGATGTTTTACAAACTGGGCTTTGTCCACACTGGCTGGCTCCAAGACCACAACAACAAATAGTAAGAGGCTGCCTGTAAGGTGAATAAGGAGAGGGAGAAATATTTTCATTTGGCTAACATCTCCGCCAGATTTGCTTCTACACCTGTAATTGTGCAGGCTTGCCTTATCAAATAAAAGCATTTATTCAACGATCAGGTCTGCACGAGCATGACAAGACCAGGAATACACATCATCACCTTGTGTTGTATATTTATATGAGATTTCCAGTTCATTTGATAATTTATTATTATACCCCAAAAATGTATTTATTTTACTCACATTTTTGGGTTTAATAACAATGTTTAAACATTGATATTTATCTATTTTTTTGTTTTTGTTTTATAGTCTGATAATAACTTTTGAGTACACATTTGACAGTACATTGCTTTCAAATGAAGGGAACTGTAGCACCGCTTGCTGGCTGCAAAAAAGTAATGCAGCCTACCGAGGTCTCTCATTTATGGGCTGTAGTACAGTTAAAGTTAAAGTACCAATGATTTTCACACACACTAGGTGGGGTGAGACTATCCTCTGCATTTGACCCATCACCCTCATCCCCTGGGAGGTGAGGGGAGCAGTGAGCAGCAGCGGTGGCCGCGCCCGGGAATAATTTTTGGTGATTTAACCCCCAATTCCAACCCTTGATGCTGAGTGCCAAGCAGGGAGGTGTACCATCTTTATAGTCTTTGGTATGACTCGGCCGGGGTTTGAACTCACGACCTACCAATCTCAGGTGAGTAATCAGCTATGTCAGTCACTTACAACAAACCAGAGCACGTATTTCTTCTTTTTGCAGCAAATCATGTGATCAACTCATGAAATACCACTGCCAGTCACATGACATACATGTGTCGAGCCCGCCGGCCTCGGCTCACAAGCATGGCGTTGTGCCAGTGGTGCCGAGCTTTAGGCCTTAATCACTTACTCGTCTCAGTTCAGCCAAAAGCTCATTCCATCTCATTTGACTTCAACCAGCTGGATGTGGCTGTTATTTCCGTACTTTATAAATATGTAGCATCATTTTGGGCCCGTTCAGCCGTTTCACATGCCACCCATGTCCCGATAATGACAACATGCAAAAGGAGGATGAGGGAAGAAAGAAACAAAGAGGCTCACATTCATTTTTGTAGATAGACTCTCTGCTTGGAGCTCGAGGACTCTGCCAGCTGGTTCTCTTGTGGCTTTTGGAGACAAAAGCAAATCAAAAGAAAAGGGGCATACAAAGACACTGGTATGTGTAGGAGATAAGCATATGGAAAGAGTACAATTTTGCAAGCAAAAAATTTAAGATAAATATTTACTGTATGAATGCACATTAAAGTTAAAGTTAAAGTACCAATGATTGTCACACACACACACTAGGTGTGGTGAAATTATCCTCTGCATTTGACCCATCACCCTTGATCACCCCCTGGGAGGTGAGGGGAGCAGTGAGCAGCAGCGGTGGCCGCGCCCGGGAATAATTTTTGGTGATTTAACCCCCAATTCCAACCCTTGATGCTGAGTGTCAAACAGGGAGGTAATTTTGCAGCCAAACCTCGAGAAATGTAACACAAAACATAATTTGGGAAAAAAAATACGCCTTTGTTATGTGATGTAGGAGAATAATTCAACTCAGCAAGCATCTGAAAGACTGACTACCCATGTGTGTTGCTTTGTCTCTGACCTTTTATGTGAAGACGGCTGAAAATGTGATGATGACCATAGAACATTTGGCAAAATATAGCCTCTAATGTTAGCTATCATTGAATGAATATTTCCTCATAACAACAATATGACTGCAAATTATGGGTGTAACGATTGATCAATATAGTGATAGATCGATTTATATTCCTAAGATCGAAGGAAATCAATCTGTTGTCCTTCCTGGCGATATGATTTAAAATGGAATTCATCTATTTTATCGATACTAGAAAAGAAAACATTGGCTTTAAGAACAGCAAACTTTGTATAAAGTTGTTTTAGCACTTTTGAAATAATTGCAGATTGTAAACTTTATGCTAAAATATCCAAGTTGGCGTTCTCCTGAGGGGGGCGTCGTGGAGTTGTCCAAGTGAATTTTTACTTATTTTCCTGCATTCTTGTGCAGAGCTCAAAGGACATACTCTGAAAAACGTTATTATTATTGGGCGACCTTGATAAAGCTGAGAGAGCACAGTCATTTCTAACTTTTCGACCCAGCTAAGCTGAAGTCCTTCTCTGAGCTAGCATGCTATGTTAACCAGACGCTCGGACCGCGGCAACAAACGACAACAAGATTTTTTTTAAAAGTGCGGTGGAACACTATGGAGCATGGTTAGCAAAGGAAGGCTAACTCTTCCGGTTATACTACTGGCAAATGTTCATCTTAAACTTCAGCAGCAAGACTTGGGGAAGAGGAACAGCTGCCCTCGTTAAAAAAGCAAGGCCCACTGACAGTAAGGTCATTTCAAACTGCAAAGTATTATTGTGAGTGTCATTATAGTATTATTTTTAAATATGTTTTTAAACCTATTGAGTGTTAAATTTCTAAATTATTCCATAGGTGAACTCCTTTATAAGATCTTAGTTTTACATTTTTCCGTACCTTTGCTTTTGTATACACACAAATCCCGATATATCTACTAAATTTTTTTTAATGGATTCATTGTATTTTTCTGTTTCTTCCTGAGAATTCAAATCCAAACACTCACTCTTGGTAGCGACACTCTCCTGGATCACTAAACGCCTGCTCCCAGTGGTCCGGCAGCATCCCTCTACCTCTGGCTCCGCCCATATTGCAGACCATCCCATTTTCAAGGACACTCGATGCCCTCCGCCGACTTGGTGAGCATTGTCTCCCTGAACGGAAGATGTTTTGAAAATGAGAAGAAAGGTGACATGTCATTAAACAGATGCAGCCTATGCTGTAAAAGGACAGTAATGACCTGATGCTGGCATTTCTGCACTGGGTTAAAAGACCTGAGGTCAGCGTTTCTGCTGATTTCGTCCTCCCTCTCAGGAGACAGAGTGTGACTGAGCATGTGTAGCACACACTGAAGAATAGCAAGCATTTTTTGGGAGGGGCCTAATTGTCCTTGATGTCCTTCAGCCGTGCGCTTCAAGGTGGATCTGAGTGATGTTGGATGCAGGTCAACACCAACCCACTCCACTATCCTGCACAGCATTACTCAAGAAGATGACTCAGCAGAAGCCGAAAGGGATGACTCTTTCGAAATACACAAATGCAGCGTTTAGGACAGTGTTTTTCAATCTTTTTTGAGCTAAGGCACATTTTTTTAATAAAGGAAATACGGAGGCACACCACCAACAGAAAAAAGTTAAAAAATGAAACTCCCCCAGGTTGTTGTGCCTTATTTTGAGTTCATGGTTGTTTTCCTGTGTGTAGTGCTTTAGTTCCTGTCTTGCGCTGTTATTTTGGTGACCCTTTCCTCCTGTTGTGTTGGTATTTTCCTGTAGTAGCTTCACGCCTTCCTTTGAGTGCTATTGCCTGACCTGTTTTGTGTTAGCAATCAAGACTATTTAAGTTGTGCGTACGCTATCCTTCTTTGTGGGGACATTGTTGATTGTCATGTCATGTACTATGTGGACGCCATCTCTGCTCCACACGCTGTAAGTCTTTGCTGTCGTCCAGCATTCTGTTTGTGTTTACTTTGTAGCAAGTTCATTTTTACTTTTGTTTTGCATAGCCATCCCTATGTTTCAGTGCCTTTTCTTTTCCCTTTTGTTCACTTTTGGTTTAATCATTACATACTATTTTACCTGCACGCCGTCTCACGCTGTGCTCTGCATATTGGGATCACGGCAAACCATCCTCTACGCATTTCGACTTCTGCAAAGCAATGAACTACCTGCTGCCACCTACTGATATGGAGTATTACATGGTTAACCTGCCAAGCTCTATACAGCAAAGACACTAGACAACGGCACATTTTTTGCAGATTATAATTATTGATTTGCAAAAAATATTTTTTGGACCAATTCGGTGAAGTTGCAAAATTTCCTGCGGCACACCAGACAATATCTCACGACACACTAGTTTGCCGGGGCACAGTGGTTGAAAACACTGGTTTAGAACATTCTATCCTAAAACTTTCATTCAGGCCAACCAAATGATCACACATTATTTCATAATTGTGCAACTCCCGGTTATCATGGCTATACAGTGGTTATTAATTTATCTCAAAGGGTCTGTTGAAAACCAAATCATATGAACCAAGTATCCACAGTATGCCACATCCGTACTTCTTTTTTTAATTCAATAGTGTTTTCCACCTTCCTTATCAAAGTGCTGTCACTCTTGTTGTACCCAAGAGCACACTCACAATGACTGTGTACTTGCACAACTTTGTTTACATCACACGCACATACACAATATAGCTTTGCTCTCAAGAAAACTAAATGGCAGGTGTGGGAACGAGCACTCAGTGGACAGACAGTGGAAGTGAAACTACAAAATAAGAGTACTGGACAGTAACTTAAACACCACACAAACGGGAAGAAACAAGTCAAGTCCAAAACAGTCACAAGGGTGTGACAGATTGAGCTGTTACTGTTTGCTACAGCTTTACTTGGCTCTATGGTGGCTTATCATACAGTCGTACTAAATGTAGTCATCCCTTGCTACATCACACTTCGAATGTCGCAGCTTCACCACATCATAGATATAATATATAAATATTTTTTTTAATTAAAAAAGCATATGCTACATGTTTTTGTTACGGTTCAAACACCTGCCTGCCGCCTCTCACTCTGCTGTGCGCTCCATGGAGCGCACCTCCGGACACGCCCACGACCGTTCCTCTCCTGCTGCAGCCGCGCAGTCGCTCAGCAATCAACAAACTTGACACTGATGAGTGTCCTGCCTTCAAAAGCCAGCATGTCCTGCGTTCCAGTGCCAGAACGTAGCTACTTGTACAGTAAGCTTCTCACGTCTCTCGCTTCTTTGCTCATGTGCTTCCTCGCTCTTTGTGTCGTGCTCACTGTGTCGTGCTCACTGTGTCTTGTCTTGTGTCATCATCCAGCAACCCTTCGTCATCCCCTGGTTTCGAACTGTGTGTCTTGTCTCCCTGGATCCCCTCTGGACTCTCTGCTGCCTTCCTGGATCTCGACCTCACGCCTACCTTTAGTCCACGACGCCTCGCTCCAGCCCCTGACCTCATGCCTGTCCTTGGACCTCTGAGCCTGCATTGCTCTTTCTGGACTTCCGCACCGATCTCAACATGCACCTTCAACACCACCTGGTAACACTCCTCACATACTTGCTACACATAGTCACACCGTATACATTTGGGTTAATCACACACTTCATATATATATATATATATATATATATATATATATATATATATATATATATATATATATATATATATATATATATATATATATATATATATATATATATATATATATATATATATATATATATATTCGTTTGTATATATATATTTCAATAAACACGCTGCAAGCTAACGACGTCCCTGCCTCCGTGCCGTCTCCTTCTCCCACTGTGCCGTTAAAGTTTTTGGCCTAAATTAAGTTGCATTTATGTATTATATCTATTATAATGCAGAATTTGTCCTATTTTCTGTTAGTTTTATGTTATGGCGATTGACAAATATTTTCTAAGCATGACTACCGTTTACATTTCCACCTTGGCGCTACACTTTCTTCAACGCGGCAATCTCAAGATGACCACCTTTTGGCAAGACAACTTTTTGATGGATTTCATCTTCAACACAACACATCTCCACATTGGTAAGCTTTTGACGAGAGTGATTTCCAACAGCTGGAGATAGCATCGGCCATTTGGTGCGGCATATCAGGCTAACTGAGACTGCCATCAGCTATCAACAGCTGTCCAAAGTGGAAATTAACTCTTTTGATTCACTTTATCTTCGGCATCAATAACACAGCTTTGGCTTGAGCAATGTGGAATGACAACGCAGACATACAATGCTAACAACACAGAATGCTAACATCAAAGCTAACTAACTAACCGTAGCTGCGACTGTCAAGGCAACCAAGTTTTTGCAGAACACACGCTGGTGGTTTCACACAGAGAAGTCCAGTTCTAACTGAGCAGAATTACTCAGGATGTGACAAAGTATTTCACACGTCCTGGCCGTGTTGTAGTGGCCGGGTAACGGCCGTAGCAATGACGCTTGAAGGATTCTCCGGGCTACTATAGTACTGAGTACCATGGGCGCCGCTAGGGATTTTGGGCCCCATGAAAAGAATCTTTACAGGGCCCCCTGTATTATAATGTCATCATCATTAGGGGCCTCTCTGGGCCTCCCTCCATCATGGGCCCCTAGAATCCGTCTCCTTTACCCCCCCTTTTCGTCGCCCCTGCTGAGTACTGAGTACTGTAGCCTCCAATAGAAGAGACTGACGGCTACTATATTGGGTGAAAAGAGTGTAACGGTGACTACTGTTTATGAGTGTTATTTTATGTTTGGAAGGCTTTAATAATGTAAAAAAAATATTTTGAAGGTTGCAAACAGTTTTTTATGCTTGATTCATTCATAATTATCCTGCTTCATGGAAATCTGTTCATCGCACAAAACAAGGGACTTCAAATAAAAGTGTTTACTCTTACCAAATCCGACATAGATATCCATCCATCCATTTTATACCGATTGTCCCTTTCGAGATCGCGGGGGGTGCTGGAGCCTATCTCAGCTGCATTCGGGCGGAAGGCGGGTACACCCTGGACAAGTCGCCACCTCGTTGCAGGGCCAACACAGATAGACAGACAACATTCACATTCACACTCACATTCACACACTAGGGCCAATTTAGCATTGCCAATCAACCTATCCCCAGGTGCATGTTTTTGGAGGTGGGAGGAAGCCGGAGATATATGTTCGGCAAAACTGAATCTGAGGTAACAGTGTATTGACCGATAGGCCCTAAACTGTAAAACAGGGGGAAAAAACAGCAATATATTCTGTGTTTGTATAGGACATGATCTAATCTGCTACCTTTCAAGGTGACTTTTCATTTGATTTTCCCCTTGCCCTTTTTTTGTGTAAGTGGACTCATGGTTACCCTCATGCCTACTTGCCCCACGGGCATTCTGACTTTGCTTTGGAGGTGGTCCAGCAATCAATGAAGCCACAACCTCACTGAGACTTTGGAGCATACCAATCACACTAATGATTGATTGATTTAATTTAGAATACACATCGAAGCTACAGATGCGCTTTTCACGTCTTGGCTTTTGTGCAGGGCTGAATTTAAAGTATGAGACTAGCTGATACTTGCCTGAGAGGCCCAGGTCGTCCTTGCCATTCTCTACTTCCGCCGCAGCCTTCTCCAGGTTGCTGAGCGACTTGCTGCGTTTGCGAAAGTTTCTAAGCAGGTTGCGGTGTTCCTGGTAACTGATGGGGGGGCTCTCTGGGCTGATGTGGACTGGCCGAGGTGTGCCGTAGTAATTCCCTGAGACGGAGAAAGAAAAGATTGAGTGTCATCTGCTTCAGTGGTGCAAAGAGTGGGTATGCACTATGCAGCACTGTGATGTGTTTGCATACCCCTTAAAAAGTATGTAGTTGCGCCCTGATCTGCATGCACTGAGAATAATCGACCAATGCTGATATATTTTGCAAATACAGGAAATAGGATATTTAGATTTTCACTAGCACAGCATGCAGAGTATTTATAAATACAGTATATGCATCATGAATCAGCTCATGAAGAAAACTCATTTTAATGCTCAAGGCAACATAATCATCCACATCTTACTTTGCTGAAGCGATGTGTCTGTCAATGTCACATGTGAGGCAGGTACGAGGACACAGAATATTGCTCCCATTAAACTCGCATTAATTATGGATGCTAATGCATGCAGCTGTTTTAATCAGACACAGCATTCTGACCCTAACTGGAAGTGGGACCTATGGGACGTCTGTGTATTGAGATATGCCTTTCAAGCTGCATGTCTCATTAATTTTAGTTATGTACAGTAGACTGTAATCTAAGTTTTAACAGAAACCAATTTGAATAATCTAGCATTTTTGTTAGCTTTCTGTAAGCAGAGATAAAATCCTTCTCCTGCTGAAGTATGTATAACGCTAAATATAAAGCTAGGGCTGATTAGCCTAGTTTAGTAGATTGAGCATGGTTTTGTTGATAAAGAATAAATAATTGTCTATTAGAAGGTATGCAGGGTTACTTGCTGGTTAGGACCAATATTATTAATGAGTCTTTTGAGCACTGTAAGGTTTAACTGTATCTCACCTTTTAAGAGTCTTTAAATATAGCTAAAATAAGGTAAACTATGCTATGCTATGGTATGCTAAATTAAGCTAAAACACACCAAGTTAAACTCGGATAAACAAATTGAAGCTATTTTCTAAAAATGTTTATGGGAAATATCACAGTTTGATACGAGCATAAATGTATGTAAGCCGACACTACATAGATGTGTATGTCATTTGAATGATATTTACTTGCCAGTGTTTAGCTCAAGCTTGAACAAAAATAGCACAAGCCCACCTAATCAAGAGAATTTGATTTAAGAGAATGTTTTATTCCCCAAAAAGGCATGATATGATTTTTTTTTTGTTTCGTCTAAAAAACACAGTTTGACAAATAGGTGATTTCCTAGCATTAAATGACTAGAAAATGTTATTCAATAATCCTTTTGAAATTTGTGAAATAAAATGCCACAATGCTAATGTTACAATTGCACTCAAAATTATTTAACCCCCATCGTAAATTAAATGTATCCTTAAAATGCACAACTTCTGACAGATGTCAAAGTCTAGCTAGTATGTTTTGTTTTGTTGCAACTTAGAAAAAGAGAGTGATCATTTATGAGTGGTGAATCATTTTGAGTGCAATTATGAGATTACCAACTAAATCATTGTGAGAACATGTGCAACAATGATTAATTGAATAGATCTTGTAGGTGTGTACCTTTAAACTTTCCACTCTCAAGCAGTGCTCCTGACTCCTCCAGAGAAAAAAACTCCTCGATGGAGACAAAGTTATAATCGGTCCCAGAAATTTCTCCAACTCTGGGCGGTCTTGTTGTACCTAGGAAAGGAAAAGCACATGCAATATGAGTCGTACATCAACGCAAAGAGGCTATAAATGCTCTAAGCTCTTAAGTGGATGATATGTCAATTAATCAAAGCCGTTTGCTTGTATCCGGGTGCCATAAATCATCATTAGTTTCACGGAGACACTGAGCTCAGTCTTTAAACAAAATAGCAACTCAGCAAGATATAAATAGTCAAGATGACAATATGTGTTACCCACAAAGGCTAATACTCACAGTTGGCAAACTGAGTGTATAGGTTATAAATTCAACAAAGAAACTGATTTCCTTTTGTCCCTACAGTTAGTCTATGATCTGACTTAACTTACTGATTGTTGATCAAAACACCATGCAATCAGAAGGGACCTGATTTATTGCAATGCCAGGTCAATGACCAAAAACGCTTTGTTTTTGCAATATCACGATGATGCAAGCATTTTACCAAAGCTGTTTTATTATGGCCAGATCAATAGAAAATGAATGAAATATTAATGAGGCACTGTGAGAGTCTTTTTTATTGCCATTGCAAGGACGGAGCACTCAGATGATCAATGATCTGTCATCATAATTGATTCACATTGACCTTGGCCTGCAAAAGAGCAAGGAAACAACAATACTGCATCATTACAGATCCACATGAGAAAGGCCCAAAAAATCCACTTCATGAATATTAAATTTGACCAGGCTTCTGACAATGCAAAAGTTTACTTTTGGTCAACATCCTTTGGATATGCCACCTGACCTGCCAAGCACCTCATCTGAAGGCATTTGTCTCTCCAGACAAAATCCCCCTGAAGCTGCTCTGTTTTCCTGGGAGGGGGCACATATGATGTCAGAACTTGGTAGGTATGCCCAGTCATACCCAGGTGGCCTATAAAAATGATTAATGGACCCCCTTTCCCTATAGCATGGATAGCATTGGCACATGCAAGAAATTGATTTTTCGACAAAAACTGCTCAGTGGACACAACGACACACAGATTTTAGACTTATGTTCTGGTGTTGGTGTTGTTGGTCTGGACCACGGGATGCAGAGCAAGGAAGACAAAGAAATCAAAATAGAAGCACCAAGACAGGAAATGATAGAAATCTCTGAAAAATAGCAAACAAAGCCAAAACTGTCATGTGCAATCATGACACATAGTGATATTTATCAAAACACTAAGTACAGTATACAATTTTTTATCAATTATTTATTCTGCCTACATAAGCTATTTTAAATGTTTTCATGCACCATAATCATATTGAAAGACATTCTGGTCATTTCCAACAGGATATTGTTCTCTATGTTTTTAAACACAGTGGAGTAAATTGTATGAACAATCCACAAATCTAACTGTAATTAAGAGAGTGGCAGAAAGGATCCCTATAGAGCAGGGGTGTCAAACTCCTTTTAGCTCAGGGGCCACATGGAGGAAAATATATTACCACGTGGGGTAAAATCATGGCATAATAACTTAAAAATACAACTGCAACAACATTGGATTGTTTTATTTGTTTTACTTCGGCCCAAAATAGAACAAGCACATTCTGAAAATGTACATATCACAAGTAATCCTCTTGAAAAAACATTTCAAGTTAGTTGAAAATTCTGAGGGAAAAATTGGTGCAGTTTCAAAAACACCATGAAGAACACAATGATCTTACACTTAAACTTTAAGTCACATCCCATCTAAGATTGAACAAAAAACAAAATAAAGCATAAATATAAAATCTTCTAAGTATCAACTACCTCATTTGTCATTTCCACAGTTCACTTTCTTTAAATTTGCACGGAAGACAATCATTTTCACAGAACTATATCAATGTGCAGTGTCTCATGCAGCATTTCAAGTGGAGTTAGCAATTGTTTGTTTTACTCCTGTTTGTTTTACGTTGGGTCGAGAGGGAGGAGTCACAGCCCCTCTTTACCGTGTACACGCCCCGATATAAACTATTAGCTGTGAAGATCTGTCACATCTCGTGTCACTTGTTTGTTATGCTTCCTTAGCTTGTTTATTTTCTGTGTAGCGCTCTTATTTTCAGTTCCTTTTCCTGCATGTCTCCCTGAGCGCTATTTCCCCTCACCTGCCGTTGACTGGCAGCCTGGCCACACCTGTTGTCAATCAGCTGGCTGATTACGTACAAAATACTAAACGGTCTAGCTCCATCCAATCTTGCTGATTGTATTGTACCATATGTCCCGGCAAGAAATCTGCGTTCTAAGAAATCCGGCTTATTAGTGATTCCCAGAGCCCAAAAAAAGCCTGCTGGTTATAGAGCGTTTTCTATTCGGGCTCCAGTACTCTGGAATGCCCTCCCGGTAACAGTTAGAGATGCTACCTCAGTAGAAGCATTTAAGTCCCATCTTAAAAGTAATTTGTATACGCTAGCCTTTAAATCAGGGGTCTCAAACTCAAGTTACCTGGGGGCCACTGGATGCAGAAACTGGGTGAGGCTGGACCGCAAGAAAAGATTTCTTAAAAAAAATCTAACATGCACTTTTTAATTAATTCACCTTCTTTGAATGGCTTTCCCGCCCTAGCAACCATCTCACTCACCATGTAGCTAGCTTTGACTGCTGCATCGCTCTTTTCGGTTGCTTTCTTGAAGAAATCTTGTTGCCTCAGTAGACTGGTTTTAAAATGTGCAACCCGGTTCACTCTCTCATCTCCCTGGTATTTTGCATACTCCTCAGCATGTCTAGTTGTATAATGACGTTTCAAATTGTATTCCTTGTGCACCGCAACTTTCTCTGTGCAAATAAGACACGTCGGGGGGCCCCTGTGCTCAACAAAGAAATATTGCATCTCCCAATTTTCCTGGAATTGTCTTTGCTCATCACTAACCTTTCTCTTCACTGCAGGCTTTGAAAAAGACATGTTTGGGGTTGTGGAATGGAGATGGTGGGGGGGGGGGGGGGGTCATTGAGGTGGGCGGGGTTTGGGGGTAACGGGGGTGTATATTGTAGCCTGGAAGAGTTAAGGCTGCAAAGGATTCTGGGTATTTGTTCTGTTGTGTTTATGTTGTGTTACGGTGCGGATGTTCTCCCTAAATGTGTTTGTCATTCTTGTTTGGCGTGGGTTCACAGAGTGGCGCATATTTGTAACAGTGTTGAAGTTGTTTATATGACCACCCTCAGTGTGACCTGTATGGCTGTTGATCAAGTATGTCTTGCAGTCACTTACAGTACGTGTGTCTGTAGAAGCCGCATACAACATGTGACTGGGCCGGCACGCTGTTTGTATGGAGAAAAAGACGGTGCGGTGACAGGTTGTAGAAGACGCTAAAGGCAGTGCCATCACGGCACGCCCTCAATATTGTCGAGAGCCATATACCACACCGTGATACGGTAGATTCCTTCAGCTCCGCACACAACGCTGTCAAGCGTCATTCATTTAAAACTTGCGGGCCGCACTAAAATTAAACTTTCACATTAAGGTGGGGGCCGCAAAATAACGTCTCGCGGGCCGCAATTGGCCCGCTGGCCGCGTGTCTGAGACCCCTGCTTTAAATAGACCCCCCCTTTTAGACCAGTTGATCTGCCGTCTCTTGTCTGCTTTGCCCCCCTCTCCTGCGTGGAGAGGTTATTAGGTGACCACAGATGTTCAAAGTCGGGACTCGGGGTGGACCACTCCTCTGTGCATCAGTTGGGGACGTCCCTGCGCTGCTGCCTTGTCTCCATTCAAGATGATCCCCTGCTGGCCCCACTATGAACTGGACTCTTACATTATTAACTAGATCCATTCAACGTCCATTGCACTGGTCGCTCATGGGGGGTCCCCACATCTGCGGTCCCCTCCAAGGTTTCTCATTGTATCCCATTGGGTTGAGTTTTTTCTTGCCCTGATGTGCGATCTGAGCCGAGGATGTCATTGTGGCTTGTGCAGCCCTTTGAGACACTTGTGATTAAGGGCTATATAAATAAACTTTGATTGATTGATTGATGTTATTTATGCCTGCCTCGCCCTCCAGTCAGAGCTTGAGGATTGTAATTGTTACTGACTTTTAGCTGCATGCTGTGTGCATGACTGCTCCTCTCTTGGTTGAATATAATTAAAGATGTGTCTTACCTGCAGGTCATCCTCCTGTCTCCTGCATCTTGGGGTCACAACTACCGCAGTCATGCGAGTCCGTGACGTTAGCTTGCCTAACAGATTTGCTACTGCGACATTTAGAACAGCTGTTTCTTTATTTAAATATGCAACTCAATTTTACACTTAGCAAACTCATCTTGCGGGCCAGGTTGAACTTGTTCGCGGGCCGGATCCGGGCTGCATGTTTGGCATCCCTGCTATAGAGCCACATTTGCATGCCGCTTTCCGTTACCATGGAACAGAGGTCTCACTCAAGGAGAAGTCGGAAACCAGGAGAGAAGGGAGTTACTGAGGGAAGGAGGAGAGACAGACGCAACACAAAGCGTACATGATCTCAATCTGAACCTCTCCTTCAGGCTTATTAACACTCTGCCTGATC
This sequence comes from Entelurus aequoreus, assembly GCF_033978785.1. Classification (NCBI taxonomy): domain Eukaryota; kingdom Metazoa; phylum Chordata; class Actinopteri; order Syngnathiformes; family Syngnathidae; genus Entelurus; species Entelurus aequoreus. The sequence continues at coordinate 37,063,259 of NC_084737.1, read as the reverse complement.
CACCTGCTGATAATGTAGCCAATTATATTTACAATCTGACTTGTCTATCGGCATGTTCCCCACAGAGTGCAGCAAGGTTATTTTCTGCTGGTCAAAAGTGACAACCATATGCGCTTTCCACAAATAACAGAAGAGATCTGAGGTTTTTGTCCTTCTACCTTTAAGCTCTGACATCACATCTCATGATGACGCCTGACATGTGAGTAATTCTGCACCTTGCCTGCGGGCAAACAAAATGTCTCCAGCTGATACGGCGTTAGGCTGGTAATCATTATCTATGCAGCCTCCAAAGAGATATAGATGACATGCCCAGGGGGTTGAGGGGTGGGCGGTGGGGGGACGAGGCAAGAGGATTATTGACATCTTCCTTGTTCCTTGACTGTCCCTGTAGGTGTCTCACTCTCAACCCCCTGGGACTGGAGTGAGATAGAGATGGAGGATGTAATTAAACAAAAGTCCCTATCAACGGCCAGACAAAGCTGTCTGTCAAGATCATGGCACACAAACCGCTAATGATGTTGAAAAGGCCACAGACTTCCTCTCTCACACACACACACACACCGACAGAGCCAGCATACCAAAATAACTAAATGATGATGATTCTTATCTGTGACTGCAATTACTGAAGTCTTTTATGGGGAGAGGAGACGCCGAGAGCCTTGAAACGATGACGTTGCTTCTGAATTAGCCTTGGGCACACAAACAAATGCTACTGTGAGGGTGACGTGAGTTTCTGAGAATGTATTTTACAGGAGAAAGGCATGAGAAGGAAACAACCAGTAAAGCTAAAACCAGCTTGACTGAAAATGAGTGCTATCAAATGATTATAATATTTAATCAGATCCATCTCAGAATTGCTGTGGATTCATTTTGAATAATCACAATTAGATATAATTTGTTTTTAATCTATATTGTAATCAAATTTCATTTTGCATGAGCAAAGAGATTCAAAAAAGAAAGGAATATACAGTCGTGCTCCTAGGTTTACTCACCCTGGGAGAATTTATGATTTCTTGGCCATTCTTCAGAGAATATGAATGATAACACAAAAACCTTTCTTCCACTCATGCTTAATGGTTGTGTGAAGCTATTTATTGGCAAACAACTGTGTTTACTCTTTTTAAATCAAAATGACAAAAGAAAGTATCCAAATGAGCCTGATCAAAAGTTTACATACCCCAGTGACTGTTTCAAGATGCACAAAAAGGAGGCACTTGAAGAAAAATGGACTGCATGATCGAGTGGCTAAAAAGTTAAATTTTGGTCTCATCACTCCAAATTACTTTGCTCCAGAAGGTTTTTGTGTTATCATTCATATTCTCTGAAGAATGGCTAAGAAATCATAAATTCTCCCAGGGTATGTAAACTTATGAGCACAACTGTACATAAATGTACTTAAGGTGACTGTTTGCAACATTAAAGGGCCCCTCCAATGCTGACAACATTGACACTTATTACACAGATATGTACCTAAAAATTATGTCTACAGGTAGAATCCCCCAAACTAGACACAGTAGGGATTTTAGGCTTGTTTTATTGAGTTTAGCACATTTTGGAAAGCCCACTTTTAACTCCAAAGCGTGGAGTTAAAAGCCTGCTGACGTCACCTACAGAATACTGGAGGCAATGTCATATTGTGTATAGTATGTGTTTTGGTAATGTAGCATCTTCATCTAGAATTTGTAATTTTCACACAGAATTTGAAGTAATTATCAAATATGTCTGCCAGATGTATTGTTGCAGGTAGTAGCAATGCATGCAAAGAAAGGTTAACCTGCAGTCATTTTCAAATGATGGGATTATGCGAAAAGTGTGGACCTCTCCTGACAAAAAATTGGACGGCCCTAGAAAGAGGAGTAACATTTGCAGATATAATTTTAATGATTCTAACTTCAAAAAAGAAGGATTTTGGTCGATGTTTCTATAGAAAACATTTTAAAGACTCAAGCCAAATGCGATCCAGAAAATGAGTAGCTACTTGGAGTGAAGAAAGACTGAACCAGAAACTGCGGAAAAACAGAGAAAAAAAAGCAGTATTTTCCTCAAGATGCTTAAGGACATGCTAAAAGAGTGTGAGGAAACTCTGGCTGTGGTGTCTATGGAAGAGGTTATGGAAGAGCAGGGAAGTCCGGAATTGGGGATTTTTTTATATTTACTTTCCGCTTATAATGTTACCTAGATGCCCTGGAAAAAAAATATGAAATCACCACTCTTGGAGGATTTCTTTCAGCTGTTTATTTAGTTTTATTTAGAAAAGAAGCCAATAACAGACATGACACAAAACTATTTAAAAATTCTATAGTCATTACAAATGGCCACTTTCTACCTTCAAGAAACAAACATAAATCAGAATATAAATAGTGGTAGTCAGTAACAGTTTAATTTTGGGATCAAGTAGAGTGAACAAATTATGGAATCACTAAATTCTGAGGAAACAATTATGGAATCAACCAATTATTTTTTATTTCCAAAGCTAACATCTGCATTAGATTAAATGTGTTAATTAGTCCGCAGTTAAAAAGGAGTGTTCACACCTTGGAGGGCTGTTGCACCAGGTTGATTTATATGAATCATGGCTCCAACGCAAGAGATGTTAATTTAAACAAATGAGGGGATTATCAAACTTCTTCAAGAAGGTAAATCATCACGCAATGTTGCAAACGATGTTGATTGTTCACAGTCAGCTGTGACTAAAATCTGGACCAAGTACAAACAACATTGAAGGTTCAATTGAAAGGATGTTTGGGGATAATGATATCATTTTCAAGATGATAATGCATCTTGTCATAGAGCAACAACTGAAGCCTTTCCTTGAAGAAATAAACATACTGTCAATATCATAGCCTGCAAATAGTCTGGATCTCAATCCAGTTTAAAATCTGTGGTAGAAATTGAAGAAAATGGTCCATGAAAAGACTCCAAACTACAAAGCTGATCTGATAACAGCAAGCAGAGAAAGTTGCAGCAAGAGTACTGCTTGTCACTCGTTAAGTCCATGCATAGAAGACTGCAAGCTGTTATAAAAGCCAGAGAAGGTGCAATTAAGTACTAGTCGTGTCGTGTTGTAATTTTTGTTTGTTTGTTTTTTATGATTCCATCATTTGTTTGCTCAGAATTGAGTGAATCTATATGTTGTTCACACTGTTTGATCTAAAATTGAAACTAACTGACCACCACAATTTATATTCTTGATTTATTTTAGTGTTTCTTAAAGCTGGAAAGTTGGCATTTGAAATGACTATAGTTGTGTGTCATGTCTATTATCTGCTTTTTTTTCTACAAAATTAAACAACTAAATGAAAATCCTTCAAGACTGGTGATACCATAATATTTTCCAGGGGTTGTATATCAGTTTTGAAGTAATCATTGAGGGTAACAAATACATGCAAGTGATTAATCAAAATAATAGTTTTATATGACTTTATCCAAATGGTCTCTGCTGGGAAATGAGCTCAAGTTCTGTCGATGACGTCACACCAACAGTGGGTTCTTTAAGTGGGTGCCTAGAGGGCGCTAACTTAATATTCTATCAGAACAACAACAACATTTTAGTTGCTTCTCTTGGACTACTTTTGTGTATATAGACGAGTTCCGGGAATGTATGTGTGTACAAAACAGTTGTGAGTGACAGCCATTAATGCCAGACTATTTCCACGGGCCGACAAACAATTTTTATTCGATATAATTAGACATTGTAAAAAAATATAGATTTTTTTTATTTTTATTTGTTGATAGATTTGAATTCAAGGAAAGTTGAAAACTGTCACTTTGACATGTTTATTAAACACCTTTAAAATCATGTTCATGTTAACAAAAAAACTATCTGAACCAACATTTATTCATATTAATATGGACCTATTACTACTTTTGTGTTAATATTGTGCTATTTTAGATGCAAGCGATTTGGTGAATACAAAACTCTTTATGGAAATACTTTATGTCGGTCAAGTATTCCGTCATGTTTTTATCTATACTCAAATTTTCCATCAAGAAGACAATGTGCTGATCAGTGCCTTCCATATTGACTTGTTTGGTTCTACAGTCTGTCACTACCGCATCAACTGGCCGTTTGTGCACGTGTGACGGAAATGTGTTGCCAGAGACGTTTCAGGGATTTTCAGTCATTCTGTTCTGGGTCAGTGGCGTTTAAAAGTTTTAAACAAATTAATAATTATGATGGATTTATCTGCATTTTAAGCAACTTCCCACGTGGATCATTAAAGTTAGTCTAAGTCCCTCCTGCTCCGGTCCGGCTGCGCCAAACAATAATATAAATCCATTTAATAAAGTCAGATATAAATAAGGCAACAAGAGAAGTATCCCACACTTCTCTTTTGTAAAATAAATCTGTACAGCAAATATGGGCATCTACATCAACAATATGATTTCCCTGAGTGGCTGGATAGGACAAAAAAAATAAAAGGGGACGGCGTGGCGAAGTTGGGAGAGTGGCCGTGCCAGCAATCTGAGGGTTGCTGGTTCAATCCCCACCTTCTACCATCCTAGTCACGTCCGTTGTGTCCTTGAGCAAGACACTTCACCCTTGCTCCTGATGGGACTGGTTAGCGCCGTGCATGGCAGCTCCCGCCATCAGTGTGTGAATGTGTGAATGTGTGAATGGGTGAATGTGGAAAATAGTGTCAAAGCGCTTTGAGTTCCTTAAAAAGGTAGAAAAGCGCTATACAAGTACAACCCATTTTACCATTTTTTTTTTTTTAAAGTGTGTCTATGTCTAATTAATCCAATCATTTTGACAGGCCAACTGACTGTACATTATAGCTTTTTCCTGTATCTTGTCAGTAAACATCCTCCCTGTGTCCATCAATATCATGATGCACATTAGAGTGCAGACAGTCCATTCTCAGACATGTGTGTTTATTCTAATTCCCCCCTCAATTATTGATAGTTTACTATGTATTTACTTGAATCTATCATTCATTTCCATTTTTATGGACAGACATCTCTACAGAGACTTTGTAACGATGGCAGCTCTGACATCAAAGAACATTGTGTCATGACAAGCTTTCAAGAAACGAGATGCTCTTTAAAAATAGCACAAAGGTATACAACCACAGTTTTAGGGGAAAAAAACATTCTTTGAAGAATCTCATTACTGAAGCCTTGATGTATTTATTTTTCCTAAAAAGCCACATAGTCCAGTCCACTGTCTTAGAAAACCACAGAATTAAACATGCACTAAAATAGGAAGAACGTACATAAGGTCCTGAAGGGGGCCACAATGAGCCAGTGATGAATCCTCTTCAGCACATCAGGCCCAGCTGCATCCTCAGGGGAAAACTAAGTCCATTTTACATCATTATGAACGCTCTACAACAAGACGTGAAAGTTTCCAAGGTGTCTCGGGATCAGGGGAGCATGCAACAACAGAATCTTACAGTGTCATCTCAAAAGATCAGAGGATTACACACTCGGGGGCTCAGCCGGCCGCCTTGTCACTAAAGGAAAGCATTCAGAGGTGAAGAGTCAGCGTATGGAGGAGGGCCCAGCCTTTGTTTAGTCCTTCCTAATATGTTGCCTAATCGTAATGTGTTTACAAAGTAAGAAGAGAGTGTGTTGTACGTCAGCAGAGATGATGCGTCGTGTAGGGGACTGCTTCACATGACCTACTTCCTGTTCTGACACCGAGGATTATCAGATACTCTACGCTACCACAGAAAGGTTAAGACTACTGACACACTAGTTGTTCTGTCTTGTCCACTTAAACAGGAGGAAAAAAAACAGGTGCAGGCTGGCAAGCTAAATGTGGAAAAAAAGGAGATAAAACCCAACTCTGCTGTTATATCCTCTGGCCGTTCCCAGTGACGTCATACATTAGAGGAGATTAAGATAGCAACAGATGTACTTCAACTAGCTGCCTTTGGCTGCCATTGTACATGATTTCATTTATGAGCATCAAAATTAAACTGCATGCACGCCCTCTCTCTCAGGGGGCTTATACACAAGATAGTTCATGCAGCTTTACAATCATCTGACCAAAAAAGTCACAGCCTGGAGCGCTGCAGGGTGAAGACTGAAATGGGGAGACAGCCTCTGAGAATAAACTCAGTTTAGTGAAAATATAAACTGTCGCCACAGAAATGAATGTATTTTAGCATCAGTTTATCTTATAGAGGAAGTGCACTTTTTTGGAATTTTGCCTATCATTCATAATCCTTATGTGAGACAAGAACACATACAAATTTCTTTTTTTTTTTAATCATTTGTAATATACGGCAAGTACGAGGTGGCTAACAACGCAATTAATGGGATTCGCTCAATTCCGCCTATAAAGTGCTCTAAAAAACCTCCACAGACATTTTATATGCACACTAAGTATATGTGTTATGTAGTATCTGGCACATTCATAATAAGATATAATATTCACCTATTTTCTTACACATTTTAAGTATACGGCGGCGCATTCAGTTAACAGATGCAACACAACGTTGGCTATTTATTTCAACAGTAACAACAACTACTACTAATCATGGCGGACTTCATGAGCCCAAACAACGACTATATACTTGGGACAACTGATGTTCCAAAAACTTGTATTATCTAGCCTGAATATATGGAGGGTGATCGACAACTTGTAGAAGCTGAGTGATGAGTAGATCCAGCAAGTATTGCTCTGCTGAACAAGAAATGCAAACTATGAAAATAATAAAACAATCTGTCTGCTCTCGCTAGGATGCCGACTGATTGTATGTTCATACTTTATTTTAGATAAAGAATTGATCAGAATCTTTACGCAGGTAAAACAAAACAAAAAAAAGGTGGGCACAAACGAGCGTCATTTTGTGTCTTTCTTGCAATCTCCTAGCTCCAAAGTTGACCAACTTCTCGGTTTATGAACACAACCTTCCACTATATAAGTGAGAGACATGATTTATAATCTAGAATAAACTTTCACCAACTCGGAGGCGATGCAGCAGCTCACCGGCTCAGTATGGCAATATAACTGCATAAACTAGTTACCTCTCTATGATCAAAGCGCCGCTAAAAGTAGTTTAGAACTTATAGCAGTGGTGTGCCGTCAGGGCCAGCAAGGCCTTCTCTGCTGGCCTAACATAACCAGAAATCATGATCAGAATTAAAGATAAAAGTATTTTTTTATTTACTTTCCCTAAATATCTAAAAGTATTCATATTCTCTTCATGTCATATTATGCTCCTTCCAGCGCTGTTGTTTTTAGGTTATAGAGTTTTTATACAATCAGAATTCAGCTAGCTTATGTTGCCATGCTGTACCAAATCTGCCCGGGACATTCAGAATCCACAACGTCTGTGCACTGTAAGTGAACGGGCACATACAGTTGATAGATAATTGCGATAGCCAATCATTACACGAGTTGTTTTGAGTAAGGCGTTTTGAGTAAGGCCTTCTAGCTGGCCGAAGGCAGATATATATTGTGATGTTATGAGCTACGTAACATAAGAACTCCATTACCCAGCACGCCACAGTAGTGAAGAGCATGCGCATTAGCCCCGTTTAGGTTTTTGAATGTAGACATGCCGGCAGCTGGATGTTATTGACGAGCACGCTGTGGAGTAAACTTTAAGAAGTCAGCCAACACGCCTCGTCTGCATCTTTTATGATTAGACAAGACAACACATATATTTGCAAGGCCATTTTCAAAAAGGATATTTAAAGAGAAACTACATCTTGTGAGACCATGTCGGCCAACCCCGGAAGCTAGCTCAGCTGTCCCGGCGATGAAATGGGAAAATGCCCGCCACACAACGAGCAGCACCACTGGCTTATACGGCGTCGAATGGGTGCTACAAATTGTAAGTTCAAATATTAGATTTCTTTATTTTTTCACGTTTAATGTTTTTTGTCATTTTAATTTTTAAGTTTGACAATTTTAATTGCTGATGCGGGTTTATTGATTTTTAAATGAGCCAGAAAATAACCCGGTTTGTACACTGTTGAGGGCGTAAATGTGTTTCTGTATCGTATTTCTCCAGCAATGGTCATGTGGGGACATAAATTATGGTATTTTGAGAGGTAATCATTGAAGTCGGACATCACTGAAGGGCTAGGTGGGAAACGCACGGCCCGCCACTGACTTGTAGTAACCGTATTGCTAATACTTGATTACTATACAGGGTACAACATGTAAATGGAATATTGTTGGTGGGGTTTGGATGTTTTTAGAGGACTTTATAGGCACAACAAAAAAGTAGATGACTCCCATTAGCTACATTGTTAGCCACTTTGTACTTGACGTATATTGCAAATAAAAATGCATAAAAAAAAGAAAAACATGTGTTCTTGTCTCATAGAGATTGTAAATGATTCTGAAAAAAATTCTGAAAAAAGTGCCGTTCCCCTTTAATATCTTAATTTTGTATATGATGAGTCTATCTCAGCTTCTTTTTGTTGGCACAATGTGTGGTGATGTACACATGAAGGCTGTAGGTTACAACATTTACTAGTAGAATGAGCACTGTTTATAGAAGAGTATTTCTAATTTACATTTTTGAAAACTTGGTTGCTTGTGTTTGTTTGCATGATGTTGAGACATATTCAAATTAGGGGTCACATTATGATTCCAATCTACACTCAACACACTTCCTTGTGGTCTCCATCCTCGTAAGCCACATTGCAGTTATTGTCGAAAAGTATTCAGACCCCTTAAAATGTTTCAGTCTTTCTTTCATTGCAGCCATTTGCTAATATCAAAAACAGTTAATTTTATTTCTCATTAATGTACACTCAGCACCCCATCTTGACAGAAAAAAACAAATGTAGACATTTTTGCAAATTTATTAAAAATCAAAAAAATCAAAAATCAAATGTGCATAAGTATTCAGACCAGTTGCTCAATATTTTGTTGATGCACCTTTAGCGGCAATCACAACCTCAAGTATTTTTGAATACGATGCCACAAGCTTGGCACACCTATCTTTGGACAGTTGCATAAATAACCACCCAGTTTATAGCAAAACGCATTGATTTTAATTGTGGTCATTTTTGGCCCCACTCGTGGAAGAGTGTAAGTATTGGTAGGTTGTGCATCCAAGGGTTAAAAAGACTGAAAACAAAGTTTCGTTTACTTGTGCAATGACAATAAAGACCTATCTGATCTGATCTGATCTCTGACTTGAGGCTGTGATTTCACTTTTTTGCATTCAGCTCAGCAATGTCACCGCCGCACCGCAGCATATGTACATGATTTTTTTTCCCCCTAAGGCAGTAGTACATTTTTTAATGATTTAGTACCGCAGTATTTTATTAGTAGCAATGTAATGTACAACCCTAGTCCCACTCGTACACAACAAACCGGGCAGCAATGAAGTTAACGGCTAAGATCTTTTTTTTTTTAAATCATTCATCATGCTCCGGTTGATGAGTAAAAGAAGAACTACACGGAGAAGAAGCCGCCATCTATGACTGTTGTCTCTTGTGCATTTTTTGAAAGTATGGAACACTGTTTTCGCATTCGCAAGCTTTTCGTAAGTATTTTAGACTAATGTTAGCTAGCGTGGCTAGCTGGCTAACGTTATAAACTAACGTTACAAACTAACGTGTAATATATTATATAACGTATGTAGAAATTGGGAAATCTTCTCTGGCTTTACCTGAGCGAGTCGGCATCTGAAATCCCCTCACTTTGAAGAGTTAGATTCATATGCCAAGCCCTCGTTATGTCCACTACCCCTACATGCATTGGAACACCACTATCCTGACGGGAACGTGCAAAATGTAGGGATAGGGCTGAAAAAGTAGAGCGATAGCTGTATTGGCCTTGGCCCTTTGTCTTATTATTTCCAAGATTTCGAGGGCCACATAAAATATTGTGGCGGGCCAGATGTGACACCCAAGTCTTGAGTTTACACCTGTGGTCTGCATAATATGTAATGATAATGCTTTGGTCAAAATTTAGCTAAAACGTTGCTTTACAGACCATCTGAAAGCCACTTTCTGGGAGTCTCTTAAAAACAAGTAATTTATGGGGCGGTCATTTTAGATGCAAATGAACCCCTCCACGCTTCGGCCCCCGCAGCTGACTGAGGCTGCTTCTCAGCCCCATCAGACATTCGAGGCACGCTTCTTGCAGGGTAATGAAAAAATAAATAAATCAGAATTATAAGCTACTTTTTGTTATTGAAAATAGGGCTGCAGCCATCAATTATTTTAGTAACTGCTTAGTTTGTTCGATTAATCGCTTAGTCGGGGAAATAGTTTAAATGAATAACGATTGTGCTTGCCAAAACACTTAATCTTTTGTTCTAATAAATGCAAGTCATCAACATTGAAATTGCACTTTTTGTGTGCATTATTAAACTAAAATAGAAATACCCACTGTCTGAGATTAATCGATTAATTATTGCAGCCCTAATTTGAAATATCAACAGCAGAAGACTTAGCATCCAAACGTACATGTAAGAGCCAGAGTCTGACCAGAGAAGATATCAAGGAAAAAGCAACTTCAGGGCTCGAAATCAAAGTGTCTCAAAGGTTTGTACAAATTGGTACCTTAACTTAAGAGTTCCCCCGACTTATGAGTGTGTTGATATAAGAGCTGTCTCACGACTAATTGTTATGCTTTAAGTTGCAAGCTAAAATTTGAGTTAGAAGCATCCCTGCCATTAGTTGGCACAGCAAATGCCACAATGAACCCTGTAAGATCCGACCAAAACATTTGTTCTTACCCGCTAGCATTAGCTTAAAGCTAGATATTGACATAACTTTGTTTTCCAACTACGGAAATTAAGTAAGTGAGTGTGAAGGACAGTGCTGAGAAGAAGAAGTAGATGATATGCATTGACTTAAAGAAATAAATCATCAAAAACATAACTAAGCGAGTGACCAACTTTACAAAGCAATTCAGAATGACACTAACACCAGCCAACAATGTTAAAATAATATCTAAATAGCTAACATTTATCTATGAAAACATGGAAAAGCTGCTGATGGTGTATTTGACGGAGAAGTGGCTACACTCTCCAAGGTAAATGCTGTACAATATTATTCAATTATTTCATAAAACTACTATAGTAGTTGTGCATAGTACATTTTATTGTATTGTTTGTATACAATATGTTTTATCTAAAAGGTTGTTTTTCTTTTTAAAATGAGTGTTTAAAGTGTTTATTTTGTTGGGGGGGAGGGGGGGGGGGGGGGCAAACACCAATTAAATTAATTTATTTTTGTTTGAATGGGAGATGTTGATTTCAGATACCAGTGTTTAGAGTTAAGAGCTCTGTCACAGAACCAATTAAGCTTGTAAGTTGAGGGAGTACTGTATTTGCTTTATTTTATCACCATTCTATGGCATAAAGCTATAATGCAGGCTACATGTTTTTATAATGTCTGTTTCCCTAATTGAAATTACTATGTACATCACTGTAAAAATATAGTATTATACATAGCATGTTTATCTTTGAACAATAGGTTCCATAGTTAAGCTACAATGTCACTAATGCATCATAACAAACAAGGTTAAAAAAAAGGCTTTGCTTGATTGGGCTTGTGTGCTGTAACTGGCCCCCCATAGGGCAATAAAATATACCGGTAAATGAACTGTCATTTTAATCAATGTGTTTAAAATACATGGGCGCCGGATAGTCTGCTTATGTCAGTGGAAGTGTTAAGTGGAATTGAGGAGAGGCATTATGTTGTAGCTGAAAAAGGGCAAAGGTGGAACGGTAAGAATGGCTGTTTTAAAGACACTCGGGATTCAGTAGCAAGCTTAAGTAATTCAACTGCTTGATTGAAAGAGGGCTTAAATAAAAGGCGCTGTATATAAAGAGATGCAACGAGGATGATGAGGAGCATAAATGTGGACTTACAAGGTACACCTCGGAGGTAAAGGTTCTCTCGGATGACCTGCTGAAGTTGGCTGTCCACTGAGCCGGGCGTGAAGCACTTACTGAGATACAACCTGAGATCCGTGCACAATGTGGCGCCTGAGGGAAGGGCACAGAAAACAAGCATGAAAAGGAGAGGAGGCAGCACAAAAAGGCACACAAAGAATAAGCACATAACAAGAGTGATGATTTGCATGTTTGCAAAAGGATTTATTTGCATCTCATCAAATTTTTGGACAGATGAGGCGGGAATGAATTCCAATCTTTAACCTCCCCTGTGTTGATTTATCAATTTACTGGCTACAATTTGATATTCACATATGCCAATCTCTCGCTATCAACTCGCATCACACCTGAGTATCGCATGCATTTTTTCTCAGCTCCCTCATGCATACAAAACAATCTCCTGATGTTAATTGCTCCAGACTTAACAAGTGAGGTTTTCTGCCGGAGAGGTAGAGCCAATCACCTGGGCTGGCTTTCATCTTTCTGATCTCTTAATATCATCTCAAGTGCTTTACAGGCTCTGTTGACAGGCCACTTGCTGTTATTGATCGACTGAGCACATCACTGGCCTGCCACTCTGACAGACGACCATTCAACGATTCCCCTGTAGGCTATGCCGTCTGCTCGCAAAGGTGGCAGACTCAATGCTCTGGGCTATTAAAAGAAATGTAAGAGTGGTATAGGTTTAGTCGTCGAGAAAGTCATCTGCATACTGTACTGTATATACATACGTGCAGTGGCTGCATATGGCAGTCGTGTTAAAAAGGTGAATGCACTTGTGCTTGTTTGTTGCCTATTTAAGAGGTAGCTGAACACCTGATTTGGGGTAGCTCACTAATTAATATTTTCTTAAACTCTTGGTATTCTTATAACTGTTCAATTGAAACAAAATGGGACTGATCTACGAAGATCCAAATCACCACAAGCTAAACAACATGTGCAAACTATAAAATTGTGTGTAAGATTAGTGGGCGTGTTGTGGGCAGTGATGTGCGGTCACTAGAGGCAGGGGAGGCGGGGCCTCACCTGCCATCATGGAAAGAAAAAAAATGTAAAAAGAAAAAAAATTAATTAAATTGTTATATGTATTCAGTGATTATACTATAAAGTTATTTTCCATTTAACTTCACCAGTTTTAGATTATTTTTATTCAAAATCGCTGAATTTTCACATTTGCCGTCCAAACACTGAGAAGAGACAGTGCGGTGATCAGCAGCCAGTTGAGGCACGTCACTCAGTTGTGCCTCAACATGGATTGCGGACTCGGCTAACTGCTGGCCTGCTGTGCAGTGAAACCGTATTGCTATATGAATTATATTATACATTTCCATAGTTTAGTTAGCTGAGGTATATAATGTACAGTGTATTTTGTCAACAACTGTATGTGTGTAACGTATTTCTTGTGCTGAGCAATCATAAAACTGCTGCGAAGACCCACTGTGGGAGGCTCGCAATAACCCCGCCTCCTTGTGCCGGTTAAAGCACTCCCGCCGTAGAATGCACCCTTGACGGGAGCGCCACACCAAACAAAGCCCACACCCAAACCCTCCATGTGCAAGACAGAATCCACCCAAAAAAGTCACTTAAGAAGCCAAAAAGTGCAAAAACAACAATGCTCACGCCGGAGGAGCCGTGAACAGGGACACAACATTAAGTACACCTGCAGACTGCAGCACGGATTTCATATTTCATTCATTCACAACTCCTCCAACACGAACACCACTGTTCCCGCACTTAAAAGTAAAGGTAAGACCATAATAACGTTTTTTTTATTAAATGTGCTTTTTTGTGTGCTACAGTTTGTATGTGTAAAGTTAAAGTTAAGTTAAACTACCAATGATTGTCACACACACACTAGGTGTGGTGAAATTTGTCCTCTGCATTTGACCCATCCCCTTGTTCACCCCCTGGGAGGTGAGGGGAGCAGTGGGCAGCAGCGGCGCCACGGCCGGTAATAATTTTTGGTGATTTAACCCCCACTTCCAACCCTTGATGCTGAGTGCCAAGCAGGGAAGAATGCTGGTATGAGCTTTTAAACATAACCCGTTAACTGCTGCCAATCAAATGGTGAATAAGATACTCTTTAGGGTTCATATGTTTGTAAATCTGACTGTGATGAAGTCAGTGCCTCACCAGTCATGAACCTCACCGCACGTCACTGGTTGTGGGTGACCCTCGAAGACGGCGTGTACAATTGATAACAAGTGGTGCAGACCGCCCTATTTCAATGAGGATGTTCCGTGTATACCGGCTGTCACTATATAGACCAGGGGTGTCAAACGTACGGCCCGAGGGCCGGATCAGGCCCGCAAACAGGTTTTATCCGGCCCGCGGGATGAGTTGAAAAAAATTACCCTGAAATTTTTTTATGAAAAAAACAACTGTTCTAAATGTGTCCACTGGATGACACAATAGCAATTATTTGTATCTTTGTAGATGATGCTACATATGTACAAAATAAACCACATGATGTTAGTACATCAGTCGAGGGAAATGATCAAACTACATAAATAACATAATGTAATTTGATTTTGATATCATTTTTTTAATCTTGATATATTGAAAATTACCACCAATGAGTTGCCTGATGAACATGATCACATAATTTATTCAGAAAATATAAATAACGACAAATAAAGTATATATACTACTAACCGCAGCAGGTAATTGTAAAAAAACTAAACAACAACATTATGATTTGTACAATTTCAGAATGTGCTTGTTCTATTTTTAAACAAAGAAAACAATCTGAAGGTTCTTTCCTCTTAAGTTATCGTGCCGGGATTTTACCACTTGGGAGTAGATTTTTATCCATGTGGCCCCCCGATCTAAAATGAGTTTGACACCCCTGATATAGACAATCAATTCCCTCCACATAAATTGCATCTTAAATACCACCTGTGGTGTTTCGTCATGTTATTGACATGCAGCATACAAATATAATATATAGCAACTTTTTATAAGCTATAATGAAGCGTGATCTAGACCAGTGTTTTTTAACCATAGGGTCCATTGTTGGACTGTGAGCGCCCCGTAGACGGTCGCCAAAAAATATCTGTATGGGCCGCAGCGGTACTCGCCTGTAAGTCACTTTTCTACCACTTGTGGCATTAATGACAATCCATCCATCCATCCATTTTCTACGGCTTGTCCCATTTGGGGTCAATATCAAACAAATATAAGAAGTCTGGAGCTAAAGTCATAGAGAAGTTTCTTAACTGGTGAAAAAAGTGGGGAAACTGTATTTTAATTTTATAACCTTTTTCATTAAATCCAATTTTTGTTGACAGTTTATCTAACAAACATACATAATATTATGTTTTATTATTTATTTAGTAAGAATGATTTTATTTTAGCACCGCGTGATTGTATATACATATATTTTTCATCAGTTTTTCATGAGTCCCTTCTTTTACAGTATATTTGATAAGTATTTATTTTCGTAATCAGCCTTACATAAGCCTTGATAATAATCTTTGTGATTAAAACATGCTTTAAAATTATTTTACAATGTTCATCCTGTTAAACTGTGTTGAATTTATTGAATATGAATACAATCAACAATGTGATTACTAATTCAATGTTAATACAGTATTTGAGTGGAAAAGTTGGGCCCTGAGGTCAAAAAGGTAAAGAACTCCTGATCTAGACAACATAAACCTTTTTAGCATGCTAAAAGTGCACTCTGGAAAGCGCTGCAATAATGGGATGGTGCGTCTGGAATGATCCAACCACAAGAAAATGCATATTGCAAGAAGTTTTTAATAACATATTTCCCATATGACAAAACAAACTGCATTTTAAAAAAAGCAGACACCAAAACGAATCAATTGAATTTGTTTTAAAAAAAAACCTTTAATCATCCAGCAGCTATAAAATTATAAAATGATATTGCTAAATAGACGATATGTCTAATATTTTCATTTGGCAACTCAAACATGCTGACATGCACACACACAGACACACACACACCAAGTTATCTTCTCTTAATTGTTTGTCTTTGCAGTGCTTTTGCCTCCTTTCTCACAGTCACTTGTGCGTAACCATGTGCATGCACATTTTAAACATGCTAAATAGAGAAGCACAGTTTTAGCCTTGATAAATCACACTGTGATTTAGGACAGACACGCTAAATGGATTGCGCTCTCTATTTTGCACATTGTTCTCTGCGCACGAGTTTAAATCAGCTCTGTGTGCACTATCAAGTTAGGACTTGTTTTAATACACGCAAACCTTTGTTATTTAACAAATACAAATACAAATCACCACATAAACATATGCATAAACACACCACCTCACTGTGAGTGGAGATCAGCTTTGTAAATGAAGTACAATTCAAAAGTTACCAGTCATATAAATAAATCACAAATTATATTTTCTTTTTGTCTAAGTAGCTTTAAAAGTGATGAAAGTTGGAGACCCCTGATGTAAAGTGTAGTGTCTTACTCAAAGTAAAATACAGTATTTCTTATTTAGCCGGAATTCAGGTTCATCGTTAGAAAGTTCCATTATCTGTATACTGTAAATAAAATGTGTGCATATATACACCAGTTTATCATAAAGAATGGCATTAATAAGCTATAAAATATGTCTATTTGAAATGTATTATAGCAATTACTGCTTTACTAATTATCATTGTTTGTGCGTAAAAAAGATGGGTTGAATGCTCATCAAGCAATGACCTACACCCCTACCCCTGGGTAGCATATTCACCACCCAATAAAACAAAATATAGTGCAGCATTTCAACATTATACATCCCCACCGCCCTCTTTTTATTATTACAGAGTAACCTTTTTTAATTCCTGCCAACATCAAGGATTTACTCAAGCAAATAGTTATGGGTTTTTCGCTATGAACTGATCTACTTTATCACTGCGTGCATATTTATGTGGTTGGATGGTGCAGAAGGGTGACACCTGGGGATGTTAAGACGGATGCTACACCAATATTCCGAATGAGAGCGCTCCATTACCGAACAATGGCTCAATTAGTATTAAGATGTGGTCTTAATGCTGCCATGAAGTGGAAAATGTTGTTGGTAAAACTCATACTGGTCATTATTTCAAGGCGTGAACATCAGGAGATGACATGGTAGGAAGAGGAGGTGTTGTACTGCGACTGGGTGCATCAGCTCATCAATCACTGTCAAGGTAACATGCATTCACTCTGACGGGGGAGGCTTCTCAAATAATATAGATTCACCAGTGCCAGTGGGACCAGGAGCAAAGGTCCCCACTTACACCACCGTGGCCAAATCAGCTATCAATCAAGAAGGCAAGGCCATGGGGAACCGTGGTCAGGTGACACTCGACTGACATATTACTCTGCTCTGAACCAACCAAGACATCCGTTATCCCTGCCCCGTGTTCTTAACATCAAGGTCCCCCGCCAATTGACGGACAACTATATGGCCACACTCTTGTCATGTGTCATTAGATTCTGATCTCCTCCCCACGCAGCACCCGACAAGATCGCCTTGACATATCCACACTAATCGACGAGTGCAGATCAACATCTGAATGCTACAGCAAGCAGATCTGGTTTGTGAGAGTTGAGGTGGGGGTGGCTGCAGGGGAGCTGTGGCGTGTTTGAGCCACATTGTTGTGGATGATAGATTGGACACCGGAGTGATTGTTTGGGTGTATTAAAGCAAGTGCTATGAAGAAAAACTCAATCAAGAGTAGGAAAGTAAAGGACATTGAAAACAAAGGCTGGATTTACACTGCAGGTTTTTATACCTCATTTCTGATGTATTTACTGTACTATACAGGACATAGGCGCCGATCTACATTTCTGCCAGTGGGTGCTCGGTGTGTGTGTATTAGTGTTGTCCAGATACCAATATTTTGGTACCGGTAATGGTACCAAAAGTATTTCGGTACTTTTCGGTACTTTTCGATACTTTTCTAAATAAAGGGGACCACAAAAAATGTCATTATTGGCTTTATTTTAACAAAAAAATCTTACAATACATAAACATATGTTTATTATTGCAATTTAGTCCTTAAATAAAATACTGAACATACTAGACAACTTGTCTTTTAGTAGTCATACGCAAATACGGTGTTAGCTTTCACTGTTATGCTGATGACACCCAACTCTACATGCCCCTAAAGCTGACCAACACGCCGGATTGTAGTCAGCTGGAGGCGTGTCTTAATGAAATTAAACAATGGATGTCTGCTAACTTTTTGCAACTCAACGCTAAGAAAACGGAAATGCTGATTATCGGTCCTGCTAGACACCGACATCTATTTAATAATACCACCTTAACATTTGACAACCAAACAATTACACAAGGCGACTCGGTAAAGAATTTGGGTATTATCTTCGACCCAACTCTCTCGTTTGAGTCACACATTAAGAGTGTTACTAAAACGGCCTTCTTTCATCTCCGTAATATTGCTAAAATTCATTCCATCTTGTCCACTAGCGACGCTGAGATCATTATCCATGTGTTCGTTACGTCTCGTCTCGATTACTGTAACGTATTATTTTCGGGTCTCCCTATGTCTAGCATTAAAAGATTACAGTTGGTACAAAATGCGGCTGCTAGACTTTTGACAAAAACAAGAAAGTTTGATCATATTACGCCTATACTGGCTCACCTGCACTGGCTTCCTGTGCACTTAAGATGAGACTTTAAGGTTTTACTACTTACGTATAAAATACTACACGGTTTAGCTCCAGCCTATCTCGCCGATTGTATTGTACCATATGTCCCGACAAGAAATCTGCGTTCAAAGAACTCCGGTTTATTAGTGATTCCCAGAGCCAAAAAAAAGTCTGCGGGCTATAGAGCGTTTTCTGTTCGGGCTCCAGTACTCTGGAATGCCCTCCCGGTAAAAGTTAGAGATGCTACCTCAGTAGAAGCATTTAAGTCCCATCTTAAAACTCATTTGTATACTCTAGCCTTTAAATAGACCCCCTTTTTAGACCAGTTGATCTGCTGTTTCTTTTCTTCTCTCCTCTGCTCCCCTCTTCCTTGGAGGGGGGGTTGCACAGGTACGGTGGCCATGGATGAAGTGCTTGCTGTCCAGAGTCGGGACCCCGGGTGTACCGCTAGCCTGTGCATCGGTTGGGTACATCTCTGCGCTGCTGACCCGTCTCCGCTCGGGACGGTTTCCTGCTGGCCCCACTATGGACTGGAGTCTCGCTGATGTGTTGGATCCACTGTGGACTGGACTTTCACAATATTATGTCAGACCCACTCGACATCCATTGCTTTGGGTCTCCCCTAGAGGGGCGGGGGTTACCCACATATGCGGTCCTCTCCAAGGTTTCTCATAGTCATTCACATCGACGTCCCACTGGGGTCAATCAATCAATCAATCAATGTTTATTTATATAGCCCTAAATCACAAGTGTCTCAAAGGGCTGTACAAGCCACAACGACATCCTCGGTACAGAGCCCACATACGGGCAAGGAAAAACTCACCCCAGTGGGACGTCGGTGAATGACTATGAGAAACCTTGGAGAGGACCGCATATGTGGGTAACCCCCCCCCCTCTAGGGGAGACCGAAAGCAACGGATGTCGAGTGGGTCTGACATGGGGTGAGTTTTTCCTTGCCCGTATGTGGGCTCTGTACCGAGGACGTCGTTGTGACTTGTGCAGCCCTTTGAGACACTTGTGATTTAGGGCTATATAAATAAACATTGATTGATTGATTGATAGTAGGTAAACAAACAAAGGCTCCTAATTTAGCTGCTGACGTATGCAGTAACATATTGTGTCATTTATCATTCTATTACTTTGTCAACATTATTAAGGACAAGTGGTAGAAAATGAATTATTAATCTACTTGTTCTTTTACTGTTAATATCTGCTTATTTTCTGTTTCAAAATGTTCTATTTACACTTCTGTTAAAATGTAATAATCACTTAGTCTTCTGTTGTTTGGATACTTTACATTAGTTTTGTATGATACCACAAATTTAGGTATTAATCCGATACCAAGTAGTTACAGGATCATACATTGGTCATATTCAAAGTCCTCGTGTGTCCAGGGACATATTACCTGAGTTTATAAACATACTATACATTAAAAAAAAAAGAAAGAAGATTTTGTGATGCTAAAAAATATCGATGTAATCATAGTAGTATCGACTAGATACGTTATTGTACGTGGTATCATCACAGTGGATGGTAGGTGTGGATCCACCAATGGCGTTTGTTTATATTGTAGCGTCCCTGAAGAGTTGGTGCTGCAGGGAATTCTGGGAATTTGTTCTGTAGTGTTTATGTTGTGTTGCGGTGCAAATATTCTTCCAAAATGTGTTTGTCGTTGTTGTTTAGTGTGGTTTCACTATATGGCACATGTTTATGACAGTGTTTGCATTGTTCATACTGCCACCTTTAGTGTGACATGTATGGCTGTTGACTAAGTATGCGTTTCATTCGCTTGTGTTCATTGTGATTAAAGTTAAAATGATTGTGTCATTAGTTCATTGTCGGGCACAATGAAATCTCGGTTAGGCTTTGTGAAATATAGGCTGTATGATTTGTGACTTATTAATTATATAAACCGGACCAAACCCACCACAAAATTAACAACAACAAGACTTATTTTTCATAAATTATTAATGGATTGAAAGTTGCCATCAATCCCAAGTGAGTGCTCGGCATTGTCCGTGGGTGCTCGAGCCCCGAAGCACCCACGGGATCAGCGCCTATGATACAGGGCTACCTTGGAATACGAGTTTCCTGGGTTATGAGTTTTTCAAGATCTAATTGTTAAGCTTGGTGTCACGAGCCCCCCCACTAGTTAGTTGCCATAGTAAATGCCAACCTGTAAGATCTGACCAAAACACCCTCTTTAGTTTATAGCTAGAGAATGACAAAACCATGTTTTTCCAACCATGGGACCGAAGAAAGTTAGTGTGGAGGACAGTGCTGAAGAGAAGAAGTGGATGATATTCATTGAATAAAGAAATAAATCATCAGAAACATGACCAACCATGTAGCCGACTTTGCGAAGCAGTTGGAGCATATATCACTGCTCGTCTGCACCATATTGAAGCAGAATGAGTCGATATAACTCCGGCCAAGGACATTCGGCCTGTTACATATTAAAATGGTGGTGTTTTTTTGGGTGTTTTTTGGGGGGCCCAGGCATCGATTAAATCGATTTAATAGTGTCAGCAAGCCACGTGTTCTTTTTAAATCTATAAATTCTGTTCTTAATCCAAACCCATCCACTTCACTGGAGATGACAAGTGAAACTTGTCAAAAATGTATCTCCTTTTTTAACGACAAGGTTGCTACTGTTCGGGCAAATCTTTCTCCTTCTCCATTGAGTTTCAATGTGGGCACTCAGTGCTCGGCTGTGTTTTGTCAGTTTGAGCCTATGTCGATGCCTGAGCTTACAGGAATAGTTGACAAACTAAAACCCTCGTCCTGTCCCACAAACCCAGTTCCCCCTCGCTTTTTTAAAGAAGTCTGGGACTCTATTGACTTGTCTGTTAGGGACATCATTAACTGCAGCTTGATTTCTGGCAGTGTGCCCTCTTTTTGTAAAGGAGCTGTTGTTGAGCCTTTGATTAAAAAAACAGGTCTAGATCCTACAAGTTTGTCAAACTATCGGCCCATTTCTAAATTACCTTTTGTGTAAAAAATTTGGGAGAAATGTGTTTTGGCACAACTGCAGCCTTTTTTAGATGAAAATAGCACTTTAGATCCATTTCAGTCTGTATACAAAGCTTTGCACAGTACTGAATCTGCACTTTTAAAGGTTTTTAATGATTTGATTTTCTAATGTCTGATTCTGGCAGCTCTGCCATTTTAGTGCTTTTAGATCTTACAGCTGCCTTCGACACAGTCGACCAATAATTCTTTTAGACCGCCTGAGAGACTGTGTGGGTATCAGGGGGACTGCATTAGAGTGGTTCAGATCCTACCTGTCAGAGAGGTCCTTCTCTGTCAGGCTGGGGGATGCCACCTCTTCTTCTGCTCCACTTTACTGTGGTGTCCCCCAGGGATCTATTCTAGGCCCCATCCTGTTCGCTCTATATCTCCTCCCGATTGGAGAGATCTTTAAGAGGCATGGAGTGTCTTATCACTTTTATGCAAACGACTGCCAAATTGATATGCCGATTTCAAAAGGCCACGGCCCCCTGACACCCCTTCTCAACTGTCTATTCGACGTCAAGGCTTGGTTAGCCCAGAATTTTTTAATAATGAATGAGGGAAAAACGGAAATTTTTGTTTTTGGTCCGGCCCTCACTGACTTGGGACCATTGCAAAATTATGTGCGTCCTAAAGTCACCAGCCTTGGCGTCACTATAGACAGCGATTTTAAACTTGACAAACAAGTCAATGGCGTTTTAAAAAGGTTTCTCATTGTAATCCCATTTGGTTTGAGTTTTTTCTTGCCCTGATGTGGGATCTGAGCCGAGGATGTCATTGTGGCTTGTGCAGCCCTTTGAGACACTCGTGATTTAGGGCTATATAAATAAACTTTAATTGATTAATTTGATTGATTGATACTGTTTGGTTTGGCCTGGACTAACTCATTCACCTCAGTGAACCTTGGTGTTACTCCACTAGCTGCCATCATCCATCTATTCTTCACTCCATATTTAATGGTCTATGTACCGCAAAGCGTACTTATAATTTACTGGGGGCGGTATAGCTCGGTTTGTAGAGCGGCCGTGCCAGCAACTTGAGGGTTCCAGGTTCGATCCTCGCTTCCGCCATCCTAGTCACTGCCCTTGTGTCCTTGGGCAAGACACTTTACCTACTTGCTCCCAGTGCCACCCACACTGGTTTAAATGTAACTTAGATATTGGGTTTCACTATGTAAAAGCGCTTTGAGTCACTAGAGAAAAACGCTATACAAATATCATTCACTTCAGTTCTTCTGGATAGTAAGCGGCTACTTTTTTCTTTGAACCCTGCGGTTTATGAAACGGTGCAGCTAATTTGTGGATTTTTCTTCGCTAATGGTCAAAAGGTTTCATATTCAACAAATAGTTTTCATAAAACACAGACAGAGACACTGATCATCTCTGTAATTGTTTATGCTGTTGCACCATCTTTTGGAGGAGTTTGCTCACTGTAGGTGCTGCGGGTTGAAGGTCTAGAGCCTAGGTGTCAAAGTCAAGGGCCGGACCACAGGCCACAGCCGCCTGCTGCTGTTTTGCACGCACCAATACTCCATTGCCCACAATGCAACAGTACCCAGCGAACTCGGCTTTATTATTCATCAGCATTCAGGGCAGATGTCAACTTTCAGCAACCCCCCTCCCCAATAATGGCTAAACGGAAGGTGGACGGTGAGAACAGGGGGTTTCAAGCCAGGTGGGAGGCAGAGTACATGTTCATGGAGGTCAAATGCAAGCCTGTGTGGAGAAAGTGTGGCTGTAATTAAATAATATAATCTACGAAGGCACTATGAAACTTCTAAGAAACACAAAGACAAAGACAAGAATATGGACACGGAACAAAGGCTACAGTAGGTGGAAGAATTAAAACGAGGTCTTAAGTCCCGGCAGGCTCTGTTCACAAAAGCCACATCACAAAGCTATGGTGTCGTTTTGATGACTGACACCATGTTTAATTATAATTGTAATATTTGAATGATGATAAATGAATGTGTTGTGGCAGTTTACGGATTTCACCAATGCGGCGGTTTGTGGAAACAATTGGTTGCTTTTCCAAACATTTTTAATAAACTTCCAACGTTAGAATGCTAAACAGGAAGTGCTTAAAGTTGAATGGCTTTGTAAAAACAAATTGGGTTCTTCATGGTGTTTTAGAAACTGCACCAATTTTTTCCTCAGAGTTTTCAACTTACGTCAAGTGTTTTGCCAAGAGGATTATTTGTAGTGTATACATTTTCAGAATCTCCTTGTTCTATTGTTGGCCAAAGTGAGACAAAGAAAATAAGTTTTCTTTACTTTTAAGTTATTATGCCATGATTTTACCTGTCTGACCCGCGTGGGAATAGATTTTCCTTCATGTGGCCCTTGAGCTAAAATGAGTTTGACACCCCTGGTCTAGAGTATTTCCTTCTGTTTAGTGCCTTGAACCGGAAGTCAATGTGCTGTTCCGTCTACTAGTTGTCAACAGTGAGGTTCTTCATTCATCACTCCAAGCAAAGTTTGTAAGTTCTACAATATAACTAAAACAATTCAAACTTACCTAAGTCTCACATGTTTGATAGTGGTGTTTTCATGCACATTTGGAAGTGCTATCGTAATGTAATCAAGCTAACATCGTTAGCATTAGCTAATATGCTAACACGTTTATAAGTGTGTGTGTTAGTATTATTAACTTAAAATGGCATTCTTTTTGTATTGTTTCAGTTTTACAAATTGTCCTGTAAATTTACCAAAATGTCACTGTGGAGTTATTGAGTCTGTTTAGCTGATTGGAGAGCTAGCTTCCGCAGCTATTGGGTCCATGACAATGACTTGTGTTTTGTTGGATCAGCCGTTTTCAAGGTTGCAAATGGGCCGCAAATAAATATTTTTTAAAAATGATGTACAATTAACTAATTTCACAATGTATCTGCAGCTTATTCCGGTTCGGCAAATTTGTGGGAAAAAAAAGGTTTTTCTTCTAAAATTTTGTGAGTGCGGCTTGTATACCGGTGCGCTCTATAGTCCAGAAAATACGTTTTTGAGGAAAATTGGGTATTTTGATGCAGATGGTATATGTCTAATCTGATTTTGTACCCACATGATTGATGATCTGATCTGGGTTATATTTTTCAATGTTCAAACTGCCATGGTGCATATCTGAACAATAATACATGAGCAGAACTGGATCACATATAAATCCAGCCTATATGAGTTACCAGAAAATTGAGACATTTTATTAAAATTAATGCAAACTGCTGTATCGTGTGTTTGTTTGGCGCATTGAATTGACAATTTGCGGAGTCATACCTGGTGATACTGTTTTGATGCGGACAGGGTGTGGGCAGGAGTTGAGGACACCTCGTACATCTCCTAAAGTCATGCCCAATACGGGTGTTCCCCCAATCTCCAGAATGATGTCGCCCACTGTGATTGCATCCCCGGGAGCCACTGTGACAAAAGGAAACTCTCCATAATCTGCTCCTCCTCCAATGGCGATGCCGAGATCCCCAGATGAGCCTATCAACGGGACAAAGGTGTCCTGCATCTTGGAACGCCAGTGCTGCTTTTTTGCCACCGTCTTAGACATGGCAAATGAGCTGCAAAGAAATAGGAAACACCGATTGAAGTTGAGCGTAAAGTGTGATCCGGTTAAAAATAAAAAAAAGTGTCAAGATGATGCACCTTTGTTAGCTGATCATTTTGAATCTCGAATGAATACTTACTCAAAAAGGAATATGGGAATTTTGTCTTTACCTGTGTTTTTAACACAAACAAACACCAGAACAATGATTGGCACACGAACACTATCTATCCCTCATGTGTGCTGCAGGCTTGACGTTGTGTTTACATGACAACACACGGCAGTTCATGCACTTTCATACACACCCCAGGTCACATGGGAAAAAGCTGACCAGAAAGATTGTGGGGAGTTGAAAAGACATCGAAAATAAACACATTTGCATTCTAACAAATGCAGTGCTGCACAATATATTTTTCTTCATTTTTTTCCACAGCCAAGGTGAGGAGAGCAAATACTAAACAGTGGCAAGAGTAAACACGGAGAAAGTTGCTGACAGGATTTCTTTAAGCTGACAGTGATGTGACAGCTGTGATGTCCGGAGAGAACAGACGGCACTCCTGTGTCACCTTGCCACACAGGGAAGTGTGACAGTGTGGGTGTACACAAGAAAGCATAGAAAACACACTACCAAAGAGGTAGTCTGGTAATATGCTTAAGGAGGACAATGGGCAGACCAGTTAGGTTACCGTAGATTCATAGATATTTCCAGAGAATACCATACAATTTCCGTATAGATACTGTGACAGTTTGACCCCACACCAGTATTTCCCACACATTCATTTATTTGTGGCGGCCCGCCACGAAAGAATTAAGGCCGCCACAAAAAAAAAAGAAAAAAAAAAAAAAGAAAAAAAAAAGGTTTTTTTTATTTTAATTTGTATTTATTTTATTTATTTTTTTGTCCTGTCCAGCTTCTCAGGCAAACCATATAGTTGATGTAGATGCCCATATCGGCTGTTCAGATTTACTTTACAAAAGAGAAGTGTAGGATCAAGATTTTTGGAGCTCTTTGTTCAGTGGATCAGATGTTTGATGAAGCTTTGTGTCTATCTACCACCACTA
The DNA here is from genome assembly GCF_033978785.1 of Entelurus aequoreus. Classification (NCBI taxonomy): domain Eukaryota; kingdom Metazoa; phylum Chordata; class Actinopteri; order Syngnathiformes; family Syngnathidae; genus Entelurus; species Entelurus aequoreus. The sequence continues at coordinate 37,037,203 of NC_084737.1, read as the reverse complement.
CTGTTTTCTGTTTGTTACTGACTGTGGCAGGACACCTCTGCCTCTGTTTCACTTTATGTTGCTGGTAAATAATATGGTTGTAGTAGTAGGCTAAAGTTAAATGATTTAGTATGCACTAATTAAAGGGGCAGAGCTTTAAGAGACATTTTAGCTTTTAGATTTTTATAAGATATATTTTTTGTAAGAACCACAATTAATAAATATATTTCAGTGAACAACTTATTGTTCAAATCTGTATATAAATATGTACATAAAGTGTATTTTATATTTTAAAATGGATGGATGGAAACAAAACTGTTATTAATTAGTAAGTATACATTTTTTTAGCCTTTTTAGAGAAAATCATATCATTGTAGTAAATTATACAAATTACTCGAGGATGTCATGGTGACCACGCTCATGGTGACCACGCCCATAGCCACGCCCATAGCCACGCCCCCACCGCCACAGGTATCTTGGCAGTTTATGGGAAACACTGCACACTGTCACTGTTTGACCTTAGACTTCCTCACAAACCGTGCACATTTGTTAGGAAGCTCAACATGGACAAACTACAAACATTCAATCTTGTTAGCCAGTGAAAAGCATGAGCTCAACAAACAAATTGTTACCTGTCACTCACCATTGCTCTGAACAATTGACTAAAAGAGTCAGAGTGGGGCTGAGGGCTTTATATAGGTGAACACACTTGCATTCACTAATTAAGCCAAATTTGGGTCAAACCATGATCTTCAAAAGCTGGGTGTTACAGAAGGACACTGGACATTTGAAAGTTGTATTGTCTAAAGCCTGAATTTACTGTGTACGAAAATGACTGCTCTACACATGCAAAAGTACTATGTGAATACTTTTTAGACATGTGATGGTTATTCATGGTGTAATTTACAAAATAATAGTTTTCTTAATTCCCCCTGTCAAATTGGTCCCAGCTAGTGGGAGGGGCTATGGGCTATTTAAATTGGAAAATTCCATCTTTCTGACAGTCTGCTGTCTGTCACTGCCAGAGGAGGTTTTCTGTCCTGAGCAGGAGTTTCGGTCTCCATGCATCAAACATCTACTGAGATTGTGGGTGCTTTGTCTCTTCCTGTTGTTCACCTTTTGACACTTTTGGGATTTCAATAAATGTTTGTAAACTGTTACCAACTGCGTGCCTTGCCATCCTTGATTTGAAAGTCTGGTTTGCAAAGGTTACATTACCTTCACCCGAGGCGGGGTGTGACAGATACCGTAGAATTTCTTTTTTTGTTAATATATTTCATTATTTTTGTATTTGTGTAATTTTTTCACACTTCTTTTAAGATGCCATTGCTATTCTAGTATTTTTGTTTCCTGTGCGGTTCCCCTGCCTCATCACAGCCAGTGAGGAGCGCTAATTGACACACCTGCCTCCGTTTGGTGATTAGGACACTCACCATGTGAAAGCTTTATGTGCCATCGCCACGTTTCAGACAGTTTTGGTACATTGCTAAATACACACCTCAGTTACTGCAAGTGTAACTTTGCTTCTGCTAACAGTTGTCCTTTTGCATTTTCACCTGTAGTTGACAGCTCTTCCCACCTCCGTGCTCTTAATTGTTATGTTTTATTTCTTGGTGCCTACTAAAGCAGTTCTTATCAAATAGTGGAGCAGGCCCCCCTGGGGGCACAGTGCGATGCTTGGGACAGGGGGGGGGGGAGGCGACATGTTTTATCAGTAACATGCACTATCATTTTTCAAACCCCGCTTCGAATAGCTGTTCCCTACAAAACGTGCTCATTGTAGCCATTTCAGTTTTTTCCAATAGCTTACACACTAAATTTGAAATGTTCACACAGTTAACAAAAGTCTACACACAGTAAGCAAAACCACTGTGCAGATTTGCCTAATATTAGGCATAGACTCTGCTTCACATTTTTTGCTAAATATTACACACAATGCTTTACACACACCTTCCCATCTTGCAGACATATGAGGATTGTGATACACACATCTTCACATCTTACACACACACTACGATTGTGATACACACATCTTTACACCTTACACAAAGATAAGGATTGTGAAGTTACTTCCTGGTCAATCCAAATGTCTGGCTTGCCAATGACCACACAATTGAACACATTGGATAATCACATCCACCAGGTGTAAAGACACACAGGTGATACATTGAAAATACAGCTTTCAAGTGGGTGCTATAGCTATACAGTTTTTTCCATTTGAAATTTTTATCTCCAGATTTTTTTTCAAACCTTGTTATTTGTCTCAGATTTTAATTTGTACTGCCTATCATTGTTGACTACTGTGATATGTTACTTTACCTGACTGTGGTAAAAATAAATAGTTTCAGTTTGCAGCATCATTGTTGAGCAGTTCTTGAAAAGATTACAGGATATTTTTACTTTCTCTTTAGGGTCCTTACGTGTAGGCCCACTTCAAAGTAAACAATGATGATTGCTATGGATTTGCCAATATATTTTGTCAAGTTACAGTAATCATTCATCACATATGCTAAAAAGGTCGAGCAAAATGCCCCAAACATGTGATTACTTATAGTAAAATAGTTTTTTTTACAAATGTGTTTTGTATTTATCACTGTTCTGGGTAAGTCACTCCAATAGTGTCTTATCATTTGAAGTCGGTGTGAGTGACATGACAATTAAACAACATTTTTACAAATGCTTGCTTTATTTTGATGAATGGGCATATGTTTTGACCAAAGTGTATCATTTTGCAAATAATCTAGGAATTAAGAAAATGTAATGTTGTGTTTGGAAAAGTGTGTAAATCCTTTTGAAAAAAGACACACAGTTAGTAAAATTGTGTGTAAGCAAATGGAAACAACTGTATTAGGCATTGACTCTGCTTCAGAGTTTTTGCGAAATATTACACACAATGCTTTACACACACCTTCCCATCTTGCACATGTGATGTGGATGAGATATTATGGCCTGATCCAGTTAGACGGGCAGGTGATGATTGGAATCAGTAATTGAGGCTTTTGAGTATATTGGTTCATAGACTTGCTGTTGCCTAAGTCTGCACATGTAGCGTATACTCTATGCCAGTGGTTCTCAACCTTTTTTCAGTGATTTTTTTTAGTTCAAGTACCCCCTAATCAGAGCAAAAAAAGAGATAAAGAAGTAAAATACAGCACTATGTCATCAGTTTCTGATTTATTAAATTGTATAACAGTGCAAAATATTGCTCATTTGTAGTGGTCTTTCTTGAACTATTTGGAAAAAAAGATATAAAAATAACTAAAAACGTGTTGAAAAATAAACAAGTGATTCAATTATAAATAAAGATTTCTACACATAGAAGTAATCATCAACTTAAAGTATGAGGGGCCGTTAGGGACATTATTCAGAATTACCTCTTACATACACTACTGAAATGCTCTCACATAAACAACTGAAATCTTTTTCTTTTATACACACTACTGAAACACTCTTATAAACACTACTGAAATGCTCTTACATACACTACTGAAATGCTCTCACATAAACAACTGAAATCTTTTTCTCTCACACACCCTACTGAAACACTCTTATAAACACTACTGAAATGCTCTTACATATACTACTGAAACACTCGTATAAACACTACTGAAACACTCTTATAAACACTATTGAAATACTCTTACATACACTACTGAAACACTCTTATAAACACTACTGAAACACTCTTATAAACACTACTGAAATACTCTTACATACACTACTGAAACACTCTTACATACACTACTGAAACACTCTTACATACACTACTGAAACACTCTTATAAACACTACTGAAATACTCTTACATACACTACTGAAACACTCTTGTAAACACTACTGAAACACTCTTATAAACTCTACTGAAACACTCTTATAAACACTACTGGAACACTCTTACATACACTACTGGAACACTCTTATAAACACTACTGAAATGTTTTTGTCTCACGCACACACACACACACACACCTGGAATTATTTTTCACTAGTATGTATAAACGGATTTCACCTGTGTGTGTGTGTGCTTTTTACACGTGTGTGTAAGGGACAACAATTTCAGTAGTATGTGTGCAAAGATTTCAGTTATGTGTATGAGCGCATCTTACCATTGTGTATACGAGCATTTTACCACTGTGTGTAAGAGCATCTTACTAGTGTGTGTGAGCGATGTTGCATTCCGGTTCCGGTATAATCCCCGCCCCTTTTCAGACAAGTTTATTTTTATTTTTTTTAAAGCCAAGTTGTGGACAAAATGTCTGCCGACAAGTAGCTTAACCGAGGCGGGAGCTCCACTTCATAATTTGAGGGCTTCAGCGGAGAATATAATAACACTTTCAATGCAACAAGGGTCGGACTGCCGCCATGGGTCTCCCCCGCAGGACGCGGCACCTGAGCGGCCACACAGCGGTGCCTTTCTCCTCCCGACAGCCGCAGCCTGGAGCACTCGTTCCATTGCGAGTTTGCACCGCACACATGCAACGTTTCAGTTCATGGACATCGGGGCAAAAGGAGGAAAAGGTAATTAGACATTATTTATTTCTAAATGATTTGTTGAATCACACGAAATGTAAGACAACATGGCATTGTAGTGAGCTACAATGGTAACATGTCGAAATGTGAGTCACGTCGTGTTACGTCAGTAGCTAATCATATACTAATGATAATGGATTGCATTTATTTAGCGCTTATCATCGACTAGATAAGGGGTCCCCAAACTACGGCCCGCGGGCCGGTTACGGCCCTCCAAAGTCCAACATCCGGCCCGCTGGAAAAAAAAAAGTTTTTGTATTATTATTTTCAATCTGTCTTTTGTAATCTGATCCATTTTTTGGTGTTCCCTAGCCGCTCAGGCAAATCATATTGTCTACAAATGCATTTCCCTGTATGACGTATATTGTCTTAGCTGTTTTCATGTGATCTGATTGTTACATTCTTATTTCAGAGTCACCACACAGCTGCATGACCATTTCAACAAGGACGGAATAAACAACATCTGGATTCATGGAATTTCTCTGCGTCCTGCGGGAGAGACCCATGGCGGCAGTCCGACCCTTGTTGCATTGAAAGTGTTCTTATATTCTCCGCTGAAGCCCTCAAATTATGAAGTGGAGCTCCCGCCTCGGTTAAGCTACTTGTCGGCAGACATTTTGTCCACAACTTGGCTTTAAAAAAAATAAAAATAAACTTGTCTGAAAAGGGGCGGGGATTATACCGGAACCAGAATGCAACATCGCTCACACACACTAGTAAGATGCTCTTACACATAGTGGTAAAATGCTCGTATACACAATGGTAAGATGCGCTCATACACATAACTGAAATCTTTGCACACATACTACTGAAATTGTTGTCCCTTACACACACGTGTAAAAAGCACACACACACACAGGTGAAATCAGTTTATACATACTAGTGAAAAATAATTCCAGGTGTGTGTGTGTGTGTGTGTGTGTGTGTGTGTGCGTGAGACAAAAACATTTCAGTAGTGTTTATAAGAGTGTTCCAGTAGTGTATGTAAGAGTGTTCCAGTAGTGTTTATAAGAGTGTTTCAGTAGTGTATGTAAGAGTATTTCAGTAGTGTTTATAAGAGTGTTTCAGTAGTGTATGTAAGAGTGTTTCAGTAGTGTATGTAAGAGTGTTTCAGTAGTGTATGTAAGAGTATTTCAGTAGTGTTTATAAGAGTGTTTCAGTAGTGTTTATAAGAGTGTTTCAGTAGTGTATGTAAGAGTATTTCAGTAGTGTTTATAAGAGTGTTTCAGTAGTGTTTATACGAGTGTTTCAGTAGTATATGTAAGAGCATTTCAGTAGTGTTTATAAGAGTGTTTCAGTAGTGTTTATACGAGTGTTTCAGTAGTATATGTAAGAGTATTTCAGTAGTGTTTATAAGAGTGTTTCAGTAGTGTTTATAAGAGTGTTTCAGTAGTGTATGTAAGAGTATTTCAGTAGTGTTTATAAGAGTGTTTCAGTAGTGTTTATACGAGTGTTTCAGTAGTATATGTAAGAGCATTTCAGTAGTGTTTATAAGAGTGTTTCAGTAGGGTGTGTGAGAGAAAAAGATTTCAGTTGTTTATGTGAGAGCATTTCAGTAGTGTATGTAAGAGCATTTCAGTAGTGTTTATAAGAGTGTTTCAGTAGTGTGTATAAAAGAAAAAGATTTCAGTTGTTTATGTGAGAGCATTTCAGTAGTGTATGTAAGAGGTAATTCTGAATAATGTCCCTAATGGCCCCTCATATTAAAGTGCCCTCTTTGGGGATTGTAATAGAGATCCATCTGGATTCATGAACTTAATTCTAAACATTTCTTCACAAAAAAAGAAATCTTTAACATCAGTATTTTTGGAACATGTCCACAAAAAATCTAGCTGTCAACACTGAATATTGCATTGTTGCATTTCTTTTCATAGTTCTTTTTGACAGACATTTTAGTGAGGGTCAAACCATCATGGCATGGGGGAAACTCTGGGTTTATGGTAATGAATGGAATAGCCTACTTGATTTGATGTTCAGTTTATGAACTTACATTCATATTTTGTTGAAGTATTATTCAATAAATATATTTATAAAGGATTTTTGAATTGTTGCTATTTTTAGAATATTTTTTAAAAATGTCACGTACCCCTTGGCATACCTTCAAGTACCCCCAGGGGTACGCATACCCCCATTTGAGAACCACTGCTCTATGCTGTCATTTTTATTTATCTCCAGATTTTTTTTCTAACTTTTTTATGTGTCTCAGATTTTAATTTGTACTGCATGTCATTGTTGACAACTGTGATATATTACTTTAAGTTACTATGGTTATGGACTATGGTTAAAAAAAAAAAAAGTTTCAGTTTGCAGCATCCTTGTTGAGCAGTTCTTGAAAAGATTACAGGATATTTTTACTTTCTCTTTAGGTCCTTACATAAAGGCCCACTTTAAAGTAAAATAATTACGGTAACACTTTAGTTTGGGGAACATATTCAGCATTAATTAGTTGCTTATTAACATGCAAATTAGTAACATATTGGCTCTTAATTAGTCATTATGAAGTACTTATTAATGTCTTATTCTGCATGGCCTTATTATAACCCTAACCCTACCCCTACCCCTAACCCTAACCCTCTAACCCTAACCCTAACCAAATAACTCTAAATTAAGTCTTTGTTACTTAGAATATGTTCCCCATACTAAAGTGTTACCAAAATTATGATTGCTATGGATGATGCATATGCTAAAAAGGTCGAGCAAAATGCCCCATACATGTGATTTCTTATAATAATATAGGGTTTTTCATAAATGTGTTTTGTATTTATCACTGTTCTGGGTAACTCACTCCAATAGTGTCTTATCATTTGAAGTCTGTGTGAGTGAGATAAAAATAAAAATGCAATTTTACAAATGCTTGCTTTATTTTGATGAATGGTCATATGTTTTGACAGAAGTGTGTCATTTTACAAATAACCAAGGAATTAAGAAAAAATGTAATGTGGTGTTTGAAAACGTTTGTATATCTTTTGAAAAAAGACAAACAGTTAGTAAAATTGTCTGTAAGCAAATGGAAAAAACTGTAATCTTCCTCAATTTGATAAAAAAAAAAAAAATCAGCAAAATTTGTTTTATTCATTTTTGTTTTGTTAGTTAAAGTGTTTTATAGGATTTTTTTTCAGGCAAAATGATGCACTTTAAATATTTTCTGTTACAGACTAAATAACTATGTTAACATTGTTCTTTGTTGTAAGTTAATCTATATTTCTTTTTTTTCTTTAATGTTAATAAGGATACATTGTTATGCAGAGGTGTACTTAGAGGGGTGAACAGAAAATAATTGAGGAGCACTGTACTAAAGGGACTTTCTACTCACACACCACCTGCCTTCTCTGCATCTTGGGATCATGCCAACAATGCCAAGCCGCACTTTTAACAATTGTATTCATCCTGCTGTGTTAAAATGTATACATTTGACACTGTTTTGCACTATTTTTGAATTTATTTCATGTCTGTACAGCAGTTTGATCAACTGGAGTTGTTTTTTAATGTGCTATAAAAATAATTACATTTAAAAATAAGAAAAATATTAAGATTAGCTGCACCTGTGCAGACAAAATTAATTCAAAATGGTGTGTGTGTCACACTGCAAAAACACTGGTGTAAATTAATTTAGTGCCACAAACAAGAGTTAAGTTCCCTTTTGGCCATATTGTAACCCCCCTAAGCCCACACAAGCAGAACAATATTTTAAGAATGACTATTTCTGTGTAGAAGTGTAATTAAGTTTCTTCACTTATTAACATAACTCCACTTCTGTTTTAGCCAGAAGATTAGCAATTATACATCACTTCTCCACATTCCAATCCTCTTAGGCAAATGTGAGACTCAGCTGACCCTCAGCTATTAGAAAGATAGCAAGGCCAGTACTTTTTGCCAAGATAAGCCTTTGCATTGGCACCCTTTGACCCTCTGGACCTGCATGCTGAATTACGTTCAATTGAGGAGTCAGAAGGACATACAGTAGCTTATATGTTCTACTTAATGGACAGAGATTCCTCTCTTTGCTCCATTTAAAACATTTGAGGAGACAAAAAATGAAAATGCAAATGAACTCTGTGAAATACAGAAAGAGAAGAGGAGAGAAAAAGAAGCAATGCAAAGGTCAGAGCGAGATGGCGACAGCTACTCTTTCACCTTGTGGGACTTTGGTTCTTGCAACATAAGTCAGACTTTGATGTAGGGTTGTACGGTATACCGGTATTAGTATAGTATCGCGATACTAATGAATCATTTTCGGTACGATACCGTCTCTGAAACGTACCGGTACCACACCGCCCCCTCGCCCCCGCGCCCGTGTCGAAGTCACGTCGTGATATTGCTGGTTTACGAGCAGACGAGCATGTTCGGCGGCACACAATCACAGAGTACATACAAGCAGACACAGTGTGTAGACAGAAAAGGGAGAACGGACGCATTTTGGCTTAAAAACTAACGATAAAGATGAAGTTATAACACTGACACGCCCTCAGGAAGAGGTGCTTTAAGACATGACTAGCTAGCCAGCGGCTAAAGTCCAGCCCCAGTCTGCAGTGTTTTAGCTACTTCTAAATCACTTATCCTGGTCTCCATGGCGACAAATAAAGTACATTTCTTACAAGTATCATCCCTGCAGGATGAGGAATAGCTAAACATGCTTCACTACACACCGTAGCTCACCGGCATCAAAATGTAAACTAACGCCATTGGTGGATCTACACCTAACATCCACTGTAATGATATCAAGTACAGGCACGTATCTAGTCGATACTACTATGATTACGTCGATATTTTTTGGCATCACAACATCTTCTTTCGTTTTAAAAAAATGTATATTACACGTTTGTAAGTTTATAAACTCAGGAAATATGTCCCTGGACACATGAGGACTTTGAATATGACCAATGTATGATCCTGTAACTACTTCGTATCGGATTGATTCCCAAATTTGTGGTATCATCCAAAACTAATGTAAAGTATCAAACAACAGAAGAATAAGTGATTATTACATTTTAACAGAAGTGTAGACAGAACATGTTAAAAGAGAAAGTAAGCGGATATTAACAGTAAATGAACAAGTAGATTAATAATCCATTTTCTACCACTTGTCCTTAATAATGTTGACAAAATAATAGAATGATAAATGACACAATATGTTACTGCACATGTCAGCAGACTAATTAGGAGCCTTTGTTTGCTTACTTACTACTAAAAGACAAGTTGTCTAGTATGTTCACTATTTTATTTAAGGACTTAACTGCAATAAGAAACATATGTTTAATGTACCCTAAGATTTGTTGTTAAAATAAAGCCAATAATGCAATTTTTTTGTGGTCCCCTTTATTTAGAAAAGTGCCGAAAAGTACCGAAATAATTTTAGTACCGGTACCAAAATATTGGTATCGTTACAACACTACTTTGAGGATAAGGAGCAGTTTACTCAAAAAGCCAAATACACAAGCTGCTTTTCAGTTGACTCAGAAGGCCTACTGAAACCCACTACTACCGACCACACAGTCTGATAGTTTATATATCAATGATGAAATCTTAACATTGCAACACATGCCAATACGGCCGGGTTAACTTGTGCAATTTTAAATTTCCCGGGAAATATCCGGCTGAAAACGTCTCGGTATGGTGACGTTTGCGCGTGACGTCACGGAGTTTGCGGAAGTATTGGGACACCATTGTGTCCCAATACAAACAGCTCTGTTTTCATCGCAAAATTCCACAGTATTCTGGACATCTGTGTTGGTGAATCTTTTGCAATTTGTTTAATGAACAATGAAGACAGCAAAGAAGAAAGCTGTAGGTGGGATCGGTGTATTAGCGGCTGGCTGCAGCAACACAACCAGGAGGACTTTGAGTTGGATAGCAGACGCGCTACCGTGAGTACGCAGCTTTCTTCCAAACATTTGATTGCTAGCCCGTCCGTGCGTGCCGCTATGTGCATGTCACGTACGTAACTTTGGGGGAATATAAGTGCTGTATGAACTTTGCGGAAGTGAACGGTACTTTGGGCTGTGGGATTGAGTGTGTTGTGCGGGTGTTTGAGTTGTATTGGCGGGTTATCGCTTCCACTGCCCTCTAATCCTTCACTTTCACTTTCCTCATCCACAAATCTTTCATCCTCGCTCAAATTAATGGGGTAATCGTCGCTTTCTCGGTCCGAATCGCTCACGCTGCTGGCGTCCATGATTGAAAACAATGTGCAGATGTGAGGAGCTCTTCAATCTGTGATGTCACACTACTTCCGGTACAGGCAAGGCTTTTTTTATCAGCGACCAAAAGTTGCGAACTTTATCGTCGATGTTCTCTACTAAATCCTTTCAGCAAAAATATGGCAATATCGCGAAATGATCAAGTATGACACATAGAATGGATCTGCTTCCCCCGTTTAAATAAGAAAATCTCATTTCAGTAGGCCTTTAGAAAAGTACCGAAAAGTACCAAAATAATTTTAGTACCGGTACCAAAATATTGGTATCGTTACAACACTACTTTGAGGATAAGGAGCAGTTTACTCAAAAAGCCAAATACACAAGCTGCTTTTCAGTTGACTCAGAAGTGATAGCTCTTTAGCACATTAGAATAAAAAAAAACTATTAAAAACAAAAACAAATTGCAGTTTACTGTGACGCCTTCAAACCTGAAATTATGCTTATCACTTCAACCTTGAAGCTGAGTGGCTCTACCCTGCTGTGAGAGCTTCTGCAGCAACATTGTCAACCTGCTTCCCTGAAGCTCGCCAGCCGTCCACCCACACATAAAACATTGCACTAACTATCAACTCCATGCATTAATCACAATTAAAGCATTCCCGTGTGCGTGATGTCATATTTTCATAAACCACTGCTTATTTCATGATTTATCCATAGAGTTCTCTAAACATCCGTGCAGTTGCTAGCCATTATTAAAATGCTAAAAAAGAAAAGAAAAAAAGATTGGTTCGTGGTATTATATCCGGACCGCATTGTGTGTGGACGTTACACGCATGCGCATAAGCAATTGCTGTTGTCTTGACCTCGTGTGTCTGATGGCGCTTTAATGAGCCACAGGCTGTCGGACCGCTGAAGTCCAGACTCATCCCGACACTGACACACACCATGCCATTGCTCCACTCTCTCCACACTCACCAGGGTGCACATAAAAACACAGCGCTCGGATGCCCTCAGTAGTGGGAAGACATACGATGCAAAATTGATCTTTATATATTTGATATCGGGAGCCTGCTGCAAACACATGCAGTGAAAGGAAAAAGTAATTCAATTCATTCATTCAATCATAATTTTTTCTATTTAAGTTGAATAGTTGAACCAACTATTATAGATTCATACTGATCTTGTTCAAGCTCACGCAATTATAGATGGCAAAGCTAAATATTTGCCGTCTAGCAAATGTGATAATCTCCACCAATATATATACTGGATGGCAGTATGGGCCTAAACTCCTCACTCATGGCCTTGTAGGCAAAAAGTGAGGGTACCCCTGATTTAATATTGTTCATTAACCCAACATTAACATTTTTTGGTATGGGGCCTGCAGAAGCCGCAGTACCAGGAAAAAAAACCTTATCCAATATGCTAACTACTGTACAAGCATACTTGCCAACCCTCCCGATTTTTCCCGGGAGACTCTCGAATTTCAGTGCCCCTCCCGAAAATCTCCCGGGGCAACCATTCTCCCGAATTTCTTCTGATTTTCACCCGCACAACAATATTGAGGGCGTGACATGATGGCACTGCCCTTAGCGTCCTCTACAACCTGTCGTCGTGTCAGCTTTTTCTCAATACAAACAGCATGCCGGTTCAGTCACATGTTGTATGCGGCTTCTCCAGACACACATAGCTGACTGCAAGACATACTTGATCAACAGCCATACAGGTCACACTGAGGGTGGGCATATAAACAACTTCAACACTGTTACAAATATGCGCCACTCTGTGAACCCACACCAAACAAGAATGACAAACACATTTAGGGAGAACATCCGCACCGTAACACAACATAAACACAACAGAACAAATACCCAGAATCCTTTGCAGCCCTAACTCTTCCGGGCTACAATATACACCCCCGCTACCACCAGACTTATCAGATTTATTTTTTTATTATCTATAGCAGGGGTGTCAAAAGTGTGGCCCGGAGGCCATTTGCGGCCCGCAGCTAATGTTTTAAAGGCCCACGGCACATTCTAAAAATACTATTAATATAAACAAAAACATAACAAAAGTAGAATAAAAAAGCTTACAGGTGAAATGTAATTTAGAAAAAGTTGCAAGTTGACTAATGAAACAAAGCTGTTTTTTTCTTTAAAACTGTCATTGCTCAAAACATAATATTGAATTAAAATCAATGTTTTTATGAATTATTGACCTATCCAAGGGCCCGATTACTTCACATCAAATATTCCACTTTGAAAATTATTTTTTGTGGAAGATTTTGCATATTTTGTGTGTTTGCCATAAAAAAAACATAGTTTTCTTTGACAAAAAAGGGCAGAAAACAAACAAACAAAAGAACAACATTAAAAAATACTTAGAATTGACGGATAGATCTGAAGTTGATGTAGACTCTAAAGATTTAAGCATTAAATAAATAATGTATATATGCCCTGGCACACGATTATCATAATTTCATGACCGAAGCAAAACATTTGTATACTTTTATACTGAAATAGATACACCTACAACTTATTAAATAAAAACATAGAAAAAACTACCGGCAGCGGTAAAGTTTAGATCCATGAAAGAAAGAAGAAAATGAATGAATGTTTATAACTGAATACATTTACATATGCATAAAAATGAAGTAACGTTTATGACAACCTTTTTTCCAAACACAATCTAGAATGTGAGATATAACAGGATAATGCATACATTTATCATTTGTTTTCAAAACGGTTACAAAAAAGTGGGACCTCAAAAATTTACTGTAGGACCCCATCGAGTCATAAAAATGGGGTCCCACAGTAAATGTTTGAGATCCCACTTTTGGGACCCCATTTTGAAAATCCCTACCACTAACACTGCATATACAGTATATATATATATATATATATATATATATATATATATATATATATATATATATATATATATATATATATATATATATATATATATATATATATATATATATATATATATATATATATATATATATATATATATATATATATATATATATATATATATATATATATATATATGTGTGTGTGTGTGTGTGTGTACACAATCAATGAATTGATTAATTAATTATTGTGTCATTATTGTGTAATGTGCAATGTGACATAACTATAATGCATCATATTCAAATGAAATGTTCAAGAGAGAAGACAATACAGAGTCTATTTATCCTTATGAAAACATTGCAGCGCAGCAAATTGTAACCTTCAGGTCATGAAAGAGCTGACCAATACATATCCCGTTTCACTGACTTCCTCTCTACCGGGGTCCCTGCGGCCTGAGACCCTTCCAAACGTACCACAGTGAAATTTCAGACCACAACAATCAGTCGGTGGAAAAATACACATCATGTGGAATGTATTTTTGGAAATATATATTTACATGATTTCTGTCTATTCCGAGAGAAGGCTCAAGGCGATAATAGTACAGAGGGGAGAAAAACAGCTGTGTCACGCATATATGTTTGAAAAAGGACTATTATGCCCCCAATGGCCCATTATTACTGCAACACCGTCATCCTGGAAAAACAACATCTGGAGGGGTTATGCATTTGCCCCATTGTCAAAAATGTGTACAATATCATCTGAAATGTTTTAACCTATTATCCAAGCAGTTATTTCAATGTTGGACTTGGATTGTGTTGATTTGTTAAATGCTGTTTCAGGTGAGTTTTGCCAACGCAGTATTCACTGATTCAAAGTCCAGCCAAAGCACAGAAACAAGCCCACTAGGGAATAGCCCCAAACACAAGAGTCTTGAAAGATCCTGAAGCAGAACGTTGTAAGTCAAACACATCAATTAAATTGAATGAATAATTGAGTTCCTCTCTGAGAAATCATCCTGGCAAGAAAGCATCAAATTGTCTTTATTGATTTATCCAGCACAATACAAATGTCCACTTTGAAGTGAAGTGAATTATATTTTTGTATAGCGCTTTTCTCTAGTGACTCAAAGCGCTTCACATAGTGAAACCCATTATCTAAGTTACATTTAAACTAGTGTGGCTGGGTTTTTTTTATTAGCGTCAACATTTCAGCTTTTTCTCGATACATTACACCTGTTTGTGTCATGTCTGTGTGATCATGTTTTGTTTTAGTCATGTTCGGTTTTGTTTTTGGACTCTTTGTGCACTTTTGTTTGTTGTGTCACCATAGCAACCCATTAGTTTTCACCTGTCATGTCACGCACCTGTTTCACGTTTTGAGTCACACACCTGTTTTCACTAATCATGTCACTATTATTTAAGCCCATTGTTGCCACTTGCCAGGAAGTCAGCCTGGCGACATCACACTCTCTACTCATCCTTATGATCCATGCTGCTCTTTTTCCTGCCCTTTTCTTGTCCAAGTAAGTTTTCTTTATTCATGCCATAGTTTCTAAGTTTTGTTTTATGTCCATAGTTCTGCCTTTGTGCGAGTTTTTGTTTTTGTAGCCAAGTTTTGTACTTCCGCCATTGTGCGCGCCTTTTGTTTATTCCTTTTTTGAGTGTTAAAATTAAACCTGCACGCCATGACTGGTCCAAATCATTTGCACCACGGGAGAACAAACCACGCCAAAGTCCAAGTCTTGACACTTTGCCCTTTTATTCAACTTTGTGTGTGTTTTGTTTTTTTAAAGGGAACCTATAATGCAAAACTTTTCTTACCGATTGGTACCTGTTTTTGTGTATTTGGGATCTGCGTAAGTTTAAAAAATTTAAAATTAAACCATGAAGGTACGTCAGAGATATTTATAAAACAAATTGCCTTTCTTTATACTTCCTTCAAACCAGCTGTTTGGAATTTGCCCAATTTGTGACGTTTTTCCCACATGTGATGTCAGTGGATATCTCAATGTATGGTAGAGATTTCCCTGAAGATTGTACGTTGTAGTCAGTAAGCTCCTTTTTCTATATCCTCTCGTTGTGGGGTAGACTGGCTCCTATATGCACATGTGTCCTCCACTGTTGCCATTTCCAATACAAAGTAGCGTATATTTCTAACTCATATCTGTCAGTACACTCCATTTGGAAGCACTAAAAACTACAACATGGCTGACGGGGAGAAGACGCAGTCGAAGTGGAGGCACGTAAATAAGACCGCTAACAAAAGAGAAGAGATGGTCAGAAAGCGGCTTGAAGATGGTCTGTAAAACATAATCTTTCTCTCTCAGGGCAAAATAGAGACGCTAATGCATGCTTTTATTACAAGTCGTATAGAATATTGTAACGCCCTGCTTTCTGGTCTTCCTAAAAAGGTTATTACACCTTTGCAATTATTACAAAGTTCAGCGGCACGTGTCCTGACAAAGACCAGAAGGTGGGCTCACTTTACACCAGTTGTAAAATCTCTGCATTGGCTCCTTGTGTGTTTCAGGATCAATTTTAAAGTCATTCTTATGGTTTATAAATGTTTGTATGATATTGGGCCTTCTTATCTTTCAGATTTTCCTTTACTCTGCAAACCTTCGCGGGCCCTGAGATACTCTACCAGTCATCTCCTAATTATTCCAAAAGTCAGAACACAAAGTTACTGGATGGCATCTTTCCACTATGGTCCACGTCTATGGAACATCTTGCCGGAGGACCTCAGGGCTGCAGAGAACGTTCATGTTTTCAAAGAGCAGTTAAGACCCACCTTTTCCATTTGACTTTGACCTAATATTTATTAGTTTTATTGAAGTCATTCATACTTTACTTTTATCTTATTAGTTATACAAGATTTTATTTAGTTCCATTTATTTATTTTATATTTACTGTATATTTTATTTTTTTTAATCTTCATATGTTTTACTTGTATTTGATCCTTTATCTCTACTCAAGGTTCTTACTATTTTACAGGTTTTATTATTTATATTTTTCAGCGCTTATTGGCCATTCTGTGGGGCTCTTTGTGCCAGCGTCCTGGTGGCCATGGTCTGGTGACCTCCTGGTGCAGATGGCTCCTGTGATAGTGTTTACTCACATGTCTCCTCTGTACTCAGCCATGCCTTAATTTATTCATACATGTGCATGTGTAATTATGTGTGTGCGTGTGTGTGTGTGTGTGCGATAATAGGAGATCTGGGTCATCAGGGTATTGTTTGTAAGTCTGTAAAGCACTTGGCTTTGCATTTCTTTTATGTATGAAAAGCACTTTATAAATTAAGTTTGATTTGATTTTAATTGATAATCTAGGCAAAATGTTGACCAAAGAACCATCATTACATGTTATGTAGAGCACAAGGAAGCGTTTTAAAAGTAGAAAAAAAAATCATAATATGAACCCTTAAAGTATTTATTTTTTTAGAATGTGCCGCAAGCTTTTAAATTGCCGTAATTGGCCCTCGGGCCACACTTTGGACACACGTGGTGTAGAATGTTCATTACCATTCACATGTTGCCATTAACATACACAAATAATATAAAGACATGTCTCCCCTTTAGATACACACACTGAATCTTTGGGCACCACATGATTCGATTTGATTCTTGGGGGTAGCGATTCAATTCAGAGTCGATTCTTGATTCACAATCAATACTTTTTCAATAAAATTGGGTGCCAGTTCTATGATTAACTACTACATACCGCCATAAAATAGATAAAAAAGCTCGGATACATTTCTATGTTAATTTTAAAAAATTGTTTTATTTAATACAATCGTACCCAAACTTAAAGTCAAATACAAATAAGGCAACAAGAAAAGTATCCCACACTTCTCTTTTCTAAAGTAAATCTGTACAGCAGATATGGGCATCTACATCAACAATATGATTTGCCTTAGTGGCTGGACAGGTCAGATAAAAAAAAAACATATATAAATAAATATATACATCTATCATTATTTACTTTTTACTTTTTAAATTTGATCTCAATTCTGTACACTGCTGCTGGCATTTTTAATTTTCCTGAGGGAACTCTCCTGAAGGAATCAATAAAGTACTATCTATCCTTTTTTTTTAATCGATTTTTGAGTTTTTTTAATCGATTAAGAATTGTTACAAATGAGAATCGCAATTAATTTGAGAAAAAAACAAACACCCCGACTGTCCATTTACATACACACCCAATTTAAACATGTTCAGTTAAGTTCAGTTTCTGTTTATTTCGAACATGCATATGATACAATGTAATGCATCACATATATATATATATATATATATATATATATATATATATATATATATATATATATATATATATATATATATATATATATATATATATATATGTATATGTATATACAGTACAGGCCAAAGGTTTGGACACACCTTCTCATTCAAAGTGTTTTCTTTATTTTCATGACTATTTACATTGTAGATTGTCACTGAAGGCATCAAAACTATGAATGAACACATGTGGAGTTATGTACTTAACAAAAAAAAGGTGAAATAACTGAAAACATGTTTTATGTTCTAATTTCTTCAAAATAGCCACCTTTTGCTCTGATTACTTTTTCGCACACTCTTTGCATTCTCTCGATGAGCTTCAAGAGGTAGTCACCTGAAATGGTTTTCACTTCATAGGTGTGCTTGAAGCTCATTGAGAGAATGCCAAGAGTGTGCAAAGCAGTAATCAGAGCAAAAGGTGGCTATTTTGAAGAAACTAGAATACAAAACATGTTTTCAGTTCTTTCACCTTTTTTGTTAAGTACATAACTCCACATGTGTTCATTCATAGTTTTGATGCCTTCAGTGACAATCTACAATGTAAATCAGGGGTCCCCAAACTATGGCCCGCCAGCGGCCAAAATCAGGCCCGCGGGAAGTCCCAAGTATAAAAAAATTAAATTAAATTAAATTAAATTTAAAAAAATTCTGTCTTTTCTTATCCACTTTGTACTGCTTGCTACTCACGGTGTCTCCTAGCCGCTCAGGCAAATCATATTGTCTAAAAATGCATTTTATCATCGATAACGTGACATCATCGCACGCGCGGAAAGTGCGCTATATATATATCTAATATGTATATATATATATATATATATATATATATATATATATATATATATATATATATATATATATATATATATACAGTATATATGTATCTATCTAATATATACTGTACATCTAAAATATATTATATATATATACATATACATATGAATATTATATATATATATATATATATATATATATATATATATATATATATATATATATATATATATATATATATATATATACATATATATATATATATAAAAAAAAAAAAAATATATATATATATATATATATATATATGTATATATATATATATATATATATATATATATATATATATATATATATATATATATACAGCCCGGCCCCCGGCCAAATTGTTTTAACCTAATGCGGCCCCCGAGTCAAAAAGATTGGGGACCCCTGATGTAAATAGTCATAAAAATAAAGAAAACGCATCTAATGAGGAGAAGGTGTGTCCAAACTTTTGGCCTGTACTGTATACATATCTCATTTTTGTATTTAAAAAAAAGTTATTCCTTGTACTTTGTGAACACTTGTAGTTTGAACAGTCTTTTAAACTGAATCGTATTGGTGCTTTGTTTGATTTCCTTGCTTAATCCATTTCATAATTTAATTCCACATATAGATATGCTAAAGGTCTTAAGTGTTGTACGAGCATACACATGTTTTAAATTAGATTTTCCTCCAAGGTTATATTTCACGTTTTTTGTTGAGAGGAATTGTTGTACACTCTTTGGTAGCAGGTTATAGTTTGCTTTGTACATCATTTTAGCTGTTTGCAAATGCAGCAAGTCGTTCAATTTCATTATTTTTGATTCATTAAATGAAGGGTTTGTATATTTTCTATATCCAACATTATGTATTATTCTAATTTATCTTTATTTGTAACACCGTTAGAGAATGAAGCGCAGATCATCTTATAAACATCATCTTATAGTTGACATGTACAGTACAGTACACAATAAAAACTTGCAAGTATGTACGAATTTCCATTCACCTAGTGCAAGGGTTTCCAAAGTGCGGCCTAAGAGCCACTTGCGGCCCACAGTTATTTTTTTTTTTAACAGACCCGCGGCACACAAAGTACAATTAGGGAAAAAAATAATTGAATAAAACTGCAAACAGGTGTAATGTAATTACGAAAAGTTTAAATGTTGACGCTAATAACACAAAGCTAGTGACATGCAGGCTGTTTTTCTTGTTTAAAATATCAGTATATTGCACTGGTTTTGAAAGTGAAGTGAAAAATATCAAAATGGCCCCAGCATCTTTCTTCATGCATTTGTCTGTCTGCGGCCCTCAGTTGAAAACGTTTGGACACTCCTGACTTACAGACATACATTAAACACTTGTCTCTCCATTCCCATTCACACATAACACGTAAAACACATACAACGTTTATGTATGTTACTTTATTTTTAATAACCAAATATTTTTTTATAGATTGTCAAAACTGGTTGGTGTCTGATTTAAAATGTGTCCCTGCGTTTATTTCATTTAAAAAAGAAAACTTCTGAAAATAGAGTCGTAGATAATCCCATGGTAAAAATAGAGCATTCTGTCACGGCCTAGGCGCACCTCAGTGCGCATTCATCTGTGCGCTGCACTGGGCGCACCTCCAAGAGCTCACATGCGCATGCCACTACGGCTGCAGCAGGCAGCTGCAATCAATCTGCAATCTGCACACCTGTCGCTGATGAGTTGCCTGGGCTTCTTAAGTCAGTGCAGACCTGCGTTCCGGGCCAGAACATAGCGACCTGTTCCCATACAGTAAGCTGACAAACCCTAGCTCTATGCACTCTCTCTCTCTCTCTATGTGTTTCTCCCCCTCCGTCTTCATTTGTCTGGTGTCCCTTGTCGTCCCAGCAGCCTTTCCTCCGTTCCCGCGTTACGATATGTGTGTCTCGTCTCCCCGTAACCCCTCTGGTTCCCTGGCTGCACCTTTTGACGCCTCGCTCCTGCCCTTGTTCTCACGCCTGCTCATGGACCTCCGAGCATGCCTTTCCCCTCTTGGACTTCCGCACCTCGCTCAACACTCCGGGTAACACTAATCATATACTCGCTTCACATAGTTTTGGATTAATTATACGCCTCATTTCCCTTGTAAATATTTAATAAATATAGAGCTAAACGACGTCCCTGCTGTCTGAGCCGTCTTCTTCCCCTGTACACGTAACACATTCTTAAGCAATGAATGTAATCATTTCCCACGTGCACCACTAAGACATTCCCAAATTTAGCAGCACAACTTATTGTAATGCTCCTCGTGTATCAATGACACGAGTGAGGCTGTCTGGCCTGCGGCTGTCAGCTCCTCTGATTTTCCCCCACACTCCTGTCTGTCCACATTTCATCCTCCATCCCAATCAAAGCCATCCTTTGCTTGTACATAGCTCTCTGACATAATCGCTTTGGACCACAACACATTTGTTGTTCACCTTCTGCAAACAACACAACACTTTAACACAAACAGCTTTCAACATGGAAGGTTTCTGTGTGATCTAACTCCGATGGTCCTAATGAAGTTTAGCACTTTTCTGTCATGCGTGAGTTGCACATGTTTATAAATATGTCCTCCTTTCTTCTTATGTGGTTGTCCATATTGTGTTTCTGCTCTAAATGTTTTCTACGATAATAAAATTAGTCTGTTCAATTAGCTCAGCTAGAATGCGCGATGAATTTATGTATGCTTACTTGATATTTTATGCCTCCTTCCCTGAAGTTCAAAGTGGTAAATTCCTAAATGTGAATTTTGGCGAATATTGATGGCCTGGCAGCGTGTTTTGTCAGCTCGAATGTGACCGGCATGTCGAACAGCCCTTTTGTCTCTCTGGATGGGTGCACTCACTGCAAACGACCAACAACTGAGGGCTTTTTATATGACTGAATAAGCCAGACCAAAGTCAGCGTGAGCAATGCTTACATAATACAATTCTTGCAGACCACTGTTGCTGCACATTCAGAGGTAAACAAAGACAGCTGTTATCAGTACACATCTGGATGATTGACATAGTCACTGAGTCATCACATAGAAGTGAACACATGAAACAACAATATATTGTTGGAAATGTGAAACATCATCTAATAGGAGGAAAAACAGCAAGCCGAAAAATTGCAAGTCTTTCAAACACATGAGAGCTGAAACCACAAATTGGGTCATCAACAGACAGTCGAACTAATAAGTGGCTTGTCGTTTTGTTAATTAGGTTTTGGATCATACATAAAAAAAAGGATAATTTAGACTTTATTTTTTATCTTTATAAACAGACCTACTTAGTACTAAAAATAGCCCGATTTGATTATCATTGTGCAGGTGACATCATTCCAAACCACATTTGCCATAAGGAAAATGAGTTTGAGTTTGAGTTTGAGTTTGAGTTTATTTCGAACATGCAAGCATACAACATGATACATCACAATTTCCAGTTTCTCTTTTCAACATGTTCGAAAAGGAGTAGGAAGAAGCAGAGCTTATTTAATCCTACCCCTTTTCTTTACATAACAGTTGCTGAAACTTTTTTTATTCACTTCCTGTTCTCAATTTTTTCACAATAAACTCCATATGTAATCACAATAAAAATAAATAAATAAATAATAGTAAGAATTTAATAATAATAATTGGTGAAGAAAGTCATATTTCATATGATGAGATAAGTAAGATTACTTTAAGAATGGATGAATGAATGGATGAAATAAATTGAAAATGTTTGTCATGGTTCTTCTTCTTTGTACTTTGTAAACACTTTAAGTTTGAAGAGTTTCTTGAAGTGGATCATATTAGTACATTGTTTGATTGCTTTGCTTAATCCATTCCATAATTTAATTCCACATACTGATATACTGAAGGTCTTAAGTGTTGTACGTGCGTACAAATGTTTTAAATTACATTTTTCTCTAAGATTATATTTCTCCTCTTTTGTTGAGAAGAATTGTTGTATATTCTTGGGTAGCAGGTTATAGTTTGCTTTGTGCATAATTTTAGCTGTTTGCAAATTCACTATGTCGTGGAATTTCAGTATCTTTGATTCAATAAATAAAGGATTTGTATGTTCTCTATATCCAACATTATGTATTATTCTAACTGATCTTTTTTGTAACACCGTTAATGAATGAAGTGTACTTTTGTAATTATTTCCCCATATTTCTACACAGTAGCTCAGATATGGTAACACTAGTGAGCAGTATAGACTATGAAGTGATTTTTTGTCTAGAACATGTTTTGCTTTATTCATTATTGACGTGTTTCTTGCTACTTTATGTTGTATATTTTTTACGTGAGATTTCCAGTTCAATTTATCATCAATCATTATACCTAGAAATTTGGTTTCATTTACTCTTTCAATTTCTATTCCGTCTATTTGTATTTGTGTTTGACTTTCTCTTCTACTATTACCAAATAGCATTATTTTAGTTTTACTAAGATTCAACGATAGTCTGTTTTTGTCAAACCATCTTTTTAATTTGTTAATTTCTTCTGCTATTATTTGTTTTATCTCCTGTGTGTTCTCTCCTGAACAAAACGCTGTTGTATCATCCGCAAATAATACTAACTTTAAATCTTTTGTAACTTTACAAATGTCATTTATATAGAGATTGAATAATTTAGGTCCTAGTATTGATCCCTGAGGTACACCACAGGATATATTTAGCGTTGTAGACATGTGTTCGCCTAGTTTCACGTATTGTTTCCTGTTCGTTAGATAACTTCTTATCCAGTTTAAGACTAACCCTCTGATGCCATATCGTTCTAGTTTTTTGATTAAAATATTGTGATTAATTGTGTCAAATGCTTTAGTTAGATCCATAAAAACTGCTGCTGCACATTTTTTACTGTCTATTGCATTGGTAATTTCTTCTGTAATTTCAATTAAAGCCATTGAAGTTGAGACATTAGCTCTGTATCCATATTGGTTCTCTTCGAGTATTCTATTTTTATTTATGAAACTCTCTAATCTGTTATTAAACAGTTTTTCAATGATTTTAGAAAATTGTGGAAGTAAAGAAACAGGTCTATAATTTGTAAATTGATGTTTACAAATTATAGACCTGTTTCTTTACTTCCACAATTTTCTAAAATCATTGAAAAACTGTTTAATAACAGATTAGAGAGTTTCATAAATAAAAATAGAATACTCGAAGAGAACCAATATGGATACAGAGCTAATGTCTCAACTTCAATGGCTTTAATTGAAATTACAGAAGAAATTACCAATGCAATAGACAGTAAAAAATGTGCAGCAGCAGTTTTTATGGATCTAACTAAAGCATTTGACACAATTAATCACAATATTTTAATCAAAAAACTAGAACGATATGGCATCAGAGGGTTAGTCTTAAACTGGATAAGAAGTTATCTAACGAACAGGAAACAATACGTGAAACTAGGCGAACACATGTCTACAACGCTAAATATATCCTGTGGTGTACCTCAGGGATCAATACTAGGACCTAAATTATTCAATCTCTATATAAATGACATTTGTAAATGAGCATGAGAAGATAGGGGGGCTAACATAGATCAACTGTAAATACAGACATGCAGCTTTTTGATCCGTGCTTGCAGCCAATGTCTCTCATTATCCATCCATCCATCCATTTTCTACCGCTTGTCCCTTCTGGGGTCGCAGGGGTCGCTGGAGCCTATCTCAGTATATTGTTTAAAAGTCATGAATAGACGCAAACACATGCTTTTTAACATAACACAGCATTTATATGCTGTACTGTACTTCCACTGAGTGACATTTGTCCTCATTTCCTGCCGCTACAAATGTAATTGTATACTGACTTGTTAGGAAGAGAACAATATATTTGTGTTTGCCATGGAACCCCCATATCTCTTGCTTTTGCCATCTATAATATTGGTGAGCCAGCCAGGCAACACCTTAAGTGCATTTACAATTACATTATTCATTGCTGATGAAAATTTTGGTCAAGTGTTTACCACTTGCATCCATTGCTCAAATCTCATCCAACCAGTGGCAAAATTTGGATATCAGCAGTGGCTTGCATAAAAGGGGCGTGGTTTGAAGTGATTAGATGCATGTTTTGGAGTAATTTGAAGGGGGGTCAAATTGTTAAATTTTTTTTTTTTTTAGAAATAACACAATTAACAGAGTTTAATTCATAATTTTACTTAGTTTTTTTCAAGATTCCCTTATTATTTTCTTTATTGGGGAATAGCATTTTTTGCGAGGAATTTCGCCTATCATCAACAATTCCTATGTTAGACAACCACACATATGCCTTCCTCTTTTCATGCAGTCTAGTGTGTGATATATGGCTCATAGTAGACATCTAACAATGTAGCTAATGGGAGTCATCTATTCCGCCTATAAAGCCTTTTTAAAAAAACATATAAGAACCGCCAACAATACTCCATTTACATGTCATGAACAGTATATTAACCAGGTATTGGTGACATTGGTATTGTAAGAGCTCACACAGAGGAATTACTTTTAGTAACACGGCACCTTGATCACAGAGAGGTAACATAGCTTATGCAACTCTTGACATACTGAGGCGATGAGCTACTGCACCGACATCAAGTTGGTAAAAGTTTGTGGTGGATTAAAAATCATGCCTAACACTTGTATAATAGAAAGTTGTGGGCATTTGCAGAGAAGTTAGTCATCGTTGACATTTGATTTAGACCTGGAGGCATGGCGAAGAAAACACGACAAGATGCTGGTATGCTCCCACCTTCTTTTTATCTGAGGAGCGAAGATTATGATTAATTCATCATCTTAACGAGGAGTACAAGCCTAGTGCAGAAAGATATAAACATCCCATCAGCCAGCATCACAGTGAGAGCAGACATTTTAAAATATGGGCCTGATTTACGAATTGCAAATACCACACGCTGGACAGCATGTGCAAAAAACAAAATAGGGTGTACTATTAGTGGGCGTGTTGCGTGTGATCTACCAAGATTTTGTGTGCAATTGAAAAGTGGTGCATTGCGAAAATCATTCATAAAATTATTATTAATTATGATAAAAATCTCAGCAGGATATTTTCAACTCACACGGCAACCAATACAAACTCAGTTTTAACAATTACAATTCTAAATTAAACAAAGCGAGTGAATTTGTTTAATTTGTAGAACAATTAAGTGTTAAATTATTTGCCTGGTCAGATACTTTCCTCCCTGTGGTAAAGGCACTTTTTTAAAACTCTGAACAGGCGAGGTTTTGACTTTTTTTGGCCGATTGAACAGCGATTTGTGATGAAAATGTCAAAAAACAATGTTTTCCCATTTTTCCCGGAAATTTCACATATATTGAACATCACAAACGTCAGTAACAACTAGACAAGGCTATGAGTTGCTTTTTTAATTTATAGGAAGTGTTGGACCAGTAACAACATAATGTTTTCCGAGGCACTAATCTTGTGGTTAATGTTGTACCAAACAGCGTCAGGACATTTTACAAAAGCCATTATTACCTGTCTGCAGCCATTTGTGCTTGCCTCACATTACAGGTATATGAGGAGGGAGAGTGGTTGGCGGTGGATGGGAGGGTTGAATTATCCAACATTATGGGCTTGTGAGAGCCGTCCAGCAATTTGGGGAAGAATTCCTAATATATGCTCCGTTAGATAAGAAAGGGTTGATGGAATTGATGACAGAGCATAATTTTTATATGTAAATGAATGGGAAGAAAATTGGGCTCAAGGCAAAAGGGCAAAGCACCACTCCGGCTTTATCTGTGTTAGTGCCTGGGTGTGTGGTATACAAAACTGGTCCAACAGGGCATGACAAATGTCAGGTATTACAATGCACTCCCGTAGATGTGGAATACCATTTTGCACATGTGGCACCTCACGCTATGATACTGTACTACCTATAAAAGTAAAAACTTTGCCAAAAATTTGCTTTTAACCAGAGTACAAGGGAATTAAGAAAAAATGTTACTTACAACATTGTCTGTGTACAATCTAAAAGGTTTTGTGACGTAGTTTGATGCTGAAATTGATTATACTTACTTATAATTGATTTAATTGCAATGGATAGTGGTCCCCTTCAGAAATCCTGCTGTATTTCTTCCAGGGGTTTTATTATGATAATTTTTCTACATTTAAAACACGTCCTTGTGGTCTACATAACATGTAATGGTGGTGCTTTGGTCAGAAATGTTGCATAGATTTTGTTTAAGACCATCTTCAAACTGCTTTCTGACTGTCTCTTCAGGATGCCACGTTTTGTGAGCGGTCTTAAATTACGTGCCAAAGTCCTCTTTCAGGCCAAGCCTCCTTCGACTGTGTCTCCACCTGGTCAGCCATGTTGTAGTTTTTAGCGCTTCCATATCGAGTCTACTGAGAGATATGAATTGGAAATATACGCTTACAGCAGAGGATTTTAGCATGCACGTGGATGTATAAGCCAGTCTGCCCCAAACCAAGAGAATATAGAAAAATAAGGAACACATTGACTACAACTTTGAACTACAACTGGATAAAATGGTGGACTCGTGCAAAGCTCTTTGGGTAAACCTCTACCATATATGGAGATATCTGCTGAGGTAAGGCAAAATGTGTCAGTAAAGTCTCAAATTATTAAACGGCTTGTTTGGAGCAAGTTTGGAAGAGAGCATAATTGTTTTAAAAATACCTCCGCATTGCCTCCAAGATTTGAGTTAAAATTTTCGGGACTTATGGGGATCCCAAATACACAAAAACAGGCACCAACAGGTAAGAAAAATTGGTTTTGCATAATAGGACCCCATAAAAGTAGCTGTAAACGAACACTGATACATTACATTGGGCGTGTCAAGAATAGTCAGATATTTAGAATATTTGGAATTAAGCTATTCTGAATAAAACAAAACAGAAAGTGGTAAAAGCCTATCATGATATGCAGTATCTAAATAGTGCAAAACATCAGATAGCTGAAGACATTGCATCTAAACAGAAATACTCTCTTTTACTATGACTGTATTGAAACATGCTGCCTTTAATCTTCCCACAGCATCCTCTCTAGGGTGACTGGAGGTCATCCAAGTAAAGCATCTTAAATAAGCAGTGACCTTAAGATCATCTGAACTACTCATAGAGTGACGGAAGGTGCACAAGATCATCCTCACACACCTCGGACTTGTCCTTCATTTCTCTCGCAACATTCCTACCAAACTGTGAAAGCCACACGGGGTGAACTAAAGCTCTGTCCTGCTCACTCACTTCCAAATCTAGGGCACATGAGTGCCACGCACAAAACGAACAGCAGTGGCCGATTTAAGAATAGAAGATTAAATGCTTGTGGCTTGAAAAACATAAACAACATGTCTCCTGCCATACTCCGTGAAAACATTGGCGCAATTTTACCTACTCAATAACCACTGAGTACACGAAAAAGCTGATAAGAATACGTGGAATGAAAAAGTGCATTGGCAGTTCTCTGCTCACCAACCACAAATCTAAAATCTATGCCAGTGAGTGACTTACATACTGTACATCAGAAACATTCGAGACTTGAAATCAAATTAGACACATTGCAAGCATTCAGATTTTGATCCAGTATTTTTGTACCGAAAATATTGATGATTTAATAAATACATGGACCAGCCTTTCCCAAACATCTTTGGTCAGTTTCAATTGGCAGAATGCTGACAGCTCATTTTTTCATACAGTAGAAATGAATGAATACAGTTTTAGCATTATTTTACATGTATATTCAATGTTGCACAAATACATATACATGTTTGGGTCTTGAGCTGAAAATTTTAGTTTTGCCTTACTGTGTCAAATTCAATAAGATAGGTTTTTTGCCCTCAGGGTAAAGGACAATTTGCTCAGTTTTAATGTGTCTCAAAAATTGAGGATGGGGAATTGTTTACGTCTTGAAATGAAAAATTGTCAAAATACAGGACAAGAACCACAATCAGCCTTGATGGTCGCAAGAAATTTGGGGTTTGTCATCGCATTCTCTTCACATAGAGGTCCATCGGCCTAATAATATATTTATATATATTTATTCATATCACAGAGAGATGAGTACATAATTCTGTACTTTTACAGGCAGCGACCAAATTCTGTCGGTCCAGGTATTTATTCACGTAAAATCAAATGGCGCCTAATTTTGATACCTTTGTTGCATGCAACGACATGTCTGGTTGTAGACTCGGACGGTAAACAAGCACTTATGTAGCACTCAGAGCAGACTCAGTCAAACTACCACTATAGGTATTGTTGCAATTTTCCATGCCAACAAAGCAAGTATGCCTAGTAGAAAACACTCTAACATACAGTAAGACTCCCATTTTTAAAATGTACCAGCTCGATGCTAATTCACATTGCATTTGCAATAGACATGCTGCTGATTAGCACAGGGGTGTCAAACGTACGACTCGCGAACAGGTTTAACCCAGCCCGCGGCCCACAAGATCAGTTTGCTAAACATAAAAATTAGCTTCATTTTTTATGGAAGAAACTGCTGTTCTAAATGTGTCCATTAGATGTCGCAATAGCAATTTAAATGTAACCTACTTCACACATGTCAGTATTAAAATATGAAGTGTCAGCTAACTTTCAGCACAGGTGCAAGCAATCAGCTGCTTCTGTTGTGCTTAAATCTACTATGTTGACATTAGTTAAGTTTGTAGTTATCTTACCTTGATTTCTGCTTGATTTCAATTGCTTTATCAAACATTTTAATGGTGAACTGCCAACCTGAGAATCCTAAACAGAAAGGGCTTAAAGTTTAATGGCTTTGTAAAAACACTGAGACAAAGTCTAAGTTCATTGTGTTCTTCACAGTGTTTTTGAAACTGTACCAATTTTTTCCTCAGAATTTTCAACTAACTTGAAGTGTTTTGCCAAGAGGATTATTTGTAATGTGTACATTATCAGAATGTGCTTGTTCTATTTTTGGACAAAGTAAGACAAAGAAAACAATCTGAAGTTTTCTTTATTTTTAAGTTCTAATGCCATGATTTTACTAGACTGGCCCGCATGGGAATATACTTTCCTCGATGCGGCCCCTGAGCTAAAATGAGTTTAACACCCCTGGATTAGCATAAAGTATTTTACATGTCAATTTCGACGCCTACAAATTTAGTAATAAAAACTAAAACTAAGATGCACATTACAAACAGCTGGTGTATAATAAAACAATACTTACAGTACAAACACTTTTTAGGGCACAACTAAAGATTTAATTCAGATAAATGGCAAAGACTACCCCTTGATTAAGTGACACACCAGAGCCTATATACATGACTTCCATGTAACATCTTGGAATTGCAAATGCATGCAAAGTCTACAATATAATACATGCAAATGAGATTAGACGTGAAAGAAAGCAAGATATAACAACTGGTCAGCAAACATCTGGTGTCAGACCCTACCCAACAGGTCCCTGGCACCAATCTCCCAAGGAGACAGTGGGCAATGCTCAATAGATTCAGGACTGGACAAGGCCCTTGCCTGGCCTGCCTTTACAGATGGGGAAGCAAGCCAAGCCCATTTTGTGTTTGTGGAGAAACATACACAATAGACCACATTATTGAGGCATGTCCACTCCACAGACTAGAGGGGGGACTTGTTGTCCTTCACACTGCAGACCAGGAGGCAACTGCTTGGTTAAAAGGTTTTGCGTTCGCTAATCAAATAACACATTTTCTTCTTCTCCTTTTAGAAAATATTTTTCCCACTAAAAATATTGTGACAACCATCCCCATGCATGAAGATAGTTTATTACCTTTGTTACAATAAGTTGGAAAATGAGAGGCCATTACCCTTACACTTTAATTCAATGTAAGGATGATTATTAAAATGTTTTGATGATGAGCTATTCACACGAGAGTAAAAAGTGTGACAATCAACCCTGTTTTCCCCTACAGTATAAGTGACTTCAGCAAAGTCACACATGAGATATGAGCACAGGGTCAGTGTGATGCTCCCTTAGGGTACACTATATCTTTAAGGATCAAGGTCAATGCTGTGTACATCCTGCTCGTGTGAAGAATACCGCTGAGACAACAGGTCCTCTCAGTCAGTCTGCCATGACGCATAACACCAAACACTACTGCGGCCAGAAATGAGCTCTCATCAGGAAGCACGAGCAGTTTAATTAAACAGCTGAGAATCAGTGATAGAAAATGTGTAATCAACACATGTGAGAAAAAGAAAGGTGTGGCAACCTTGTGGAAATAATTGCTTACATCACGACAAACACAAAGTTATTCATTATGAAACTATGGGCAGGTTGATCATGAGCGTTTCATGATGTCCAACTTTTGCGACCTACAGGGGACCTCTTTGGGCGTCGTGTGAGTAAAGCCAGCATGCTGATTCAGTAGGGATGGCTGAAGGTGACCCCTCGCCTCGTCCTGCTGCCTGTCTCACCTCCTAATATTGATCCCACTTATCCAACTCACATCCGACTGGAGGATACACGGATTCATAGCCATCTTGACATTTCAAATATGTCCCTGTGTAAATTGTAACTCCACCCTGTGCCATTGATTTCTTATTGATGTGTTCACTCCGTCAGACTCCAATCACTTTACAACAGCTTATCTAATCCAAATTAAATCTTACTGCAGGCATGGAGATGAGCAAAGGAATGTTGTTGTTGTTGTTGTTGTTGTTGGGATTTCATCAAATGTTGAGTGGACTAAGAATAGCGCAGACTACAAGTGCAGAATCCAAATGCAGTTGCTGGGAGCAAAGGTTTAGACCACAGATGGGAGAATGTGCCCGCATAGCCCTGCCCTATCAAGGGTAAAATGCCTTGCACACACACGTGCAAACTCTGTTTTTGCCTCACCTTAATAAAGCAGCATGAATATGCATGAAGCCGAAGGACATAGAAGGTACATAATTAGGCAATCAACATCTCCCAGGTGCATTACTGCAATGGAGGATAAATACACCTCGCATCACTCTCCCCTCTTGTTAGCAATAAGAGCACAGTCATGTTCCACAACCACATGCATATACCCACTAATGATACAAACTTGGGAGAATCCTGTGTATCATCAGAGGGCAAAAGCAGGATTTGTTTTGTTAGTGCAGCATGGGAGTGTTTACAAAACTTTTTGTTGTTCTTCTTTCTTAACAAATTCATCGCAGCATCCTCGACTGCTGTTAAGTCAGGGCCGTGAATACTCATCCATCACTCTGTTGTATTATACAGGGACACACCCTAAACAAATCAGAAAAGCACACACGTACCTTGAAGTATTTTTTTGCATATTATCCCAAGAAAAATACAACGTATTTTTTTCTAAAAAGGTGTACACCAGGATTGTGCAGAATTCGGAAATTTGGATATTCAATTCACTTTACATGAATGAATGGAATTTGAAATGGAATTACACAGGAAGTGCAATTAAATGAATTCAGAGAAATTATTTATAGCCAAGTAACAAGATGAATGTTTCACGTTTGATACTAAAATGTAAGACAAATCCCTTCCATTTTGGATTAACAAAAGCATTCTGGGAAATTAAGTATTTTTCCAATATTATCCATCATTTGAAAAGTAATAGGCTACATCAAATTAAAAATGTATCTAAGAAATGTTTTTGCCATAATTAAAGCATGTACACGAAAGTCAGAGTAGTAATATTTCTATGAAATATGCAAATCAGTCCTGAGGGGTCACGTGGCTCAGTTGGTAGAGGGGCCATGCCAGCAATGTGAGGGTTCCTGGTTTGATCCCCAGCTTCCGCCATCCTAGTCACATATGCTGTGTCATTGAGCAAGACACTTCACCCTTGCTCCCGATGGGCCGTGGTTAGGGCCTTGCATGGCAGCTCCCACCATCATTGTGTGAGTGTGTGGGTGTGAATGTGTGTGTGAATGGGTGAATGTGGAAATAGTGTCAAAGCGCTTTGAGTACCCTGAAAGTAGAAAAGCGCTATACAAGTATAATCCATTTAAGTATGGAAATACAGCATACTGCGTAAAGCATGATTCTGGGATACAGCAAAAATAATCAGTTGGAATGTTCATGCACTTTCAATGCTGATTCCTGTTTGCAACCTCAATTCATATACCATGGAATTGAATTGGAATTTTGGAAGACACGCTCAAATCCATTTTGATTTTTGCACAGGCCTGATGCACGCTAACTTTTAACTTTTGCATCACCTGCTCTGACACAACTTCCCATAAACACGTGACTCTTATCACTCCCAGCATCTGCCATAAGCATCCACAACACGCAAACACACACCCATGACTTCAGTACATGCCTTTTCACACATGCACACACACACTTTTCTCACACGAAAGGGAAATACTGACCTGCCTTGGCGCTGACACACACACATTCTTTTCAAGCAGGTGAGCCTTTCAAAGAGGATCCGTTTGAACGCGTCTATATACATTGACCCGGCGCACGTTTTAATCCTGCACAATATATTGTTTGTTTATTTATAATATTTTCCCCCTTAAAAATAAGCAGCCTATTTCTATGTGACAGGAAGCAGCGTGCAGGCTGCCGGGATGAGAGAAAGTCAGAGGATGCACACGTCTGACGGGATATTTGGACACTAGTGAATCTCTAAGTGAGAGAGGGGGAGAGAGAGAGGGGGGAGGGAGAGGGGGAGAGAGAGAGAGAGAGAGAGAGAGAGAGAGAGAGAGAGAGAGAGAGAGAGAGAGAGAGAGAGAGAGAGAGAGAGAGAGAGAGAGAGAGAGAGAGAGAGAGAGAGAGAGAGATAGTATTGACATGCTCACACGCACACAATCTGGCAAGCTGCTTATAAATATATATGGATAAATGGCTGACATGCTCTTTTAACTTCTGAGCTGTCATGTACTAATTTTTTATCTGGAGAAAATCCTTACCTCGATGCTCACCTTATCCGTGGCCCAAACAAATGTTTTTCTTCCTCTGGCAGGTTCACTGGTGCAACATTTTCGCTGTTTTATTAATAATAAAAAAAAGTAATCGTCCTCACAGTCGATTTGACCGAGTAG
This sequence comes from Entelurus aequoreus, assembly GCF_033978785.1. NCBI lineage: Eukaryota > Metazoa > Chordata > Actinopteri > Syngnathiformes > Syngnathidae > Entelurus > Entelurus aequoreus. The sequence goes on along the minus strand of NC_084737.1, from coordinate 37,003,682 downwards.
TAGTGTCAAATTGAGCCGCAGGCGTGGTGCGTTCAGGGCACGGAGCGTCTGTTGTTAGAGGTTAGATTGCGTGGAGGATCTAATTTACAAAGACTGTAGATTCCATGTGGCTCCTAATAGGCGATTAGGTGGACAACGAACCACACAAAGGTAAGGCAGAGAAGGTCAAAGAGAAGTTGAGGGGCGGAGAGAATAAAAGGAGTTGAAAGTACCGCCCCTTCTCTCAGTAGATGTACCTGCAGCAGCGTCACGCCAACTGGAACAAAGGAGAAATAACTCAATTGTAATTGTGATGGACAACAACAGTATTCACAAGTTGCACAGACAATTATACAGCAGATTGGCTATATGGATAAATGCCTGTATTTAACATCTCATCTGCAGGGTAAAAATAACGTTAATGCATACATTATTGTCAAAGAAAAACAAAATGTGCGTCAAACATCAGCAGCAATGGTGTGGAAAAATAATCTGTTATAAATAATTGCTGTTTTATTACTTTATGTGTACTTTTTGTTGTTTGAATTACTGATTAAGACACTGCAGTTCAATACTGTTTTGATTAAGGCTCTCGCGTAAAAATAAAATAAAATTACAGCTCTTTTTATTACCAAATATGTGTTATATGTGTTTTATGTTGCACGATTGCACCAAGAAAAATTCCTAGTTTGTGAACTCGTTCTCAAACAATGGCAATAAAACTATTCTGATTCTGATTCTGATTCTGAAAATGGGACACAATGAAATAAATAAATACAAATTTAAATCGTTAATTAAGTGTAACATTGATTAACAAACGATAGATGAATCATTAAATAGTGAAATAATTAAATCAATAATTAATGAAATCATGAAATAGATAAATTTGATTTTTCATTATATAAAGCAATGACACATTTAATAAGACTGTTAAGTGTTTAATTAAAATCTTAATTATTAAAATGTGTGAATGTGAGTGTGAATGTTGTCTGTCTATCTGTGTTGGCCCTGCGATGAAGTGGCGACTTGTCCAGGGTGTACCCCGCCTTCCGCCCGAATAGCTGAGATAGGCTCCAGCACCCCCCGCAACCCGAAAGGGACAAGCGGTAGAAAATGGATGGGTAATTATTAATGTATTTATTTAATGTTGTCCATTTGGCCCTTCATATCACATAGGCCTATTTAGAGTCGTATTCTTTAATTTGTTTAATTCTTTTAAATTCGAAATTCCTCGTATATTGTATATTTCATCAACCAAGCTTGAGTTAATATCTTCTCTTTTAGTAACTCTAGCAAACATTTCAATACATCACGAGTGCAAAATGTATTGAAATATAAAATTGGGGCGCGAGGTGTGCTCACTTGAAAACTACAACTCCCATGATGCTGTTCTGTTCTCTCCTCTGACGTCACCAGACAGCAATGGCGTCGCACGGGGATCGTACGCGTTACCTCGCATCTTCTGAGGACCAAGGAGAGAAGAAATTAGTATCAGTTTCCTTTGGTTTTGCTAAAACATTTAGCAAGTTTAAACATCCGACAAGCGACGTCACGACTAAGGAAGAGGAAAAGGATTTCTTGACCGGAATCACCAGAAATGAATTACAGAGGTAGGCTGGGCATGCTAATGCTAACCGTGTTTTTGTTTGAGCACTACGGTCAACGTGACTTTTACGTTCATTCTGATTTAGTGTGCAGTAATACGTTGTTTGAAGGCACTACGTGTAAAAATGTATTGTGTCGGATGACTCGCGTTAGTATCTTAGACATTGCTAATTCCTTCAATGTTGTTTAGCACGAAACCATCGGAAGCAAGAACGGAACGCATCATTCCTCTGATCCTAAAGAACCGCTGGCGCCTACCTTGCCAAGAAGACCAGAACGATGAAAGTGGAGAGAAAACGCCCAAATCCACCCAACTTAATGGCCAAGGAAGTGCAGACAAGTCCCAAGAATCAAGTGAAATGAATGACTCTGTGGAGGCTCAGGCTGTCAAAGAGCTTATAGCAGGTATGTGTACTTGCTGGACATTACATGTTACCATGTGTTTATAGCGGAGGTGATCATATCATACTTTTTGTGATTTTGTAGATTCCAGGAAAAAGCTTGAAGAGGAGGTTAAGCTCAACCTCACCATTCCTATGTTGGCACAGAACAAGGCCCCTGAGGGCTTTGAGGATGGGGACCATGTCAATGTGGAACTACGGCCTGAACCTGTAAGTTAACTCGAGATGTCTCCATCATGATAAATTAACGATATTTTGACCTTTTTTAACTGATCGATGACATCTGCCGAGCCCAGACAATCTTTATCGCAGCCGTGTCTTCAATGTTTACATGACTAAAGATTGTACTGGCGTGAAAGATTTCTTCAAAAAGATGCACGCTCAGGGAGACACAATTAATTATCCAGATTCCTTGTTACACACATGAAGGAGATGCATGCATTAATTCCAGGAGGGCGTGTCTTACCAAAACACCTGCTCAAATTTGAGAGCACGCCGTCTCGAAGCCGCTTCTACGATACTAATCCCCACCACTGTTGTTTTTTTATTTGGTTTACATTTATTTCGAACATGTATAGAGTATCAACATGATACATCACATATTTAAATTTTTCTTTACAACATGTCCGAGAAGTTGAAAATCTTATCTTATCAAGGATTATCTAATCTTCCCCCTTTTTCACTTTATAACAATGGCTGACACAGTTGTTCACTTCTTGTTCTCAATTTACATCAATTCATTGTAAACACAAAAGTTATGATTCACTTAATTAGATGGATGATGATATATCAAATAAGTTCATGACGTTATGACATAATTCTTCTTCTTTGTACTTTGTAAAACACTTGTAGTTAGAAAAGCCTTTTAAACTGGATCATATTAGTATATTGTTTGATTTATTTGCTTATTTCACACCATCATTTAATTCCACATACTGATATGCTAAAGGTTTTTAAGTGTTGGACGTACACACAAATGTTTTGAATTAGATTTACCTGTAAGGTTATATTTCTCCTCTATTGTTGATAAGAGTTGTTGTACATTCGTGGGCGGCTGGTTATAATTTGCTTTGTGCATACTTTTAGCTGTTTGCAAATGCACCAAATCATTCAATTTTAATATCTTTGATTTGATAAATAAAGGGATTGTATGTTGTCTATATTCAACATTACGTATGGTGGAAAATAAGCTAAGTTTCTTCCAAGTTAGTAACATTATCACTGGAGGACTAGAGGAAAATAAATGGCTAAGCATGCTACACAAACAGACAAAGAGCAGGAGGAAACAATAAACTAACCACTAAAGCTTCAATATAAAGTAGGAATGATCGCTATATATGTCAATACTATCGATACCTAGTATGGTATCAGTACCTAAACGATACTAGATTAGATCAATATTTATCTTGTTCTTATTATTACAATTAAATTGTAAATACACAGTGGGGATTGGACAAATAATATTTAACAAAAGTGTAAAAAGTTCATAATACATTTAAAAATATGAGTTTATGGTTTGTATAAATATGAATGTTGCCTTGTTTTTAGCGTTGCGTTGACAGTTTTTCCTTTTTTGCGTGAAGTGCAACTATCAATAATACAAGCTATGCAAAAATTGCATCACTTTCTGATGTGTTTTGTCCAACAGATAGCATCCGTGCATCAATATAGTAATATATTACATGTACAATGATGTGTAGATCATATTTAAAATCAGAACACACTTGCATGGAGAAGAATGTTGTTTTAGTTGCCCGTGCGTGTCATTAGGCGACGCAAGCAGCCAGATTTCTTCACATCTCACTTATTAGCAATGTAACATTTAAAACATGACAAAAATAAGTATTTCCTTCATATCATAATACATATCGATATTAGCCAATATAAAAAAAATCATGCTTTTTCTTCCATATAGGCAGGCTGTAATCTAATGAGTGTATATAAAGCAAGAAATGCACTTAAATTAGCGTGAATGCAGACTGTGTTTACTTGTTGAATGTGACATTAGCTGTCTATGTATACAGTCCACAGACGAAGATTACGAGAGAGTTCCTGTCGATGGCTATGGGCTCGCTTTGCTAAAGGGGATGGGCTGGAAGAAAGGAGAAGGCATTGGACGTACCTTTAAACAGTAAGTCATCATCTGCCTCACTTATCTTGATTAAAAGTCAAATTAATAGTGTCTTACGTAATATTTACAAGACAAATTGTTGTGCGGTGCTTAAAAGGGGTCATAATGTTAAGTGAGGGATAGTGTTCATCGAAAATGGGAATCAGAGGGCTAAATGGAACAAGCAGTGGTGTGTTCAAGATCATCCCTTCATATTACTTGCCTGTACTTCTCCAGGTGTGATATAATATGGGAACACGAGGTGGGGAACAATGCTGACCCAACAATCCCATCCAGTTGTACCCTATAGTAACAAATGCTACGTGGATTTAACACTGCTTTACCCTTTTCCTGTGACAGAGATGTGAAGCCATATGAATACAAGCCCCGTGTGATTGGTTTGGGACTTGGGGCGGATCGCTCAGCAATAAAGGACCTGGAGCCCGCCAAATGTCGGCGCCCGCCTAAGCCAGGTGATGAGCAGCACAAGGAGGAAGAAGAGGAGCAGCTCGTGTTTGGTCGTGGAGGCTGTGTGCTGATGGAGTCAGGGGTACATAAAGAGCGTTATGGAAAGGTAAAACAGTGTTTGTTTTCATGCTGCTCATCCAGAAAGCAAAGGACACAACAACCTGCTTAGACTTTTCCCACGCTCTTGATAACTTTGCTGCAGATTGAAGCACTGGACACAGACAACGCTCGTGTTCTGGTGAAGCTGGCTATTGGTGGCAACGTGGTGTCCGTCCACCAGTATGCTGTTAAACTGGTTGGACAAAAGGAATATAACAGAAACAGCAAAGACCTAAGTAAGTGGTAATATCATATGGATTTTGGTTAGAAGGTGCAGTGATATCAATTGTATTTTAGCTGTTTTACTTTGGACCTTAAACTATTTAAAAATTTACCAGATACAGCATTGGGTACTTTTTGATAATAATTCAACAACTTCTGTGATGAGGTGGCGACTTGTCCAGGGTGTACCCCGCCTCCCGCCCGAATGCAGTTAAGATAGGCTCCAGCACCCCCCGTGGCCCCAAAAGGGACAAGCGGTAGAAAATGGATGGATGGATGGAATTCAATAATTTCTCAATGGCTTCAATTTTTTAAAGATAGAACACAAACAACAACTCTAATATCAAATTGCATCATATTGTTCAAGAATACAACGCCCAGTTTTGATCGACACTGTCACTGATTAATATAATCTATGGTTATTATTTAATTCTACACAAGTGCAAACTACATGATTATACACTTGTGCTGTCAAAAAAGTATTTTTATAGCTCACATATTAATCACACTTTTGAATTTGGACGAATCATGACTAATCACAGGTTATTACTTGCTTGCATAATTGAAATTATCTTAAAAAAAAAAGCCCACTGTATTTTTCGGACCATAGAACGCACCGAATTATAAAGCCCACTGCCGATGAGCGGGTTTATTTTCATACAAAAGGCGCACCGAAATATAAGGCGCATTAAAGGGGTCGTGTTATGATTTTTTCCCCTAAATTTAAGACACTTCCTTGTGGTCTACATAACATGTAATGTTGGTTCTTTGGTCAAAATGTTGCATAGAGTATGTTTTACAGACCATCTTCAGGTCGCTTTCTAACAGTCGCTTCAGGATGCTCCGTTTTGTGGGCGGTCTTATTAACATGCCTCCACTTCGACAGCATCTTCTCCTCGTAATTTTTGTTGTACCGGTGTAGCGTGCAAGAACGGGAGTCAAAGACGTGTCAAAAGATGGGGCTAACTGTTTTAATGACATTCAGACATGACTTAAATCAATAACAGAGCAGCATCTCCTCATCCGTGGCTCACTAGTGCAACAAAAATGCTGGAAATGTGTCCCGTGAAAAACGTCTGACCGGAACTCTAATAACTAAAATTCTGTGGGTGATTTATGTAAACCCACTACATCGGTAGATTGATTTATGTAAACCCACTACATCAGTAGATTTTAGCACTTCCATAGCAGCTATAAGTTAGAACTTTATGCTACTTTATATTAGAAATGGCAACAGCGGAGGATGAATGCCTCATAACAAGAAGATAGTGGAAAAAGAAGCTTATCAACTACGGTGTCAGCACGAAGAACAATGGCGGACGCGCGCACATTTTCAGGACTTATGCATATCCGAAATACACATCAGCAAGTACCAGAATATAAGAAAAGTTGGTTTTGCATAATATTGTGAAACAAAACACCAGATAATATGTCTGCTAATAAGTGTCATTTTGCAGTCCTTATGCACACACCATAATAATACCCGTATGTTGAAGCAAAGTACCTCTGACTACGGTAGCCGTAATGCTCAGACAATCCATCAAGCGGTGCGGCTTCATAGCTTACCAAAGTCGTACTAAAACATTTTGACAGATTTTTGAGCACCGTGTGTAATGTTCTATATAGTCAATGGAACATGTAAAGTTTTGGTGTTGTTTACTGGCGTCATCTTGCAGTCTACATGTATCTTGTATGTGTGACTGCCATATACTGGTCACCTTTATCACTACACCATATACCAAATAAAATAGCTTTGAGGTTCGGTAAGCACAACCAGAATTACTTTGTACATTAAGCACACCAAGTTATAAGGCGCACTGTCGATTTTGAGAAACTTAAAGAATTTTAAGTGTAAAAATACGGCAATATATGGACATAAATGCAATTTTATTGTCAGAATGTCATGCAGAAACATTTTAAAATGTTCTTGATACTTGTTACTTGAATGCACTACATTTATTTGCTCAAAACTTGGTAATAGTTATATCTGAAGTCCAGTCTCAGTATTTTAAAGTGCAATTTGCCAGTGAGCACACTAGTTGAAGTCTCCTCACTGCACAGATGTATGCGTTGACCTGATCACTGACTGTAGAACAACCCGTGGTGCCTTTTAGGTAACCATTACCATACCAGAAAGGTAAAGGAGCATGCACGTTTAAAAAAATGTTTTATTAATCTGCATATATACATGATTACAACAATACATTTTGGTGATTAATCACATGATTGAACACGTTATTTTTGACAGCCCAACATACAATATTGAAATGCCCTGCTAAGCAAATTGTTTCTTTTTTGTTACATGAAACAGTTTGGTGTTAATGCAGAATTAACAGGATTTAATTTTAGTAGGGATGTCCGATAATGGCTTTTTTGCCGATATCCGATATTCCGATATTGTCCAACTCTTAATTACCGATACCGATATCAACCGATACCGATATATACAGTCGTGGAATCAACACATTATTATGCCTAATTTGGACAACCAGGTATGGTGAAGATAAGGTCCTTTTTAAAAAAATTAATGAAATAAAATAAGATAAATAAATTAAAAACATTTTCTTGAATAAAAAAAGAAAGTAAAACAATATAAAAACAGTTACATAGAAACTAGTAATTAATGAAAATGAGTAAAATTAACTGTTAAAGGTTAGTATTATTAGTGGACCAGCAGCACGCACAATCATGTGTGCTTATGGACTGTATCCCTGCAGACTGTATTGATATATATTGATATATAATGTAGGAACCAGAAATATTAATAACAGAAAGAAACAACCCTTTAGTGTGAATGAGTGTAAATGGGGGAGGGAGGTTTTTTGGGTTGGTGCACTAATTGTAAGTGTATCTTGTGTTTTTTATGTTGATTTAATTTAAAAAACAAAAACAAAAAAAAATGATACAGATGATTTCCGATATTACATTTTATAATATCGGCATGCCGATATTATCGGACATCTCTAAATTGTAGCTTAGGTTTCGGATACTTTTTCTTACATGTCACGTCACATCTGGATGTTGAAATTCGAACTACTGCTTTCATTAAAGAAACCCTATACCAACCTACAGGTCGTCTCAGCAAAGTACATAAAGAGAAGGTAAAAGAAGACAACGAGCGACGCCAACAGGAGGAGAAAGAGATGCGGCACATAAACAACATCAAATATCAGTCTTCAGAGAAAGACGACAGGAAAAGGAAACACAGAGAATCAAGTAATGACAGGTACATCCATGCTTCGAAAGCCTGTGCGTCATTGTTTGTCCTTCCTCTTTAATAAAGCATGTTCGTTGCTTTTCCAGAAAGAAGTCTTCCGAGAAAGAAGCAAAGCCGCCCAAGGCACCGCCCTCTTGGCTACAGAGAGACTTAAAAGTTCGTTTTGTAGACAAAACTTTCAAAGGGGGCCGATACTACAACTCTAAGGTAAAAATAACACCGATCTGCTCTAGTTTTGTTGATACTTCATAACTATTAGTTTGAGATTTGCATGAGTCACCATTCTACATTGCTAAGCAGTAACTAACTAAGTATTTCACACGATGTAATCATAGTATACAATATTTTTATTTCAGATGCGCGTGGAAGATGTCTTGAGCCTGTGTACCTGTATTTGTCGAACTGAAGATGGACGCCTGTTAGACAGTGAGTCCATATACCTTTTGTGTTTGTGTAGTTTGTATTCCATGAACAGACACTCTTTTAAAGGCCTACTGAAACCCACTACTACCGACCACGCAGTCTGATAGTTTATATATCAATGATGAAATCTTAACATTGCAACACATGCCAATACGGCCGGGTTAGATTACTAAAGTGCAATTTTAAATTTTGCGCAAAATATCCTGCTGAAAATGTCTCGGTATGATGACGCCTGCGCGTGAAGTCACGGATTGTAGAGGACATTTTGGGACAGCATTGTGGCCAGCTATTAAGTCGTCTGTTTTCATCACAAAATTCCACAGTATTCTGGACATCTGTGTTGGTGAATCTTTTGCAATTTGTTCAATGAACAATGGAGACAGCAAAAAAGAAAGCTGTAGGTGGGAAGCGGTGTATTTCGGCCGGCTGCAGCAACACAAACACGTAGCCGGTGTTTCATTGTTTACATTCCCGAAAGATGACAGTCAAGCTTTACCATTGGCCTGTGGAGAACTGGGACAACAGAGACTCTTACCAGGAGGACTTTGAGTTGGATACGCAGACGCGGTACCGTGAGTACGCAACCAGAATGTTGCCATAAGCATTTTGTTTAATTTGTATGTGTAACGAAGTACGCAGCTGCGGCTTCCAAACATTTGATCGCTTGCCCGTACATGCGTGCCGCTATGTGCATATCACGTACGTAACTTTGGGGAAATATATGTGCTGTATGAACTTTGGGGAGGTGAACGGTACTTTGGGCTGTGGGATTGAGTGTGTTGTGCGGGTGTTTGATTTGTATTGGCGGGTTATATGGACGGGAGGGGGGAGGTGTTTGTTATGCGGGATTAATTTGTGGCATATTAAATATAAGCCTGGTTGTGTTGTGGCTAATAGAGTATATATATATGTCTTGTGTTTATTTACTGTTTTAGTAATGGCCAGCTGAATATCAGGTCCCACCCGCCTCTCACAGCATCTTCCCTATCTGAATCGCTTCCACTGCCCTCTAGTCCTTCACTCTCACTTTCCTCATCCACAAATCTTTCATCCTCGCTCAAATTAATGGGGAAATCGTCGCTTTCTCGGTCCGAATCGCTCTCGCTGCTCGTGGCCATGATTGTAAACAATGTGCAGATGTGAGGAGCTCCACAACCTGTGACGTCACGCACATATCGTCTGCTACTTTACTTACAGTAAAGGCTTTTTTATCAGCGACCAAAAGTTGCAACTTTATCGTCGATGTTCTCTACTAAATCCTTTCAGCAAAAATATGGCAATATCGCGAAATGATCAAGTATGACAGAATGGATCTGCTATCCCCGTTTAAATAAAAAAAAATCATTTCAGTAGGCCTTTAAATAAGAAAATCGCATTTCAGTAGGCCTTTAAATAAGAAAATCGCATTTCAGTAGGCCTTTAAGTGGTAAATATAATTTGTAAGTGTCCAATTCCTACTGTAATTAAAATAGATATGTCAAATAAGTTACAAAAGACAACAACAAACAAATTAGACTTATTTTTTTTCCACCCAGCAATGGACAATGAAACAAACATGACCTCAGCGGGAACAAATGTAAAGAAGAGGGAAAAAAAGAGTAGAACTTCTGAAATATCTTCAAACTATAGTTTATGATAAAAGAAAATTGTAATTGCCCTAAGATGTTCCCTTAGTGACAATCAACACGAACTGTTATTTAATGTCTATTTAAATGCATGTTTTGTCCTGTGACAGATGTGAAGCAAAATATGTTGGAAACCATCATCCCAAAAGGTGATGATGATGCCATAATGGTTGTACTTGGCGAGCATCAGGGGCAGGTAAGCAGAGTCATCTGGATTTTCCACACTGTTAATGTGTTTAATGATGTGCTCACTAAACTAAACATCCAAATGTGTGTACACAGGTGGGGCGTATTCTGCAGCGGGACAAGAACAAGTGCAGAGCAATGGTCCAGCTGGAAAGACACGAGAAGCAAGTGTTCACTTTGGACTATGACTGTATTTGTCACTATTTGGGAGCTGCAGACCATTGCTGAATTTATTAATGACTATACTTTATATCCCATCTGGACTGTTTTTGAAAGCCCATGTTTTATTGTAACATCAAAATATATTGTTTCAGGATTTGTAATAAAATCTTGGATTTGCACAGATATTACAAGATCTGTCACCTTAGTATTAAGAGGAGTACATCAAATAAATTAACTTGGTCTTTCTAAAATTAGTCTCACATTGTTTTACTGTACAAGCATAGTTGCACAATCATGAGCAATTGGTTGAAAAAAAAGATGCAGTCTCATTTACAAAGTTTCTTCACATTTATTAGCAAACCATGCCTCGAGGTGGCTATCGTGACAAAGTATTCCCTCCTTTACATCATATAAAAACATATTTACTTTTGTTGTAACTAAAACAATCATTTCACACAGCGATTACACATAGGTTACACCTTGAAGCTTAGTACAGTTAGTACAATGACTAGCAACTCCCTCTCCTTAAGAAGCAATGTATTGCAAGGTCAAACCAACTAGCTCAGGTTTTTTTAGGGCTTTGGTGATTAAACGTTTAGCTAATTATTTTGCAAACCTCAGACAAATGTGATGGAAATTAGAACTTTATAGCCAGGAATAGATGTTACTCCTTCGGAGGATGGTTAGCTGCGTTAGCCCGCAATACCGCTCCTGGACTAGGGTATGGTCGCTGCTGGAACAAAGGCCCAGCTGCTGTGGTATCGGCTCCTGTCTTTGCTTCATTACGTTTGGGAAGACCACTTGACCATAAGCCCCTGTAAAAAAACAAAAGTGGGGCGAGTCAACTGGGATGACTTGCACTTGGACACAACTGGACCAGGAGTTAATGAAATAATGTACTTTGGAGCATCAGAATATGCACTTGGATCCATGGGGTCTAGTTCATCTTCTTTTCTACCTGAAAAGCATTGCATAAAAGACAGTTAAGAGATGAGCAAAGACAGCGGGCACTTGAAAACATTTTGTAAACTAAAAAAAACATACCTTTATTTCTTTTGCCCTTATTATAAGGGGCTATGTCTTCTCTCCTCTGCTTTCTTCTGTCTCTGTCCCTCCTATCATCCCTTTCCCGATCTCGGTCCCTTTCCCGCTCTCTGTCTCTGTACCGCTCTCTGTCTCGGTCCCGCTCTCGATCAGACTTCTCAATTGGACGTTCGCCTCTGTCATCTCCCTCAGCTAAACATATCATTCAATGCATTGTTGAAAAAAAAAACCTCACCAAACCTTCAAATATTAGGTTGGTGTTTTTCTGACCTTTTTGTTTTTTTGCAGGTTTTGTTATTAAAGCAGATGGGTCATTTGGTGATAGCCACGCTACCAAATCTGTCTCCACGTTCCAGTAATAAGGAAGACAACTAGATTAACGAAAAACGGACAAAACATTTGGATTTACACCTGCAATTTGTTATTTTAAAATGTTAAAATGACTGCAGGAGAACCGTAATCCACAGTCTGATAATTACTGGTCAATTAATCCATAAATTGACGATTGGTAAAGACTCAGCAATACGTGTTCAACAATGGTACACTTAAATGTCTGCCTAAGTGGTGTGGTTTTGAATTTTTTGGTAGGAAGATGGTCAAACGTCGTCAATATCAGCACATCACTGGAAATTATGTTTACATACCAAGCAGGGTCAAAGACTTTATACCAGTTTGGTGGCAGACTTTCCACCCTGGTGGCTTCATAATCTACATTGTTGTCATCATAATCTTCAGCAATAATCTCCTCATCCGCCCCTGGAGAAAAAAAAGTCATATGGCACAGGAATTAAATGAAAATGATTTCCGACTGCGTATTTCTGTCATTTGTTTTCATTTTTATTCCCACCCAACCTTGCTCTGATGGTTTTACAATCCCTCTCTTAGCCAAGCGGGCCAGCAGTGCCGCAGGAAGAGGCATCCTGCAACATTGAAGAAACATTAACAATTTACATAATTTAACAAGTGTGTGTTTTTACATTTAAAAGTGACAGTATTTACATATTTACCTGATTGAATGTCTAAAATACTTAAAATTGTGAACCCACACGGTTCGTAATATTAAAAAGAAGAATGTGAATGACTTTGGCTTTCTGAGGAACAAATTCTAGTCAACATTGCTAACACATTTTGATTCCATCCATCCATTTTATACCGCTTGTTCCTTTCGGGGGTGCTGGAGCCTATCCCAGCTGGATTAGGGCGGAAGGTGGGGTACACCCTGGACAAGTCGCCATCTCATCACAGGGCCAACACAGATAGACAGACAACACCTCCACACCAATCATTCCAGCACACATTTTCCTGGCTGCAGTAAATATTTAAAAGTGTTGACTCATAAATATGGCTGTCACAGAAAAGGGCAACAATAAAATAAGGCAAAATGCTCAATTGATAGTTAGGAGTTCAGTCCGTCTAACTACAACAGGACAACGGCGGTAAACTGTGCAACCTACTAATAAAAGTCTCAATCAATCAATCAAAAAACACAAATGAACATTGGCCGTGGGCTCACGTCGAAGAAGCTCTATCTAAACTCGTAAACAAAATTCTCATTAAACAAACGATCAATATTAAGTTGGAACATCCAGAATTATAAGATAAAATGTGCAATATTTACCTATTTAGATCAAATTTACTCTTTGAACGAAGGGAGCAGAATCTAAGATACGAGGTCCCACTGAGGTGCACGCTGCGCACATTGATGACGTATTAGTATTTCCATCGTTACTTCAGGCTTTCGACTTATTTTAAACAAACCTTTAAAAAAGAGATAAAATAATGATGTTGTTATTATAAATAAATATTAATGAGAAAATAAAGCACTATTTGTTTTATAATATTGTTTGAAGCGACTTCGCTTGATTTAACTCCAGGCCACTAGATGGCGTCTCTAATGTGGCGTACAACAAAGCTGCCTCTCAACGAAGGAATTCAGAAACGAAAGATAATGACAATGACGTCACAAATCCACTGACCACAACAAACATGGAGGAATATGCCCGTGAACCTTGGTGAGATTACTTTAAAATGTTTTTTTATGTTATTGAAACAATTAAGCCCGTTGCTACCTGTTGTGTCTTGTCGAATATAGTAAATAATTAACTCCAAGCACAGTCAGTCGGCTGGTTTGCTCAGTTAGCTAGTAGATAGGAAAATGAAAGGCTCCCTAACTCTAGTCTCTGTAGTCAGTGAGCGTTCACACAACTACTTTGCTAACATTCAATTCTTCAATGTTATTTCGGTGATTTGGTATCTGTCTAAAGGTCAGTTTTTCTAATTAACCTAATCAGTTTTACCTTTACGCTACCAGTAGTAAATAGTTGTTTACAGTTTGCACTTTTAGGGAATGTATGGGTTGCCTGTTACTTACTCGTTTTTAAGACCCTTTATTGGTTTCAGAGTGGTGGTATTGATATTGGAGGAACAACATAAATCCGATTTTAAAACTATCAATGTCAGTCATCAATATTTAATGTTACAGATAATTATAATGCCATTATCCTGTTGTGTAATGTTGATAATGTTTGTAAAAAGCCCCTGGAGGATAGTGGATGACTGTGGAGGTGCTTTCACCATGGGTGCAATTGGAGGAGGGGTGTTCCAGGCTGTCAAGGGCTTCCGAAATGCCCCAGCTGTAAGTGCATCTCCCAAAACGTTCTCCCTTGACTCTGTATTTTTTATGTCAAGTATAGCGATACTTTAATATTTCAGGGTGCTGCACACAGGCTGAAGGGTAGTGCAAACGCAGTGAGGATAAGAGCGCCGCAGATTGGAGGTGAGCAAGTCTTAGCTGCTACTAGACTAAAGTGTCGAGTGTATTGATTATGCATTGTCCCCCTCTGATTTATTTTGCAGGAAGCTTCGCAGTATGGGGAGGTCTCTTCTCCACAATTGACTGTGGTTTAGTTCGCCTTAGAGGAAAAGAAGATCCCTGGAACTCTATAAGTAGTGGTGCTATGACAGGAGCCATACTGGCTGCACGCAGTGAGAAAAAACTCTGATAGGTCACAGCGAAGTTGACCTTACCATTGCACTCTATAAGCGCTGCTTGCATGACCATATTGGGTTGGTTAATCAAATTCAAGGGCTTTTCTGTTTTCGTCCAGGTGGGCCATTAACCATGATGGGCTCTGCCATGATGGGGGGAGTTTTGCTAGCTCTAATTGAAGGTTTTGGGATCCTCCTAACAAGATACACAGCACAACAGTTTCAGAACCGTGAGTTTTGCAAAAGAAACACATATTGTAGTAGTGTCTGTCAAGTGTGTAGTGGTCTCATTTGTGACGATCATAACCAGCTTCCCCTCTGAGAATGATGCCACAAACAAAAATGATGTGCAAGTCCACACAATAAAATCACATTTATTTTAGGCTTTATCAATGTTACCATGACACAAGCTGACTCAGACTCACTTTAGCTTTGCCGAACACAAAGCAAGAGTATGGTGGCCTTTATGGGCAAAACAAATGATTGTAGTGACTTGACTCTTCATCCACCCTTGCAACCTGGTGTTTATATATTCACAAAAAAAGTTGATATTATGGTAGATACATCTTATTCTGTACTTCATTTAACTATATGTCCAACAAGTTAATTTGAAGTTCACATTTTTTTAAGCCCTTGCCAAATATCTGCTTGAAACCGGAAGCCTGCACGACATGGTCATATCTTCTTTTTTCTCCTCTTTAGCAATTCCTTTTGCAGAAGATCCCAGTCAATTACCTCCAAAGCAGGACGGTCATCAGTCGGCACCCAAGGGTCAGTTTCAATAGAGCAACAGAGGATAGCTGTTGACATGACGACTCAAGTCCAGCAGGGAAGCACTTGGACTTAGCAGCAGGTACCGACAATGATGAGGAGATGGAGAAAAGGACATTTTACTTTGGTGTGAAATCGTCACACTATGTATAAACTTCAGGTATAAAAAAAAAATACTGTGAATTGTATAAACCAAATATCAAATATTTTTCCGTGACTGGATTGGTTTTATTCAAATTATCAGCATTGACACATACATGAACTGTATATCCATTCAGATCGAAATTATAAGAAATGTTCTTATCTGCTTTTCTGATGGGTTTGAGAGGAACTGTTTCTCCCCCGATGTCAAAAGTAGCCAGTTATCTTGCTGCTGATACATTTTATTATTTTATTAAATGTTTACCATTTTAAAGCGATAGTATTAATTTATAAAGTTTGCATTGCTTTCTACAACAGAATAGTAAATATTGCAAATTTGACCTGTTTGTCTATGTATCACTGTAATTACTTTAATTGAAGCAATATCCATCAGACACAAAAGCACTTTAAAAAATGTTTTCTCCTAAAGGTTTTTTAGCAACATGGACATATGTTTGATGTATAGAAGAATGTTTATTGCACTGATGTATACATATATAAGTGGTTGCAATAAATAAAGACATCAGGAGAATGCTTTGCGGAAATCTTTTATTTATAGATCTTTATCGCTCTGGAATAACCTGCCTCGAATTCTCACCAGCATTGAAAGTAAACAGGTTTTTAAAAAGAGAGTAATATTTTATCTGAGTCTTTAAATTAGTTTGCTCGTTGATGATTTGTTTTGGTTTTATATTGTGTAGTTATATTTATATGGTAATTATTATTCTGTGACTGTAAATAGTTTTTTTCTGTATTGTGTAGTTATAATTATGTGCTTTTACTTGTAATTGTATTGAATTGTGGACCCCAGGAAGACTAGTGGGTTGTTGAGGCAACCAGCTAATGGGGATCCTTAATAAAAATAAAAATCAAATCAAAAGTGCTTTGAAAAAATGTTATTTTCTTGTCCTTCTCCACAGCGACTCTGGTGAGGATAAATAGTGAAAGTGCACCCTCTGTCTTTCCATAAGGGTACTGCGTCAACTACTGTTTAAGGCCCCCAATCACATTGCAAAACATGAAAAACAGTCCTCTGCTTGAGATTGCTTTTTGTCTTATATTTTTGACGTGATTGTGCAAAACAAAAGTAGACCAACAGGTTCCTGCTCGCCGGCTTTACCTCCTCGGAAGATTTCCACTGTCATCCCGCTAAACGGCTCAACTCGCTTTAATCCCAACGGTTGACCACTGCGTGTATGGAGGAGACACGGTGATACCTCACCTAAAGTGTCAGGCCAGCACGGATGAAAGCAAATACACATTTCATGCAGACTCCCTTCAAATCAAAGGAAATCAGCCTTTAATTGGATTTCTCTATGCAGGAGGCGAGATGCACCGCAGCTGCGTGCGGGCATGCAACGAGAGGCTGCAGACAGACGGACCTCGGTCGCCCTCACAAAGTTCTACATTTCTGTCTTTGTTTAGGCATCACACACACCCAGAGGAATTGATGGTGGCTTTTTTGAGCAAATTCTTGTGGCGTTGAACTGCAGACATGGAAGGGGTGAAAAAAGGTAATACTTCCTAAATAAATGTCTTATATAGGTCAAAGTTGAATGATACTATATATGTGCATGCAAAGGTAATATGCACACAATATACTGTATGGAACTATTTAAAATGTAATATATTTAGATATACAGTGATTGTTACGGCCTATAAAGCATGTCTGTACCAATAGTCTCATCCACTCATGATGATTTTATGTTGATCTTTATTACAGATAATTGTTCTTGTATGCTTACTGTATGTGCAGGGCCTTGTAGTTAGCTGAGCCGACTTGCTGCCATGTTGGTCCCTCTTAAAAACTAGGTCACATCTGGTCTTAAGTACTATAGGAGACCTACACAAACTAAAAAAAAATGCTGGGTTATTTTGATAACCCAATTCATGAGTTGCAAGTGTTGGGTTACATTTTTGGAGTTATTTTTATGAAGAGCAATCCATTTTTGGGGTTATAAGGGTATTATTTTAACTACATTTCCAGGTTTTCAAAACTATGAACCGTTTTTGGGTTGTTTTTAAATGAGTAACGCATTTTTTTATTAAAAAGTTGCTTTTTTCTTGAAGGGAATTTTATTTTATTTTATATTATTTTGTTGTTACTATAATTACTCGCAGTTTAACATAACGCCACCAACTGTACAAGCGTGCATCGTAGTCTACGGAACCCCTTAAGACAGTGTTTTTCAACCACTGTGCCGCGGCACACTGGTGTGTGATTATGTAGTTTCACCTATTTGGGTTAAAAATATTTTTGCAAACCAGTAATTATAATTCGCAAATAATGTGTCTGTGCTGTCTAGAACTCGGCAGAGTAACCATGTTATTCTCCTCAATATCAGTAGGTGGCAGCTGGTAGCTAATTGCTTTGTAGATGTCGGGAACATGTCGTGTCGTGATCACAATAAGCAGACGACAGCGGGAGGCAGCGTGCAGGTAAAAAGGTATCTAATTCTTAAACCAAAAATAAACAAAAGGCGAGTGCCGCTAAGAAAAGGCATTGACGCTTAGGCATGGCTATGCAAAACGAAGCTAAAATTTAATTGGCTGCAAAGTAAACAAAACACAAAATGTTGGACGACAGCAAAGGCTTACATCGTGTGGAGCAGACAGCATCCACAAAGTACATCCCTACATTACATGACATTTAACAATGTCCCCACAAAGAAGGAAAGCGTCCGCACAACTTAAATAGTCTTGATTGCGAAAACAAAACAGGTGCAGAGAATAGCGCTCAAGGAAGACATGAAACCGCAACAGGAAAATACCAACAAAACAGGAAAAGCCACCAGAATAGGAGCACAAGACAAGAACTAAAACACTACACACAGGAAAACACCCAAAAACTAAAAATAAGTCACGGCGTGATGTGACAGGTCGTGACAGTACACCTGCTTTGAGACAAGAGCTATAGTGATGCATGGTTGGTTATGGTTTAAATTCATATCCAACAATTGCGAGAACGACTTTTTATCATCAATATCGGCTACTGAGTTTCATTTTTTAACGATTTCTGCGTGTGGTGTGCCTCAGGATTTTTCCAATGAAAAAAATGTGGCTTGGTTTAAAAAAGGTTGAAAAACACTGCCTTAAGAGACCAAAAAAGTTTGAATTAACAGTAATATGTTGTAAGATATTACTGTGAAATAAAAGTTAGTTGATGTAAAATCTAAGGGTATTTTTTGCAGTCATTCACTAAATTTTTGATTACAGTATTTTACTTGACCTGCTCAGTGGCCTTGTTCAAACCCTGGCCGAGTCACAAAAATTATAAAAATGGGACCCATTGCCTCCCCCACTCAGCATCAAGGGTTGGAATTGGGGGTTAAATTACCAAAATGATTCTCGAGCGCAGCCACCGCTGCTGCTCACTGCTCCCCTCACCTCCCAGGGGGTGAACATGGGGATGGGTCAAATGCAGAGAATAATTTCACCACACCTAGTGTGTGTGTGTGACTATCATTGGGACTTTAACTTTACTGTGAAAGAATACTGTTAAGTGCTGTAAAATCCTGGTCATTTGTTTACAGTGCATGCAGTAACGCATCTTTTTTATTAAAAAAGTACTTTTTTCTTGAAGGGAATTTTATTTAGGGTTAATCGCATTAACATTATTTACAATCACACATCTTATGTACCGGTACATGAAAATATTTGAGCATGTTGAACTACTATGACCATACGTGGCAATTCTTGTAAAAAAAATGTCACTCATATCTTGGATTTGAATATATTTTAATGGAATAAAAATAATTTTGATCAGTAGTTGGGAAGGAGTAGGACAAACCAGCAGTAAAATTGATAATTTTTAACCAACTATTGGGTCAAGGAGCGCTAAATTGCGCAACCCAATAGTTGGGTTTGGAATAACCCAACATTGTAGTGAGCATAACTCAGCTTATCTGTTAAATACATTCAACCCAATAGTTGGGTTATGAATCAACCAACATTGAGTTAGCATAACTCAACATTTGGGTTAAATAATTCAACCCAATAGTTTGGTTGGGAATAACCCAACATTAAGTTATCATAACTCAACTTTTTGGTTAAATAATTCAAGGCAAAAGTTGGGTTGAAAAAATCAACCCAAAATGTTGAGTTAAAATAACTCAATTAAGGGGTTTGTCCTTTTCTGAACAAGCAGTTGGGTTAGAATTGGGTTATTTTTTAACCCAACATTTTTTAGTGTGCAGGACTGAAAGCAACACTGTAAAAATGTTTGTTGTAAATTCACAGTAATTTACTCGCTACAAATTACATTACTTTCACATTAACATTTACAGTAAATTACTGTCCGTGATTATTTTTTTAGCTGTAGGTAAACTATAACCTGCTTCCCAGAATTACACAACAATTCACCTCAACTGAAGTGGAAAAATGTATCTTTAGAGAAATTTTTAACCTACCCTGTATGCACATACAACACTTAAAACCTTTAGTATATGTGGAATTCAATTATGGTATGGATTAAGCAAATAAGTCAAACAATGTTCTAATATGATCAGGGTTAAAAGGTGGTTCAAAAGTGTTTACAAAGTAGAAGGCAAAACATTTTGAAAAAAACCTTGAATTTTATTGAAAATAAGATGTTATTCACCTCATTCTATGAATCGTAACTGACTCAACTATATATACAAATAACGGTTGTATTTACAATTAATTGATGTCAATTATGTTGCAAAATGACAACAGAAAGTGAACTAAGGAAAAAAGGGTCAGGTTAAATAAGCTATGCTTCTTCCTACCCCTTTTCAGACATGTTGTAAAGAGAAATGAGAATATGTAAATTAATTGAAGTTTAACATTGTAACTGTACACATGTTTGAAATAAAACTAAACCATAACCATGATTTTACAGTTAATTGCAATAAAGTTGCAACTGAATGCTGTAACTTCACAGTTGTTATTTATAGTTCAGTACAATAGAATTACAGCTACATGCTGTAACTTCACAATTGTAATTTTGTTGTTATTGTAATTAATCACACTTTGACATAACGCCACCAACTGTACACGCGTGCATTATAGCTTACGGAACCCCTTAAGAGACAAAAAAAGTTTGAATTTACAGTAATTTGTTGCAAGATATTGTTGTAAGATATTACTGTGGTAATAAAATGTAGTTGCTGTAAAATCTAAGGGTATTTTTTGCAGTCATTGTAATGTTACAGTACATTTTGATTACCGTATTTTAAGGTGAAAGAATACTGTTAAGTGCGGTAAAATCCTGGTCATTTGTTTACAGTGCATGCAGTCTGCGGCCACAGCTACATTATTCCCAAAAGGTTATGTCTGAAGAAAGTTTGCTCTGACTTAAGTCTTCCACTAGTTTCATGACACTCATCGTTGCGTTGCATCCAACATACAGTACATTTTTACACATTTCAAATACTGTATTAAATATGTACAGTATTGCTTATGTGCTGCTTACTTGCACCATTTTTGAGATATGAATCATCCATCCATGAATCAACCCATTTACATAAATTAATTGTATGAAAAGAGTGCTGTGAAACAATAATTTTTTAATCATATTAATTACACATTTGGAATAGTCATTAATCACGATGAATCACCGTAACTTACTTGCATATGTGCATTTTTTAAAATTAACTTAAAACAAACAGTGTCAGAATGTTATACACATTTTTTTATGTTTTATTAGGTTTATTTCCTCTGAACTTGGTAACAGTATTATCGAAAATCCTGCTTTAAAGTAAAAGTGTCACAGAGCACACCAGTCATTCTCCTCACTCATCTTTGCATTGATCTGATCACCGCAGTACGCTCAAAATAAATCGGGTGATTAATCTGTCTTAATGCTGTACAACAGTGGTTCTCAAACTTTTTTCACCAAGCACCACCTTAGAAAACACTTGGCTCTCAAAGCACCACCATAATGACCAACATTAAAATACAGTAGCATAGTAGGCCTCAGTATTAATTAAAGACAAGGTGGAGGTTTTAGTAGTATTTTTAGTTTTTCATATTTTTTGCCACTGTAACATTACACACAGTTTGAACAGTAACACTGTGTTTGAATATACAGTAGGAAAATAAAACACTGGGATTTAATCAAGTGATTCTTTGACGTACCACTAAAGTAAGCCTGTACCACAGTTTGAGAATCAATACTGTACTGTACATGATTAATGCGATAATTTATTGTGATTAATCGCATGTATTAACTCGTTAGATTTGACAGCCCTAATAAAAACATTAATTGAACTCTACTTTTTAGGCATTTAACCTTAATAAATTGACCCCGTTGTTTTTGTCCCTGGCAGATGCCCCTCCAGGGGGCGATGGAGAAAAATCCGACACCCTGGGGTCAACTGGCTCAGCCAGAAAAAGAGGAGGGGGGGCCAAGAAGGCGATGCAGGCCAACAAGTCTGCCCTCAGAGCTCCTCGTGCCCTCTGTTGCCTCACCCTCAGCAACCCCATACGCATGGCAGCTCTGGCCTTAGTGGAGTGGAAATATCCTTTCCATGAACTATCACCACACAAACATGTCATAACAATATTTATATCGATGAGACCTTAACTACCATATTTACGCCCTTTGATATCTTCATTCTTCTTGCCATCTTTGCCAACTGTGTGGCCATGGGAGTCACCAAGCCATACCCTGATGATGACTCCAATGCTACTAATCACAAACTGGTGAGTTCTCCTCCAGTCCCAAAACATTCATGTTAGACTAATTGGAGATTCTCATTAATCCACGTGTGAATGCTTGTTTGTCTTTATATGTCTTGCTATGATTGACTGTCTACCAGTCCAGGGTGGACCCCCGCCTCCAGTAGAAAGGGGATTCACATGGCCCTATTTGTCACGGTTTACCTGACACATGAAACTTGACGAATTGGGGGGGTGCAATATCCACTTTAGCCACCAGACAGCAGTAGAGTGTTGAATATCTTAAAATGTGTTTTGTGGCAATTCCAACTTTGACCACAGCGTCAGTTTCTATGTAGAGTGGCGCTTTTCATAATTTTCAGCAGACTGCATTACACAATCCTTAACCTCACACCTTCCTCTCACCCAGGAATGGGGCCATATGAATCCCCTTGCTACTGTACCTGAAGTCAGCTGGGATACGCTCCAGTTTACCTGTGAATTAGCATAAGCAAATTTTATCAATCTTTTATCATGGTCCCATTTATTTTTACTTCAAAACCTTGTATTTTTCCAGGGGCGTGCAACTTTCCTTATACCCTGCTATAGTTGATAAATGTCAGTTTGGTAGCACTTTTTTCTGTTATGGTAAGAAAAATAACAAAGATAGTGACTGAACTACTTATTTAAAAAAAACAGATACAAATGTGCAACAACCATCACATTTGATATTTTATTTAAAAACTCTGGTTCTATTCTACCTCTTGTGATTTGTAATTATTTTATTTAAAAAGGGAGAATACATATTAACAACATTTGACATGTAAATATGTGAGATTATAGTCAATGGCTAATTTCCATTTTAAGTCTCCTGGCAAATTGATGTTAAAATTAAGACACACTCAAAACATAGTAGACAGATAAAATATACAATTCCAAGATTAAAGTGTGAAAAAGTACTATTGTAGACACTCACTGCAACACAAGTACCTTGTATATTACAGAATGATACAAAACATACAGTATTTCATTCACTAATATACACCCTCATTTTATACCAGTAGCATATGAACTATAATTACAATGTTGACTCCCGAGCAGGCATTTTTAAAGGCCTTTTTTTAAATATGCTTGTGTGATGCTCTTCATCCATGTAGGCAAAGGAGTGCACTCAAAATAATCCCCCCAATCCCGCTGTAAATTACATTAATTTCTAAACCATGCAAACTTTATATAGAGGTACAATTTCAATAAATAGTGACCATTTGTAGGTACATTTTGTAGCTTTATTGCAAACTACTGCAAGATGGTACTCCTTTTATATAATTCGACTTACACTGTTTAATGGGAGGTTGTGTAGTTTTTAACTGTTTATAATAATTAAACGTGAGTCACAGCATTTGTCTTTAGTCTAGCTGTCATGTAGTACAATTTACGATAGAAAAGACCACTTTTAACAGTCAGGGTCTTTTTGTGTGTGTGTGTGCGTGTGTGTGTGACCTTTAAACATGGCAACATTTGTGATTGTTTGAACAGTTGCCTATAAGACAATGCTAGTGTTCTCAACAGTAATTGTATTCGAGGGAAAAAGTTGCGAGGTGATCCTGTAACTCAGTCAAGGATCGTGACTTGGTTAAGTACCAACCATCTGTCTCTCTCTCTGACTTTCCTCTTTTCTTTTGTTCGTTTTGCCATATTGTACAACTCACATATTATCTACCAACAAATGAAGTACTAGTCTAATGTTGTTGTGAACAGAAATTTGATTTAGTAAGCCTGCGTGAAAAATAGTTCCCTAGTATTTCTCCCTGAAGGCATTTCGATTTATGCACACCAATCAAGATTCCAGTAGATCTGACTGTTAAAAACACATTTTCTTAGTCAATTTCTTTGTCAAGTTTATTTAATTTCTGCAACATTTAAAAAAAAAAAAGGTGAACACTACTCCACTTACTAGGCAGCGGTAAGCCAAGTGTTAGCCCTTCTAAGACGCTTAAAGCTGAAGGTTTCACAAAAAGGATTGGGTATTGGGCTCAAGCATATGTTAGGCAGTGGGTTAAGTGGTTAGAAGGCCACCATTGTCAGTACTTAATAATACATTTAGAGCCTGATTTACTAAGATCTCAGCACCAAGCGGTAAATAGCGTGTGCAATCTGTAAAATAGCATGTACTATTATTGGGCATGTTGCGTGTAATTTACAAACAATGTGGTACAATTGTAAAGTAGTGCAGACCGCCTTATTTAAATGAGAAATTTACGTGTACTATACACGGAATCAACTCATTTTATCATGCTCCTACCTGAGGTGTTTTGCTATGTTTTCAAACAAGCAGGAGACATCTACCATTTTTTATCAGTGTATCTACAATGAAGACACCTGTTATTTATTTATTTTACAGATGAAGGTGTGCTCATTGGTAAGAGGCTGCACTTACTGTGCTCAAGATGCAAAACAAATCCATACCTGAAGAAGTATTTTTCCATATAATAAATATTTTAATAATTCATATTCTATGTTAAAAAAAAAACAAACGTCATTAAAAAGATTGTAAATGACACCAAATCGCATACATTTAATTTGTTTTAATCATCCCATTAAGTCCTCTCGGAGCAATACAATTTTTAAAAAATGTTGCTGAATAGATATGTCTAATGTTTTTTTTTATTTCTGACCGTCCAAAATGTTGACACACACGTAGGATGGAACTCTCATCTGTCCATCGTCTTTCTGTGCAGCACGAGCACCGATCCTGCAGCTTTGTGTGGAACTGTCAGTATGCCGTCCTTCTGACACGTGCTAAATAAAATGCAAATGAATGCTCGCAAAACGGTTTTGAGTGTTTATAAATTACATTGTGCGTGCTAAATAATTCTATTTGCAACTTCTCCTCCCAGTATTGTGGCCGTTTTGATGATCAGCATATATTTTGCATATTCATGAAGGCAGAGGCGCAAAATCGATTGCACACCTTATTCTGCTCACTTAACGGAGGCAATCCATTTTGCACACGTTTTGTAGATCAATTTAAAGATTAAGATTAAAGTACCAATGATTGTCACACACACACTAGATGTGGTGAAATTTGTCCTCTGCATTTGTCCCATCCCCTTGGGGAGCAGTGGGCAGCAGCGGCGCCGCGCCCGGGAATCATTTTGGTGATTTAACCCTCAACTCCAACCCTTTGTTGCTGAGTGCCAAGCAGGGAGGTTATGGGTCCCATTTTTATAGTCTTTGGTATTGCGTGTGCTATCAAGTTTGTCAATGTTTTAATACACGCAAGACTTCAGTAAATCAGGCCCTTAATGTACTACATTGGTCTCTAGATCAGTGGTTCTTAACCTTGTTGGAGGTACCGAACCCCACCAGTTTCATATGCGCATTCACCGAACCCTTCTTTAGTGAAAAATAAAATGTAGGGTTTTTTTCAAATTCAAGACAAAGTTATATGTTTTTGGTAACACTTTAGTATGGGGAACATATTCTAAGTAACAAATACTTAATTTAGAGTTATTTGGACACTAGGGGAACATATTCTAAGTAATAAAGACTTAATTTAGAGTTATTTGGCTAGGGTCAGGCTTAGAGGTTTAGGGTTATAATAAGGCCATGCCGAATAAGGCATTAATAAGTACTTAATAATGACTAGTTAAGAGCCAATATGTTACTAATTTGCATGTTAATAAGCAACTATTTAATGGTGAATATGTTCCCCATACTAAAGTGTTACCATGTTTTTTTTACTGGTGCATAAAATGAACCGTGCATGAACATTACCTTGTTCAAACAACAAAACCAACACAGTTCATAAACTGAAACTCACAACAAATTACACACCTGCAAATCAGTCAGCTGTTGTCGTATCCGTAATACGCCGATAGGGAGAAGTTTGTATTTACACGATGAGTCTGGTGTGTTTTGACCTCCGCCGAACACCTGAGGCCGACTCACCGAACCCATAGGGTTCGATCGAACCCAGGTTAAAAACCACTGCTCTAGATGGTTTTAATACCATTAACATGACGTTTACTGTTAAAATCCTAAATCTTTTCTTTCTGCTCTCAGGAACAAGTGGAGTATGTCTTCCTCGTCATCTTCACCATTGAGACTTTCACTAAAATCCTTGCCTATGGCTTGGTCATGCACCCCAGCGCCTACATACGCAGTGGATGGAACTTGCTTGATTTTGTTATCGTCATTGTCGGGTATTTGTGTGCTCGTTTTTACTCATAGACGTAAAGGTGTTAAGAAGTATCTACTTACAGTACATTACATACTGTCTGTCTGTGCAGGCTGTTCAGTGTCATGGCAGAAGCCATGACAGACCACAAGCCAGGAGAGGCTCATCACGCTGCAGGAAAACCTGGAGGCCTGGATGTCAAAGCTCTCAGAGCGTTCAGGGTGTTGCGACCCCTCCGACTCGTATCTGGAGTTCCTAGTGTGTTTGCTTGCATCTTATTGCACTTCTTCCATCATGCTCTGAGCCAAAGTTTACGTTTTACCTCTTGTCAGGTCTGCAAATTGTGTTGAATTCTATCATGAAAGCCATGGTTCCGCTCCTTCACATCGGCATGCTGGTCATGTTCGTCATCATCATCTACGCCATCATCGGCTTGGAGCTTTTTATCGGCAGGATGCACAAGACGTGCTACTCTACCAGCACAGGTGTCTGCCCAATTTAACAATACTCTATTCTACATATGGACTCATTTTCTGTTTCTTTTTCAGGTCTAATGATTGAAGACGACCCATCACCTTGTGCATTCGCAGGGAGTGGGCGCTTCTGTGTTGGCAATAGTACTGATTGCAGGGGCAAGTGGGAGGGTCCCAATGGTGGCATCACAAATTTCGACAACATCTTCTTTGCCATGCTTACAGTTTTCCAGTGCATCACAATGGAGGGCTGGACAGATGTGCTCTACTGGGTAACAACATCCCTCCAACCACAAATACTCTGCAAAAATTCTCACATTCTATCTTTTTGTGAGCAAAAATTATAATATTTTCTTCTTCTGTGTGCAAAATATCTCACACTCTCACTTTCTGTGCCCAAAAATGATCACATTTTCTCTTTCTGTGTACAATAATTCTCACATTGCCTCTTTCCGTGTGCAAAAATTCCCACATTCTCTCTTTCTGTGACCAAACATTCTCACATTCTCTCTTTCTGTGTGAAAAAGTTCTCACATTCTCTCTTTCTTTGTGCAACAATTCTCATATTCTCTCTTTCTGTGAGGAAACATTCTCACATTCTCTCTTTCTGTGTGCAAAAACTACTCACATTCTCACTTTCTCTGAGCAAAAATTCTGTCTGTGTGCCAAAATGCTCACATTCTCTCTTTCTGGGTGCAAAAAATCTCACCTTCTCTCTATCTGTGTGCAAAACCTCTCACTCTCTCTGTGCAAAAATGATCACATTGTCTCTTTCTGTGTACAATAATTCTTACATTCTCTCTTTCTGTATACAAAAATGCTCACCTTTTCTTCTTCTGTGCGCAAAAAATCTCACACTCTCACTTTCTGTGTGCAAAAGTTGTCACATTCTCTCTTTCTGTGTTCCAAGAATTCTCACATTCTCTCTTTCTGTGACCAACCATTCTCACATTCTCTCTTTCTGTGTGCAAAAATATTCACAATCTCTCTTTCTGTGTGCGAACTTTCTCACATTCTTTCTGTGTGCAAAAATTCTCACATTCTCTTGTTCTGTGGGCAAATATTCTCATATTCTCTCTTTCTGTGTGCAAAGATGAACGATGCCATTGGTTTTGAGATTCCTTGGGTCTATTTTGTTTCCCTGGTCATCTTCGGTTCATTTTTCATCATCAATCTTGTATTGGGTGTGTTGAGCGGGTAGGTAAATTGACATAGTACATCATGCAGCAATTTTAGAGTTTCATCTTACCATTTTGTTTGTCTGGGTGTGTTTAGAGAGTTCTCTAAGGAAAGAGAAAAGGCAGTGGCCCGCGGTGAGCTACAGAAAGCGCAAGAGAGTAGGCAGATGGAGGAGGACATGATAGGCTACATGGACTGGCTCATTGAGGCTGAGGATGTGGATGAAGAAGGAAACAAACGTTAGTTTGTTAAAGTGCATATTTGCAAACTTGATTATGGACATCTGTCACCAGCTTGTGTTCATCTCCAAAGGAGCTGCTATTGCCAAGAAAAAGATGATGAAGAAGTTTGGTTGGTACAAACACAGCGAGGATGGAGGCGGTACGTCAGTTGTCCCTCTACGTTCTTTTGTTGACCTCACTCTCTCTAACAGCCTCTACTTTCCATTAGAGTCTGATTCGGATGATGACATTGCATACCTCGATGACGACAACGGCTGCTGCGCTTCTCTTATGTAAGATATCAAATTAAATGTCAAGAGTGGACATATTAATATCAGTTGTCCATCCTTATCTCATAATTGGAAGTTAAAGAATTATTGCATATTAAAAGGGGACTATGATGATTTTCCTCTTTTCTGACTTAAAAATGTTGTTACAATGTTGGATACTCGTGTTAAACCATACTAAAGTGTAAAATCATAAGGTTCATGCATTGGGGCGTGAGCTTTCATGCAGTTTTGGATGCCTCATCATACATCGTACATATGTGGTCCTCCTCGAACATACTGTGTCGGATATGATGGCCTCCTCCCCCTCTGTGAGCCAAGAATGTTTTCGACGTTATTCCTTCTCGTCTAATTAAATAAATACGTTCATGTTTATTTGTCCACTACATTTTAAACCATATTCTTTTGTCAAGATGGGCCACTACGAAATTTGATTTTCCGCTAAACTCAGATAGAGATAAAAGATAGACATTCCTCCTTTGTTTGAGGAAGCCCAAGATGAGGTAGGCTAGAGTATTATTTTGATCTAATTGTGCACAATAACAGCAACATGCAGTACATAAATGCAGAATTTTTTAATGCAGCCTTGAATCGATCTGAGAGTGGGGGAGTGGGTGAATCTATATGTTTATCAAGCTTATTTTCAACATAGACCGAAAAAAAAAATAGCACTGATCTTTATCTTCAAGATATACATTTAACTATGTACATTATCAAAAGATACATTGTGATAGTTTTGGACAGGCGGGAGCGGTGGGTTTCATTTGAATGTAAGGGAATGCGTCCACACAAAAACCTTTTGCAAACAGACACCATAGGAGTTTATAAATTATTTTCAAATTAAAACAAATTCACTAAACCATATCCAATACATATTATATACACCACTAGGAAGTGTGTTCTATGTAGATTAAAATGATCCCAGGTCCCCTTTAAATACTAACAAAGCCTGTCTGAGCTGGAACATCATGTAAAGTCATTATGATTAATCATTATTACCACCCAAGTAGGTGATTAGGTGCAGCAATAATAGTTTTGAACAGTTTGTAACCATTACTGCAATTCTTGCTTATATTAATCACTAATCTCACTTGTTTTCCAGGGCCAAGATGATGGCCAATAGCTTCTGGTAAGATCCTCACACAACCTACACATTTAGCTTTTTTTTTCATATTTACATGCATTAATTTAGGACATTGATCATCCATAACATGTTTTGCTATTTTAAAGTGTAAGTGTTACAATATTATCAAACTGAAGATAGAAGGTGCAATCCCAAACTATCAACATTTTATCTGGTGGAGGTGTCACATGCACATGCAAAAAATCATAGTACTCGATCTTCTCTCCAGTGACCAGTTGTGCCAGTTGAACCACACGTTCAGGAAAAACTGCCGCGTGGCTGTCAAGACTACTAACTTCTACTGGCTGGTTCTTCTTCTGGTTTTTCTCAACACAGTGGCCAGTGCTTCAGAGCATTATGGGCAGCCAAAGTGGCTCACAGAAATGCAAGGTAAGAAGCCCACTCTTCTCCCATTATGTTTTGAGCTCTGTGAATTCATCGTGTCTTTCCTCAGAGCGAGCCAATAAGGTCCTATTGCTGCTTTTCACTCTGGAGATGCTGATGAAGATGTACGCCTTCGGGCTGCAGATATACTTTATGGCTCTCTTCAATCGCTTTGATTGCTTCGTGGTGTGCGGTGGAATCCTGGAAACACTGCTGGTGGAATCAGATTTCATCCCCCCTATTGGCATCGCAGTGCTGCGCTGCATCCGACTGCTCAGAATCTTCAAGATGACTCGGTGATCCCTCGCGCTCACAGACCGCTTCGAGTATAAATTTTGATTGATCATCCTTTCTTGTTCTTTTCCAGGCATTGGGCGGCCTTGTCCGACTTGGTCAACTCTCTACTCAACTCTATGAAAGCTATCTGCTCCCTTCTGCTCCTACTCTTCCTCTTCCTCATCATCTTTGCCCTCTTGGGCATGCAACTGTTTGGGGGCAAATTCAACTTTGACGAGACACAGATGAAGAGGAGCACTTTTGACTCCTTTCCTCAGGCTCTGCTCACTTGCTTTCAGGTGAATTCATGCAGAAAAACAGTGCACTTCTTTTGTATGTTTTATTGTGATTCAATTATCCACCCTGGTCTCTTCAGATCCTCACTGGAGAGGACTGGAACGCCGTGATGTATGATGGTATCATGGCTTATGGAGGACCAGTCTTCCCCAACATGGTGGTGTGCATTTACTTTGTCATCCTATTTGTCTGTGGTAACTGTATCCTTTCCTGGTATTACGTGATTAACTCTGTAAAGGATTCATAAAGCCATATTTTAAAAAAGAGTTGGATTGACTTAATTTATTGTGTGATCAGACATCCTACTCAATGTCTTCTTGGCTATTGCTGTTGACAACTTGGCTGGAGGTGGCGGACAGAATGAAGTAGAGTAAGTTTGAAACCTCATCGTGCATTATTAATTATTCATATATGAGTGTTTAGAGAATTCATGTTTTTGGCTTTTCAGAGAGAAAAAAGATGATGATGAAGACTGGGATGAGGATGAAGAGAAAGAAGATGATGCGGGGGTAATAAAAACAACTTTATTTAAGCCAAAACACAATACTGAAGGATTACTTTACTTCTGGCTTGCAGAACGAGGACGACGACTGGCAGGAGAATGAGGAACTAAGAGCCATTGAGGGACTGGAGGGTAAGTGGTTTACAACGTTTGTGTGTCAAAGGTCATGTTTCTTTACAAATCACTTTAATTGTTTTTCAGAGTGCTAAAAGTAAATATGTCAACTAGTTTGTTACGAACATTCAGTGACAATGAGGACGGTGTATATGTAGTAAATATGCATCAGGCAAGCACACCCACTTTTTACAACATATTACCCGATTGTTTTGGTCCGTAAAGCATGATGCCTTACATATGTTCATTTTACCTCAATCCTTCCAAATAATAAATAATTCCTTCTTTGTAATCATAGGAGTTGCCCCATTAAAGCCTGAGTTTTCTGGGCCTAAAGAAAAGATTGTGCCCATCCCAGATGGAAGCTCCTTTTTTATTCTTGGGAAAAAGAATTGGTAAGTTGTGACGACATACCACTTTTCCCATTGTCTTATTTGTTATTTTGGAAAAATGTCATCTCCTTTCATTTTCTAGCTTGCGAGTGGCCTGCCATAACCTCATCCATCACCCCTACTTCACCAACTTCATCCTCATTTTCATCATCCTCAGCAGCATTTCTCTGGCTGCTGAGGATCCCATCAAATCCCACTCATTCCGAAACATTGTAAGCAAACATCAGCATCTCATCTCAATGTCATCACCGTCTCATCCTGCTGAAGCTGACTTTGTCATTCTCAGGTCCTGGGTTACGCTGACTATGTTTTTACTTCAGTTTTTACTGTGGAGATTGTACTGAAGGTAACTGCTGCCCTCAAAGCATCATAAGTACTGTATAAGAGCAAGGAAAGTTTTTGACTTCATGCCTTGTGCCGCGTCAAGATGGCGGTGTATGGAGCTTTTCTTCACACCGGTTCCTTCTGCAGAAACGCCTTCAACCTTCTGGACTTGTTAGTGGTCAGTGTGTCGCTCACGTCTTTCTTTCTTCAGTAAGTAGATCAGTTGTCTACTGAAAAGCGTTAAATATCCAGACTTACCACAGATCATGTGACTGTTTCTAATCTAAACCCATTTTTGTTCCCAGCTCAAGCGCTATCTCTGTGGTGAAGATTCTCAGGGTGCTCCGTGTGCTCAGACCTCTTCGTGCCATCAACAGAGCCAAGGGACTGAAAGTAAGTATAATGCACTATACCTCAACTTACAAGCTTAATTTCTTCTGTGACTAAACTCATACCTCAAAACTCTTGTATCTCAAATTCATGTCTCCCATTAAAATAAAATGCAATCAATTTAATCGGTGCTTGGCCCCCCCAAAACTAATTTTAACATGTATTGTAACATATCTTTTAAAAAGAAAATACAAATCTTTGATAGGGAATATATTCTAAAAAACAATACAATATTATGAAAAACAATACAATAGAAGGTACTACTAACAACTTCAGTAGTTTTAAGAAGTATTGTAATAATAATGTACAGCATTTACCTTTGAAAGTGGACTTCTATAATATTTCCATCCAGCTGCTTCTCCGTCAAACGCATCATCAGCAGCTTTTCTCCATATTTATATGGCTAAATTATTATATGGAGGCTTTGGCCTTGGAACCGTAACTCCTCTCTGGCAAAAGGCATCTGCAACCGAACGTCGAACTATGGTTGTAGAGGAAGTGCGTCGTCAGGAGGAAACAGCCAGACGTTCCAAAACCGCAACACAAGCCGAACAGGGCCGCTGGACAAGGTGGGAGGGTGTTGAAAAGAAAAAACTCACGTGGAGCGAACTTTGGGGCATGGAATCCAACAGGCTGAGTTTCATCGTTCGAGCAACATATGATGCGCTACCATCTCCCATAAACCTGCAACAATGGTTTGGAAAGGACCCATCCTGTCCCCAGTGTACAACCCCAGCAACACTTAAGCACATAATGGTTGGCTGTAGAACCAGCCTCACTCAAGGCAGATATACGTGGAGACATAACCAGGTCCTCAGATGTCTAGCTGACAAACTTGAGTGCAGGAGGATATCCATCAACGCCCAACCCATCAACAACCAGGATGTGTGCCGACACCTACCAGCGTTTGTTCGGGAGGGGGAAAAGCTGAAGACAAGACCTTCAAATCCTGATCCAAGCCCATTGAATGCAGCCAGGGACCGGCAGATGCGAGTCGACTTAGATCAGAGGCTAATTTTCCCCCCGGCGATCGCAACGACCACCCTGCGTCCAGACCTCGTCCTATGGTCTGACACCTGCCATATTGTCTATATCATTGAACTGACAGTTCCGTGGGAGGATGCCATCGAAGAAGCGTATGAACGCAAGAAGCTGCGGTACTCCAACCTTGCAGCTGAGGCAGAGGACAGAGGCTGGAGGGTAAGGGTGCGCCCAGTGGAGGTGGGCTGTAGGGGCTTTGTAGCTAGCACAACAGAAAAGCTCCTTAGGGAGGTTGGAGTCAGGGGGCAGGCTCACAGACAGGCCATTAAAGAGCTGGCCAACACAGCAGTCAGGTGCAAGCCTGGCTCAGGGAGGAGGACGCCCCTGCCATGCAGAGTCCCCAGGGATTGTACCAACTAGTCCTTTCAACAAATTATCCATCCAGCTGCTTCTCTGTCAAACGCATCATCAGCAGCTTTTCTCCATATTTACTATATGGCTAAAAATCATATGGCCCCATTCCTGGGTGGATCTCGTGTGAGCTAAAGAGAGGGGGGTTAATCCTTTTGCAATGCAGTCTGCTGAAAATGATGAAATGCTCCACTCTAATTAGCAACTGACGCTGTAGTCAAAGTTGGAATTGCCACAAAACACATTTTAAGTTATTCAACACTCTACTGTTATCTGGTGGCTAAAGTGGATAGTGCACCCCCCAATTTGTTTCGTCTGTCAGGTAAACCGTGGGGCCATATGACAACTTTTGCTTCAGTGTAGTGCAGACTAGCAGTACTAAGCTTGTACTTCTTCGCCAAGTAATGTTTTTGATGATTTCTTTCTTTAACTCAATGAAGACAATGCGCTTCTTCTTCTCCTCCACACTTACGTTCTTCATTCCAATGGTTGGAAAACAACTTATATTAATCACTAGCTATAACCTATTGCTAGTGAGTAAGACCAGATGTTTTGTGTCTTATGGGGTTTACTTTGACATTTGCTACATCAACTAATGGCGGCGAAAATTGTATCCCAACTTTTTGCTTGCAATTTAAAGCATAACAATGAGCTGAAAGACAACTCTTATCTCAAAACACCCTTAAGTTAGGGCACTCTTAAGTAAAGGTACGACTGTATTAATATTTAAAACTGTTAGAACAAGCTTAAACTATGATGCAACATATTTCTACACCATTGCAAACTACAATTACAAAAGAAAATCCTCTTTGACAGTGTCAATCATATCAAAATTTATAAAAAAACAAAACAACATATTTTTCCCCGCAACTCGATTGCTTCTTGTATTTGATCTCAGTTGTGCAAGTGTACCTGAAATTACGGCTCAGGAGTATAGTTTTTCTAAGTAATGTTTTCTGTCTGTAAAAGAACGTGGTACAGTGTGTGTTTGTTGCAATCCGCACCATCGGCAACATCTTGATCGTCACAACGCTCCTTCAGTTCATGTTTGCCTGCATCGGGGTGCAGCTTTTCAAGGTTTGTTCCCTCTGAATTCAAATGTCCTTATCTATGCTGAAAGTGAGAAACAATAATTGTTTTGTTTTCGTGTTTCAGGGCAGATTCTACAGCTGCACAGATGAAGCCAAACACACTCCCGATGAGTGCAAGTTAGTTTTATTTAGATTTTTTGTTTTGTTTAATCCCCACAAAACAACAGAACTGATCCTCTGTATAGAGTGTTTATGTTGACTTGCTATGAAAGCAGACATAGGCCTATTTCTCTATGTCAAAGCAAACGCACTAAGATGTACAAGATTCAAGATGTTTGTCATGTGCACAGCAGAAACTCTGAAATTCTAACTTTGCTAGACCTTCAATTAGATTAAGTAGATGAAAATATATAACAAAACAATTATAAATAATAAAAGAAAAGGAAAAGTACATGAGAACACAGTTTTAAAAAACATTTAAAAATATAGTCTATTTGAGTTCTGTTGTCGTTAGAAAAATGTAAAAGAAGAATACTGCAAGTATTATAATGCATATAGATGTAGGCTTAATTTTTTCCGGTATTGCAGGTTGCAGATATATTGCACAGTGTGGATGACAGCTGTGGATTCAAAAATACTTTGATAACAGGTGTCAGATCTGGCCTACCACTTCAATTTATGTTGCCCACGAAAGACTTGCGAAAATTATGTACTTTCTGGCTAAATGTTTTTGTTGTTTCAATTTTGACAGAAAAAAAACCTACTGCACGCAATTGCATATTTTCTAAACTTTACAATATTATCTGATCATGCAACACAATTTGAAAAAAATGTTTGTTATCAAAAATAATTAAATATCTGTTTAATATCTAAATTACAATTTCAAAACAAGTTATCCATCGATATGTTGGTAAAAAAATATATATAATATGGCCTTTGCAAGTTGTGTAACAAGGCCATCATACATTTATAGTCATATTTATTTACCGCTACATGTTGCTTTCTGAGAGCAGCCATAATTGCGAGGTGACCCTCAATACAAAGGAGTTGACACCCATGCTTTAGATCAGACCTGGCAAAATACATTTTAAAAAGTATCTATTTTGAGTGTACAATACAACGGTGCTGCTTTTGTTTTGAAAAGCGTTATTTGTATTACTTCCGTGTGGACGTATGCTCGTGCACGATTGTGACTGAATGTGAACAGCGGCAATCACAAATTACAAAATAAATTAAAAAATATATCTACGTCGTGCATGCAATACAACTGTGCTGCTTTTATTTTGAAAAGTGTTATTTATGGGCGTATGTCCGTGTGTAACCTGTGAGTGAAGGTGCACAGCGACAAGTTATCTCTGGTTATCCCCGAGACGCTAAAAAAAGAAAAGTTGATGACGAATGGCGTGTTTTCAACAAGACATGGACTGCCAAGTATTTCTTTACAGAAATTAAAGGTAAAGCCGTGTGCTTAATTTGTGGTACACAGGTTGCTGTGTTTAAAGAATATAGTGTAACGACCTGCTGAAGTGTGTTCTTGAGATGCGGAAATGAGGAGTGAGGATAGACGTGCGTGTGGAAAGAACGAGATAAGTTGAGCTGTGTTAGTATAGGTTGCTCAATAAAAGTTTAAAAAGAGCGTCAGACTTGGTGTGCACTTCTTCTGGACGCTACAATTGGTGTCAGAAGTAAAACTTGGCGCATACTGCTGCTGCTTGTGTGCGCATACTGCGCTGCTTGTGTGCGCATACTGCGCTGCTTGTGTGCGCATACTGCGCTGCTTGTGTGCTCAGCCTGCTACGTCATCGAGAGGTACGTGCCACGATGTTTCCTGGCGACTTTGTCAAGATGGAACGGGAGGAGAAGGACATTGAGTGGGGACTTAAGGTGCCGGCAGCGACTGCAGATGTCTGTGTGAATCCCGGACGTGAGGAGCTCGCCGCAAAGAGAGAGAGAGAGGGAGGAAGGAGAGAGGCAGCGTCTACAGGTGCAGCGCACGCTGCTTGGCATGGGGGAATTCCGCCCTCAATGAAGACTCCCAGGTTTGATGGCAAGGCGAACTGGGAGGCATTTCATCCCACTTCTGACACCAATTGTAGCGTCCAGAAGAAGTGCACACCAAGTCTGACACTCTTTTTAAACTTTTATTGAGCAACCTATACTAACACAGCTCAACTTATCTCGTTCTTTCCACACGCACGTCTATCCTCACTCCTCATTTCCGCAACAGCAATGCTTCCTCCTTCTTCGCCAATCACCTTACAGGCGTGCTACGTTCACAACAAAGAGGATGAAGGATAAAGTGACAGAAATTGAAATTTTTGCATTGTATTATTCATCAGGAAGTGTTGGGTAAGAAAGTGTTAAAAATAAAACCATCAAAAGCCATCTGCTTTTGTATAAAGATAAGTTAGGTTAAATGAAAATATTATTATTATTATTATTATTATTATTTATCTTACGGTATATCAAAAATAATTTGAGCAAAATTTAATTGAAATATTGTCGGTGTGGCCCTCCAGCAGTGCTCGGGTTGCTCATGCGGCCCCCGGTAAAAATTAATTGCCCACCCCTGCTTTAGATGGTTAAAGTAGCTGAGGACAAAGGTCATATTGGTATATATGGGGATTACTAACAACATCAAAAATAACTGCTGAGGCTTGGAAGGGGACAGAGGCTTGCCAAACACACTGTCCATAAGAAAATAAAATATGCCAATGACTACATTCCCTTTAGATGTTAAATACATACAAGTTTGTCCAAAAGTGTGCCACTGTTGTTCTGCACTCCAAAAACAGTTTCTAGCAGCTAATCAACGTAAAATGTAATTGCAACACCAGCTGCTACTTGATAGCATTCAAGAAGTCTGTGGATTTTACAGGATATCTTATGTAAGATGCTTAGGATAGCAAAGTGGAAAATGTGTAGGACTATTATCTGTAGTTTCAATTTGATTCAAGAGGTCTGAGGTCGCTGAAGTTCACTCAGTTCATTGCTGCTAACCAGTTTGCAATGACACCTCC
Organism: Entelurus aequoreus; assembly: GCF_033978785.1. Classification (NCBI taxonomy): domain Eukaryota; kingdom Metazoa; phylum Chordata; class Actinopteri; order Syngnathiformes; family Syngnathidae; genus Entelurus; species Entelurus aequoreus. Next base: position 36,966,035 of record NC_084737.1, on the reverse strand, counting down.
CATCAGCTGGCACAATTATCCATTTTCCTTTCATCATTCCAAGAATTATTCTAGAACTATTACTTGGCGGCGTGCCGAAGTTGGTAGAGTGGCCGTGCCAGCAATCGGAGGGTTGCTGGTTACTGGGGTTCAATCCCCACCTTCTACCATCCTAGTCACGTCCGTTGTGTCCTTGGGCAAGACACTTCACCCTTGCTCCTGATGGCTGCTGGTTAGCGCCTTGCATGGCAGCTCCTGCCATCAGTGTGTGAATGTGTGTGTGAATGGGTGAATGTGGAAATAGTGTCAAAGCGCTTTGAGTACCTTGAAGGTAGAAAAGCGCTATACAAGTATAACCCATTTATCATTTATCATTTAATAATAACATTGCATGATTTTTAGGGGAACGTTTGTGGTCTATAAAGACGGGGATATGAACCATCCAATGGTGAGAGAGAGGATTTGGGAAAACAGCGACTTCAACTTTGACAATGTGCTGATGGGCATGCTGGCTTTGTTCACAGTGTCCACGTTTGAAGGATGGCCACAGTAAGTCAGAACCTCAAGCTGGTGTTCTGTTCATTATTTACATTCTGGTCGTCTAATTTGTGTAAAGGCTCCTGTACCGGGCAGTGGATGCCAATGCCATAAACCACGGTCCTATTTACAACTACCGGGTGGAAATCTCCATCTTTTTCATCATCTATATCATCATCATCGCCTTCTTCATGATGAACATTTTTGTGGGTTTTGTCATCATTACCTTCCGAGAACAAGGAGAGGCTGAATTCAAAAACTGCGAACTCAACAAAAACCAGGTCAGTTGACCAAGCATATTGTTTTCAATTTAAAATACATTAGATTTGTTTAAACGTCAACCTGTTCTCTCTTCTGCAGCGCCAATGTGTCTACTATGCCTTGAAAGCTCAACCGATAAAAATTTACATACCCAAAAATCCCTCCCAGCTCAAATTCTGGAGGATAATAAACTCCAGCCAGTTTGAGTACGTAATGTTTGTGCTGATTCTGGGCAACACGCTCACCCTGGCAATACAGGTACTCTTGTCCAGACATATTCACCAAATAAAATTATTGCATTATTCTAAATGGAGGTTTTATTTAATTTTCAGCATTATGAGCAGTCCAAAAACTTCACCTCTGTCATGGACATCCTCAACATGATCTTCACTGTGGTGTTCACCATTGAGATGGTCATCAAGTTACTGGCTCTTCGTGTGCATGTGAGATTTCATCTGATGACCAATGAAACTAAAGCGTTTCTGACACTCACAGAGCTTTTTTTCCCCCCTCTGTAGCACTATTTTATTGATCCATGGAATTCTTTTGATGCTTTGATTGTTGTGGGAAGCGTGTTGGACATTGCAGTCTCAGAGTTCAGTGTAAGTTAACTCACTTTTCCGAGAGTGGCTGTTAAAAAATATTCTAGGAAATACTGTCCACTTGGATTACTTGAACATAGCTGCAATTCTTGCAAAATGTTAGGTCTTTCTCGTTTAGGGCCCTATTCTACCATGTGCTTACATGAAAAAAGCTGTACATTCTCCCCCTCAATTCAAGTCTGTCACTGCATGCTTTCACCCAAGATGCGCACTCTGGGTTAATTGTGACTGTCCCCAGTCAAATCTGGCCTACCGTGTATTTTCTTATCGACCTCAGTACTTTTGCTCTTATGCGCTTCTGACACTGGAATAAGTCCCAGAAGGGTGAAACATGATATTGCATTTGAAGTTTGGGTGTAGTGCACACCACACATAATAAAATGATATAAGAAACTTCTAGGGAGCTATCATATCTATTTTGATCGCTTCAATTTGAGACACTTGGTAACTTTAATTTAGCTGAGGATAAAAACACCAAAATTAGGGTTGGGTATCGTTTGAATTCGAATGATTCCGATTCCGATTCTTTGTTTCGATTCCGATTCCTGACGATTCTCGATTGCGATTCTTCTTGTACCATGCCGGGATCAATGTGTTCGACAGGTAGTCCCTGGAAGGTGGTATGTATTTTGGGTTGAGAGTTTTCACCATATCCCTGCAAACATAAACAAACATGTAATGTTGCTGTTACTGTTTAGCCCAGTATCAATTAGCTTAGCTTTAACGTTATTGCTTAACTAACCTAAATGTTGGAGATTCCACCTCTGAAAAGGGATGCAGTCTTTTGACTATGTGTGCAGTGACCTTTCTGTGGCACTCTTCCGTCTGTGGCACCGACATCTTCCCCATTGCCGCTACGGTGAACGGAGTACGCGGAGCACATCGCGGAGCACATCGCGGAGCACATCGCGGAGCACATCGCGGAGCACATCGCGGAGCACATCGCGGAGCACATCGCGGAGCACATCGCGGAGCACATCGCGGAGCCTGGCGAGCAGGTTGTAAATTGTCTATGAAAAAATATGCGTGCTAATTTGTTAGCTGCCTCGACGTTGGCGCAAAACACATTATTTATTGCATATATATTGTTTTACTTACCGGATTCGGACTGCAATGCAGTCACCGAGGTGCCAGGCTGGGCGTCGAAGCCAGAGGAAGAGGCACAGGAGGACGGTCGGCGCAGCGCGTCGAAGACGGTACACGCTTTATTTTGTACTCGGAAGTGCTTCATCATGTTCGACGTGCACCCTCCTAAGCACGAAACAGTCCTGTCGCATGTGTTACATTTCGCCGATATTTCATTTTTTTTAGTAAAATAAAGCCACACTTCGACCGCCGACGCCCGCTATCCATGCTTGACTGACTCGCTCGGCTACATAGGCTCGGCTATGCTAACACTTCCGGCGGTGGGCGCTTCTTCGTTGGTGTTTAGCGGCTTCTTCTTCCGGTCGTCGGACTTATTCTTTTTTTCCGGTCGGCGGACTGGGTATCGAAACTAGGAATCGAAATTTAAACTTTTGAACGATTCCGGGAGAATTGGAAAGTTAGTCCCGGTTCCAATCGATACTCGATACTCGATACCCAACCCTAACCATAATGCTTCTCTGAATTGACTATCAAAAACCAAATTGCACATCGTTTACCTTCTGTGTCTGTGCATAAGTGGATGACAAGGCAAGTGTGCATTGTTATTCAAACTGTCAGCTGTCATGCTCCCCCTCGTAAGCACAAGCACACAAAAACGTTCACGCACACAAACCTCCTGACGTGCCACAGCTTCACAAACCGTTGTACTAGACCAAACTATGTACACACACTGCATCACATGACGACACAAGTACACGTGACAAGCGTTGACTGGATTGATACGACTATTTCAAATTCAAAATGTTATCTTTTTCATGGATTTCAATGACATTCAATAATGTTAGTAAAACTCCATGTTCTATTAATTTCACACAGTCAATAAATAGGCGTCACGACAAAGTCCACCTCATTAGTTATAAGCTCACGTAAAAGAACACTTAAGGGCAAGTGGGATAGTAGAGCCCAGAGCGTCCTGGGATAGAATGTGTTTGCAAAAAAATGGCAGAATTTTCTTTATTGGGGTTGCTTGGTATTAGAGCTCTGCGTAATTCAAATTGTCCAAGTAAAAGACAACCTGTCTTTTAAGAATTGGCTAATTTATCTTATCTAATTTGTGATGTTTTAATGGCATCTATTGGTTCAAAGCAGACAACATGGAACTTGAAAGCTTATTAACAATGATGATTGACCCAGTGACTACCTAATGTCTTCATGTATCTGCATTTTGACCATGAAACGATTTCCAGACTTTGAACTGGGACATTAATTGGTTAGCATTTTTTCGCATTTAACCCAAAAGTCACAGCTATACTTTGGACTGGGGTGGGAGTGGTTTGCTGAAAGACTCCCAGACATAGGTTATTGCATGTAAAGAGTTAAATTTTGTTCTTTGGTTCTGTTTTTTCTTCACCGATCCTTATCTATGTCTCCCTTTTCCCATTGTCAATCAATGCGGATGTTTCCCCAGGGAGGAGGAGGTCACGGTGAGGTGAGATGGCCATAGACTCTCAGTTTCGCTTCTGGACGTGTAGATGTTCAAGCGTTGTTTCGAACTCTTTTTCTTGTTTTCTCTTGGCTTCAGGGAAAAGGTGAAAGTGGCAAAGTTTCCATCACATTCTTCCGTTTGTTTCGAGTGCTGCGATTGGTCAAACTGCTCAGTAAAGGAGAAGGCATTCGAACTCTCTTGTGGACTTTTGTCAAGTCGCTCCAGGTCAGTAGAACACAGAATGGAATATTTGGAATATAATGTACTTTCTTCTAATTATGACATGTTTTGGCGTAGGCTTTACCATACGTTGGTTTGCTCATTGCAATGATCTTTTTCATCTATGCTGTGATAGGCATGCAGGTGAGTCCCTGCAATAATTTGATCCAATAAGAACACATTTAAACTGGAATTTAAACTGATTTTCACTTTGCTTGCTTCCTGGTAGACATTTGGGAAAGTGGCCGTTGATGATGACACACATATCAACAGAAACTGCAACTTTCAGACTTTCTTCATGGCTGTTCTGGTGCTATTCAGGTGATGCTTCATTTGTTTTTAAGTGTGCTAACCTTTCTACATGCCTACTAATTGTACCTGTTTTCAGTTACACTCCTACATTGCTCTTCTAATTGTCACATTGAAAAAACTGCCATTTTCTCCTCATAGGTGTGCCACTGGAGAGCAGTGGCAGGAAATCATGTTGGCCGCATTGCCCGGAAGGCGCTGCGACCCAGAGTCAGACACAGAGCCTGGTGAAGAGTTCTCTTGCGGCAGCAACTTGTCCTACATCTACTTTATCAGCTTCTTCATGCTCTGCGCTTACTTGGTGAGTAAGGTCAAGCATGATGTCTTGAGGTCTACATCGTGTTCCATGAATCACTATGGCTTTTTTTTAAAGCTTTTGCATTGTAATTCCCAGTCCAGCACCTGTCATTTTATTTAGTTTCAATTGATATATCTTGTGTTGGAGCCATGATTCATTTCAATCCACCTAGTGCAACAGCTCTCCAAGATGTGAACACTCTTTTGTAACTGCAGACTAATGAACAGATTTAATCTGAAACAGGTGTTATCTTTAGAAATACAAATTTACAAGAGGGATTTCTATAATTATTTCCTCAGAAATGAGTGATTCCATTTTTTTTCACTCTCCTTGACCTAAAAGTTAAACTTTTACTGACTAACACAATTTATATTCTCGATTTCTTTTAATGTTTCTTAAAGCCATAAAGTTGCCATTTGTAATGATTATTGGTTTGTGTCATGGCTGTTGCCTGTTTTTCTACAAAATGAAATAGTTGTATAAACATCCTTCAAGTCTGTAGGTGATACCATAATATTTGCCAGGGGTTTTAATCACGTATGAACAATAAACAAAAAGACTACATTGACAACTATAATTTAGTTAAATATGTTTATTAGTCATGTGTTTACATTCAGGATAATAAAAAAATAGGTTAAAGGTCTAGTGTTTAGTATCTCCTCCCGTCGTGAAGCCAATTCAGAGCGGCTTTATTTCGCTCCGGCATTTATTGAAATTAAACAAAACATAAAGAAATGGGCAGAAACTATGAAACCTTCTTTAGATATTTTCTCTTTGGGGAAAATGTTTGGCGACATCATAAACTTAAATAATACGGTTGTTTTAGGAACACGGCCGAAAATCTGTAATGACAGCTAAATTGGAAATGACCTCTATGGGCTTTATGGGATGTGGTGGATGCTTCTGAACCAAACTAAAACTATTACAATGGACATGTTGACTCTGTGTTTATGACGGGGGCCGGCCTTGTTGGCACACAGTTTTAATTGTATTTTCATGTATGTTTCTCTGTTTTTTGCAACATATCTATGCTTTTCCTTCTGTTCAGATTATCAATTTATTTATTGCTGTCATCATGGACAACTTTGAGTACCTAACAAGAGACTGGACTGTACTTGGTACTCACCACCTGGACGAGTTTAAAAGAGTTTGGTCGGACTATGATCCAGAAGCCACGTAATAACTATTTTTCTTCACATGTCCTGTGCTGTCAAGATGCCATTACTTTTCTCAGTGTGTGTTTTGTTCTCTCGCAGTGGCCGCATTAAGCACATCGATGTCATCACCATGCTGCGGAGAATTCAGCCACCTCTTGGTTTTGGGAAACTGTGTCCTCACCGTGTTGCTTGCAAAGTAAGTTCTCGTACCTAACAGATAGTGTTCTTCATATTTGGCTTTGGAAAATATTGATATATCCTTTCTGTGCACACTTCATCTCAGAGGTTGGTTTCTATGAATGTTCCTCTGCACCCTGATGGGACGGTCACCTTCAGCGCTACCTTGTTTGCGCTGGTGCGAACTTCCCTTAAGATCAAGACTGAAGGTTGTATCTTTTTCTCACCACTCACACACGTACTTATTCAAGCTTTATGCACAAGAATTGGATACATTTGCTTTTTCGTTTTTTTTTAGGGCCCATCGATAAGCAGAATGAAGAATTGAAGCTCATCATCAAGAAACTGTGGAAGCGGACCAAGCCTAAACTCATAGATGAAATAATTCCTCCCCCTAGAGGTATACTAAAGTATTACAATACCATAATTGAATTACATTTCTGTTCATGCTCCTCCAACTCTCTTGCTTTTCTAGGGGATGAGGTGACTTGCGGCAAGTTTTATGCCAGCTTTTTGATTCAGGACTATTTCAAAAAATACCGCAAGAGAAAAGAGAGAGAAAGAAAGTCTAAAAGGAAGGACAAAGCTGCTTCTCTTCAGGTAACCAACCTGTTACAATGTACAAAAAAAATCAGATTTTCCAATCACCAGCCCTAAACTCAAATATATTAATGAAAAAGGTTGTTGTACCTAAAAAAAACATGTGTGAAGAAACATTTGTCACTTGAAGGAATTTTTTGAATATCTTAACATTGCCGCTATATTTACTGTAGCTTTAGACAGTGGATGAAATCAAATCAAATCAAACTTTTTATATAGCACTTTTCATACACATGCAAGTGGCAAACAAAAAGTGCTGTACAAAACAAAACAAAGCAAACAACAAAAATAATAATAATAGAAGAAGAGAAGAAAACTCACACACACACACACACACACACACACACACACACACACACACACACACCCACACACGCGCACACACACACACAGCACCATTGACAATAACAAAGCAAAAACAAAACATAGCATGGCACTGAGGATTTGAGGGAAAACGCCACCTTAGAGGCATCTACACTGGAGAATAACAAAAATTAACGTTATTAAAAATATATAGTATAGAAACTACGATAAAGTATATGTAAAAATTTAAATATAAATATTACTTTAATAAGTTAATAAAAACATAACATTGAGAGAATTTTAGTAAAAAATATTAATGATTAATATAGAAAACAACACAATAAAATAATTAAAAACAGACGATCAGTAAAAAGCCTGATTAAAAAGGTGTGTCTTCAGCCTTTAAAAAAAAAAAATCAACGCTCTCTGCAGTGCTGAGGCTCTCTGGCAGGCTGTTCCACAGGTGGGGGCCATAGTGGCTAAAAACGCTTCACCGTGTGCATGGATCTTTGTCCTGGTATTTGGTAAAGCTGAGGCCGGTGCCAGAGGACCTCAGGATCCGTGGGTGTTGATACGGTAAAAGCAGGTCAGATAGCTAAGAAGGCGCAAGGTCATTAAGACATTTGAAAACTAATGATATAACTTTAAAATCGACCCTGAAGAGGACTTGGAGCCAATGCAGCAACTTTAAAACTGGTGTATTGTGCTTCCGCCCTCTGGTCTTTGTCAGCACGCATGCAGCTGAGTTTTAGCAGCAACTCGCTTATTTTACTTTCATTATTTGTAGTCTTATGCAGTTTTGTCCCTGCGTGTTTCCACTTTTTACACAAGGTGTCAAGAAATGTGAATACACTTTGAATAATAATAATAATAGAGGCAATTTTTACTCAACCCTCAAGGGACAATGGCCAACTTTTTGCCTTAATTTTGGCCATCATTTTTGTCGTTACTCTATTATTACTAAAAAGTTTACTAGATAATTTTTTCATGTTGAATTTTAAAATTCCAGTGTCCAAATAATTCAAAGGTGTAGCAGTTAAATCCACAAAACCCCAAATAATTTAAAAGTCCATCATTCAAAGGGCATAAAAACATTTTGGATTATTATTTATTTTTACTTTCTTTTCTTAAATATCTCAATCAACTTCAGCCAAAAATAAAAAATACCTATGGTGTAGTGGTTTTTGTTTAATTTTAACCTTTAGAAGGCATTTTGTTCAAATGATGTCACAGTAGTCAATTTAAATTAGCATAAAATGAGTTATTTTAGTCATTTAAATGTGTGACATTATCTGATCAAATGTGTCAAATAATTGTAGAAATACTATTTTTGTTTAGGACTGAAGTGTATTAATAAATGTAAGCAAAAAATAATAATAATCCAAAATGTTTCACGCCTTTCAAAAACTTAAGTACTTTTTTGTCCTGATAAGCATTGAAGATAATTAAAATTGAACCAAAAAAGTGAATAAAATGCTTTTTAAGACAAGGCCTCTTGTTATAGATATTCATATGCTTGACAGAGATAGCGGTCAGAAGACAATTATCTGTGTCTCAACAACCAACTTTTTTTACTTACTGATACTGGTTTTTGTGTATTTGGAATCTGCATAAGTCCCGAAAATTTGAAATCAAACAATAGTGACATGGCGGAGATATTTATAAAACAATCTTGCCTACCTTCATACTTCCTCCAAACGAGCCGTTTGGAATTTGTCCAATTTGTGACATCAGTGGATACCTCCATACATGGTAGCGATTTACCCAAAGATCTTTGTGCGAGTCCGACATTGTAGTCAATGATTTCCTTCTTTTTTTCTATACTCTTGTTGTGGGGCAGACTGGCTCGTACATTGATTGATTGAAACTTTTATTAGTAGATTGTACAGTACAGTACATATTCCGTACAATTGACCACTAAATGGTAACATTTTCAACTTGTTTAAGTCGGGGTCCACGTTAATCAATTCATGGTAAATGCACATGCACATGCATCCTCCGCTGTTGCCATTTCTAATACAAAATAGTGCATAGTTTTAACTTATGTCTGTCAGTAGACTCCATATGGAAGCGCTAAAAACTACAACATGGCTAAAAGGGAGATAACACAATAAAAGTGGAGGCACGTAAATAAGACTGCCCACAAAACGGCACATTCTGAAGAGACATTCAGAAAGCGGCTTGAGGCCTGTCTGTAAAACATAATCTTTTGACCAAAGAACCACCATTACATGTTATGTAGAATACAAGGATGTGTTTTAAATGTAGAAAAAAACATAATATAATAGGGACGGCGTGGCGAAGTTGGTAGAGTGGCTGTGCCAGCAATCGGAGGGTTGCTGGTTACTGGGGTTCAATCCCCACCTTCTACCATCCTAGTCACGTCCGTTGTGTCCTTGGGCAAGACACTTCACCCTTGCTCCTGATGGGTGCTGGTTAGCGCCTTGCATGGCAGCTCCTGCCATCAGTGTGTGAATGGGTGAATGTGGAAATACTGTCAAAGCGCTTTGAGTACCTTGAAGGTAGAAAAGCGCTATACAAGTATAACCTATTTATTTATTTATTTATAATATTTAAAGAAATACTTCCAAATTATTTATTTTGTCAGAGTTACACATTCTGAAAAATTGCCTTGTTATGCAAATTACAAATGTCCACTACAGAGGACGCTAGTTCTCAGGAAGTTACGCATTTTGACCATCTTGCTCGTCAGTTATTTGTTTGAGTGCCCGCTTGTTAGAATGAACCTAATGAAATGTACTCCCTCTTGATAGGGTTTAATCTCTGCATGTATTTTCTTCTTTTTGTGCTTTGATAAGATTTTTCTTAAACAATTGTTAATATACATCTGTGGTCTTAGCAAGGGCTGAGGACGCTACAGGATCTGGCTCCGGAGATGCGCCTGGCTATGGCGTGCGACCTGGAAGAAGAGGAGGGTGTGGATGGAGAGATGACAGGCGATGAGATATTCTACAGTGAGCACGCAGCCTCGGCCACCACCACGCCTGCAAGCACACCCATGCCGCCCCTAGAAGTGCTGATACAGCAAACCGCTGTAGTTGTTGAACCAGACGCCAAAGAGATGGTAATCACTGAGCAGGTGACAGGTTTACAGGATGCCCAGAGACCTGGATCAGAGCTGGCAGGAGTGAGCGTTGTCACAGAGCAGCCAGTGCGATCAAGGGCCCCGCTCACCAGGTTTGATTCTTTCTCTTTTCTCATTTACACATGCTGCTAACTTCTAGAATAACTCATGCGTATTTACTTGTTAACAGGGCAGATTCCATCAGCAACCTACCTCCCCCTCCTCCTACGGACACTCCAGTCGGATCTGAGTTCACAGCTCCTGAGGCAACTACACTGGGAGTGGCTGAGCAGTTTTATAGCAATGAAGGAGATGCTGAAAGACCTGCATCAGTAGACCGGTAAGAAACAAGAAGTTTTTAAATCGAGAGTATTATCACAATCGGGTCGAGTCGAAGCAAGGGTTTGTGCTCCCCAGGATGCGGTAGGACAGGCAGGAAAACAGTGTGCAGGTAAGAGCAGTCTTAATCCTCCAAGAAGTCAAAAAATAAATGTGCCGCTGGAAGCACACGAAAAGCTCAAGGCTTACCAGGGCATTGTTTAGCAAATTGCTCAACAGCAAACAAAACAAAGAACTAATAAACCACAAAGTAACTTGTCGCGTAAAGCGATCAATGAGACCACGCCGAGTGCACAGTGCTATGGGTATTAAAAGGAGGCATGAATAAGGCGGCAGCAGGTGGGACCACTAATCATAAAAAAGAAACAGGTGTGGATAACGCTCAATGCTCCTAGCAACAGGAAACGTAACCAAGGGAGGCTTATCAGCATTGGCAACATGAATAACACAAAACATAAACAGACATAATCTGTTGTGACAGATCATGACGGATATTCAACCAAATTGTTTTGGGTAACCACATTTCCATAAAGTTAAGGACTGAAGGGCCGGACTTCTCCATTCACTATTATTCCTATTTTGTATATTCCAAAGAACCAGCAACCTCTACAGTAGACATTTGATTTTAGTCTATTTATTTATTTATTCATCAGAGTTACAGGTGCACTCTGCTATTTTTAAGGACCTTCTGCAAAAAAGCTGACCGTTACATTACATTTTGTAAAGTTAATGTTATTCATATCTCTGCATTAGGGTTGTACAGTATACCAGTACTAATAAAGTACCACGGTACTGATGAATTAAAAACGATACTGTACTGCCTTTGAAAAATACCAGTACTTTTTTCTTCATTTGCATGCTGCCGTGCGGCGGTGACATACCGAGCCGAGGTGCATGATGTTGGCTGTGTCAACACGCACACACAAACAGAACTGAGAGCGCATACAAGAAACAGTGTGAAGAAGAATAACTGAATTTTGTAACAAGTCCCTACAATGTGTGTTTAATCTTTAACAATGTGTGTTTTATCAGCTCCATTTCTTATCTGTGTACTTTTAGCCTTATTGATTGATTGATTGAAACTTTTATTAGTAGATTGCACAGTACAGTACATATTCTGTACAATTGACCACTAAATGGCAACACCGAATACGTTTTTCAACTTGTTTAAGTCGGGGTCCACTTAAATCGATTCATGGTACAGATATATACTATCAGCATAATACAGTCATCACACAAGTTAATCATCAGAGTATATACATTGAATTATTTACATTATTTACAATCCGGGTTGTGGGATGTGGAGGGGGGCGGGGGGGTTGGGTTTGGTTGATATCAGCACTTCAGTCATCAACAATTGCATCATCAGAGAAATGGACATTGAAACAGTGTAGGTCTGACTTGGTAGGATATGTACAGCAAGTAGTGGACATAGAGAGAGAGATCAGAAAGCATAAGAACAAGTATCTACATTTGATTATTTACATTTCATTAATTACAATCCGGGGAGGAGCACGGTGGCAGAAGGGTTAGTGCGTCTGCCTCACAATACGAAGGTCCTGTGTTCGATCCTGCGCTCGGGATCTTTTTGTGTGGAGTTTTGCATGTTCTCCCCGTGACTGCGTGGGTTCCCTCCGGGTACTCCGGCTTCCTCCCACTTCCAAAGACATGCACCTGGGGATAGGTTGATTGGCAACACTAAATTGGCCCTAGTGTGTGAATGTGAGTGTGAATGTTGTCTGTCTATCTGTGTTGGCCCTGCGATGAGGTGGCGACTTGTCCAGGGTGTACCCCGCCTTCCGCCCGATTGTAGCTGAGATAGGCTCCAGAACCCCCCGCGACCCCAAAAGGGATAAGCGGTAGAAAATGGATGGATGGCAATCCGGGGAGGAGGGATGTGGAAGGGGGAGGGTGTTAGTTTAGGGTTAAAGTTGCCTGGAGGTGTTCTTTTAGTGCGGTTTTTAAGGAGGATAGAGATGCACTTTCTTTTACACCTGTTGGGAGTGCATTCCATATTGATGTGGCATAGAAGGAGAATGAGTTAAGACCTTTGTTAGATCGGAATCTGGGTTTAGCGTGGTTAGTGGAGCTCCCCCTGGTGTTGTGGTTATGGCCGTCATTTACGTTATGGAAGTAGTTTGACATGTAGTTCGGTATCAGGGAGGTGTAGCAGATTTTATAGACTAGGCTCAGTGCAAGTTGTTTTACTCTGTCCTCCATCCTGAGCCAGCCCACTTTGGAGAAGTGGGTAGGAGTGAGGTGGGATCTGGGGTGGAGGTCTAGAAGTAATCTGACTTACTATCGTTTTTAGCATTTACTAATGATCTTATTTCTCTTAAAGCCAGACCAAGAGTGGCAAACATAAACCATGAAGCATTTAATATAATGTCAGTAAAGCTTTCTATTCTATTCTAACCTAATCATAGATTATGGTAGGCTATATGTAATTTATACACTTATAAATTGTTCTTTCAGTGTAATGCCTTTTAATTTTAATTTGAACCTCTTAAAATTGTTATTTGAGTGCAATAGGAAACTTGTGTGTTAAAATGAAGCCAATATGACTTTTTTTGTGGTGCCCCTCATTTTGAAAAGTATCAAAGTATAGAAATACATTTTTTTTAACCTTTTCTATTTATTAATAAAATGCAATATTCAGCTTGCTAAACATTCTACAGTTACAGACTATCAATCAGAACAGATAGAGAATATACACTTGATTTCAATCTGCCATGAAACATTAATTTACATTACTAAACATCTTTGACAAAGCATGATCGTAATGTAAGACAATTTTTCATTGTTTTAGCGGTTAGACCGGATGTGACACATAGCGCTATTATTGTAAAGCCGGAAGTGTGTGATTGTTATGAGAAGTGTTTTGACATGTTTTGACGAAAGTCTCAGATAAATGTGACTCTAGACTTCCTCTCTCTCGTCTTTTTGATCTACTGAGCTTTTATTCCATTTTACTAAAGCAGTTCGAGTGACAATCTACATTTTATTTTATTAATGCACTCAATTGTAATGTAAACACGGACATAAAGCTCATCCTCTCTACAAGCGGCAAAGGCGCCAGCAGGCGTTCGCTCCAATGATGTTGTCTCATGGTGATTGAAAATAAAATAGTATTGTCCTGTCAGGAGAGCGACTTGTCATGGCTTTTGATATGAGGTCTCCATAATGTCCCCCTTTCTTTGTGCATTTATGCTCGCTATTTTCGAGCTTGTGGCTCAACAGTAACTGGACGCCATTACACTTCCCCACACTACGGAACAGACCAAGGGTCAAAAAAGATTTAGGACACAGGTGTGTTAATCGCGCATCAAAAAAATGATTGACGTTAAAAGAACTTATAGTTAACGCGTTGTTATCAGGTTAACTTTGACGGCCCTAATATATCTAGATTAATCACGCAATTTATGTTGACCATACATGCTCCTTTACCTTAACTGCGGATTGTTGCTTGAAAGGCAATGTGGGTTGTTATACGGTCAATGATCAGGTCAGTGGATACGTCAGTGCAAAGATGAGTGAGAAGACTTCGACTCCCAGGCAAATTATATTTAAAAATAAACCCCATCTGGACTTGAGATAATTGCCGCACATTCAAGTAAAACATGTTTATAATGTTCCTATATGACATTCTGACAATAAAATTGGATTTCTGTTCTAATATTGAGGACTTGTTTAAGTTAATTGAAATTATGCATGCAAGTGATATCCTGTGATTAATCTAAATTCCTTTCTGAGCTGCCACCTTATCGTGGTAGAGGAGTTTTTGTCCCAATGACCCTAGGAGCTATGTTGTCCGGAGGCTTCTATGCCCCCTGGTAGAGTCTCTCTCCCAAGACAGGTCCTAGGTGAGACACCAAACAAAGAGCAGCTCGAAGACCTTTATGAAGAAGTAAAACAAGGACTCAGATTTCCCTCGCCTGGACGCAGATCTCCGGGGCCCCCCTCTGGAGCCAGACCCGGAGGTGGGGCTCAATGGCGAGCACCTGGTGGCCGGACCTGTCTACATGGGGCCCGGCCGGGCACAGCCCGAATAGGCAATATGGGTCCCCCCTCCAATGGGCTCACCACTCATAGGAGGTGCAGTGTGAGCTGGGCCCTTGGCGGTCCAATCCTCGGCTACATAAGCTAGGTCTTGGGACGTGGAACGTCACCTCGCTGCAGGGGAGGAGCTTGAGCTGGTGCGCGATAGGGGCTGGACTCTCTTCCACGCTGACGTTGCACGCAGTGAAGAGGCGACGGGCCGGTGTGGCAATTCTGCTGCCCCCCAGTTCAAAGCCTGTACTTTAGAGTTCAACCCAGTAGACAAGAGCATAGCTTCCTTCCGCTTTCGGGTGGGTGGAGGGGTCCTGACTGTTGTTTGTGTTTACGTACCAAACAGCAGCTCAGAGAACCCGCCCTTTTTGGATTCCCTCGAGGGAGTACTGGAGAATGCTCCCTCAGGTGATTCCCTCGTTCTGCTGGGTGACTTCAACGCTCACGTTTGCACTGACAGTGAGACCTGGAAAGGGCGTGATAGGGAGGAATGGCCGCCCGGATCTGAACCCGAGTGTTGTTTTGTTATTGGACTTTTGTTCTCGTCACAGACTGTCCATAACACCATGTTAAAACATAAGGGTGTCCATATGTGCAGCGGACAGGTGCCGACAGGCCACGCGGGTGCGGCTTTGGTGGTCGTGGAGGCAAAAACCCGGAAAAGGGAGAAATTCAGGGAAGCAATGGAAAATGACTTCCGGACGACTTCAAAGCGATTCCGAACCACCATCCGCCACCTCAGGAGGGGGAAGCAGTGCTTTGTCAACACCGTGTATGGTGAGGATGGTGTGCTGCTGACCTCGACTCAGGACGTTGTGGATCGGTGGAGGGAATATTTTGAAGACCTCCTCAATCCCACCTACATGTCTTTCTAAAAGGAAGAAGTGCCCGGGAATCTGTGGTGGGCTCTCCTATTTCTGGGGCTGAGGTTGCCGGGGTCGTTAAAAAGCTCCTTGGTGGCAAGGCCCCGGGGGTGGATGAGATCCGTCTGGAGTTCCTTAAGGTTCTGGATGCTGTGGGGCTGTCTTGGTTGACAAGACTCTGCAACATTGCGTGGACATCGGGGGCGGTACCTCTGGATTGGCAGACCGGGGTGGTGGTTCCTATCTTTAAAAAGGGGAACCAGAGGGTATGTTTTAACTGTTGCGGGATCACACTTCTCAGCCTTCCCGGTAAGGTCTATTCAGGTGTACTGGAGAGGAGGCCACGCCGAATAGTCGAACCTCGGATTCAGGAGGAGTAGTGTTGATTTCGCCTTGGTTGTGGAACTGTGGACCAACACTATACTCTCGGCAGGGTCCTTCAGGTGGAATGGGAATTAGCCCAACCAGTCTAAATGTGCTTTGTGGACTTGGAGAAGGCATTCGACCGTGTCCCTTGGGAAGTCCTGTGGGGAGTGCTCAGAGAGTATGGGGTATCGGACTGTCTGATTGTGGCGGTCCGCTCCCTGAATGATCGGTGTCAGAGCTTGATAATAAGTCGGACCCATTCTTAGTGAGGGTTGGACTCCGCCAGGGCTGCCCTTTGTCACAGATTCTGTTCATAACTTTTATGGAGATAATTTTTAGCCGCAAACAGGGTATTGAGGGGATCAGGTTTGGTGGCAACAGGATTAGGTCTCTGATTTTTGCAGATGATGTAGTCCTGATGGTTTCATCTGGCCAGGATCGTCAGTTCTCACTGGATCGGTTCGCAGCTGAGTGTGAAGCGACTGGGATGAGAATTTGCACCTCCAGATCCGAGTCCATGGTTCTCGCCCGGAAAATGGTGGAGTGCCATATCCAGATTGGGGAAGAGATATTGCTCTAAGTGGAGAAGTTCAAGTACCTTGGAGTCTTGATCACAAGTGAGGGAAGAGTGGATCATAGGATCGACAGGCGGAACGGTGCAGCGTCCTCAGTAATGCGGACACTGTATCGATCCATTTTGGTCAATCTACGTTCCCACCCTCACCTATGGTCATGAGCTTTGGTTTATGACCTAAAGGACAAGACCACGGGTATAGGCGGAGGAAATTAGTTTCCTCCGTTGGTTGGCGGGGCTCTCCCATAGAGATAGGGTGAGAAGATATGTCATTCAGGCGGAGCTCTAAGTAAAGCCGCTGCTCCTCCACATTGAGAGGAGCCAGATGAGGTGGATTAGGCATCTGGTCAGGATGCCACCCTGATGCCTCCCTGGGGAGGTGTTTAGGGCAAGTTTGACTGGTAGGAGGCCACGGGGAAGACCCAGGACATGTTGGGAAGACACTGTCTCCCGGCTGGCCTGGGAACGCCTCGGCATCCTCCAGGAAGAGCTGGACGAAGTGGCTGGGGAGAGGGAAGCCTGGGCTTCTCTGCTTAGGCTGCTGCCCCGCTACCCGACCTTGGATAAGCAGAAGAAGATGGATGGATAGATGATTGATCTAAATTCAAAAGTGTGATTAATCTGATTTTAAAAAAATAACCTTTGACAGCACAAATTAATGCATATTGTTTTCTTGTAGGTATGCGTATCCTGAGGCCACCTCTCCTTTACCACCTGAGCCTGACTACAACAGCCAGAACCTTGAACAAGCCAACGTCAATGGTGGAATGTCATGTGAACCTCACAATGCCAATGGCTTCGGTAATGGTTATAATGGAACCACTACCACAAGTGGAGGAAGTGTTGCTGGGAGCCCCTACCCGACAAACGAATACAATGGCAACGGATACTCGGCATACCATGAAAACGGGAGCGTCATGAGCACAAATGACAACGGCCGTGCTGTGAGTAGAGGTTCCATAGGGAATGGCTACAATGGAAACGAGAGCAGTGGTGCACAGTTTGTTAGGAGGAGGCTCCTTCCTTCCATACCGAAAGGTAAATCATTATTGTTTTCTACTTGAGTGAGGTAGTTTTATTGCATGTCATAACAACATTATATTAACATCATTATCAGGTTTTTAAAAACATAGGAGATATACAGGATGCGAGCAAAAAAATTTGCACTTGCAAAATCTTTTCTTTAATGGCACTGTATTATAATTACACAACAAACACTGAATACATCTAAATGGTTGAAAGTGTAAGTGTAAGAAAGTTTTAGTCATCTTTTGGTAAGCATGAGATGGCCCAAACTCATAAGGATAGTGTTGTTGCATGGAAAAGCTAGCAGACAACTTGCAAACTGGGAAACGTTGCACAGCTGACAAGAGTGTAAATGTATGAGGGGCCGTTAGGGACATTATTCACAATTACCTCTTACATACACTACTGAAATGCTCTCAAATAAACAACTGGAATCTTTTTCTCACACACACACTACTGAAACACTCTTATACACAGAGTGTATAAGAGTGTTTCAGTAGTGTGTGTGTGAGAGAAAAATATTTCAGTTGTTTATGTGAGAGCATTTCAGTAGTGTGTATAAGTGTTTCAGTAGTGTGTGTGTGAGAGAAAAAGATTTCAGTTGTTTATGTGAGAGCATTTCAGTAGTGTGTATAAGAGTGTTTCAGTAGTGTGCATAAGAGTGTTTCAGTAGTGTGTGTGAGAGAAAAACATTTCAGTTGTTTATGTGAGAGCATTTCAGTAGTGTATGTAAGAGGTAATTCTGAATAATGTCCCTAACGGTCCCTCATATAAATGAACTTGCACTACAGAGATTACCTGAAATCAGAGGAGGTTCTGGTCTGAACAAACGCAAAAACTCCCTGAGCATTTAGTGGAGCATATGTGGGCAACATCAGACGTGCACACTGTGACCATACTAGCATCACACCTGTCTCAAACATGACATCTTAACAATTGAAATGTCTTATTATTACAATCAAATAGCAGCAGTCATTTCCATGAGATTATTTTCTAATATAAGTGATTTGGCCCACTTATAGTTTATACTTGGTGTTGAAATTGTCCGACTTTTTGTCTGGCCTTAAACGCATCAGTGGCTCAGTGGCTCAGTGAGTGAGTGAGTGAGTGTGCGTGCGTGCGTTCGTGCGTGCGCTGGCGCAAGTGAGAGCGAGCGGCTGCTGTTGATATGACAGATGACAAAGTTGGTTTTGACCTGGTTTGTACGGCAGACAATGACCAGTTTTGCTAAAAATAAGGTTTTTGTTACCAATGTTTTTGGTGTGGTTATGACCTGCAATAAACACTTTTGCTCAATAAAATCACTCATGGACCTCCTGTTCTCCTTAAAGTGTTGACAAACATTGTTTTATCTGTTGGTCGCATATTGTTACCTGTCACTCACAGCTGCATTGCAAAATCCCACAGAATAAATTGTTATGTGTTTGTTTTCTTTAGAGTTCGGATTGGGTGAGATTTTTTGCGCGGCATAGATTTGCTGTGCACAGAGGATGCATGAACAGTGGGGAAATGCGCTGGCGGGCACCTTTGAGGGAACGTGCATGGTCTTTACCTTAGGAAGCATAATGATAATAGTGAATAATGACAGGTTATATTATTATTTATTTCAACTCATATTCCTGCATATTTTTATTGAATTTGTCTGCACTTTTTTGTAAAAAAACAAACAAACAAAAAAACACTGAATTATTTTTAAGGGAGCTTTAGATCCAAAACAGATCCGCTCATAAAAGTGTCATAAGTCAGCAATCCTTTTTCTTTTACTTTCAATGCTTGAAATATTTTAAAAACTTCAAATATATTTATTGATATGAATGTTGTATTATTTTCAAGTTTTATTTTGTTTTATGGCCTTTTTGTCATAATCGGAAAATGCAAAATATGCAACATTTTTTTTAAATAAGTTGCAAAGTGGAATATTCGAAGTCGGGTAATTATAGTCGTGAATAGATCAATGATTCGTGACAACAATGATTTTGATACTTTTGACTAGTAGACAGAAAAGTATTATTTTTAAGGTTCCTACTGAGCTTGAATGAAAAAAAGCAGGCAGGACTTGGTTGTGTTTAATAAGTTCACACAAATCTTATATGTTAAGTATAACTTCCCAAGATCAGGTTTAATTTAATTTTAATGGAAGTTTAACTTAATTTTCCCTCATCAAATCTATGAGAATTATGCTCATGGGTTTGCGTGTGCCATCTTGTTGTTAAGAGGCGCAATTACTTCCAAACAATATTTTCTTGTTTTTCAATCGGCACGGATGAGATGAATTCGGTTTTCTTGGAAAAAGCATAGTAATAAACCAGCATTACAGTCTAGTAAAAAATAGCAGTTATAGTGGGAGTCAATGGGGCCGAAAGGGTTTTTAAGAGACAGTGTGTATATTTTATATTTATATCCTTTTCTAACAATCTTGCAATCAAAAACACGATGCAATTTTACAAAAAAAATTCAGAAAAAATTGTGGAAAACACCCCTCGTCAAAATTTCTGATGCTCAAAGTCATAGAGAAGTCTTAAGCGCAAAAAATATGCCTAAAGTGGTGAAGCTGTAGTTTCATTTGAACTAAATTTTATAGACCATTTAGTTAAGAAACACATTCATTATAAATTAAGTGTTATGTATCAGAGAAGGGAAGGAGGCGACAACCAGGGCAGGACTGCGGTTTACAAGGTTTATTTGAAACCTTTGATGAATACGTGGCGTGTGTATGCTACTCAAAGTGAGTGAGTGTTGACTATGTGTAAAATTAATAATGTAAATGTTACCAAGGGTTGTTTTCTGTAAATGTTGGTTGTATCTTTCGTCGTTATCCAAGGGGGCAAGGCGAAGAGGCAGTTCGTGGGCAGGCAAGTGGTCGTGGGCAAGAGCAGGGCAGCGTGGTCTGGGTCCGAGCAGGGAGGTCGTGGATCGAGGAGGGCAGTCAGGAAACCGGATGGGTGTCGAGTGACAAGGCACAATCACGGAAGACAGGGGAGTCATGGAAGGTTAGCGACGTTCTGGCAAAGGTTCCTCGGGTCCGCTGGTCTTTATGTCGCTCCCCCTCGTCAAGTCCAGGTGCGCTGATCAGTGATTGCTTGCAGGCTTGTTGCTGTGTGGGCGTGTTGTGCTCAGTGCGAGCAGAGGCGTGTCTGAGTGTGCTGCCAGCAGAGGGGTTAGCAGAGTTGCCTGCAGCTCCAGATGCAGAGGAAACGCGGGTTCGACTCCGCGTCATGACATTAAGTTTATTTATTTTAGCACAACATAATTATATGTAAATGTATTGCTCATCATTTCCTTTGAGTCCCTTCTTATGCAGTATATTTGGTTTGTACTTATGTTTCAAATCAACCTGATCTAAGCCTAAGGTTTATATGTTAAATAAATGATCATCTTTGATTAACACATGGTGTCGTATCATTTGACAATGGTGTAAGCTGTAAGTAGGTTAGATATAATTATTAAGAAAGTCAATGACTTCACCATAAAAGTAGGTGACATTGTCATCACCAGGAAAGATGAGGTCACCTACCTAGGTTCCATTCTAGAGGCTAACCTTTCCTGTGATAAAATGGCAACCAAGGTAATCAAAAAGGTTAACCAACGAACGACATTTCTCTACAGAATTTCCTCTCTGGTCAACAAAAGCACCTTTAGGATCCTGGCGGGAACTCTCGTTCAACCCTTTTTCGATTACGCATGCACCTCCTGGTACCCCAGCACCTCCAAAACCCTCAAATCTTAACTCCAAACATCTCAGAACAAGCTAGTCAGGTTACTTCTAGACCTCCACCCCAGATCCCACCTCACTCCTACCAACTTCTCTAAAGTGGGCTGGCTCAAGGTGGAGGACAGAGTTCAACAACTTGCACTGAGCCTAGTCTATAAAATCCGCTACACCTCCCTGATACCGAAGTACATGTCAAACTACTTCCTTAACGTAAATGACCGCCATAACCACAACACCAGGGGGAGCTCCACTAACCACGTTAAACCCAGATTCCGAACTAACAAAGGTCTTAACTCATTCTCTTCCTATGCCACATCAATGTGGAATGCGCTCCCAACAGGTATAAAAGAAAGGGCATCTCTATCCTCCTTCAAAACCGCAATAAAAGTTCACCTCCAGGCAGCTACAACCCTAAACTAACACCCTCCCCGGATTGCTAATAATCAAATGTAAACAATCAAATGCAGATACTTTTTCTTATGCCTTCTGATCTCTCTCTCTCTCTCTCTCTCTCTCTCTCTCTCTCTCTCTCTCTCTCTCTCTCTCTCTCTCTCTCTCTCTCTCTCTCTCTCTCTCTCTCTCTCTATGTCCACTACTTGATGTCCATATCCTACTCCCCCCACCCCCCCTCCACACCCCTGATTGTAAATAATGTAAATAATTCAATGTGATTATCTTGTGTGATGACTGTATTATGATGATAGTATATATGATAGTATATATCTGTATCATGAATCAATTTAAGTGGACCCCGACTTAAACAAGTTGAAAAACTTATTCGGGTGTTACCATTTAGTGGTCAATTGTACGGAATATGTACTTCACTGTGCAACCTACTAATAAAAGTCTCAATCAATCAATCAGAAAGAATACGACAAAAATCAAGGGTCAGATTATTAATTCAGTGTTAATATTTGAGTGGGCACTGGACCACTCTGTAGTGAAAAAGTTGGACCCCAAGGTCAAAAAGGTTTATAAATGCTGATTTAGCCCACAACCGTGTATTCTCAATTCATACTCCTACTTACTCATTTAGGTCGCAAGCCCACCTTTAACTTCCAGTGTCTGAGGCCACAGAGCAGTGGGGATGACATTCCCATCCCAGGAAACTATCGAGGCAACACATCCCCATCCAGATCTCGCCTCCAGGTAAAAAGACGGACCGCATTCCCTATCAGACTCCCTCACTGCCTCGTTTCACTGGTCTCTGTCTGCTTTATTAGACTCAGCACAACTTGGACTCCAGGCCCAGCAGTGTGTCCTCAGTGTCGTCCGTCTCTTGGGCCAACACAAGGGCAGCCGGCAACACACCAGGTCCTGGATTGATCACCCCCTCAGCACGCAGGGGCAAGCTGATCTACACGCCTATGATCCTGGTGGATGAGGCCACAAAGACCAGCCAGCCGCTGTGGAGCGACGGCTCGGCCAGCCTTCCTGCGGGAAGCCATCCCGGCTGGTACTCTGGTCAGAACAGGACCGCCAGCTTGAGGGTTCCACCGGCCAACCAGGGCTTTGTGAACAAAGGCAGTGCTGACAGTCTGGTGGAGTCGGTGAGTGTCAATTAATAGCACAGGTGGTTTTAGGGTTTATGTGGGGGAAAAACTAGAAGGCCACCGACCACCTCTTAGGTAGGTTACGTGCTCTTATTTACTGTTTTTTAATTTAAAAAAAGTGTGTGTGATTAATTTAATTATGCATATAACTTTACAACTGAAATCTAATTTTAACCATTTTGAAAATCAGCGGCGTTGAAGAGGGGAATTGTTTTCTGCCATTTAAATAAGTAATGAATAAAAAAATATTAAGTCGTAAATGTTAATATAAAATTATCATAGCTGTAAAAGTTCAATAATAAGGTTTCTTCAACCAAATTAAGAATATCTAAGTCTACGTACACCCCCTATCAAAAATCTAAAATGCTTTGTTCCACCGGATAGCAGTAAACTCAAATAATTGACTTCAATTAACATAGACGTCACAACGTCATCAAAGTTCACCTTTAAGCATTCACACACAGCACCAACATTTTGGAACAAGGAGAACTGAGAGAAGAAATCTATTTGTGGCAGCATAAGAGAAAGTTATTAAAAAGTTTCACTTTTACATGCATTGTCCATAAATGTGGTGCGTTCAAAGACCCTCGATTACAATTCGAAATAGAGGCCTCACTAGTTTTTAAAGACAGGGGGAATCTTAACTCCCAGAAGATGCACTAATAATAGGATAATCATAAAAATAATGCTTTTTTATGATTCACATTATTCACTGATGATGATCCTGCACATGAATCAGATAATCTTTACTTTACGCTCAGACGTAAAGGGAAACTTTACATTTTTATGATCATATTTAAGTAAAGAATGACAGGTTATATGATTATTTGAATTCATACTCTCGCCACTTTATATTCAATTTGTTGGCTTTTTTAATGTAAAAAAAAAAAAAAGAATTCGGTGCTACGCCCTTGTACTGTAGAAGATGCAACGACATTGGTTGGCATATGGGATTATTTTTCCTGGTCAGGTCTCATGATTTCAAGGCCACTTGTTGCTAGACAGACTTCATCAGGCCTAAGCCAATTAAAAACAATTATACTATGTCAGCCACGCCCACAAGACTGTTTGAATTGCAAACTAGGGACTGATGATGCTGTGCCCTTGAACAGAGAGCTGTCTGGAAATGAGCTGTAAAGATTATGACACACACATATATTATGTTTATATCACTACTCTGCATTAATTATAATATATATATATTAGAAAGAAAACTGTATGTAACTATAAAAGCTTGCTGTAAGTCACTTTTCTACTGCCTCTTTTCCTTCCTAATGTCAGATCCTGATCTCTGAGGGTCTGGGAATCTACGCCAAGGACCCAAAGTTTGTGAATTTTGCGAAGCGGGAAATCGCCGACGCTTGTCATATGAGCTTGGACGAGATAGAGAGCGCCGCCGCCGATCTGATCGCTCGTGGAGCCGGACAGTCGATGTCTCACTTTGAGGACGAGCTGGCCGACGAAATGAACTGTGTGATTTCTTACTGACACTTGGAAAAACTTGAGTACCTGCGAAAATATGAGACATATATTCATTTTTTGTCTATTGGCTGTTGCCACGAACATTCAGGGATTTAAGTGTGTGAACCCAACAAAGACTTTTATGCACATTATGCTGTGTTTTTATTTTATTATGATTACTGTGCACCTTTTTGCAATGGACTCTCATTTTGTACTGTACTTAAATGGCCACTTTCCACACTGTTATGTGCAATTTAAAAGGAAACTGCACTTTTTGGGGTGAATATTTCCTATCATTCACAGTCCTTATGTAAGACAAGCACACCTATGTTTCTCTTTGTTTAATGCATTTTAACTATAGTAAAAAAATGTGAGCAGAAATTCGCTTACAATAGGAGTCGCTGCCTATAAAGCCCTTATAAATACATCCATACACCTCCATCAATGTTGTATATACACAATGTAAGTATATATGTAATAAAGTAACAGGCACATTCATAATAACATGTCATATTTATGTATTTTGCTCATTTTAAGCATGCGGTGGCGCATTCGTTCTATAGAAGCGTCACAATGTTTGCATTTTCCTTTAACTACAACAATGTGTATAACTCATGCAGACTTCATGGGAGCCAACAAACATAACAAAACATCTCTTACTTTACAATGTCTGCTCTCACTGAGATACCGACTGATGACATGTTATATTCCTAGAGGAAGAATGACTTGTAATCTTCGCGAAGGGTTAAAAAAGGGTGGGTGCAACATTCCCTCTAAGGTGTGCGCCTGTGCAATTGCGAACTGCCCAAGCGTCCTCTGCGCACGGCAAATCTATGCCACGCACAAAATCAAATAAAAAAATAAGCGCATAACAATTTTCGACACACGGACACGACAGAGAAAACTGTTTTCGTCATCATTGTTCAAATATTGTAACGTCTGTCGAGACGCTTTGAGGACATGAATTCCATCGATCACTTTACTGAGCAAAACTCTTTATTGTCGGCCATAAACACATCACCAAAACATTAGTAAAAAAAATGATATCTAGCAAAAGGTCATTTTCTGCAGTACAAACCAGACCAAAAGCAACTTTGTTATATCAACAGCAGCCGCTCGCTCTTTCTCACTTGCGCCAACACATGCAAATATGGCACTTAGCCAGTGATGCGTTTAAAGCCACACAAAAAGTTGGACAACTCCAACACCACACATAGTGTCATTCCAGGTTGTTACACTATGATTTACCAATCAAATGTGTGCTTATTCTAGTGTCATTTATTAGGAATCTTAATTTATAAATATTAATCATGAAATGCTGTTAGTATATTAAATAAATACTAATAAAAATATATTTTTTACAAACAGGAAGTTGCAGGAATGTACACATGATCCCCTGCTTACATCTCATTGTGCAACATGTGAATGTTTTAATGGAAACTAAACGCAATGTCTGAAAGGGGTACACATTATTTCCAAAGCAGGACCTCCACCCAGACAAACAATACTAGTACACAGTTCATGAAAAACAATATTTTTTGTTATTGTCATTGTAAGTGGGCCTAAACACTTATATTAGAAAATCATCTCATGGAAATGACTGCTGTCATTTGATTATAATAATAAGAGAATGTTGTCTGTCTATCTGTGTTGGCCCTGCGATGAGGTGGGGACTTGTCCAGGGTGTACCCCGCCTTCCGCCCTAATGCAGCTGAGATAGGCTCCAGCGACCCAGAAAGGGACAAGCGGTAGAAAATGGGTGGATGGATGGAGATTGAACTTATTTAGTCAGGTTTGGGACAGGTGTGCTGCTGATGTTGCTCACATGGGCTCCACTGAATGCTCAGGGAGTTTTTGCGTTTGCTCACACACATGAAAAATTAGAGGGAACATTGGGTGAGTGCAAACCAGCGATTTCCGCGTGTCTTTCTTATCATCTCCAGGCCAAAAATGGCTGTCAACGTGTACCAACTTCTCAGTTTATGTCCACTTCATTTTACTTTTAAGGTGAGAGGCATGATTTATAATATAGATTTAACTTTCACGAGTTCTGAGGCGGGAAACCAGCTGATGTCAATACAGCTGCATAAGGAAGTTGCCTCTCTCTGATCAATGTGCCACTAAGAGTATAGGTTCTTAATGTTAGCGTTTATAATAACAATATCACTAATACATGGTTAAAGGCCTACTGAAATGAATTTTTTTTATTTAAACGGGGATAGCAGATCCATTCTATGTGTCATACTTGATCATTTTGCGATATTGCCATATTTTTGCTGAAAGGATTTAGTAGAGAACAACGACGATAAAGTTCGTAACTTTTGGTCGCTGATTAAAAAAAGCCTAGCCTATACCGGAAGTAGCGTGACGTCACAGGAGGAAGGATTCCTCACAATTCCCCGTTGTTTACAATGGAGCGAGAGAGATTCGGACCGAGAAAGCGACGATTACCCCATTAATTTGAGCGAGGATGAAAGATTTGTGGATGAGGAACGTTAGAGTGAAGGACTAGAGAGGCAGTGCAGGGTGTATCTTTTTTCGCTCTGAACGTAACTTAGGTCTCATTGGATTCCACACACTCTCCTTTTTCTATTGTGGATCACGGATTTGTATTTTAAACCACCTCGGATACTATATACTCTTGAAAATGAGAGTCGAGAACGCGAAATGGACATTCACAGTGACTTTTATCTCCACGACAATACATCGTTGACGCACTTTAGCTACGGAGCTAACGTGATAGCATCGGGCTCAAATGCAGATAGAAACAAAATTTTAAAAAACCCTGACTGGAAGGATAGACAGAAGATCAACAATACTATTAAACCATGAACATGTAAATACACGGTTAATAATTTCCAGCTTGGCGAAGCTTAACAATTGAAGCTAACTAACTTAGCTATGGAGCTAACGTGATAGCATCAGGCTCAAATGCAGATAGAAACAAAATTTAAAAAAAACCCTGACTGGAAGGATAGACAGAAGATCAACAATACTATTAAACCATGAACATGTAAATACACGGTTAATAATTTCCAGCTTGGCGAAGCTTAACAATTGAAGCTAACTACGGAGCGGCGGCGGGCGTTGTAGCTTTCGACGTCAGAGTCGGCAAGAAACATATATTTCCCCAAAGTTACGTACGTGACATGCACATAGCGACACGCACGTACGGGCAAGCGATCAAATGTTTGGAAGCCAAAGCTGTACTCACGGTAGTGCGTCTTGTATCCAGCTCAAACACAACACAACCTCCTGATTGTGTTGCTGTAGTCCGCTGCTAATACACCGATCGCACCTACAACTTTCTTATTTGCAGTCTCCATTGTCCATTAAACAAATTGCAAAAGATTCACCAACACAGATGTCCAGAATAGTGTGGAATTGTTCGATGAAAACAGAGCAGTTTGTATGGTGACACATTGGGTACGAATACTTCCGTTGCCGTCGTGACGTCACGCGCACACGTCATCATACATAGACGTTTACAACTGGAAGTTTAGCGGGAAATTTAAAATTGCTCTTTATAAGTTAACCCGGCCGTATTGGCATGTGCTGCAATGTTAAGATTTCATCATTGATATATAAACTATCAGACTGCGTGGTCGGTAGTAGTGGGTTTCAGTAGGCCTTTAATATTCAGGTCAGGAAATGTACATGGAGTATTGTTGGCAATTTTGTGGTTGTTTTTTTTATTGGATTTTATGGTGGATATAGCCACAATGACGTCAAGGCTCTTATTGGTTCTGTTGTAAGTTAGAATGCATTAAAAAAAATACGTCCGTCGTCATGTCTTTCATAATGGTTGTAAATGATAGGAAAAAATCCCCGAAAATTGCAGTTCCGTTTTAATTCATCATATTATTGCTAATCTGTTTTGTTGCTTAGGCCTTAGGACAAAGAATGATGACATCACACTCCACTTTCAGTAGGAGCATTAGCAAATTATTGCATTTGTGCGTGCAAACTGGGGCTTTTTGTGGCCAATATGCTGAAATAAAGAAGGGACTTTTCACAGTTTATTTTAATGCGGTGGATTAATGCAAAAGATTGAATTATGTAATGTTTCATTATAGTAACAATTAGAGCTGGAGAAGGTCTGGTTTCCATGTCTCCCGAACCTCCACGTTTACATTAGCCGCCTTTATCATCTTCTATTGGAAAATGAACCTCAAGTCTTAATATGAATATGAAATAAGATGACTTGTGTCTACTAAAGCGTTGACAGTCTCCATGCTCGCCTCTCTTCATTCCAGCCCGAGGAAGGAGGGGGCGGGGGAGGGGTGGGGTGGTCGCTCTGCGCCCTTAGAATAAAGCTGCGTCGTGATTGGTCCTACGTCTCTGACGCGTCGCGTGACGTGGCTACGCTCGTGACGCTGTCCCCTGCTCTTCCTCCTAGGCGTCCACCCCCCCTGGGCTGTTCCAGATGAGACGCCTCCACCCCATCTGCCTCTCTGATCCTCTTATCAGCGTGTAAGCGGCCAAGATGGATGTCGTAAACCAGGTAAAGCTTTGAAACCGAATTATCCATTTTCTTTATTTTTAGATTAGCGTATCTATTTCCTTTAACGCTCCTTTTGTAAATTTAGATTATTTCAATCAATCCGATACACGGTGATATTGTGATACTCAGCTTCTCAATACGGCGTCGAAAATGTTTGATGCAGCATCGTTGCGTTATATTGTAAAACATAAATAAATAAATAAAAAGGGGGAGACTCGATTGAATTGCGCTGATTTTGGCGGCGAGGACATGATGGAGGAGCGGCCCGGGCCGACGACTCCAAATGTGTGAAGGATGCCCACAGATTAACCGCAGCCATGACATTTAGCTCCAGGATGTGATTTGTGCCAAAACGTTGGAGATTCCTCACGTCTAAATTAGCCTGCTGTTGCCAGGACAACACGCAGGATTCGTTTTCCGCGGAGGCCCTTGCGTGATGGTGCATACTGTACAGCCGCAGTAGGCCCGATTATGACGGCTGCTTTATTATTAGAGAGGACTTCCTGAGAGGTGGCGGGCATCCGTGACGATTCTTACTATGTTGTGCCGCGTGGATGCCCGCCATGGTGGGGCCCGCCATGGTGGGGCCCCCCATCACCCTCGCAGAGAAAACCATAGGCGCCGCTTTCTTCTATGTGCGGCCATTTATTGACGCTGCGCCTACTCTGCGGTGTCGCATTCACCTGCGCACAAATGCAGCCTGCCTTAAACCTGACATATGTTGATGTATACATACATATGAAATATATATGGCGTGATGTATTTTTCTGCTTGCTTGTAAACACAGGCTACAAATGGCAGCTGTGCACCAGTTAATCAGCTTTGTGTAATTGCTGGCTGTGTCTCTCACACAAACGTGTTGGCCAAGTAAACATGATATTGGCACACCTCAACTCATTGCACAATTTTGCTATAACTGCATGGCTCTTATTTTGACGTTTGACTTGTCAAATGGGAGAATTTCAAGTGTTCCTGTTGTTTTTTTGTGTGTGTTTGACAGTTGGTGGCCCAAGGACAGTTCACAATCATCAAGCAGCCATTGGGATTTATAAAAATCCTCCAATGGGTGAGTCCTCTCTCTACCTTTTCACTCAGATAAATGGGGTGCGTTATTTGGCTGCGTCCAGCAGAGGCGCTGTTGGTTCATTTTCAACATGCTTGAAGAAGAAGGAGAATGACACTTATTCAACATCCATCCATCCATCCATCCATTTTCTACCGCTCGTCCCGTTTTGGGTCGCGGGGGGTGCTGGAGCCTATCTCAGCTGCACTCGGGCGGAAGGCGGCGTACACCCTGGACAAGTTGCCACCTCATCGCAGGGCCAACACAGATAGACAGACAACATTTACACTCACATTCACCAACACTCAATTAAATGTGAGGAATATAAAGGAAGGTGTATGAGAGAGAGGGTGTATTCACAAAATCAGTTAATATGACTCTCGATACATTTTATGTGGTTTGCCAAATCATTTAAGGTGGCGCACATTCATTTTATGTGACCTGCCAAATTGTTTCATTAGAATTGCCAAATTATTTTATGTGGACTTCCAAATCATTTAATGTGGCTCGCCAATCCATTCAATGTAGTTCGCCAAATAATTTTAATCTGGCCTGCCACTTCATTTTATGTGATCTGCCAAATCATTCGAACGGCAGTTCAATTCATTTAATGTGGTCCGCCAAATAATCTAATATGGTCCGCCAAATCATTGAAGATGCCCGCCTAATCATTTTATGTAGTCTGCCAAATAATGTTATGTCTCCTAGTTCAAATCCCAGCCGAGTCATACCAAAGACTATAAAAATGGGACCCATAACCTCCCTGCTTGGCACTCAGCAACAAAGGGTTGGAGTTGGGGGTTAAATCACCAAAATGATTCCCGGGCGCGGCGCCGCTGCTGCCCACTGCTCCCCAAGGGGATGGGACAAATGCAGAGGACAAATTTCACCACATCTAGTGTGTGTGTGACAATCATTGGTACTTTAATCTTTAATAATTTTCTGTGGCCCGCTAAATCATTTAATGAGGTCTGCCAAATAATTGATGAGGTGGCGACTTGTCCAGGGTGTACCCCCGCCTTCTGCCCGTGTGCAGCTGAGATAGTCTCCAGCACCCCCGCGACCCCAAAAGGGACAAGCGGTAGAAAATGGATGGCTGAATGCCAAATAATTTAACTTATTACATCATTATTGATATCTCATTTTATATGGTCTACCAAATAATTTAGTGTGGTCCGTCAAATCATTTAAAGTGGCCCGTACAAATCATTTAAGGTAACCATCCAAATCATTGAAGTGGCCTGCCAAATCATCAATAATTCATTGAATGTTGCCTGCCACATCATTTACTGTGGCCCGCTAAATCATTTAATGTGACATGTCATTTTATGTGGTCCACCACATCATTTACTGTAAGTGGTCTGTGAAAGGCTGGAAGTAATAAAGTACATTCTGGCTAAATGTATTTGTTCTTTCAATTTTGAAAGAAAATTGTACTGCGTACAATTGTATATGCTCTAAACTTTGACATTTTCTGATCGTACAACAAGATGCTCTGCAGCATTTTGGTTTTTTTGGTTGCCAAAAATAAATACTTAAATATCTGTCACCATGATTTACATTTTCAAAGCAAGTTATACATCAATCTGTTATATAAAATATGCAAATATAATAATCAAAAACAGTTGCCTCAGCAAATTGTGTAACAAGGCTATTTGTATATATTTATATATATATATTCACTGTTACAAACGACTCTGAGGGCGATGTGAGCCTAATAAACACAAGTTTGACACCTATAAGGAATAAATTGTAGAGTCTAGGTAGGGGGATGGAGCATAAAGACAATCTTACACTAAATACTTAGCCAGGCTCTGATGGGCTATCTTAAGACCACATGTTCACTACAAAATGTGTAGGGTTTTTTTTAATTGTATTGAGGGGGGTGGGGGGATGCACACTCCAGTACAGTAGGTGGCGGTATGTACTCATTAACGTTGGTTTCGACCCGCTATAAAATAAAAACAAAAGAACAACCTACTGTATTAGCTGCAGGCTGAACTAGCCCTTTAAGTATTGTTTATTCAGAACAATACAATGCTGGCATGAAATAGGAGTTCAGAACATTCAGAGAGTATTTCTCCAATCTCATTTACCGTTTATTTTAAATCATAACTAATTGATTCATTGACGGAAATGTAGTCCATCCCTAGTCGCAACATGTAAGAATTTCAACTCAATTTATAATAATGATAATAGCACAGTAGAGAATATTGGCAAGGATTAAGCACCTTACACCTTTATGGCAGATTTATGATCTTCTATCTCATAGAGGCCATAAAGCTGGAAAGCACAGATTAATCTACACTCTTAAAAAGGGTTTACAGTTCAAATCCCTCTCATGGGAATATGTTTCTGTTTTCAGAATTATTATTACATCTTTTTAAAAGTAATTACTTAGTGTGGTGACGGTGCTTCTCCAATGAGAAATAAACTATGTAGTGTAGTAAATCAGTTTACTGAGCTTTTCTACCTTCAAGGTACTCAAAGCGCTTTGACACTTGTCTTCTCAGAGGACATGACCTCTGTACTGTACTTCATTTCATTTCCTGTGTTTGGCTGCACTGCCCTCTCACCACATGATGGAGCTAGTAAACTACAGTATGCAGTTAGTTATCAGCGTGTGCTTCTCAGAGGACATTACATGTATGTAGGGGGGAGGGAAGCCATTTTTATTCAGGGAGACAATTAACAAGCCCAGCTGTGGTTGCCAGCATCATTGTGAAGGTGTTGATGATATCCACATGTCAAAGGTTGTGTTTCCCTCTCTGGATGCGTTGCATCGACTGTTTGTTGACTGAACAGCAGCATCATGAGCACTGAAGAGCCTTCAGGGTTAAAAGTGGATGTTTTGTTACAACTGGGGCATCACACAGAAAGAGTAGCATAGAGGATGTTTATATTTGATGTTTGAAATTAAATCAACGAGATACTTTAGAATAGCGTGTTTTTAAAAATGTTTTAGTCAGGCTTTTTTCAAATTTTTTAAAACTCTTCTTAGGTTCTTAATTTGTATTTATTGCTATTATTACTACTATTGTTCTCACTATCTCAAGTTTTATTCTTTGATTATTTATATGTTATTTTTACATTTATTTTAAAATGTTTTATATAATTTTTTTAGATTACGTTAATTTAATAATAACAAACATAGTTTGTTATTATAAATAGTAATTTTCCAGTGTGCATGCCTCAAAGGTGGTTCTTTTTCCTCAGTCCCCTCTGCCACGTTTTGTTGTTGTCAATAATCAATAGTGTTTTTTTTACACGTGTAAAGCACTTTGTGTTGCAAGTTGTTTGTGCATGAAAAGTGCTATTTTTGGTACTTGACAGGAACAACATGCAAAACATAAAACTGCTTAGCTTTTGTGTTCAATGATTTTTTAAATTAGACATGAAAATGCATTTGTAATCTCCTGGCAGGTAATTATCCAATTAATTTAAGCTATTTTAAATGCTGACATTATTGTAATAATACAGTACAGGGATGTAACTGCTCGGTGGCCTTGTGGTTAGAGTGTCGGCCCTGAGATTGGTAGGTCTCGTGAGTCATACCAAAGACTATAAAAATGGGACCCATTACCTCCCTGCTTGGCACTCAGCATCAAGGGCTGGAATTGGGGGTTAAATCCCCAAAATGATTCCCGAGCGCGGCCACCGCTGCTGCTCACTGCTCCCCTCACCTCCCAGGGGGTGGAACAAAGGGAGGGATCAAATGCAGAGGGTAATTTCACCACACCTTGTGGTACTTTAACTTTAACGGTATCAAAATCTCACGGTACGATATTATCACGGTATTAAGGCCGTGGTACAATAAAATTGTGGTATATGTAAAACAATAAAATACTTAAAAATGCGAGAATGTGTAAAATGAAGTGCCAGGAATGTTTAGGATAAACACACTTACTGTAATAGAACACAAACATAATGCTCAAATGTTCTAATCATATTTATCACTACAAATACATACATTTATTTTAAGTGCAAACAATTATGCAGGAACATCCAGTGTTTAAAGCAAATATTAAAAAACAACTTACAATTGAGTGTCTTTACAGTGACAGTGTAAAACATTTAAGTTCACTTTAGTGTCTTTCAACTTTTACTTTCTGAGAAGCAGTGTCCTCCACAGTGGACATTTTTTATATTAGTCTGGAAAATGCTGTTTCTCAGTAAAGTTAACTAACAATTTAACTTTTAATCATGTAAATACCTCACAAAATTTATGTTTAGCTTCGCTGGCTTCAAATATCTTTTCTGGGTGACCTTTTATGAGGAGGCAACTGGTCCAGTCCAGGGTGTATCCTGCCTTCCATCCGAGTGCAGCTGGATAGGCTCCAGCCCCCCATGACATCGGGAGACAAGCAGTGGAAAATAGATGGATGGATTGAGGATTTATCAAGTACCTTTTCAGTTTACTTGTATTCCCCGCGGTGTCCAGTTTTTTGGTGATTTCCCTCTGTGAGGTGCGACGTGACTGGCTGGCTCTGCGTTGCCTTGGAAACGCTCAAGATGAAAGTGGCGTGCTTTGCTTTGCAGAACGCAGACTTTCTTACTTGCACCAAAGATGTTATGGTTTCGCCAGGGTTTGTTTTTAGCAACATAACTCTAATAGTTTAAGATAGATTTTTTTTTTTTTTCAGGAAATGTAAAAAAAAAAAAAAATCATTCTCATCTACTACGAACACATTTCACTTCCTGCTTACACCATTCCATGACCCCCACCTCGCCAGCCCCGCGCTGCGCAGAAGATTGTGGGAGATGTAGTTTATTTTCATACCCGGCCAACGCCGAAGCGCCAGAAAAAAACTACACACCAAGTTCTTGTTTGATACTGTCGCTTGTCACGGTTGTATTGTAAAACTTTGAAACCGCAATTATGGTTATTTACAATACCGTTACACCCTTATATTACAGCATAGGGGCAGATCCCGACAATGCCGAGCACCCACGTGGGATTGATGGCAACTTTCAATCATTCAAATAATTTTTGAAAAATCAATCTTGTTGTAGTTAATTTTGTGGCGAGTTTGGTCCCTTTTACAAAAAAATAAAGCCACAAATCATATGGGATAATAACTTCGCTGAACGTCAATTTTTTTTTTAATACACACTCACTGAGCATCCACTGGCAGAAATGTAGATCGGCGCCTATGTATTACAGTATAATAATTGATATCTGTTTTTAGTTCAAACTTGCAAGGTACAATGAGTAGGGTGGTCATGCCACTGCAATTTATAAACCAATGTAATTGTGTATTTAAAGACTTTTAAATCTGTGGAAACTTTGCAGTTGGAATCTAAAAAAAAATATGTATCTAAAAAAATGTCTAATCAGCCAAAACATTTTATGACCCCCCTGCAATACCTCTGCGGACCCCTGTTAAAGAGCTTTTGTTTAATGAGTGTAACTAATCAAAATTTATCAAATCTGGACCGCATGGAGTACCCGGAACTTTGAACACACGAACATAGTTTCCGCACGGCCACTGCAAAAGAGTGCACATGAGAGCGGTCGTGTGTGGGTGCTGTGATCTGTGTGGTGGTGAACAGCGGGGATTTATTTTTGTGTTAAAAGTACAATTTCAATGTTGATGATGTGCATTTGTTAGAAAGACAAAAAGAAGGTTAAGGCAAGCAGAACGATTGTATAAAAAACGTTTATTTCAGCAAGTTTCCCTAAAATACACATTGAGGCAATAAAGTGTTCTATATCCAATTTAGTGTTGTCCCGATACCAATATTTTGGTACCGGTACCAAAATTATTATGATACTTTTCGGTACTTTTCAGTACTTTCCTAAATAAAGGGGACCACAAAAATTGCATTATTGGCTTTATTTGAGCAAAAAATCTTAGGGTACATTAAACATACGTTTCTTATTGCAAGTTTGTCCTTAAATAAAATAATGAACATACTAGACAACTTGTCTTTTAGCAGTAAGTAAGCAAACAAAGGCTCCTAATTTAGCTGCTGACATATGCAGTAACATATTGTGTCATTTATCATTCTATTATTTTGTCAAAATTATTAAGGACAAGTGGTAGAAAATGAATTATTAATCTACTTGTTAATTTAGTGTTAATATCTGGTTATTTTCTGTTGTAACATGTTCTATCTACACTTCTGTTAAAATGTAATAATCACTTATTCTTCTGTTGTTTGATAATTTACATTAGTTTTGGATGATACCACACATTTAGGTATCAATCCGATACTAAGTCGTTACAGGATCATACATTGGTCATATTCAAAGTCCTTTTCAGAGGCGGTATAATACCGAATATGATTCATTAGTATTGCGGTACTATACTAATACCGGTATACAGTACAACCCTAATCCAATTACTCGAATAATCAAACACAATATTTGATAGTTTACTCGAGTACTAAGATAATCGATAATTACAGCCCTGCTTTTAGAAGTGCATTAAAGTTGAAGTAAAGTACCAATGATTGTCACACACACACTAGGTGTAGTGAAATTTGTCCTCTGCATTTGACCCATCCCCTTGTTCACCCCCTGGGAGGTGAGGGGAGTAGTGGGCAGCAGCGGTGCTGCGCCCGGGAATCATTTTTGAGTGCCAAGCAGGGAGGTAATGGGTTCCATTTTTATAGTCTCTGGTATGACTCGGCCGAGGTTTGAACTCACTACCTACCGATCTCAGGGCGGACACTCTAACCACTAGGCCACTGAGTAGGTTACAACACCGCATGTACACTTTTCTGTTCTTCACTTAAAATGTGTACCATGTGGTAAACCGCTACACAGTATTCGTTACACCTCTAATAGATAGTTTTTATTGTGTGGCGGCAGAGTACTGTTTAACAAACTAAAATACTATCATTTAGATGCCAAGAGACAGTAGTTTAACCCATCTAACAATAAAAAAAAAGGTTTGTATGAACCCAAATGGAAATATAAATGACAATTGATGATTAACTATGTGCACATAAGCATAGAAAGTAGTTGTGACAGGGGCCCACACTGCACTAGGCATGAGTGCGCTGCATGACTCTGAAGTCCTTCCCTGGAGCTGTGCAAGTGTGCCAGCAGCCCGGTGCTGCCTCCCTAGGTCACTGAGAGCCAACCACCAATCAGCAGCCTCGCTCAGGAGCCAGGGCCCATGAATCATGTGTCAGACCAGAGGAGGAGCTGCTGCTCTTTCTGGATTAATATGGGCATGCATAAGCAGCAACAGGAGGGGAGGTGAACAAAAGACAGCTGTATTAGAATAGGAAGATACATTTTAGTGGCGACTGCTATATGGTTTGATGTAAAATACATATACAACCGTTTTAGTTCAAATGTATTGAAGTACGTAGGCGAAACTACTCATGTGCACATACAATTCTGTGCAACAGCATCCTGTTTGTGTGACTCATGTAGCAATGCCTACCTACCCACCCTCTTCCTGTCTTGGGGGTGGGGTGGGGGGTACTGTGCTGACAAAGCAGTGATTTGACGGATGTAAGAAGTCTTTGAGTTCCCAAAATTAAGCTGACGCGAAGCTCAACAGCGCACACTTGGTAAACAACTAGAGCCTGTCCACCGTTCTTTGCTGGGTTGCAACACTTGTCTAACTTGGATCTGGCACATTTTTAAATACATCTCTGGTTCATGGGGATTTCTTTACTTTAACTAAGTTTTCCTAGCCGTGTGATGTTCCATCTAATAACACTTTCCAATGCTGCTTTTGCGGCACCCTTAACCTCATAAAACTACAAAAGCACTTGCATCAGGCCTAACCTCCCAGTAGTACAAATCCAAACTGGAAGCTTGAAATACCCCAAACTTGTTTCTTATTCCTGAAAGTTTAATCAAAATGTGCTCTTAACTTTGTAAGTTATATGTAGCAGAATAAAAGAGACAGCGTGAACTTGGGCTGGGCGATATATCGATATACGCGGTATATCGTGGGCAGTGATTCCCATAAACTGCCAAGATACCTGTGGCGGTGGGGGCGTGGCTATGGGCGTGGTCACCATGACATCCTCGAATAATTTGCATAATTTACTACAATGATATGATTTTCTCTAAAAAGGCTCAAAAAATGTATACTTACTAATTAATAATAACAGTTTTGTTTTAAACGTCCATCCATCCATCCATTTTACAATATAATTACAACACTTTATGTACATATTTATATACAGATTTGAACAATAAGTCATTCACTGAAATATATTTATTAATTGTGGTTCTTACAAAAAATATATCTTATAAAATATAAAAGCTGAAATGTCTCTTAAAGCTCTGCCCCTTTAATTAGTGCATACTAAATAATTTAACTTTAGCCTACTACTACAACCATATTATTTACCAGCAACATAAAGTGAAACAGAGGCAGAGGTGTCCTGCCACAGTCAGTAACAAATAAACAGAAAACAGTAGTGGTCAAATACAAATAAGGCAACAAGAGAAGTATCCTACACTTCTCTTTTGTAAAGTAAATCTGAACAGCCTATATGGGCATCTACATCAACTATATGATTTGCCTGAGAAGATGGACAGGACCAAAAAAAAAAAAATTAAGAAAAAAAAAAATTATATTTGTGACGGACGTAATTCTTTCGTGGCGGGCTGCCACAAATAAATGAATGTGTGGGAAACACTGGCGAGTTTACTCTGTGCGATTTAGAAAATGACTATATCGTGATATTCGAGTATATGTTCTCACACAGTTGATTTTAGCTGCTGGCATTACACGACAAGCTCTTCCCACTCCTTCTTGTGTCTCCTTCTCACAGACAGCAAGCGCACCTTCTTACATACGTCACATACTGTCACGTCATACGTCACATACGTATACGCCCTCACGGAGCAGAGAGGTAGCGGCATGGGTAACGTTAGCTGTGATGCGAGTGGTAATACGAGAGAAAGAAGGTGCGAATCTGGTCACAAATGAAGGAAGAATTAATTCCCAAGAAAAACAGCAGGGGGTCCATCGTCTGGCGGTGGTTTGGCTTCAAGTGGGAATATGTCGAACAGACAACCGTAATTTGTCAAGTGTGGGGCAAAAGCGTTTCTACAAAAAGTAGCATTACTGCTAATATGTAGCATCATTTGAAAAGTCACCTGCTAGAGAATGAAGAGTGCTTACTCCACATGTCAACATCTCCATTCGGTGCTACACGCCCACACCATCAAAATGCAGAGGCAAACATTTCCAGATCAACACCGTATGAAAAAAAGAGTCGACAACAAAAGGAGATAATGTCCACAGGGACCTACCACATAGCAAGGACAAACACTATTTGATTTCCTATTATGCAGCTCATTTTTATTTGACACTTATTGAAATATCTTGTGTGACATCATGTTTTTAAACTATTGTGGTGGCGTTCTGTACAAAAAGTGCACTTTAGTTTAGTGTTGTTTTGATAAGTCAGCTTAGCAAAACCATGCACAAATGTGCACTAATAGCTTGTTTTAAAATGTCTCTGACAATCTTGCACTTTCTGTTTTGGAAATTACATGAATGCTTGTGCCACTGCTTAATAACAGTTTAATAAATACAGTTTTGGTAAATTAAGTTAGTTGTGATTTCCTTCTCTGCCTGAAAGTTTAAAATGAGCATATATTAATGCAGTATGAACAACAATGTTTTAATGTAGACACATAGAATCATCATACTGGTGTGATTATATGCATCAAGTGTTCAAGGCCAAGGCAAAAATATCGAGATATATATCGTGTATCGCGATATGGCCTAAAAATATCGAGATATTAAAAAAAGTCCGTATCGCCCAGCCCTAGCGTGAACCCTTTTGTCAGTCTTCACTCTCTTTGTCTCTGTGGTGCAGCTAGCACACATACACACACACACACACACACACGCACACATGAATTGTTTCTTATTCCGTTTCTGACATTTCCTGAAAGTTTGATGAAAATCCAACTGTAACATTTTCAGCTATGTACAAATGTTTGTATATTGAAATGAAAGAAACAGAGAGAACACTCTTGTCAGTTTCCTCTAGAGCTGAGCCGTCAATAAATCAATTAATCGAACAATAAATGAAATTTGCCGGCATCCATTAACTGCCATGTTCTTGTGTGTTTGTTGTCTTCGTCTGTCGCTTACAATCATGGTGCAAGAAGGTTCACACTGTGCGTCTCTCTCAGAAACTGAGCGTGTTTTATTCGATAGTAGAATTAAATAAACAAGGTGATGTTAACTCTATTGTCAGTCATCTACAATCTTTGTCTCAGTGGGCGGAGGCGAGACCACTATCTCACGGGCACATGCACGGACGGAGTGCTGCTTGTCGACCGCGAGGTAACAAAATTTAGGAGGAAAAAGATGATTACGAAGCCAAAAGTTCTGGTGTGTAAACATTTTGGCTTTAATTGAATGAGAAAGATGAGCCCATCTACACGGACAAAGGAGCCAGTATGCTAAGATTGTTAGAAACTGATGGCAACAAAAAACAACAAAACAAAAAAAACTAAATGTTCAATATTTATTAAAGTGCAATTTTTGCTAACTGACATTGAGAGTCCATTCTCTTTTGTTTGTTTATTTTTTAAAGATAATAAAAAGTTATTGACTTTCCAATTACAATGGTGAAATACTAATGAGAATTAAAAGTTTATTGCTGTCATGATCCATTACTCGGATCATGGCATGATGTATGTTTTTGGTAATGTTTCTGTGTTAGTCTGTTTCCTGGGTGCACCCTCTTTCCCTGTTTACTGTTGGTTTCCATGGGCACTGATTCTCCTCACCTGTCTTAGTTTAGCAATTAGTGTTCCCACCAGGTGTTTTGGTTAATCACTCCCCTTTATAGTTTTCTGTCACCCAGCAGTAGTTGCTGGGTCAATGTTTGCTGTAGGCAACATTTACGTCTCATGTTTTTTCTCCTCGCTGTAGCAAATTTTGCACAGTATAGCTTTCCTCGTTTTTTCACCTTTGGTAACATTTTGGTTTTGTTCTGCTCCACGCTTGCTAGCATCCTCAGTTTTGTATTTTTGTCTTGCCTTTAATTTATTAAAAATACTTCATCTTACCTCCACGACGCACCTGCTTGTTTCCTGCGTTGGAAGGAACACGAAAATCGCAGCCATGCGTCGAAGACGTAACAATTGCGTTTGAAAGGGTCACTTGCATATTATTATTACATATTATCAATACATTAGAGCAGTGGTTCTTAACCTGTGTTCGCTATCCCCAGGGGTTCGGTGAGTCGGCCTCAGAGGTTCGACGAAGCCTCTGCCGCGGCGGTCAAGACGCACCCGACTCATCGTGTAAATAAAAACTTCTCCCTATTGCCGTATTATGGATACCCCAGAACAATATTCCCTCTAATTTTCCATCTGATTTGCAGGTGTGTAATTTTGTTGTGAGTTCATGCACTGTGTTGGTTTTGTTATTTGAACAAGGTGATGTTCATGCACGGTTCATTTTGTGCACCAGTAAAAAACATATAACTTT
The DNA here is from genome assembly GCF_033978785.1 of Entelurus aequoreus. Lineage (NCBI taxonomy): Eukaryota > Metazoa > Chordata > Actinopteri > Syngnathiformes > Syngnathidae > Entelurus > Entelurus aequoreus. The sequence goes on along the minus strand of NC_084737.1, from coordinate 36,924,987 downwards.
GTCTTGAATTTGAAAAAAAAACATTTTATTTTTCACTAAATAATGAATCAATCAATCAATCAATCAATCAATCAATCAATCAATCAATGTTTATTTATATAGCCCTAAATCACAAGTGTCTCAAAGGGCTGTACAAGCCACAACGACATCCTCGATCTTTATTGTCATTGTGCATGTACAGGTACAGGTCCAACGAAATTTAGGTTGCTTCCCTAAGGTGCTTTGCATTTAAAAAAAAAAAAAGAAGAAACCACACAATATACAAAAACAACACAATATGCAATATGGCGTAGGACCACTCTGAGAGGCAATGTAAAAAAACGAGACAGTAAAAAGTATAAAGTGACTAAAGAAGGGTTCAGTGAATGCGTATATGAAACTGGTGGGGTTCGGTACCTCCAACAAGGTTAAGAACCACTGCATTAGAGCTTAAAGGGTGCGGCTGCAAACAGGGGAGAGACATCAAATGTCATTACATTGTCAACGTGGCTGTTAATGTAAATGTTAAAGGGTAACCGCACTTTTTGGGGAAATTTGCCTATTGTTCACAATCATTACGAGAGACAGGAAGACAAAAGGTGTTTTGTTTTGTTTTGTTTTTGCTTTCTAACATCTAAAAATCAGCTCGTTCTTGGGGGCTAGCAATGCAGCTAATGAGAATAATCAATTCTACCTCTAAATCAATATAAAAATGCATTCAAAAACCGTCAACAATACTTAATTTACGCTCCGTAACCTGTATGATAACCAAACTGTAGCAGCATTGTTATTGTAAGAGTGAACACTGATGAACTCTTTCTATAGCGTACTAACATATCGGCGTGCTTCGGTATTAGCCGTAAAAGCTAACTACGGCAAGACATAAGCTAGCTTCTACATCAGCACGAAACCCGTTTGCGTTTGTAATGCACAACACTGCGATAGAACACCAATCTGTACTGAGTGAAAAACATAAACAATAATTTTACAATATCTGTAAAGTATTAGCCCACATTTCATGTTTTGTTTGTACACAGCTGAGCTAGCCAGACAGTGTTTGTACTGTAGTTGTACATGTGACATGCTGCATGTATCATGATCAATATTAAAGTTAGTCTGGTCCAGCTGGCCAGGTACGTTTCCTGTTGATTTTAGGTAAGCAATCCATTTATGTCGAAATAGCTTGGCTCCAAGTTCAATATTTATAGCGTCAAAATCGCTTTCACCTCACTCTCCCTTCGTGCTTGCTTCTATAAGCAGCAGTGTATTTAGCTTCAAAAGTGTAAGGTTGAAATTCTCATTTGTCCAAAAATAGTTGTCTTCGTTGTCTATTACCAAGTCTGCCATGATTTAAAAAAAACACTCGTTATTGCGGAGGTAGGAACACATGGAAGAAATCAGTCCCGGAAATTATTAAAATCATCAAAATACGGTAAATATATATGAACGTGTCTATATACATATACATATATGCCCGAGTGCTTCCAGTTGAAGTCGGGTGCAGAGGCTTCGTTGCTACGTCCACAACCAAGCTCCTCAAAGGAATGGGATTGAGAGGTCAGGCTTTCCGGCGGGCTGTCAAATCGCTGTCGGATGCTGCTGAACAAAGTAGCAGATGGATATGGTTCAAGAGAAAGGACCCAAACTGGGCTGCTAAATGACATCTAGGGGTAAAGGCAGAGGGGGGCACACCTGGGACGCCAGATGTCGCCGTTGAGCCCTCCGGAGGTGTCGTGGGCCTATCAACGAAACACCAGTGAAGGAGGGTGCCCACCTGAAGACCCCAGTGAAGCTTTTGCCCCTAACCCCCCACCCCCCACTCAACACTAACTGCTGATTAATCTGAGGGATTGTACTATCTAGTCCTATGAGCTCAACTATAGACACACATATATATATATATTTATATATATATATATATATATATGTACACTACCATTTTTCGCATCTTTCAAGTGTTTTTTATCTTCTTTAAAACCGTTTTTTTTAAAAAAGTCTTTCATAATGATTGTAAACGATAGGCAAAATTCCAAAAAAAAGTGCACTTCCCTTTAATGTGTTCTCAAAATAATGCTGAAAGTATTATCGTTTATTGGCAATAATTTGTTGGACAATTTATCGCCCTGCAAAATTTGTAATCGGCCCAGGCCTAGTTTCCACTCTCTCTCGGCTATCTAATCAGTTGTTCCTTATCCCGTTTCTGAAGTTTCATGAAAGTTGTATCCCAATCTGCACATCACTTTTCTTGATAGGTTACTTAACTGACAAACCATGACAATTTCACAACCTCCTGGCATACGTTCTAATTAAATAATCCCCAATGTAACAATCATACATATGGTGCAAAATGTTCTTATAATTAGGCATATTAATTGATCAGTTGATCGTTAAAAGTGCTCTCTACTGTGTGGAATTTATTGTTGATTAATCATATCTTAAAGTAATTGAGCCAAAAGCAAATGCACTTCTTGTCTACAACCAGCAGAGGCGCTGTTTGTTCGCCCTCAACTAGTTTGTGATGTGAAGAAGAACATCACCATGTCAGCTATCCATCCATCCATTTTCTACCACTTGTCCCTTTTGGGGTGGCGGGGGGTGCTGGAGCCTATCTCGGTTGCATTCGGGCGGAAGGCGGGGTACAACCTGGACAAGTCGCTACCTCATCGCTATGAGCAACATAATTCTGCTTGATAAATCACTGGACACAAAAAGGAGGTTGGTAACCTTTAATTAAATTGATTTAGAAAAAAAGCAACAAAGCAATCGTTTTGCTTTGTTACACAGTCATAATCAGTTACATGCACATTGCTAATTATGATTATTAGTTGTGTTTTTTGCTAAATTCAATGTTTGTTTTTATTATCTCTCCCTGCCGCCAACCGTTATCTGTGGCATTCTCTTGTCTAGAATGATATTAAGTAGATATGATGTGTGGTCACCTCGCTGGTCACTTCAAGGTGTGGTCACCTTGCTGCAAGTTCTGATGAGGTACCCCAAAAAAGTACACCGTAGATTAGAAGCCACAAATAAATGAATGCATATGACATCCTGAAACGTATAAATTCACAATAGTTACTACAACAATATATTTTATTTTAATTAAGCTTAAAATAAAAAAATACTAATATGAATTTTAAAAAAAGATAGCACTAAATGCTTTTTTGGCGGCCCAAAATGTATAGTGGCAGGACACCACAAATAAATGAATTCATATAAATCCCTGTCACATATACAGTATAACTACTACAATGATGTGTTTGGTTTTAATTGAGTTTTAAAATGTAAAATAAAATATTATTGACATAAATGAAAATAAATGATAGCGCTAAATACGCTGCCCAAAATTCACAGTGGCAGGACACCAGAAATAAATGAATCTATAGGAAACCATGAAATGTAAATATGACTAATAATTACTACAATAATGTGTGTTGGTTTTAATTGAGTTTTGAAAGGTAAAAGAAACAAAATTATATAAAATAACTACACAAACATGGTGTTAGCTCAAGGTTGCATTTAGATAAATGCCAAACATGGCAGCTTCTGATTGGGATCGGGATTCTTGAATAGAGAAATAAAGACATTTGTGTTAAAATATTTTCATAAATAGTCTCAAAACACTGAACTCTATCATTGATTTTGTTGTGCGATTGACTTCCATTTTTTTACAAAGAGAAATGAAAATGGAAGCCAAAGTGTGAGAAAAGCAGTAGCAGGCAGATGGTTTGTGTTTGTGTCTTGGTGAGTGGTGGGGAAATTGTGTGTCTTCTCTCCACAGTAGAGCTGACACCCATCCAGCATGCCAGAATGGATAGAAACCAGCCTCCTCACTCTGTGATGCTGCCAATAGCGTTACCATGGCACCAAACACCATTGCTTCCCTCATGCTGGCATCCTCCTCCATCACTCCTCTTTGCGCTCATTCATTACCATAACTGTTTATCTCTTGGAAAACTGCCATTTACACTCAACTTCACCACCACCACCTCGGACATGTACTTTTCAATGACCATCACCATTACAGTATCATGGCTAAACTGCTCAATGTGATATTGCTTGATGGTGATCCAGTCCCTGCGATGAGGTGGCGACTTGTCCAGGGTGTACCCCGCCTACCACCCGAATGCAGCTGAGATAGGCTCCAGCGACCCCCCGCGACCCCAAAAGGGACAAGCGGTAGAAAATGGATGGATGAATGGGTGATGCAGTCCACCCGTGCATAACATCACAACACGCCACAATGATTTAAAGTATTACATGCTGCAATCATAATCTCCAAACGGTAAACCTCAGCCTTTGTTATTGAATGAGTTTTTAGGTTCTTTCAGTTTCTAAGTGCAGCTGGTGCACCAAAATGTTGGTGTGTTTCGAACCTCTTGGAACCTCTGGCTATTATTCATACTAAGAACATAAGAAACATATGCCGGGGATATGGCTGTTATCCAAAATGAGATGGAGGACAAATGCATAATTTTTCAACTACAACTTTACACCATCTTCCTCTGCTTTGGGGCAAAAACCAGGGCCGCCCTAAATGCAGAGCAAGCGCCTGGCAATACTATGAGGCCCTGTTTGGCATCCAATTAACTAATTGCAGAGCGCTTCATATTAAATTTGACAACTTATTCCTAGCCACTTCCTGCTCTGTCATTGTTAATAATATAATAGCAAATTTCCCCGACATTGTCTCAGTGGCTCTTGTGGCGCAGTGCAATACTGCTTGCCTTAAAAAAACAAAAGGTAACTAACGGGTTGTAGACTCAGGGTATATAATAAATGTTTTTATTTTGCACAACAAGATATTTGCCATGAATTTGTTTTAGTCCAAAACATGCATCAAATTAAATTGAAATTTGATTTAAAAATGAAGAAAAATAATTTCACATAAATATAAACATGTGATAAAAATATATAATGAGATGGGGGAGCTCCAAATAAAATTTTACTTAGGGCCCCATTTTTTAAATGTATTGGTTTTTACAACTTTGAATCTGAGGCTCCACTGTAGAAATTCAAATGTTTTTATCTGAGCTGTACCGGGCTCTGGATCTTTCTGTGAGTTTGCATGTTCTCCCCGTGACTGCGTGGGTTCCCTCCGGGTACTTCGGCTTCCTCCCACCTCCAAAGACATGCACCTGGGGATAGGTTGATTGGCAACACTAAATTGGCCCTAGTGTGTGAATGTGAGTGTGAATGTTGTCTGTCTATCTGTGTTGGTCCTGCGATGAAGTGGCGACTTGTCCAGGGTGTACCCCGCCTTCCGCCCGTATGCAACTGAGATAGGCTCCAGCACCCCCCGCAACCCCGAAAGTGACAAGTGGTAGAAAATGGATGGATGTATCAAACCCTTTTGTGCTTTCAAGACATTTGTATTGATGATCAAATCCTCCTAATTAGGCCTTTACCAACAACAGCGGAAAGAGAGGTGTGAGATGTTAAGGAAAGAGGTTGTGATAACTGGACATTGTTGTGTGTGCTCACGTGTGTGTGCACGTGTGTGTGTGTTGTAGGTAGCTTTACAACTGAGTATTTAGTGACAGATGGTAGAGCACCTCAGTCAGATTAATAGCTGGATTTTCCATTCTATCGGATCTGGTTTGCGATGCAGAAAGGCTGTGGTAAAAATAGTCAGCCTCATCTAATCTCTTGTGTTTGTGTGTGTGTGTGTGTGTGTGTGTGCGTGCGTGCGTGTTTGCGCGCGCGCATGCGCTCAAGAGAGAGAGTGTGAGTGAAATCTTCACGCATGTCTCTTTATGACAATGCTAATTTGTATGCACCTCAAATGACTAAAAAAAGCAGTCAAATGGAAGAGTAACCATGACAACCGTCTTGCAAAGTAATGATCGCGCCACATTTTTTAGCAGCTTGCCATAGTTGGTGAAGCTTTGGTCTGCTCCTTGCATTCTAGAATAATCTGATATAATGTGTTTGTTTTTCCCCAGTTTGAATGACAGAGGTTAAAAAAAAATCCAAATCTTGTCAAATGTTCATGTCATTTTTGTCACGCTTTTCTCTTGCAGATCTTTGCGATCTTTGCTTTCTCAACCTGTGGCAGTTACTCCGGCATGTTCAAGATGAGCGTGGAGTGTAAAAACCGGTCAGAGAGCGACCTTGGCATCGAAGTAGAATTTGAATATCCATTCAGGTACGGTGTTGTTTATAACAATGTTGCAAACACATATTTTCAGCATGTGAATCATGTTCCTCATATCTTATAAAGTACGAGTAATATGTTACATTTTTAATTCATAATAGAATAATGGAACATAATGAGGACTGCATGGGGGTTTATTATGTCCAGAAAGTCCCATTTTGTTAATTAAATACAACGCCTGCAAAAAATGATGGAATCACCAGACTTGGAGGATGTTTATTTGGTTGTTTATTTTTCTAGAAAACTGTTACAAACGGCCTAAAGGAAATGGGGCATGAAGTAGCAGACGCTATTACAGCTGCAATACACGTGTTTGCTCCTGAAAACCCCTTCAATGCCCTCACCCTTGCAGTTTTCTGAAGGTTTATTTTGTTTACTTTAACCACAGTCGTAATCTGTTTCTTTGTATCTCCAGTCTAGACCAATGCTGTTAGATGTTAATATTCATATTTTCCATATTTTTCAAACTATGTGCTATATTTTCTTGGCAAACAGAGATCATTTGGGTGGCTTTTGAGCACAATGTTACACATCTTGCTGTTTGTGTCCTTTCCCAGGCTCCATCAGGTTTACTTTGATGCCCCCACCTGTAAGGGAGGGTACCCCGAGCGTCTATTCCTGGTCGGCGACTACTCCTCTTCGGCGGAGTTCTTTGTCACCATCGGTGTCTTTGCCTTCCTCTACTCCATGGCAGCCCTCTCTGTGTACTGTTTCGTCCTGGAGAAGTACCGTGAAAACAACAAGGGCCCCCAGATTGTGAGTCCCACTGCCAGGACTTGGCTTTTTGTGACCCTAAACAAAATTGTGTATGTGGCCCAATTTCATTCTTTTATATTACTGATGTAACACTATAGGGCAGAGGTCCCCAAACTACAGCCCGCCAGCGTGCAAAATCCGTTCCGCGGGAAGTCCCAAGTTTAAATAAAAAAAAAAAAAAGTAATACTATTTTTTAAAATTATTATTTTTAAAAATCTGTCCTTTCTAATCTATTTTCTACCGCTTCTTACTCTCGGTGTCTCCTAGCCGCTCAGGCAAATCATATTGTGTAAAAATGGATTTTCCCATCGATAACTTGACATCATCGCGCTGTATGTATGTATATATACAGCCAGGCCCCCGGCCAATTTGTTTTAATCCAATGCGGGCCCCAGGTCAAAAAGTTTGGGGACCTCTGCTCTAGGGGCTATAAGGCTGACTGCAGCCTAGTGAGTATTGTAATACAGTTGTCCCTCGCCACATCGCGCTTTGAAGTTTTAAGGTGACTATGTGAGTGTTATTTCTTGTCTAGAGAGCGTTTTTAATATTAAAAACTGTATTTAGAAGGTCATAGACAATTTTTATACTGTAGCCATAAAAATATAAAACATTTAATTATTATCCCCCTAGCGGAAATTAATTTACCACAGTCAGGCCTGGAACCAATTAACAGCGGTAAACGAGGGTTTAATGTATTACTCTTAGCGACCTAAGTAGCTTCGGTTATGGGAGCCTTCTCAAAATCTTGCAAGTTATGTAAATATTTGCGTTTACTACCGTATTTTTCTGAGTATAAGTCGCTCCGGAGTATAAGTCGCACCGGTCGAAAATGCATAATAAAGAAGGAAAAAAACATCTATAAGTCGCACTGGAGTATAAGTCGCATTTTTTGGGGAAATGTATTTGATAAAACCCAACACCAAGAATAGACATTTGAAAGGCAATTTAAAATAAATAGAGAATAGTGAACAACAGGCTGAATAAGTGTACGTTATATGACGCATAAATAACCAACTGAGAACGTGCCTGGTATGTTAACGTAACATATTATGGTAAGAGTCATTCAAATAACTATAACATATAGAACATGCTATACGTTTACCAAACAATCTGTCACTCCTAATCGCTAAATCCGATGAAATCTTATACGTCTAGTCTCTTACGTGAATGAGCTAAATAATATTATTTGATATTTACGGTAATGTGTTAATAATTTCACACATAAGTCGCTCCTGAGTATAAGTCGCACCCCCAGCCAAACCATGAAAAAAACTGTGACTTATAGTCTGAAAAATACGGTACAAAAGACATGTTCACTCATCGCTGAATAAAAGTTTAGCAGAGACAAAGTTTCATTGCATCCATGAAGCAATTCATTTCATCAACAAAACACCTACTGAACTGACCGGTCGCCATAATCATGTAGCTGCACCTAGTCGACCGCTTAGTGTTTATTGCTCAGTGATTCCTTAAAAGGGTGTGGTCTAATCCTAAACGTGATCTTTGTCGATGGCAGGACTTTGTAGTGACAGCAGTGTTTGCCTTCATGTGGCTGGTGTCATCATGTGCGTGGGCCAAAGGTCTGTCGGATGTGAAGACTGCCACTGATCCGGAGAGAGTCATCACTCTCATCACAGCCTGTGGCGAGCAAGAAAATCGCTGCCGTGAGGTCTACGACCCCAAAGTCTCGGGCCTCAACACCTCTGTGGTAGGTTTTCTTTTGCTTTGCCCAACTGTGCAAGAGAACAGTAATTTTATTGGTCCGATTGTGTGTCATATATACTTCTGCTGTAACGCTTTAGGATTGCGAGGGGAAATCGTAAGTAAAAAGAGCAACTAATTTACCACCAGAGCAGTCACCTATCGCCACTCCTTCGCAGGCTTTTGGGTTCTGCAACCTGATCCTGTGGATAGGAAACCTGTGGTTCGTCTTTAAGGAGACTGGCTGGATGGCTGCCTTTTCTGGTACATACATGCCATCGCAGGAAAAGCAGCCCGCTCCTGATACCTTTGCCCAGGGTGGCTACGGTCAGCAGGACCCATACGCCGGCTCCCAAGGAGGCTACCAGCCCGAATACGGCCAGCAGGGAGGCTACAATGAGGAGGGAGGCTACAGTCAGGGCTTCGAACAGCAGCCCACCTCCTACTCCAATCAAATGTGAGCCTGTGCGGTGACAACACAACTGCAGGAGGGTGAGTGACGACACAAAGGATCACTTCATCGTGCTTTCTGGCATAGCTCAAAATAGTAGTTCATGTAGTGGGATGGATAGTCTCAACTCTCACCGGCCACAATATTCAGTATTAATTAAAAACTAAGTAGCGCGATGAATTATACAATTTTGTCCCACCATAGAGCTTTTAACACGATCACCATATTGGGATAATGCATGTTGATGACACATTCTTGCTGTGTCTCTCTTGACATCTATTGCACCTGGTCACCCCATTGGGTTGAGTTTCCCCCTGCCCGGATGTGGGTTTAGATCCGGGGATGTCGTTGTGGTTTGTGAATCCCTTTGAGGCACTTGTGATTTAGGGCTATATAAAAACATTTTGATTGATGATTGATTGAAATTTGACAGCGACAAGCGAACAACGCAATGTAGCGTCCTCACTTGCAAGGTAGGGGCAACGTCCCTCCACAGTACAGCTTTAAATCACTAATCCTCGTCTCCATGGCAGCAAATAAACTATGTTTCTGACACGTAACATTATCACTGGAGGACTAGAGGACAAGGAATAGCTAAACATGCTACACTACACACCACTAGAGGATACAAAAAAGCACCACAGCAGAAAGTAACCAAATATTAACAATAAACTAGCAAGTAGATTAATAATAGTTTTGATTATTTGATACATCAGGAAATTACGCAACATGTTATCACATACGTTAGCAGCTAAATTTTGAACCTTTGTAACCCGTTTTGAGATGGTTCTTTTATCATTTACATACCAAATTTGATATTGTGATATATAGCATTACGCCACAAGGCTGCATGACATATTGCTTTATATATTTTAGGCTATATTCCCCATTGCTATTCCAAACTTGTTTAAAATTCTGCTTTTACAAAGATGTTAATACTCAACTTTTGATTTTCTCAATTCAACAATATGTTGTGATCCGTTACATATTATTTTGCATTGATAAAAGGGGCGCACAGCGGCCTAGGGGTAAGCATGTTGTCAGCCTCGCAGTCAGTTAGAGGGTTCAAAACTCTTCTTGGCCTCGTTGTGACGAGTTTGCATGTTCTCCCATACTTGGGTGGGTTTACTCCAGCTCCCTACTACAACCAATAATTTTCTTGACCAAAATCAGCACAGTAAAAATGCTGATACATGCATGGCCACCACCACCCCTCCTTACAGTAAAAATAGTGTAACCTCTGTGTGATGCAAAACAAAAAAGAGCACGGTAAGAATCAACATATTATCATGAGCTAGATAAATTACATGTAGTTTTTTATTCTGAAACTGGCATTTTCTAGTTAATGAAATCAATTACTGTATATGGCTCTAAATCTATCCAATTTTCAATAACAGTACTGTACAATAGTAAATTACACCTGACCTTGTAGACCAGGGGTCCCCAAACTTTTTGACTCGGGGGCCGCATTGGGTTAAAACAATTTGTCCAGGGGCCTGGCTGTATATATATATATATATATATATATATATATATATATATATATATATATATATATATATATATATATATATATATATATATATACATTGTCTTTATAATCCGTTTTGTCATTTAACATCAATTAACATTGATGTTCATCAAGTCACGTTATCGATGGGAAAATTCATTTTTAGACAATATGATTTGCCTGAGCGGCTAGGAGACACCAAGAGTAACAAGCGCTAGAAAATGGATTAGAAAGGAAAATTTAAAAAATTAAAATAAAAAAATTAAATAAATAACAAAAATTTAACTGGGGACTTCCTGTGGGCCGGATTTTGGATGCTGGGGGGCCGGATCCGGCCCCCGGGCCGTAGTTTGGGACCCCTGTTGTAGACAATAAATAGTATCCATGTTGAAAATAAACAATGTAGCCATCCTGTGCCAAAAGTGTAGCTGGAAAAAAATGCAGATCATTTTAATGTGTAATCTATTTGTCACGCTTGAGAAAAAGTGTACTTTGTTTCTGTTAAGGACTGTTTTCCCCCAGTTACTTATAATGTAACAGTCTCACACTGCTCGAGCTGGCCCTTCAGTTTAACCACTTCCCCAAAATCAATCAATCACTTAAAACCTTTACAGGGACAAACACTATAAATAATATAAATTAACTCTATTGGAATAAAGCAAAACATGTAAAAGTAATTGCAAAGTGTAAAACAGGAAAATAAAAAACACAAGATTGATTAATCCGCATCACTGTGTTGATTTGGACAGCCCTGTCAAAAAAAACAATACACAGCTCTATTTTATGATAGGTTATAAAATACTTAATGGTTGTTTGCAATTTACAGCTTGTGATCATCAATGCGGTCACATTTGCATTTTTATCATGTCTTTATATTCAACATGTATTGAATGCATGTGTGTTTCTTTCATACTTGACTTCCTTTCGTCCTCTTCCAGGGTGAACTTGTGATTCCAGCACTCAACCACAGCCTGCATTTCTGCACTCGTCTGTTAGTCTGTTTGTGTACTTGGTGAGTTTGGCAAGTGGCGGGAGGGAAGGTGTAGGGGTACACGGTGTACGGGGAAGGGTGGGTAGGCCAAAAGTGGGTTGTGAACACCTGTAGGGAGCAGGAGGTGGTGGGGAGGGTTCAGGCGGGCGGGGTGGTGGGGTGGTGTTGGGGGGTGGGGGGGTTGTTTGCTGTAACATGATGTTTATTCTCGTGATGTATTTAACTGTAGAAGACAACAGAGGATTGTCTGATTATACGAGAAAAACTTGAATACAAATACCAAAACATTCATTTATGAACATTTAAGAGAAATCTTGTAATGGAAAAGACTTACATTTATGGGGTGGGGGAAAAAACATTGTAGTAATATTTAACTTGAGAGAATGTATTGTCTGTTCTGTGTAAATACCGACATGCTAATATATACAGTATAATTCTATGTACTCAGTTGAATAATTTTGCACTCCATATAAGTTGTTATACGACAAATGTTAAGCACAGAGTTATTCAATTGGATTTACTTTGGTTCTGTTTAGGAGCGCATAGTTTGGCCTTTGCCCTCAAACTCTTCTCCCATTCACACAAATGTGATTTTTTTAAAAATCCATTACAGTCCATCTTTGCATTTCCTACTGTTATTTTTTATGTGATCAGAATTAGCGTCAGGATTGGGAACAATGTGAACATATTAAAAGGAATATGAAAGAGAATATATGTGTATAAAAGGTGATGTATAGCAATAGCAGTGGTATGAAGTAGGTTGTTTCACTTTATTTGTCCTTATAGGTGTTTTTGTTTTTCTTTTCTTTCCATCACTGTCAAGAGGATGTGCAAAATATTCCTGACCCGAAGATGACTTTAGTGAGCTTGACTATATTTCCTGTGCTGTTTCACAAACTGCTGTTGTGCGCTTTGAACATTATTAATCAGGGCGGTGAGTGTCCCGTTTTAGAAGTGCGTGTTTATTTGTGGGTATCGGCCAGGTTTTGTCAGTGAATCTTGTCTTGTTTGTGTGGTTCAGAAAGTTGTAAGACAGTCCTATAGTTTCCTCCCCCCTTACATGAACTTGAACTGTGGGTACATGAAAACAACTTATAGTACATGTTTAAGATCTTGCCCTGGTAAACTTTTTCAAGCAGTCTGAACAAAATGCCAGAGATATGTCTGCTGCATCTTTAATCTTTATTTATTGCTTCTCTTTCGAATGGCAACTGAAATTACTGCAAGCATCTTCTTCCTCTTGTCCTAAAATATCCCTTAAAGAAGCTGCAGGGTGGTGACAGACTCCACAGTAACACAATGGCATGTTAGATCCATCTAAAGCCCAGTTCTGGCAATAAATACTCGAGATAATGCACCACTCCTGACAATTGTGTTTGAAATGGTCAGAGATATGTTATCATTTGTAGTTATGCTTCCACAGACCTCATCTGAATTACCTGTTGTCCATTTCCAGTATTTTGGTCCAACGCTCAGCCTTGGATTCACTCTTTTTCATCTTTTATTCCCGTCCCCCATACACAATTTTAGTCTCTCTGTAGCTCTTATAAATATGCTCAAATGAAATATACTCTGTTGTTTGTGGTGAATGATGTCTTGTGATACTCTCTACACCTTTGGATAGTGCTGTGTTTATTGTGTATGATGTATACATATTAGTATTTATGATAATGATAAGTCTGAGAAGAAAAATATCCAAGACTCTCCAGAATTCTGCTGTATTCTTACTGTATGGATTCCATGTGAAACAAAAATGAAATAAACTTGAAATTATTCTGTTGAAGGTTAAAATGTGTGCTTCTGTTCAAAGGGGTGGGTGATCTCCTGTTTTGATATTGTTTACATATATATATATCTCACAATACGAAGGTCCTGAGTAGTCCTGAGTTCAATCCGGGCTCGGGATCTTTCTGTGTGGAGTTTGCATGTTCTCCCGTGACTGCGTGGGTTCCCTCAGAGTACTCCGGCTTCCTCCCACCTCCAAAGACATGCACCTGGGGATAAGTTGATTGGCAACACTAAATTGTCCCTAGTGTGTGAATGTGAGTGTGAATGTTGTCTGTCTATCTGTGTTGGCCCTGTGATGAGGTTGCGACTTGTCCAGGGTGTACCCCACCTTCTGCCCGAATGCAGCTGAGATAGGCTCCAGCGACCCCAAAAAGGGACAAGCGGTAGAAGATGGATGGATTATATATATATATATATATAGAGAGAGAGAAAGAGAGAGAGATACATATATTTGAACTGATACAGTACAAATTCCGGGTACTTGGGAATCAATACTGGTACTCAATGGTACCAATTTTCAGTACTTTTGTGTGTTAATAGATGTTAATTGTTTAATAATAAAATCAGATTTTTAATGTAACATTTAAAAATGAGTTCATTATGATAACTATGCCATACAGTTGTTATATCTTGTTTTTCTTATTACATTTCTGAGTAATTGGCAAGTATTGCATAGTAGACTTTGCACACAGTTGCAATTCCAAGACATTACCTTTCAGGAGTGTATAGACTACGAGGTGATGCCTATAGGAAGTAATCTTTGCTATGAAGCTGATTGTCCATCTAGTCTTATGTTACATCCTACAAAGTGTTGATCCTGTAAGTATTGCACTTATTACACACCAGCTATTTGACTTTGACATATATCTCTGTTGTAGTTTGCATTAATACATTTGGAGGTGTTGAAATTGCAATGTAAAATCACTAATGCTAATCAGGACCATGTATATGGAAAAGCCAATGTAAATTAGCATCAAGCTATCACATTTAAAAAAAAAAATTTGAGTCTTAATTAATGTTTGTCTAAAAAAGACTATTCTTTGTCACATTGAACCCAAAGTTGATATGTGTGATGATTTTTTCTTGAAATACAGTAGTGTCTCAACTTACAAGCTTAAGTGGTTCTAACAGAGCTCATAAGTCAAAACACTTCTATCTCAAATTAATGTTTCCCATTGAAATATAACGAAATCAATTTAATTGGTATGTGCCCCCCCTCCCAAAAAAAATACAACACAATTTTAACATATAACAGATTTTAAAAACTATTTTAGGTAAGATTGTATACAATCAATACAATAGAATATACTATAGAACGACATTAGTTTTATGAAGTAATGTAATGGTAATGTACAGCATTGGAGAGTGGACCCCAACTGTATCTCGTTCCATTTGCTTCACAGTCAAACAAACCATCAGCACCTTTTCCATATTTTCATGGATAAAAATACATGTCTACAGTTTAGATATTATTTTAACATTCTTCGCTGGCATCAGACTTATTCTGCTTCAATATGGTGCAGGCCAGCAGTGATCGATGCAAGTGCTTCGCCAAGTTGGCAACACGGTCTGTCATGTTTTTGATGATTTCTTTCTTTAATTCAATGAATATTCACAGCTTTTATTCTCAGCACTGTCCCTCACCCTCACTTTCTTCCTAACCATGGTTGGAAAACAAAGTTATGTCGATCTATAGCTTAAGCCGGGGGTCAGCAGCACGCGGCTCTCGAGCCGCATGCGGCTTTTTAGTGCCGCCCTAGTGGCTCCCTGGAGCATTTTTAAAAAAGAATTGAAAATGGAAAAAGATGGGGGGAAAATATTTTTTTTGTTTAGTATGTTTTTTGTTTGAGGACAAACATGACACAAACTTTCCCAATTGTTAGAAAGCCCACTGTTTAATATGTTTGTGTGTATGATTCATTGATTGGTGAACATTGTTTTGTCCTACTAATTTTGGCGGCTCTTGAACTCACCGTAGTGTGGACTGTGACGCAATAGTTTGTTTACATGTAAAATCTTCCACTCCTTCTTTGTCTCATTTTGTCCACCAAAAGTTTTATGCTGTGCGTGAATGCGCAAAGGTGGGCTTTGTTGATGTTATTGACTTGTTGGAGTGCTAATCAGGCATATCTTATCAGTGCACAACTGCAAGCTAATCAATGCTAACGTGTTATTTAGGCTAGCTGTATGTACTTGAGCTCATTTCATACCCTTTACTTTTAACCCCTTTGTATATAATTTAGTTTTGCATGTCTCATGACACATCTGTATGTAATATTGGCTGCATTTCATATAGCTGTTTGTGTGCCATGTTGTTCCAGACCACAGTAAACATTACCTAGCTTGCCAAAGATTGTAATAAATATATTAAAAGAAGACAGCTTGCTGTTTCCTTTAACTTGGACACACACATCTATACCTATGGCCTTTAAAAGCCAGTCATTTCCAGGAGTTATCTCACCCTCTGAGTAGCCTCTGATTTACTGTAGGTTTCTAATGTTGTAAAAATGTGTAGAATAAATATTACATTTCAACATTTCTGTCAACGAAGATTTGCTTCAGCCTGTGACACATTGTCATTTTGATAGTAGGCTATTATAGCTAATATAGACACTTACGTCATGTGTTGCCTTCATTATAACAATTATGAGGCTTTTAATTTTTTGCCGCTCAAGACAGATTTGTTTTTTGTATTTTTGGTCAAAAATGTCTCTTTCAACATTTTGGGTTGCCGACCCCTGGCTTAAACTAATGCCAGCTAACAAGACGAGATGTTTTGGCTAATAGGGTTCACTTTGACATTTGCTACACCATCTAGCGGTGGGTAGGCTCCTAAGTAACGCAAATGTATTTTCGCAAATTTAGGTAAAACAAAAAAGCGGAGACAGCTCGTACCTCAAAACACTCTTAAGTTCGGGTTCCGCTGATGTAAAGTGTTTCCCGCATGCTTTCATTTTTCAAGATACCCTCAGTGGAAAAAGTTTGGCCAACTCTGTTAGAAGCAATGAATCACAACTTCCAAAAAAAGCCCACATTTCAAATATAATATGCTGCCTTCAAAGCTATGGGAAATGCAGCTTCTCTGAAATTAAAATCAAAGTTCAAGAGCTGAATGTATCGCGATGTATGTGATCAATCAATCAGATGAATAAGAAGTTATTGTTAAAATGTTCATCAAAGAATTAAAACGTTAACGAAGAACAGGTAGTAGGTTTTACTTAAATTTGACTTGTATGAGGAATATTGGAAGCAACTCTTGCAACAGTGCAATAGTGTAGCTGCTATCACCTAAATAAGAATTTTGCAAAAGATTGACTGTACTAATCCCATCCATCCATCCATTTTCTACCGCTTGTCCTAACAAAGGTCTAAACTCATTCTCCTTCTATGCCACATCAATATGGAATGCACTCCCAACAGGTGTAAAAGAAAGTACATCTCTATCCTCCTTCCAAACCGCACTAAAACATCACCTCCAGGCAACTTCAACCCTTGACTAACACCCTCCCCCTTCCATATCCCACCTCCCCGGATTGTAAATAACCAAATGTAAATAATCAAATGTATTTCTAATTGTTCTTAATTATGCTATCCGAACTCACTATGTTCTCTGCTCGTTGTACATATCCTACCAAGTCAGACCTACACTGTTTCAATGCCCATTTCTCTGATGATGCAATTGTTGAAGTGCTGATATCAACCAAACCCTCCTAATCTAACCCCCCGGATTGTAAATAATGTAAATAATTCAATGTATATACTCTGATGATTAACTTGTGTGATGACTGTATTATGATGATAGTATACCATGAATTGATTACGTGGACCCCGACTTAAACAAGTTGAAAAACTTATTCGGGTGTTACCATTAAGTGGTCAATTGTACGGAATATGTACTGAACCGTGCAATCTACTAATAAAAGTTTCAATTAATCAATCAATCAGAGTCCCTTTCAAGGTCGCGGGGTGTGCTGGAGCCTATCTCAGCTGCATTCGGGCGGAAGGCGGGGTACACCCTGGACAAGTCGCCACCTCATCACAGATAGACAGACAGCAATCACACTCACATTCACACACTGTGGTCAATTTAGTGTTGCCACCCAGGTGCATGTCTTTGGAGGTGGGAGGAAGCCGGAGTACCCGGAGGGAACCCACGCAGTCACGGGGAGAACAGGCAAACTCCACACACAGAGATTATATTTACCTTTGGAATTTGTTTTTGCTGCCCTTATAATTCTCTATGTCGCATTTATCTACTGTTGCACTTGTTGAAAAACTGAGGAAGTGGACTAAAAACGTGTATTTTGAATGTAAAAGATTGTGATTGCTGAAGTTCCCAGATGACCCTGAAGGCAGCATAGTTCCCCGTGGAGAAAAGTGAAAGCCAACGCCCTACTGACAGTTCTTCTGCCCTGCCTTCTTCCCGCTTCAAGTAGCGAGCACAGCTTCTGGAGACTGGCGCTACTGTGGTCGTGACTGACTTATCCAAGCCTAGTTTGTGTGTTTTCTCTCTGTGTCTGTCTGTTTGTGTGAGTGTGTGTGGAGAGGACCTTGGTCTTCCTGCTAGCAAGACGAGCTAGTAGCTTTTGAGCGGCAGTAGTGTTGCACCGTGACGGTCAAACTTTTCCCTCCAGTCAACACAACATTTGTCGGTGTGTCTCGGACTTGAACGGCGGTCCAAACCCCACAGAAGCAGAATGGCGGATACTTCTGCTTCCAATTCTGGTGCCAGCTGCCTGGATAAGCTGAAGAGTTACGTGAAGACCCAAAAAGGTTTTATCCTCGCAGCAGAAATAGTAAGTTGGTCGACATTAAGTAGTTTGTACTTGTCACTCTACTGTATAAATATAATGTTTTTTGTTTTTTTTTAGATTAAATTATGCA
This sequence comes from Entelurus aequoreus, assembly GCF_033978785.1. Lineage (NCBI taxonomy): Eukaryota > Metazoa > Chordata > Actinopteri > Syngnathiformes > Syngnathidae > Entelurus > Entelurus aequoreus. Next base: position 36,906,772 of record NC_084737.1, on the reverse strand, counting down.
ATTTACTCCAGTTAATTTTGTGTCTGACTTACTCCGGTTAACGTCTATCTAACTGACTCCGGTCAACTTGTATCTTACTCATTCCAGTTGACTTTAATGTACGCGTCTGAGCTCGATAACTTTAAAAAGGGTTGGCCTCCTTTTAGGGTTAAAAATGGAGGCACTGTGTTGAAGAGGACGAAATTCATGGTTTGTTGAAGGGATTCGTTCCTTTCAAAGAGTTGTGTTTTGATGTTTAAAGTAACAATCACTGATAGTTGTTATAAAATAAGGTTTGGATGAATTCGAATGTACACATCCCGGGAATGTTGGTTGTAATTTCATTTGACTTGTGCTTCTATTTTACCCAGTAGTTATAAAACTTTTTTCACCAAGTACCACCTCAAAAAAAAGTGTCCCTCCAAGCACCACCACAATGACCAACATTTAAAAAAGAAAAAGTTGCACAGTACACCTTAGTGTTCATTAAAAACAAGGCAGAGGTTTTATTTAGTATATTTAATGTTTTTGGCCACTGTAACAATACTCAGTTTGAACAGTAACACTGTTTGAATATAGGAAAATAAAATCTACTTTAATCAAGTGATTCTTTAGCATACCTCTAGATCAATGTTTTTCATTCTTTTCTGAGCCAAGGCACATTTTTTTCATTGAAAAAATCCCAAGGCACGCAATCACCAGAAATCATTGAAAAATTAAACTCCGTAGCAGATATTGACAATAAAAAGTCGTTCTCGCAATCGTTTAATATGAATTCAAACCATAACCAATCATGCATCACTATAGCTCTTGTCTCAAAGTAGGTGTACTGTCACGACCTGTCACATCACGCCATGACTTATTTTGAGTTTTTTGGTGTTTTCCTGTGTGTAGTGTTTTAGTTCTTGTCTTGCGCTCCTATTTTGGTGACTTTTTCTCTTTTGTTGGTATTTTCCTGTAGCAGCTTCATGTCTTCTTTGAACGCTATTCCCCGCACCTGCTTTGTTTTCGCAATCAAGACTATTTAAGTTGTGCGGACGATGTCCTTCTTTGTAGGGATATTGTTGATTTTCATGTCATGTACGGATGTACTTTGTGGACGCCGTCTGCTCTACACACTGTAAGTCTTTGCTGTCGTCCAGCATTCTGTTTTTGTTTACTTTGAAGCCAGTTCAGTTTTAGTTTCGTTTTGCATAGCCATCCCTAAGCTGCAATGCCTTTTCTTAGCGGCACTCGCCTCTTATTTGTTTTTGGTTTAAGTGTTCGATACCTTTTCACCTACAGGCTGCCTCCCGCATATTGTGATCATGACAAACCATGTTCCCGACATCTTCAAAGCAATTATCTACCTGCTGCCACCTACTGATATGTAAGAGTACTACACGGTTACTCTGCGGAGCTCTAGACAGCACAGACACTCAACAACAGCACATTTGCGGTTATAATTGCTGGTTTGCAAAAAATATTTTTAACCCAATTAGGTGAAATTACATCATCTCCCACGGCACACCAGACTGTATCTCAAGACACACTTGTGTGCCGCGGCACAGTGGTTGAAAAACACTGCCCTAGATAAAGCATGTACCACAGTTTGAGAATCACTGTTTTATATGGTAGTACCTTATTCCCATGCTTTGACAGTGATAGCATATAACACAATGTTGCATTTTCTCTCACCTAAAAAACAGAAACTACTGCAAGCATGCTTCAGAAAACTTTCATGCAATACAACTTTACTGAGTTTGCATGTTCTCCCCGTGACTATGTGGGTTCACTCCGGGTACTCTGGCTTCCTCCCACCTCCAAAGACATGCACCTGGGGATAGGTTGATTGCCAACACTAAAATTGTCCCTAGTGTGTGAATGTGAGTGTGAATGGTGTCTGTCTATCTGTGTTGGCCATGTGATGAGGTGGCGACTTGGCCAGGGTGTACCCCGCCTTCCGCTTGAATGCAGCTGAGCTAGGCGCCAGCACCCCTCGCGACCCCGAAAGGGACAAGCGGTAGAAAATGGATGGATGTAAAATTGTCCACATAAATACAATTTTAAAAATACAGTAACAATATTATAAATATGTTTATACATGCATGAATATAAAGATATAAAAGTAATTATAATTTAAACAAAATAGTGAATACAAAGTTGCACTACACTAATTAATCAAGTTATTAGATACGACAGACTTTATTGCCTCAAGTAGTATTTTAGGGAAAACACCGGTAGTTGAAATAATCATTTATTTTTCTGCTTGCCATAACTTTTATTCTTTTTTCTAATAAATGCATATCGTCAACTTTGAAATTGCAGTTTTACCATGTCTGTTTTTATAAAAACAACAATTTTTCACTGTTCACTGCCACACAGATCACAGCCCTACACACACACACACACACACACACACACAGAGCACACAGAGCACACATGAGCGCTGTGGTGTGTATCGGCTTTGTGGAAACTATGTCCGCTTGTTTAAAGTTCCTGCAATCCTTGTGGTCTGGATTTGATCAATTTATATTAGTTACACTCGGTAAACAAGTAATCGAAGCAACAGAGTATAAATCGAATCGTAACAGCCCAACTATAGATAACTTCAATGCAATACAACTTTACTGTAAACATTTTCACAAGACTATTTAAAAATACTGAAAACATTAAGACTAAGATGTATATACAGGTATATGTATAAACATGCTAAGATAGAATAATCACAATGTGGACAAAATTGTGAATACAAAATTGCATTACCCTAATTTTTACACTTATCAGTCGCTTATATCTCTTCCTTCCTTCCTGATAAAACAACAAAAAAATATTCAGTCCAGTCAGTTTGTTCTGACGAATAGCTGCGGTTATTTTAAGGGAGCGTGCTGCAGACGACTCGGAGATGTCATTAGTCGTGCACTTGAAGGCAGCGTGGAAAACTCAGATTCATGGGGAACACATGTGGTGACACACGAAGGCAGCATCCATTCATCTATTTTCTTCCGCTTATCCGAGGTCAGGTCGCGGGGGCAGCAGCCTAAACAGAGAAGCCCAGATTTCCCTCTCCCCAGCCACTTCGTCCAGCTCCTCCCGGGGGATCCCGAGGCGTTGCCAGGCCAGCTGGGAGACATAGTCTTCCCAACGTGTCCTGGGTCTTCCCCATGGCCTCCTACCGGTCGGACGTGCCCTAAACACCTCTTGCCAACAGGAAGCTTTTTAACTACCTCGGCAACCTCAGTCCTATAAATAGGAGAGCAGATTCCCCAGGCACTGCTTGCTCATAGGAAGACGTGTTGGTGGGATTGAGGAGGTCTTCAAAGTATTCCCTCCACCGATCCACAACATCCGCAGTCGAGGTCAGCAGCACACCTCCCCACCATACGATAGCATGTACAAATATGCATTAAAACACCCCTACAGACATCACACATGGGAGGGTTTAGTAAGTATGAATTGTTTCAGTTATAATGTAATTACAAGCGTTGTTTGGAGTGATGAATGAAGAATCCATACGAGTAGAACACTATGTATGGTTAGAAGACAGAACGGCACTTCTATTTCCGGTTCTTAACTTTAGACAACAGGAAACACTTGCAAGCATTCACCCAGCAGCTCTTGCAGTGAGCGAACTCATTTAAAAGATGGTGCCATAGCACAACAATAACACACAATTTAAGTATCTTTACACATGTTTAATGAAAAGGAAAAAATGTAGCGGCTTGTATTCTGGAATTTACGGTATATATAATATTGGTTCTTGCAGTTGTTCTTATTTTGCAAATCAAATACTTTGCTGTCATCTATAACTTGGGTCTGCTATTGCTTTAATTGTGTAAAGGTAATGTTTTGCCTCAATGCTTAGAGTAATAAGTAGATTTTCTCTTGTCCAGCAATATTTGGTTTCCAACAATATTTAGTGATATGTCATTGCTATGGAATATGGAGCCTACTACAGATTTGTTAAACAATTTAATTAAAACTATCGTAAATCCCGGACTACAAGCCGCTACTTTTTCCCTAAGCTTTGAACCCTGCAGTTTATAAAACGGTGCGGCTAATTTATGGATTTTCTTCGCTAATGGCCACAATGTTTTGTGTTCAATAGTTTTTATTAAACCTAAGCACAGAGAGTAAAATGGTGTTATTGTTTGTGCTATGGCGCCATCTTTTGGACGAGTTTGCTCACTGCAGGTGTTGTGTGTTGAAAAAGTACTTCCTGTTTAATGCCTTGAACCTAGGGGTGTACTGGTACACCAGAATTTCGGTTCGGTACGTACCTCGGTTTAGAGGTCACGGTTCGGTTAATTTTCGGTACAGTAAGAAAACAACAAAATATAAATTTTTAGGTTATTTATTTACCAAATTTGTAAACAATGGCTTTATCCTTTTAACATTTGGGAACACTATAATAATTCTGCCCACGTTAAGTTTAAGTTAAAGTACCAATGATTGTCACACACACACTAGGTGTGGTGAAATTTGTCCTCTGCATTTGACCCATCCCCTTGGGGAGCAGTGGGCAGCAGCGGCGCCGTGCCCGGGAATCATTTTGGTGATTTAACCCCCAATTCCAACCCTTGATGCTGAGTGCCAAGCAGGGAGGTAATGGGTCCCATTTTTATAGTCTTTGGTATGACTCGGCTGGGATTTGAACTCCAACCTACCGATCTCAGGGCTCAACATTAAACTGCTTCATGTTGTTGCTCAGTTGTTGCTTAAATCAAATGACAAAACTTTTCTTCTACATATAACAAGTGCAACATTAAACAGTTTCAAGTCAACTCATCATGCTTAATTTATTACAGCATTTGGGGAGCCTGTAGTTATAAATAAATGATAAATGGGTTATACTTGTATAGCGCTTTTCTACCTTCAGTTGATTTTTATTATGTAAATGTTATATTTTTATCAACATGTGATAGCAGGGACCCTGCCATTCAAAACTAGGCTGCTACATTACTAATGATTACACACACCGCACAATCAATCAATCAATCAATCAATGTTTATTTATATAGCCCTAAATCACTAGTGTCTCAAAGGGCTGTACAAGCCACAACGACATCCTCGGTGTCGAGTGGGTCTGATATAATATTGTGAAAGTCCAACACATCAGCGAAAGTCCAGTCCATGGTGGGGCCAGCGGGAACCATCCCGAGTGGAGACGGGTCAGCAGCGTAGAGATGTCCCCATCTGATGGACAGGCTAGCGGTCCACCCCGGAGCAGAGTAGAAAATGAGCTGTCACTGTACTGAACAATGAGCTAACACACACAGCAAAATGAGCTAACGTTACGCTAAAAGCTAATTAGCCTTCACCTCAAGCCAGGACTGCGAGCGAGCTGAGCGGCAGTTTGTTTCTAGAACGTCAACGAGCTCATAGTGATGTTACTAGTAGTTGACTGGGAGGTGTTTATTTTAATTTGGGGAGAGTCCGCTGCCTGATGCTCACCTGCTAAACACCTTTCTGCTAACCCCACCGCAGAAGCACTGACTCCATGCGCTCTGAATACGCACTGCTGATTGGCTGTTACCGCTCTGAATACGCACTGCTGATTGGCTGTTACCGCTATGGTTGTAACCAATCAGATGGTTGTGTGGGTGGGACAATGCTGGGTGCTGTGTAGGAGACAGAGGCAGAAAGCAGAGCAGCTTGTTAAGACTTTAGCTTAGGCGGCTACTTCATATGTTTGTGTGGAAACTCGTTCGGTACACCTCCGAACCGAACCGGAACCCCCGTACCGAAGCGATTCAATACAAATACACGTACTGTTACACCCCTACTTGAACCGGAAGTAAAACTGTTCATAGTGTTTGAAAGGATTCTTCATTCATCACTTAAAGCATTGTTTGCAAATTTTACAATTTAACTAAAACAATTCATACTCATTAAACCGTCCCATATGTAATGTCTGTAGGAGTGTTTTCCTGTGTACAGTCGTGGTCAAAAGTTTACGTACACTTGTGAAGGACATAATGTCATGGCTGTCTTGAGTTTCCAATCATTTCTACAACTCAAATTTTTTGGTGATAGAGTGATTGGAGCACATACTTGTTCGTCACAAAACATTCATGAAGTTTTTTTTTTGATGAATTTATTATGGGTCTACTGAAAATGTGACCAAAACTGCTGGGTCAAAAGTATACATACAGCAACATACATTATCAATTTTGGTGATTTAGAAAAGTTACAATCAAATCAAATTAGCTCCGTGGCATGGCCTCTTAACTTCATGTGTGTGATTATGATTGACGATACCTGTTGACTTCTCTGGGCCCATTTAAATAGGGCTCATGTGATGCAGTCATTAGACTTGGTTACAAACGTGACAATGGGAAAGGCAAAGGCACTCAACAAAGATCTGAAAAAACGAATCATTGACTTGAATAAGTCAGGAAAGTCCCTTGGAGCTATTTCAAAGCAGCTTAAGTTCCCAAGAGCAACTGTGCTGACAATTGTTTGTAAGTATAAAGTGCATGGCACAGTTTTGTTACTGCCAAGATCAGGAAGAAAACACAAGCTATCACCTGCTGCTGAGATAAAATTGGGCAGGATGATTAAGAGTCAACCGAGAACCACCAAAAAGCAGGTCTGCAATTAATTGGAAGCTGCCCGAACACAGGTGTCAGTGTCCACAGTCAAGCGTGTTTTGCGTCGCCATGTACTGAGAGGCTATCATGCAAGAAGGAAGCCCTTGCTCCAGAAGCGACACCTTAAGGCTTGTTTAAAGTTTAAAGGCTGCTGATTACATGGACAAAGATAAGACCTTCTGGAGGAAAGTTCTGTGGTCCGATGAAACAAAAATTGAGCTGTTTGGCCACAATACCCAGCAATATGTTTGGGGGAGAAAAGGTGAAAGCATGGAGCACCATGTCTACCGTCAAGCATGGTGGTGGTAGTATTATGCTCTGGGTCTGTTTTGCTGCCAATGGAACTGGTGCTTTACAGAGAGTAAATAGGACAATGAAAAAGGAGGATTACCTCCAAAATCTTCAGGACAACTTAAAATCATCAGCCCGTAGGTTGGGTCTTGGGCGCAGTTAGGGATGATGTTCGTTAAGAAATTATCGATGTTGATGCCATTATGCACCTGGTGTGTGCACTGAGTTCCAAAAGCCATTGATGTTATGTAACTGGGCCGGCATGCTGTTTATGTAGAGGAAAAGCGGACGTGACTGAGGACAGCATGCGGCCGTTAAAGGGTGAAAGTTTCAGGTGAGAGAGGACGCTAAAGGCACGCCCCCAGTGAGCATATAGTGCTGCTATGTGCGTTGTAAATAAAACAAAAATTGCCAACTAACACATCACCAACATGGACGACGTGCCGCTCACTTTTGACATCCCGGTGAAGCACACTGTGGAGAAGAAGGGGACCAGCACGGTAGAGAATCAATACGCACAACGGGGCAAGAGAAGTATTTTTTTACTGTTGTGCTAGCTTGCTATGTTAATGGACAACGAGACTGACTTTGAAAATGAGGAGAGGGAATCTGGTGTGTTTGATGGAGAACTTGCCCAGCTGTTCATTTCGGACACAAAAGATGGATGAGGACTTTTATGGATTTGTGGATGAGGATTGATCAAAAAATAATGTGAGTACATTGATAAATACTTCAATAAAGTACAACCCAACTCAGCTTTACTCCTGCTGCCTTTTTAAAACAGCGTCCATGCATGCTAGCATATGTTTTAAGCTAGCGTATGTTTTAAGCTAGCGTATGTTTTAAGCTAGCGTATGTTTAACCATGCCTGCGCCCAAAAATATGCTGTGCCTTATTTATGCGTTAAATACAGAAATAGCACCCGTAACTGACACGGCGCCTTTTAATATGGTGTGCCCTATGGTCACGAAAATACGGTACAGTGGCTTCGATAACGGGAACCGGTTCTCAAAAGGGGATCCGAATCCATGGAATCGGTTCTTTTCTTATCGACGCATCGGGAGAACCGGTTTTCAAACATCATCCCTAGGCGCAGTTGGGTGTTTCAACAGAACAATGACCCCAAACACATGTCAAAAGTGGTAAAGGAATGGCTAAATCAGGCTAGAATTAAGGTTTTAGAATGGCCTTCCCAAAGTCCTGACTTAAACCCCATTGAGAACAAGTCCATGTCAGAAAACCAACAAATTTAGCTGAACTGCACCAAAAATTCAACCACAAGCTTGTGAATGGCTACCAAAAGCGCCTTATTGCAGTGAAACTTGCCAAGGGACATGTAACCAAAGATTAACATTCCTGTATGTATACTTTTGACCCAGCAGATTTGGTCACATTTTCAGTAGACCCATAATAAATTCATAAAAGAACCAAACTTCATAAATGTTTTTTGTGACCAAGTATGTGCTCCAATCACTATCACAAAAAAATAAGAGTTGTAGACATTATTGGAAACTCAAGACAGCCATGACATTATGTTCTTTACAAGTGTATGTAAACTTTTGACCAAAATTGTATGTGTACGTGCTATCGTAATGTAATGAAGTTGTTCGTGTTAGCATATTAGCTAATCCTTTTACGAGTGTCTAACTTACAATGGTATTGTTTTAATATTGTTTCAGTTTCACAAATACCTCAGTAAATTTGCCAAAACGTCACCCTGGAGTTGTGGAGTCTGTTTAGCTAATTAGAGAGCTAGCATCTGCAGCTAGTGGGTCCATGACGATGACTTCTGTTTTGTTTGATCAGTGGTTTTACTGCCGTGTTACAAGCACTGTTTGGAAACAATTAAGGTTGCACATTACTAACCGTATCCACTCTGCAGTCCCTTCCAAGGTTTATCGTTGTTCACATTGGGTTGAGTTTTTTTCTTGCCCCGATGTGGTATCTGAGCCAAGGATGTCGTTGTGACTTGTGCAGCCCTTTAAGATATTTGTAATTAAGAGCTATACAAGTAAACATTGATTGATTGATTGATTGATTGATTGATTGAAGGTACCATTTACAAGGTGTTTTTGTAAACGACTCATTTTACAATGTGTATATCTGCGGCTTATAGTCGGGTGCGGCTAAAGTATGAAAAATATATATTTTTTGTAAAATTCAGTGTGCGGCTTATATACCGGTGCTCTCTATAGTACGAAAAATACAGTATTTTGCAAGGTTTTCTTGATGGTTTACTAAGGAAAACTGCTCATATGCATGTATGTTACAGAATAGGAAAAGTACATAAATCACAAACACCATTGTACGGTTTATTTTAATTTCGCACAGGCATTGACAAAGTGGTCACTGCAAACTCGATCGTGTTGTTGACCCGGCTCCTCTCATCAATAGCGACAGCAGTAACCCTTCTCATTTGTAACCTTTACCAACATCCCTATTGGAAGGATTTGCACAGGCGAGAAAAGCGCACATACCCAGAATTTTCATTTTGCTTTTAATTGTTAGCTACCCAAGAGCTGGAAGCGACAGCACTCAAACAAGACATCACGTGCAACCCAGCAATTGTATAATCTTTCTGTGCAAAGGCTCGGACTGCGAAAGATGTAAATTCAAGAGAGGGGATCCTCATTGTTGCTGTTTGTTAGGATCTCAATGCAAAACTTGAATATGAAAATGAGCATTTTCAAAGTCAAGTAGAGCTTAGTCCTTATTGTGCAGTGGAAAACATTATTCTACAGTTACTCGCTTAGATGCAAATAAAACCCTTCACTCTTTCCCCCTTTTCAAAAGTACCCACATGTATCTTTTGTAAATATAAACTTTTAGCAGAGGGGGAGGAGGATAACCACAAATGTACATCCGTCAATCTGTGATGTCAGACTGTTAAAAAACAGACTCCAAAACACAGCTCTCAGAAGCATCCAAATTGCATGCAAGCACATTCAAATGCACTAACCTTATGATTTGACACTTTGGCATTGTTTAACACGAGTATCCAACATTGTAACAAGATTTCTAAGTCAGAAGAGAGGAAAATCATCATAGGTCCCTTTTTTTTTTTTTTTTTTTTAAATGTCCTGCCCAGCTTCTCGGGCAAATCATATAGCAGATGTAGATGCCCATATCGGCTGTTCAGATTTACTTTACAAAAGAGAAGTGTAGGATACTTCTCTTGTTGCCTTACTTGTATTTTGACTTTATTAAATGTATTTATATTATCATTTGGTGCAGCCGGGCCGGAGCAGGAGGGGATAGAAAGAGAGAAAAAGGAAGACAGAGGGGGGAATTGTGGGGACAAGAGGGGGATTAGACAGAGAGACAAAAACAACAACAGCAAACACAACAACAACAACAACAGAGCAACATCAGCAAATACGACATGTACAAATATGATGGTAAAAGTAATAGCAAATAAGCAGTTAGCGAAAATTTAAAAAAAAGAAAAAATACAGAAATGACAATGAGCATTATTACACTAAAAATGGAGCAATATGAATACCAATAGAAATAGTGCTATTGATAATAAACAATACCAGTACTTTACCTTTATTATCAACAATACAATTGTTCAAATGCAACAATAGATATACGTAATGATAACTTGAGATACGAAAGAATGCAGAAAAATGGAGGGGAAGAAAGAGAAGCAACCTTAACCTTGTAGATTGTTATAGTAACAATAGGTTAAGCTTTGTCAGTGTGCCATGTGTTATACCCAGTTTACCCTAGGGCAACAACGTTAATATATGTTTGATGAAACGTGATTATGTGCATGAGTGTATGTGTGCATATGTACTTGTATATGTACAGTATGTGCATGTGTGCTTGTACAGTGAATGTATATGTTCAGTATGTGTATATGTGTGTACAGCTAATGTATATGTACAGTATGTGTATACAGTATGTGTGTTTGAACAGTGAATGTATATGTACAGTATGTGTAAATGTGTGTTTGTACAGTGAATGTATATGTACAGTATATGTATGTGTGTGTTTGTACAGTGAATGTATGTGTAGTATGTGTATGTGTGTGTTTGTACAGTGAAAGTATATGTACAGTATGTGTATATGTATGTTTTTACAGTGAATGTATATGTACAGTATGTGTATACAGTATGTTTGTATAATGAATGTGCGTGTGGATGTACGAACTTTGAGTGTGTAAATATGTACTGTATTTATTTGTATATGTATGTGGGAGCGTAGGTACCTATGTATGTCTGTATGTATGTGTGTGAGTGTATGTGAATTTGCATGTACAATACATTTGACTCCCAGTGTGTGCGGGAGCCAGAGTACGGCCCCAGCCTCCCCGAGAACCCATCTCACAAACAGTAGGTGTGGTGCCCAGGGAACCAGGGGCCACCGCCCCCACGCAGCCAAGACGGACAGCGACAGGAACCCCAGAGCCTGGCCCACCGTGCCGCCCACAAGGGCCAGCAGCAGGCCGCAGACAGACGCACCCGGCAGAGGACAAGGCACGAGAAAAACAGGGGGAAGCCAGACCCCAAGCCAGCGAGAGACCACACCCCACACGGACAGAAAGGCGGGACGCCCCGCCCGAGGGGCCCGGAGACCCCCCGCAACCGGACGGGAAGACCGCCCCCGCCCCACCGGCAACAGGGCCCCCACGAGCCCCCCCCCACCCCCGGAGAGCGCGGCGAGGCCAGCCCACGGCCACCCCACCCAAGCCGGCCGCCACAGGACCACCCAGCACGGGGCCACAGGAACCACCCACCCCACCCGCAGGGACCCCAACGATGGAGATGGAACAACCAGCAACCGCCCCGCCGAGTCCCCCCCCCCGAGGTAGGGGAATAAATAAATAAAATAAATAAATACATAATAATAATAATAATAATATTAATAAAATATTTTTTTTTTAAAAAGGGGGGGAAAAATAAATAAATAAATAATTAAATCTATTTATAAAAATAAATAAATAAATAATAAAAAAAAAGAATTAAAAGAAGATCACAGACATGCTGACACACAAGGTCGCTACCCCAACAACTGGCTGACTCGCAGCACCTCGGAATACCCTGCAGCACCAAGCCACCACAGTAGACGCAGGGACCAGACCCAGCAGGTCCCAACCAAGACGGCCACCCGGAAGGGATGGACGGCGGGACCCAGGAGCTCCAGACACGCAGTCCGGATGCAGTAGCCTGAGGCGCCGACCCCCACCCGACAGGCAGGCCCAGAACGTACCCCCAGAAATATACATACATATATATATACATACACATAAACATACACATGTACACATACACACACATACACATGCATACACATACACATATATATACATACATACATACATACATACATACATACACACACACACATACACATACATATACACAGTTTGTCAGCCCCGACAACCACCACGCGCGCGCGCTGCCACCAGTCACAACATCAGCCACCCCCCTGCACCAGACCCAGCAGCCACGGGCGCCCACACCACAAACAAACGGCAGCAGAAACAGCAGCCACAACACCCACAGACAGCCAGCACCACCCAATCAAATCAAAGCGATCAAAAAATAAACCGCGACCGGCAACCACACGCCAACAGGATCACAGATACCAGCCAGCGCCAGCCCGCCAGCAAGCCCAAACGCCAACACGCAAACAAGAGACACCAACACCCCCCCCCCGCCAAAAGACCCCACCACCCCAACCCAAACCCGCACAAACACACCACCGCCCAAACAACCGAGACACAGTATCCAGACCAGACACGGGCGCCGCGCCGCCACCACATCAGGTCGCCAACAGAGACCCCACAGCGCAAGGTCGGGCCACACGGGCACGGACCCCACCCAACAGGAAGCGAGACCCGCGCGACGCCACACACAAATAAAAAATAAAATAAAATAAATAAATATATATATATACATATATACATACACATACATACACATACACATACATACATACATACACACATACACACATATATATATATATATATATATATACATACACATATATACACATTAAAAAAAAAAAACAAATAATAATAATAATAAATTAATAAAAGCCTGGCAGGCCACCAGAACGCAGTCCCCGGAATCCGCGCCGGCCGACGAGGCAATGAGGGGTGCGCCGAACCCCAACCCCCCCACATGCATGTGTACAAGGCCCCCAGAGTGTCTACTGTGTAGTTAAAATTAGGAGGTCAGCCATTACAGCCGACCTCCAGTCCCTATTGATGCGTGTACTGTAGCGTGAGTGAGATATGTATGCTTGTGGGAACTAATAATGCGATTAAAATTGGGGGACATCAAGGTCTTGGTGGGTCCCAACCAAGCCGAGCCCTCCAAATCCTAAGTGTCTAATATGCAGCTAAGATTGAGGGATGGCCGAGCAGGGGACAAGACAGGAGGACCGGAGCCCCATAGGAGTCATCCTCAACCCCCCGCCATGCCTCCCCGCAGGACAATCCCCCAAAGTCCTGTATTTGTGTGACTGTGTGTGCTATAAGTAGGAGGAGTAGAGGGCCCGGACATCCCCCCCCAGTCCATGCGGCCGACAACCAGGAACTACGGCCAGGAAGCCGCCCCCCCACGGCCCGTGACCCACACCAGACCACTTTAGCGTGACGTCACGCGAGCCCACCCCCTGCCAAACAAAGCCAGCCCCCGCCCGCCCCAACCCAACCCCGCAGAGCCCATACCAGCAACCAAACGCAGAAAAACTGCACAGCCCCATGCCCAATGCAAACACCGCATCCCGGCCATCCACACAGCAACGCACCCATACGAGTTCCGGCCAGGGGATGGTGCCCCCCAACTGGGGAAGAAGTCAATGCACCCCGTCCGCACGCCAGCCCCCAAACCAGCCGTCAAGCCAACGCCAGCCAGCCCCCACAACCCCACAAGCGCACAGATACCAGCCACAGTCCCCCAACCACTCCAACCCAACACAGCGACGCCAACCGCCGGCAGTACCACAGCAACCATCACCACCACCGCCCGTCCGCAGTACAAACACCCGCGGCCGCCGAAACCTGAAACAAAAAAAAGCGACCTACCCCGTAAACCACAACAACGCACACCCCCAGCTACCACAGAGGCCGCCAACCCACCTACCCCAACTCATCCACATACAGGCCAATCGATCCACCGGACATCCACACCCATACACACACCTACACATACATACACACATACATACACACATACACATATACATACATATATGTATATACACATTGATACACATACACACATGCATGCATATACACATACACACACACACACACATATATACACCTACATACATATACATATGCACACATATACACACACATACATACACCAAAACAAAACAAAAACAAAAACAAAAAATATAAAAAATAAAAATAAAAATAATAAATAAAATAAAATAAACCCTTTAAATAAAATAAAATAAAAATAAACATGAGGCCTGGTTGCCAACAGTGTCCAGCGCCACCAAACCCCGCAGCCATACCCGCACGTCCAGGCCCCCCCGCCCACCACCCACCAGGCACCCCATCCGGCAAAAAGCCATAAGGGCCCAGCCCCGCACCCACAGCCGGCATGCCATGGCATCTCTGCAGGCCTGGTGCCGCGATCAGCAATGCACACCGGGGCAGCGACACACACACATGTACCTACATACATACACACAGATTCCACCATACATACATACAAATGTACACACACACACATAGGTCCCTTTTTTAAGCAACAAAGTGGTAGTACATTACATCATCACCCGGGTTAGTTTTACCACAGAGAGTACATAATACAGTAAATTTAGTTTTGTTGGACTGGAAGCCAATATATATATTTTTTTCAAAATAAATTTAGTGTGGGGTTCATTAACACCAATCACCATTGTTGATGTTGTAATAAGTAAGACCTTGGCGTTCTGTTTAGGTTCATTTACCGGTACAAAATTGTACAAAAATAGTTTATTTTTTGTTGCGGTCTGGTGAGCTTGGAATGACAAGCATGTGTTCTGGGGGTTAAGGGTTTCCACCTGTCACTTGCGCGCCTCTGTTTTCTCATTTGGCACCAAAGGGCCAAATGCTGAGCGTTTATGACACATGGAGGGTAACCACTCAGCCCAGTGTAAAAAGGTTTTATTCTAATCCCCACTGAGTTTGAACCATTATGACCATCTTAACTCTTAAAGGCCTACCGAAACCCACTACTACCGACCACGCAGTCTGATAGTTTATATATCAATGATGAAATCTTAACATTGCAACACATGCCAATACGGCCGGGTTAACTTATAAAGTGCAATTTTAAATTTCCCGCTAAACTTCCGGTTGAAAACGTCTATGTATGATGACGTATGCGCGTGACGTCAATAGTTAAACGGAAGTATTCGGACACCATTGAATCCAATACAAAAAAGCTCTGTTTTCATCTCAAAATTCCACAGTATTCTGGACATCTGTGTTGGTGAATCTTTTGCAAATTGCTTAATGAACAATGAAGACTGCAAAGAAGAAAGTTGTAGGTGGGATCGGTGTATTAGCGGCTGGCTGTAGCAACACAACCAGGAGGACTTTGACTTGGATAGCAGACGCGCTATCCGACGCTAGCCGCCGACCGCACGGATGATCGGGTGAAGTCTTTCGTCCTTCCGTCGATCGCTGGAACGCAGGTGAGCACGGGTGTTGATGAGCAGATTAGGGCTGGCTAGCGTAGGTGGAGCGCTAATGTTTTTATCATAGCTCTGACGAGGTCCCGTTGCTAAGTTAGCTTCAATGGTGTCGTTAGCAACAGCATTGTTAAGCTTCACCAAGCTGGAAAGCATTAACTGTGTATTTACAGGTCCATGGTTTAATAGTATTGTTGATTTTCTGTCTATCCTTCCAGTCAGGGGTTTATTTCTTCTGTTTCTATCTGCATTTAAGCACGATGCTAACACGTTTGCTCTGTAGCTAAAGAGCTTTGCCGATGTATTGTCGTGGAGATAAAAGTCACTGTGAATGTCCATTTCGCGTTCTCGACTCTCATTTTCAAGAGGATATAGTATCCGAGGTGGTTTGAAATACAAATCCGTGATCCACAATAGAAAAAGGAGAGAATGTGGAATCCAATGAGCCAGCTTGTACCTAAGTTACGGTCAAAGCGAAAAAAGATGCGTCCTCCACTGCACTCTAGTCCTTCACTCTCACGTTCCTCATCCACAAATCTTTCATCCTGGCTCAAATGAATAGGGTAATCGTCGCTTTCTCGGTCCGAATCGCTCTAGCTGCTGGTGTAAACAATGGGGAAATGTGAGGAGCCTTTCAACTTGTGACGTCACGCTACTTCCGGTACAGGCAAGGCTTTTTTTATCAGTGACCAAAAGTTGCGAACTTTATCGTCGATGTTCCCCGACTAAATCCTTTCAGCAAAAATATGGCAATATCGCGAAATGATCAAGTATGACACATAGAATGGATCTGCTATCCCCGTTTAAATAAAAAATATTCATTTCAGTAGGCCTTTAAAAGGGAACTGCACTTTTCACAATCATTATGAAAGACAAGAACACAAATCTTTTTTATTTTTTATTTTTTTTTTAGGATTTTAAAGATTATAATAAACTATTTGAAGACGTGGCTAATGGGAGTCACTGTTGTAGCCTTCTAAAACAACTTCAAAACCCTCCGTTTGTAGTAACAGACACGTTCATAACAAGTGTACAATATTTACCTTATTTTGGTCCTTTTAACATTGCCGGAACTGATTTCCTCAGCACATTTATTTCTGTTTCCATAGCAGCGCACTTCCGGCATGTTGTAAACGCCTTATACCTGCAGCTATAGCCGCCCTAAACAGCAGGCCTGCCCGACCTGTCTGACAAGCTTGTAAATGTGTTGGTCATGTATGATGTATTTTTGTTATTTTTGTTTGTGATGTGTAATGTCTATTGTTTAAATATACGGCAGTGAAAATTAATTTCTCCAACGGGGACCAATAAATCTAAATCTAATCTAATCTTGTAATCGTGACAGACCAGGCAACAGACAACAAATACGACTATTTTTGGACAATGAGGATTTAACAACTTTATCTTTTTGAAGCTGAATAAAGGAAGAACTACTGCTTCTAGAAGAGAGCACGAAAAAGAGGGGGAAAATGTTGGAGCATACAAAAGTCAAGGGAGTGAGGTCGGCGTGACTTGACAGTGTAAATGTGAAACTTGGAGCCAAGCTATTTCGACCTAAATGTAGTGCTAATACTTTACAGATATTGTAATATGATTGTTATTGTTTTTTCAGTCAATACAGATTGGTGTCCTATCGCATTGTGTTGTGCATTAATACAAACTGAAACGCGATTCGAGTGCTGAAGTAGAAGCTAACTTATCTCTTGTCGTAGTTAGCTTTTACGGCTAATACGGAAGCATGGCGATGTGTTACTCCGCTGAAAAAAGCGCTCCTCCATGTTCACTCTTACCATAACAATGTCGCTAGAGCCTGGTTATTATACAGGTTACGGAACGTACATGAAGCATTGTCGATGGTTTCTGAATCCATTTTTAAAGCGATTTAAAGGTAGAATTGATGGCTCCCATTACCTGCTTTGCTATCCACCTAGAACAGTGGTTCTTAACCTTGTTGGAGGTACCGAACCCCAGCAGTTCCATGTGTGCATTCACCGAACCCTTCTTTAGTGAAATTTTTTTTTAATTCAAGACAAAGTTGTTGTTTTTTACTGGTGCACAAAATGAACCACAACAAATTACACACCTGCAAATCAGATGGAAAATTAGAGGGAACATTGTTTAGGGGTATCCATAATACGCCGATAGGGAAAAGTTTTTATTTACACGATGAGTCGGGTGTGTCTTGACCTCCGCCGAACCCCTGAGGCCGACTCACCGAACCCCTAGGGTTAGATCAAACCCATGTTAAGAACCACTGACCTAGAAAAAGCGGATTTTTACATGTTTTATAGACTGCAAAAAAAACAAAAAAACTTTTGTCTTCTTGTTTCTCATAAGGATTGTGAATAAAAGGCAAAATAAAAAAGTGCAGTTCTCCTATTAAGAGATTTAACACCTTTATCGAAAGTGATCATTTCACTTTTTTAAGGCTCCACATGATCGCTTTTGTTTAAGTTTAATCAGCGCGGCACTAGAAACCCTGCAGTACTAAGGCTGAAACGACGCGTCGACGTAGTCGACGTCATCGGTTACGTAAATACGTCGACGCCGTTTTTGTGCGTCGACGCGTCGCATAATGACGTCACACTACCGTCATGGCGAAGCGCAAAGCAGACGATCAAAGCAGACGATGCGAGCGAGGGGGAAAAATCACGCCAAAAGTCGTCAAAAGTGTGGGAGTATTTCAATAAACGGCCTAATGTTGTTGTATGCACGCTGTGTCGAGCGGAAATGGCCTATCATAGCAGCACAACGGCTATGAACGAACATTTGAAAAGAAAACCATCAACTATTCAATCGTCCGCGCGAGTATACGTTGTCATCATTACACAAAAACATGAATGTGTCATTTGTATCTGCTAGGGGTGTAACGGTACGTGTTTTGTATTGAACCGTTTCGGTTCGGTACGGGGGTGTACCGAACGAGTTTCTAAGCTAAAGCTAAAGTCTTAACAAGCTGCTTTGCTCCTACTGCTTCTTTCTCAGCACACAGCATTGTCCCACCCACACAACCATCTGATTGGTACACACAAAGCATTATCAGCCAATCAGCAGTGCGTATTCAGAGCGCATGTAGTCAGCGCTTCAGCGTGGAGCAGATAGGTGTTTAGCAGGTGAGCATCAGGCAGCGGACTCTCCCCAAATGATAATAAACACCTCCCAGTCAACTACTAGTAACATCACTATGAGCCCGTTGACCTTCTAGAAACTTAAACTGCAGCTCAGCTCACTCGCAGTCCTGGCTTGAGGTGAAGGCTAATTAGCTCTCAGTTCCAGCCACACCGACCCCTTCTGAGCGCCTATTTTCAGCTGCTGGGAATATTGTAAACAAGAAAAGAAGCAGAGCATGTAGACATGCTAACCTTTCATCATTACAACTGTTAGTCACTCACTGGAATGAGTAGAATTGGTTATTGTGTACTGTGTTGGACTGGATGTTTATTTTGCACATTTTAAAAGCAATACTTAATGTTTACAGTGCTCCAGAATATTTAGATTGGCACTTTTTTGTATTGGATGATTATCTTTATTTTTGCACATTTTAGCAAATAAGCAATACTTTCACTTTTGTTGAAATGTTTACACTGTTGTTACAGAATATTTCGTTTTGCACTTTTTTGTATTGGATGTTTATCTTTATTTTTGCACATTTTAAAGCAAAATAAGCAATACTTTTACTTTTGAAATGCTTATACTATTGCAGAATATTAAGATTTGCAGTGGATGTTGACTTTTATATTTGCACATTAAAAAGCAAATAAGCTACATTTAATGTTGTTAAATGTTAAAAGTTTTAAATGTTTACATTGTTACAGAATATTTAGTCATGTTGTTGTCAATGTTGAATGAGTAGCCATACTTCTTTTTTTTTGTAAATAAAAGCCATGCCTTTTGAAAAAACTGACCTACATTTATTTTTTCATCTTCATTTTGAATAAAAAAATAATCGGTAAAAGGAAAAATAATCTATAGATTAACCGATTAATCGAAAAAATAATCTATAGATTAATCGATAGAAAAATAATCGTTAGCCGCAGCCTTATGCAGTACTATTATTAGCATTCTTACAGCTGCCTGTTAAGTAGGGATGATGTTTGATAAGAAATTATCGAATCCTCTTATCGAACCGATTCCTTATCGATTCTCTTATCGAGTCCAGATAGGTTGTTGTATATGGAAAAAAACACACAATATTTGGTTTAACAAAAGCTCACTTTTATTATATAAGAAAACAATTTAATCTAATAAATAAATAAATATTGACTGTTACCCCCCTAAAAAAATAAAATAAAATAAATAAACATTGACTGTTGTTACCCAAAGTATATTAAGTGGGATTTTTCAGAAAAACAAATATATACAGTAACACAAAAACAACCTGTCTCTGTGATCACTATAGGTGTATAAATAATAATATAGTGTTAAATAAAATCAGTCCCTTGGGCACAAAACTGGAAATAATACAGCTCTCCAAAAAGTGCAATTCTGCTGCTATTTGACATAACTGTTTATGATGCTTTGACATTTTTGCACTTTAAAGAAAGAAAGAAAATTCCATGAAGAGAAAAGTTGTTTGCAAATGTGGTTACACTGCTAAAAAATGAAAAGTTAAAGCTAAAAAAAGAAATACACTTTATTGAGTTAACATTATTTCTTTATAGGGGGAAAGATGTTATGAGTTAGGGGATATAACAACTACACTACCCATCATGCAACGGGAGTGACGAGCATTCGCGGTAGCCCCGAAAAGTGTTGTTGCATGTCGTCACCCGTGAAAGTAAACGTCAAGAACTCAGCCAACACGCCTCGTCTGCATTATTTATAATTAGACAGACAACACATATACAGTGTGAAAAACAAAAGTTAAAAAAGGGAGATGTGTTGTGTATATATATGTATGTGCTGCGGTTGCTTTAAGAACGTTGCGCCAGCTGCCGTAAAGGAGGTGCGTTGCTAGCCTGGTTGCTATGTTTCCGGTGGGTCGTAAAAGTGTTCTTCATGAGTTTGTACCCTGCTCAAATCTCTCAGTAAAGTTATTCATTGGATTATACCTTTTGTTTTGAACTTTATTACACCTTTGAGCGCTTTTTCCCGTCCATTGTTTTCCTGCTTTCGCTATCTGCGCCTAATGACTGAGCTACGTGACGCCATTTCTTGTGATGTCACACAGAGCATTTCTGGTCGGGACGGGATTCGTTCTGAGGGATTCGAATAAAGAACCAACTCTTTTCTTTACTATAGTGGTCTCGATAACGGGTACCGGTTCTCAAAAAGGGATTCGAGTCCGAGGACTCTGTTATTTTCTTATCGAACAACCGGGAAAACCGGTTTCGAGTATCATCCCTACTGTTGAGTGCAACAAATAGAAACAGTTTATGTAAATTATTGGAAAATAATTCCCCAACCTTATAAGTCAGGGAATTTATAAAAGTAAAAGTCAAACATTTCTAGCTGGGTGTGAAGTTTGGGCTTGGGAACAAAGAATTGCTTCTCTAGATTGAAGTGTCACACCACTTTAGTATTTTCTCCTTTGTCCTTCACCCAACTTTTACAGCCTGATAAACACTTAAGGAAGTGATCTTCAATTGTGTGCTTTACAGGGAGGGGATTGAAGAACAGGAAAACAAACTGCCTGTAATGTACATTCTAGTCAGAAAAAGAATAAAACACCCCGCACTCCTCACAAAACCTCAAACACATGTTTATGTGCTGACTTTTCTGTCAGTAAGTTGCACAGCAGCGCTAGTAATATGTTAATTTGGCCTCCCTGTCAGAAGCATGACCATACATGATACATGGTGTAGACTGAACAAAGCACGTCACATTCACACACTCCTCTATTGCAAACCTTTCCTCTATCAGGTCTCTATTGCAAACCTTTCCTCTATCAGGTGGAATAAATTACCAATCATACAGTGAGCCAATAAAGTTGTCAATATATGACGTTCTCATACACCCAGTAAGACAGTTCATTGACACTTGGTGGACGATTTTTTTTTCCAATGACAAGTAGAGGGAAGGTAACAAAACGGCACTTTCCATTTTGTGCTGAACACATGTTACTCTCTTTACTGAGCTACGGTAATTGTTGGAGAAAGGGGGGCGGGGGGGACGCCCCAATATATTACTTCCCTAGCAACTGTTGCTGTTTAGGGAGTTTCCGAGCAGTGGACCAGCCCTTGACTCTCATGTATCTGCTAACTATAATTAGCCAACCATTCGCAACAGCTCCCCTCCAGTCACTTTGCAAGCTCATTATGCTGATGATGCACATGGCTGCTGTGAACCTTTATCAGCTCCATGCCAACAGATGTGCCGATGTTTTGACAACATAAAGGTGTGTGCAGCATCTCAGAGGCGCTCTTGTTCTGGGATTCTTGTGTAGTGGGTGTTTTCTATGTGGGATGGTCACAGCTGCCGGCTCTGATCGGAATAGAGGCTCTTTGTGTAGGCTCGCGTAGGACCTCAAGTACTCCCTGTCCCTCTACTGAGGCAGCCTGTGCCAGGCTGAGAACACATGAACAAGTGTGGCGGCTGGCTAGGCGGGCGGCGTGCTTGCGTAACAGTTGTGTGCATGGTGAGGGCAAGCAGTAGTGACAGATGCAGGCCTGGTGTCGAGTGTGCTACCTCATGTGTGGATCATATAGGCTGCGGGGACTTGACACTGGTCTGGCTCTCAGAATAAAACGTAGCTATGTGCAACACATGCTTTTTTAGATGTGCGCTAAGAATAAAGCATATGTAGCAGATGGGACATGTGAATGACTCTATGCCATACTTGTATAAGATATGAGGTAGGAATTTGACTAAATTTACTTGATCAACTGCAGTAAAAATCTATTCATCCATCAGTTTTGTATTCGTATACATTTTGTAATGATTTTTAAGTAAAGAAAGTGTATTTTTTCCCCCACAAAGTATTTTACTGCAATTTAAAAAAATGTAAAAACTTTTTCAACCAAATGTTGCAACAGAGGCAGCAGTGCCTCTGCTGGTGGTAGCTTAGTACTTAACTTAATTTTGCATGCATTGCTTCAACAAAGTCTACATATTTCTAAAGAATCAACAATTCCTTATTTATTATGCCCATCCCTTATGTGAGTAGGGGACTCTTTTAGAATGTGACTGAAAAACAAACAAAAAAAGGAAAACACAAGGAGGGGAAAAGAGCCACTCCCAAACTATGCTCCTGTAAGGGACGCAGTGTGGGATGAGTTAAAAACAAAAAACAAAACCTCAGCAAACGTATAAGTGTAAGCACACATTACGACATACAACTCGAGACTTGCAATGGGGGGTTGTTGCGGCGCAAGCAGCCAACCGCAGCCAGAAACCATGCAGCGTGGGACGGCATAGGATGGGTGCGTGTTTGTGTAGTGTCCATCAGCCTGGACTGGCATCACAATTTTGGTATGGGGTGGATACCGAATTTGGTACTTTTTTGGCACCAACCAATCGATTATTTCCCCCACCTCTACTACGGTATCTTCTAACAGACATTTTCGCCAATGTTTGATCAAGATAAAAATGCTAACAGCTGATCACCATGATCAGACTCAAATTAATCACGATAAACCATCATAATGTAATGTTGTAACAAATAATATTTCTATTAAATAGGCTTTACTTTGCATTTTAATTAACATGGGATTATTTTTTGTATTTAGAAATAATAGTACCAACTTTTTTTTTTTTTTTTTTTTTCTCCAACATTTGTGGCACTGGCGTGGCGCCCCCTGATGGACGGCACCCTTAGCATTTGCCTATACGGCCTATGCCACGGACCGGCCCTGCCGGTACCAATCGGGCTGCGGACCGGTGGTTGGTGACCACTGATCTAATGTCTTGGACTGGAACTGTAATTGCATGTTAATGTCATACTTGCAAATGAGAAAGACTTAACCAGGCAGCAGTTAGTTGTAATGATCTTATTTTTAAATATTGCAATTAGGGCTGGGCGATATATCGGTATACGCGATATATCGTGGGTTTGTCTCTGTGCGATATAGAAAATGACTACATCGTGATATATTTAACTGCTGGCATTACACAACAGGCTCTCCTCGCTCTTTCCTGTGTCTCCTTCTCACAGACAGCAAGCGCACCTTCTTACACACGTCACATACTGTCACGACATACGTCACATTTGTATACGCCCAGCGCAGCAAAGCGGTAGCAGCATGGGTAACGTTAGCTGTGATTTCTAGCGCAGCTGTGCGAGCGGTAATACGAGAGAGAGAAGGTGCGAATCTGGTAACAAATGAAGGAATAGTAAATTCCCCTAAAAAACAGCAGGGGGTCCATCGTCTGGCGGTGGTTTGGCTTCAAGTGGGAATATGTCGAACAGACAACCGTAATTTGTCAAGTGTGGGGCAAAAGCGTTGCTATAAAAAGTAAAATTACTGCTAATATGTAGCATCATTTGAAAAGTCACCTGCTAGAGAATGAAGGGTGCTTACTCCGCATGTCAACATTTCCGTTCGGTGCCACACGCCCACACCATCAAAATGCAGAGGCAAACATTTCCAGAACAACACCGTATGAAAACAACTGTGATTTTTTAGTTGTGATTTCCTTCTCTGCTTGAAAGTTTTAAAGTAGCATATATTAAAGGCCCACTGAAATGAATTTTTTAAAATTTAAACGGGGATAGCAGATCCATTCTATGTGTCATACTTGATCATTTCGCGATATTGCCATATTTTTGCTGAAAGGATTTAGTAAAGAACATCGACGATAAAGTTCGCAACTTTTGGTCGCTGATAAAAAAAGTCTTGCCTGTACCGGAAGTAGCGTGACGTCACAGGTTGAAAGGCTCCTCACATTTCCCCATTGTTTACAATGCAGCGAGAGCGATTCGGACCGAGAAAGCGACGATTACCCCATTAATTTGAGCGAGGATGAAAGATTTGTGGATGAGGAACGTGAGAGTGAAGGACTAGAGTGTAATGCAGGATGTATCTTTTTTCGCTCTGACCGTAACTTAGGTACAAGGGTTCATTGGATTCCACACTTTCTCCTTTTTCTATTGTGGATCACGGATTTGTATTTTAAACCACCTCGGATACTATATCCTCTTGAAAATGAGAGTCGAGAACGCGAAATGGACATTCACAGTGACTTTTATCTCCACGACAATACATCGGCGAAGCTCTTTAGCTACGGAGCTAACGTGATAGCACATCGGGCTTAAATGCAGATAGAAATAAACCCCTGACTGGAAGGATAGACAGAAAATCAACAATACTATTAAACCATGGACATGTAAATACACGGTTAATGCTTTCCCGGCTGGCGAAGCTTAACAATGCTGTTGCTAACGACGCCATTGAAGCTAACTTAGCAACGGGACCTCACAGAGCTATGCTAAAAACATTAGCTATCCACCTACGCCAGCCCTCATCTGCTCACCCGTGCTCACCTGCGTTCCAGCGATCGTCGGAGCGACGATCATAGATGCGGCCGGCGGCCCGGAGACGGAGGAAGTCAAGGTGAGGTCGGCGGCTAGCACGTCTTCTATCCATCTCAAAGTCCTCCTGGTTGTGTTGCTGTAGTCCGCCGCTAATACACCGATCCCACCTACAACTTTCTTCTTTGCAGTCTTCATTGTTCATTAAACAAATTGCAAAAGATTCACCAACACAGATGTCCAGAATACTGTGGAATTTTGAGATGAAAACAGAGCTTTTTGTATTGGATTCAATGGTGTACCAATACTTCGGTTCAACGATTGACGTCACGCGCATACGTTATCATACATAGACGTTTTCAACCGGAAGTTTAGCGGGAAATTTAAAATTGCACTTTATAAGTTAACCCGGCCCTATTGGCATGTTTTGCAATGTTAAGATTTTATCATTGATGTATAAACTATCAGACTGCGTGGTCGGTAGTAGTGGGTTTCAGTAGGCCTTTAATGCCGTATGAAGAATAATGTTTTAATGTAGACACATAGAATCATCATATTGCTGTGATTATATGCATCAAGTGTTCATTCAAGGCTAAGGCAAAATATCAAGATATATATCGTGTATCGCGATATGGCCTTAAAATATCGCAATATTAAAAAAAAAAGGCCATATCGCCCAGCCCTAATTGCAATAAAAAAATGAGGAATGTCAGAGCAACTCATTGCAGCAATTAGGATAAGGATGTTTGGCTTTGGGTGAGTACCGGTAGATGTATTCTGGGGCTTTTCTACTCTTAATTGTTCTTTCTTGGTCCTCAAATTGATCATATTTTTGCCTTGCAGAGCGGAAAGCTTCTCCAAGATGTTATTCGGTTTGCGATTAATTTCTGAAATTGGCACAGTCTGAGTGCTTACCCATCCCATCAATCAAGACGGGCAGTTTCTGGGTACCTTGAACAGCAACCTTTGTCTTCCGAATTTGTCGATACACCAGGGCAACACTCAATCCAATCAGCAGATGCCCTGTTATCATTGTACCGAATAGGTAGATTACTTCAATTTCCACAACGGAAAAAATCGGCAGATTCTTGACTTCTCCCACATGTCCATCATGTATCCATTACAGATTGTAAAGTACCGTTGAATAAATTGAGATTAGACTACCCATTAAAGTTTCATGTTAAAATTGCGTCTGTTTTAAAGGGTATGAATTGTTGTAAGAGCATAGGAAGTGTTGTGTGTTGTGTGTTGTGTGTTGTGTGTGTGTGTGTGTGTGTGTGTGTGTGTGTGTGTGTGTGTGTGTGTGTGTGTGTGTGTGTGTGTGTGTGTGTGTGTGTGTGTGTGTGTGCGCGCGCGCGCGCGCGCGCGCGTCTTATAAAGATGTTGCATGCAAATCAATTTCATAGGAATCATTACATAAATAGTGTCCCTACTTCGCCGGAAATTTACATTACACACACACACAGTGAGTCTGGAACGTAATGTCTGCGATACTCGAGGAGACATTGCAATGTAGGGTCTGTTTGCAAACTTGACACGGATGCCTAGAGGGCGCTAACTTTCCAATGTAACTACATCATGCGTAACACGTACATGCACATTAGCTTTTTGTGTTGTGAGCTAATGATAGCGATTTGGTTAGCTAATTTAATCATTGAATGTACTGCCTATCGCAATGACATGACTGCGAATTGTTAGTTGCTTCTTTTCTCTTGGACTGCTTTTGTGTGTGTGCACATACTCCCTGCGTGTATGTGAGGCGATACAGCAGCGAATGACAAGTCTGAACGCCAAACAAATTCCACGTACCGACGACCATTTTTAGTCATTGTGGAAAAATATAGACACTTAAATAAAACCCTCTTACTGACGACCATTTTTTGTTTAATATAATACGTCATTGTGAAAAATACATTAACACAATATATGTTCTGTTAAACTGCTACCAATAACAACATGTCTAATGAAGGTTCTCATTCATCCAGGTCATTGTCATCTCAGGGCATTCAATCGATCGCAATTGGACTGCTTGATGGGTCTTGGAACCTGGAGTTTTGGCACCAGCCGCTAGACTAGATCTGACCAATCTAAATCTATGAGCCCGAACTGATGAAGCCTACACGGATGAGCAGGGAAACGTCTTCCAAGACAAACCAAGCAGTCAAGTTACGATCGATTGAACGCCCTGAGATACTAACAATAACATAACATGGCTTGTTATAGTTTTTCGGTTTGAAAAATGTAACTGTGAGCAAGTTGCAAACAGCCCCTTTAGATAACAGCAGCAATTATTACTCATTTTCTTTAAAGATCTGTCAGTAAAGTGTCACAAGTTCCAACATACACCAATTAATAGTTATCTTACAGAAAATCCAATCAGCCTATCGACATATTTATTTATTGTATAATAAAACCTATTTTTCGTAGCGATGCTGCGATTCCTACATTTAGTAGATGGTATAGCGGGTTTGAAAAGTAGACAAATATCGTCACGTCACGATGTGCCATGCTGATAAGACTACTTAAAGAAGACCGAATGCTGCTATTTAGGAATAAAAGTTTTAGGGAGCTGCACACTTACACAACTAAATTATTTTTTATTTATTGTATTTTTTTACCTAGCAACTGAACATGTTATGTCACATTGTTTTCAGGTGGGTGTGTGGCAGGCTTATAAAGATGTTACATGCAAATTAATGTCATAGGAATCATAAAATAACGTGTGCACGCGTACCTTGTTTGATTCCGTTAAATGTTTGCTTATTTTTGTTTGTAAATATCTATCCATCCATTGCCTACCACTTGTCCCTCTCCGGGTCACATGGGAGTGGCCTATCTCAGCTGCACTCGGGCTGAAGGCAGGGTACACCCTGGACAAGTTGCCACCTCATCACAGTGCTGTTTGTAAATATATATGTTTAATATGTATTGTGATGAAAATGAAAATAAATACAACGCAGCATTATTTTCAAGTCCATGCTTTAAAATGCCTCTGGATTTTTGAAAAGCCTTTGTTTATATTGCATGAATGCATGTGCCCACGCACTTTGACAATAGTGCAACTGAAAGTGGGCTGATTACAGGCAGCTGTCATGTACGATTTATTATTGTTTTCCAAACTGGCATGACTTTAGTGGAAAGGATCGACAAGAATGCAGGCCTTTTTCCCCTCATGGAAACAGCTTGATTGAACACATACGTCAGCAGAGTATGCTGGAATATTCTCATAGTTGTTAGAACTCTTATCATAGTGTGTTAAATTGTCAATGACCCTTCCCCTCCTTCATACACCCTCACAGCTCATCAGCTTAATCATCATCATCTGCTATGCCGCATCCCACTATGGAGGTTACTCGGCTGTCGCCATCTGCGAGATGGTCTTCGCCATGGTCTTCTTTGGCATCTTTATGATGGAGCTGGACAAGCAGATTCAAGTAGTCAACTGGATGTGGAGTGTAAGTGTAACTGCCATACATGCACATTGACACACTTGTGCAAAAAACCTCACCTTCTGCTTTTTTCCAGGATCTCTTCAGGGCCGGCATTGGTGCAATCCTTTACCTCATCACTTCGCTCGTGTGTGTGATTGGAGGATCCGGGGACGGCGCTCGCATTGCAGGCGGGGTCAGTGAAGCTGATGCTCATACTCTCATAACTACAATGCATTGCAGCATTGTCATCTCGACTATTTTTTTTCCCTCCATGATTAATTCAAAGTCCATTCCTTAATACAAACATATTAAGGAATGGACCAAATATAAACAATCAAACAATAGTTAATTAGTTATTAACTGTTTTGCTATTAATACTACTGCTGTCAAGATATTATAAAAAATTGAGCGATTAATTAATTTTAATCTGTAATTAATCCAATCCCTTTTTTATTCTCACCTAAAAGCGCTGCAAAAATCCCTTCACTTGAGGTAATTGAATTAATTACATTATTATACAGAGATGTATAACCAGAAAATGTGGCTTTACAATTGTTTTTTTTTTTTACACACTTGAATAGATGCAGTATGTTTTGTTTGCTACAATAAAAACATCAGGTCCAAATAAAGTGCTAAAATTATCAAAAACACATTGTCTGTGTGGAATGGAGACAACGTGTCTGTGATGTGGACGTACTTCAATATGTCCAAGATGGACTCTCAGACATTGATCTGCAAAGTGTGTCAAGAGGGCACGGGAGGGGGGCCTGCTGGTTTTCAAAGGAGGGAAAGTGCCAGCAGGGGTTGCTGCGCAAGGCTAATGTGACTTTTGTGTCGCAGCACACGCTTATGTAAGTTAGCGACAGAAGTCAAGAGTCTCCAAACATGAGTATAGTCTCCAATAACACCAGGAAAAAAGATGTTAGATTTGTCACGAGTAATTTTTAATAAAGAAAAAGACCTTAACAGGGTTGGAAAAGCCTCCAGATCAACTCGGAAAAACGGAATTAAAAAAAGTTGATATTTTAAAATCGCTGATTCGTTCATTTTGCTGTCAATCTATGAGGGATTCCACCTCAAACAGATCATCCAGTTAGCGTCCAGGCTGCCCGAGGTTAGTCCACCGTCTATAGCAGACCTGGGCATTCTGCGGCCCGTGGGCCGCATCCGGCCCTTTGTGCGTCCCTGTCCGGCCCGCGTGAGGCCAATTATAAATTACAAAATACATTTAAAAAAGTATCTATGTCGAGTGTGCAATACAACGGTGCTGCTTTTGTTTTGAAAATCGTTATTTGTATTACTTCCGTGTGGACGTATGCGTGTGCGTGATTGTGAGTGAATGTGAACAGCTGCAATCATAAAATAACAAAATAAAGTTGAAAAAACATCTATGTCGTGCGCGCAATACAACTGTGCTGCTTTTATTTTGAAAATTATTATTTATGGGCGTGTGTCCGTGTGTAACCTGCGAGTGAAGGTGCACATGCAGCGACAAGTGATGCACGGTTTACACCCGAGACGCTAAAAAGAGAAAAGTTGATGAAGAATGGCGTGTTTCCAACAAGACATGGACTGCAAAGCAACGTTCCCTCTAAGGTGCGTGCCTGCGCAATTGCACACTGCTCAAGCGTCTGCTGCGCGCAGCAAATATATGCCGCGCACCAAATCAAATCCCATCTGAATTCTAAACAAAATAAACATATTTATTCTATGTAATTTTGCGATGCAACTTTGAGTGACAGTGACAACAAGCGGCCCTAACGGTGTTCGTCAACACCGTTCAATTGAACACCGTTCAATTATTGTAACGTCTATCGAGATGCTTCGAGGACAGGAATTATATCGATCACTTTATTGAGCAAAACTGTTTATATTCGGACATAACCACACCAAAAACATGAGTAAAACAATTCTATCTCGAAAAACTAGTCATTTTCTGCCGTACAAACCAGGCCAAAACCAACTTGTCATCTGTCACCAACACGCATAGCACTAAACCACTGGTGCGTTTATGGCCACACAAAAAGTCGGACAACTCAAACACCACACAAAGTTACACTATGACTCCTCATACGTGTGCTTATTTTACTGTCATTTATTATTAATGTTAATTTATTTATATTAGTCATGGAATGCTGTTACACACACTATGTTGAAGTATTACTATTATTATTAATTATTATTATTATTATTTATCTTACGGTATACATCAAAAATAATATTGAGCAAAATTTAATTGAAATATTGTCGATGTGGCCCTCCAGCAGTGCTCGGGTTGCTCATGCGGCCCCCGGTAAAAATGAATTGCCCTCCCCTGGTCTATAGACTCCCAGAGACGCTCAGTATCCGATGGGTGGGACAAAGTCAAGCATTTATCTAATGACTGTTTAGTTTTGGTTTGAACAACCCACTATAAGCTCCCCTATTGACTTCTTCTTTGGAACGCGTCGACTCAGTTTCTTGGGCTATTCTGTATTTGGCCTATACTTTATTTGAATATTATAAAAGATATTAAATTATATTATTTATTTTTTTATAAAAATATATTTTTATAATTTTATGATTGTTTTATTTGAAAGAAAATTATTAATTTGTGCAATTGCAATGCCTTGATTGTAGTGAGGTTCGTACACAGTCATAGCCATACATACAATGGTAATAATTGACATAATTTATTTCCGTGTTTCGATTTTCAGCCTTCGTTTCCTGGTTTTTGGGTTCAGAGAAGAATTTTAATTTTGGTGTACCCCCAAATATGATACAAAGAAAGTACAAAGTCCGCTTAAAGGTGCCATGTATAATAATGTGGCCAGAAATGTTACTTCAATCACGGTCAAAATTCTGTAGTCCCCTCCCACTCTCCGTGACTGAGGTTGCCAGATACAAAGTCGAATCCAAAGGAACTTCAAATGGCAATCGACGAGTCTTACGTTGTAGATTTCTCGTTTGCGGTAGAAAATGGATGGATGGATGCTTCTTGCAAGATGGTTTACTAAGTAATTATGCCACATTTTACTGATGTCAATTAGCCAAATGTATTTCTAAAGTTACGCAGCAATATTTTCGGCGGGAGTCGGGACAGATTGTTAGAGTTAAAGTACCAATGATTGTCACACACACACCAGGTGTGGTGAGATTATTCTCTGCATTAGACCCATCACCCTCTGGGAGGTGAGGGGAGCATTGAGCAGCAGCAGCGGTGGCCGCGCCTGGGAATTTTTTTTGGTGATTTACTCCCCAATTTCAACCCATGATGCTTGGCATTACCCTGCTAAAATGTCTAGTTTGACCGCACGGACCACCATCGAAATAATTATATATAATAATATATAATATATTGTATAGGCCTACTTTGATGGTAAGCCAAGGCCAACAGTAAAATTACCGCCACATTTCGTTTAGCATGACTCCATGTTGCATCCAACCTGACGCACTGCATTCTCTTCCATGTACGCACATCACCATCTTCTATGATTCTATGAGCCAACCCATGTTACGCATAAATCATATAGCCTACTACCATGTCAATACACAACGTAGAAAATCATTACATGTAATGCATTATATTGTGCCAAGCAAATACCACCCCATATGTGTTTGATGCACATACAGTACCAGAAACCGCATGTAGCCATGCTAATGTTGGAACGCATTTCCTCAACGTATCAGCATATTGAGAACAAAATAGGCACTGACACTACCAATATCCACATAAGTTTTATTTGTTGAAAATATATTTTGCCCTGTCAGTTGGATGACACATCAACATACAGGCTAACGGGCATATATTTCCCCCGTTAGCCTACACCAGGGATCGACAACCTTTACCACTCAAAGAGCCATTTTGATCCGTTTCACAAATTAAAGAAAACAATGGGAGCCACAAAACTCTTTTGAAATTTAAAATGAAATAACACTGCATAGAAAGTTTTTTTTTTGCTTTGTGCTATGTATAAACCAGGGGTCTCAGACACGCGGCCCGCACCTTAATATGAAAATGTAATGTTAGTGCGGCCCGCGAGTTTTATATGAATGCCGCTTGACAGCAGTATCGCGCATATTAGTAAGAGTGTTAAAGTTGTTTATATGGTCACCCTCAGTGTGACCTGTATGGCTGTTGACCAAGTATGCCTTGCAGTCACTTACGGGTGTAAGCAGAGGCAGCATACAACATGTGACTGGGCCGGCACGTAGATAGTATGGGGAAAAAGCGGACGCGACGACAGGTTGTAGAGGACGCTAAAGGCAGTGCCATCAGGGCATGCCCTCAATATTGTTGTCCGGGTGAAAATCGGAGAATGTTTGCCCCGGGAGATTTCCGGGAGAGGCACTGAAATCCGGAAGTCTCCCGGAAAAATCGGGAGGGTCGGCAAGTATGCAGCTGAGCCGCATCAGAGTGATCAAAGAGCCGCATGTGGCTCCGGAGCCGCGGGTTGCCGACCCCTGGCCTATACAGTATGTCGATGTATCATTGACCGGGCTAGCATGCTAAGCTACATTAGTGTGATGGTGCTTCGCTCCTAAGCATACTAGCAACATACTAGCTTTGTTAGACAAGGTCATATACTGTATTGGACAATATAGTTTACATACGAAATGTCCGTTTCCATTTATTACAAGTGATAAGAAAACGTAAATGCCTTACTTACCTATCAAGGAGGAAATGAGCAAGTTTGGCGTCAGATGAAAGAATCTTCTCCACATTCAATCGTCTCCATCTTTCAAAGGCATCCCCGATACAAATCCTCGTTTCGTTCCTGGCTTTGTCATGAATAAGTTGAGAATCGTAACAACGTCTTTTAGATTTACTAAGGTCTGGTTTAGTAACTTTACCAGTGGCAGTAGCTCGACAAAGGTGGCGGTGTGTAACTGGCAACCTGGATGTAATACACTCACATACTTTCTAATTGGTCAAATGGTGGAGGGCGGGGCATCGAAATGAAAACAATAACAAGATTTCAGGGCTTTTAATCTAATTTTGAAATGAGCATATCCCGGCTGAACTACTGTAATCAGTTATAGATGTATTCGAAAAGAACATGATTTGTTAATGCATTTTGATGCATCAGGGTCGTTTCTTGAAATGAAATGATTACATATGGCACCTTTAATGTTGCTCACGCCATTTCTCAGTTGCATCTATCCATTTTCTACCGCTTGTCCCTTTTTGGGCTCGTGGGGAGTACTGGAGCCGATGTCAGCTGCATTCGGGCGGTAGGCGGGGTACTCCCTGGACAAGTCGCCACCTCATCACAGGGCCAACACAGATAGACAGTCAACATTCACACACTAGGGCCAATTTTAGTGTTGCAAATCAACCTATCCCCAGGTGCATGTCTTTGGAGGTGGGAGGAAGCCTGAGTACCCACAGTAACCCACACAGTCACGGGGAGAACATGCAAACTCCACACAGAAAGACCCCGAGCCCGGGGATTGAACCCAGGACCTTTGTATTGTGAGGCACATGCACTAACCTCTGTTTCACCGTGCTGCCCCATTTCGCAGTTGCTTGTGTTAATAGATGCATTAGAAGGGGAAAAAAGCATTTTCTACTATACACTAAAAACAAGACAACATTCAAACTTATACGAACAATAAACACATTTCTAATATCTTTATTATTTTACATTTTACACACTATTGGATATAATTAATCCTATCCCCAAGTCTCAAACGAGTGAGACCTCTTTTTTGTTGTAGCTACATATTATATTTGTGCCGCATGGCGGTACTGTTTCTCTCAGTCAAGCACAAGAAGAAGGTGAGGCAAATAACAGTCCTTTTATGTATTTTTTAAAACTTTTTAAACATTTGGTCTGTGTGTAGTATTAATCAGTTTATCCTGATTTGTCATGTGTTCAAGGTTCCTTCCCTCAAAGGAGTTTTACCTCGCCTCCTGGCCAAGTGATTGCTCATTAGGGGCTCAGTTGATTCTCTTGAATTTGTGAAGAGCGCAGTTCTAGATCTCCTCCATGTGTAAAGTCTCTTGGGATAACCTCTGTTGCAATTGGTGTAATATAAATAAAATTGGCTTGTTCAAGATCTGCCAAGATGTTTAGAGTACAGCAAAACTTAATATTTCCAGCCATTATGAATACATTCGATAAATAAATAAAATTAATTAGAGGATGGGAACTTGTAACCTGACTCTCGCCAGATCCTTGTAGTTCGCTGAGCCGAGCTCAGGGAACTTGTTTAAAAAAAGGCAGCATGTGGTACAAAGTATTTAAATGTGTAATAAACAGTTTGTTGCTCCACTACCTTTTGTAAGCACAACCAAACAACTATTTACATTAATTATTGCACCTACTCTCACTATAAAGTCACTTTTGTAACCTGTACCATACATGATTTCTACAGTTTGGACACACAAACACAATGACATTTCTAGCAGCTAATGGCTAATGGCAGATGGCTATACTGGTGTCAAGTTAACCAAGTCAGTACACTTTTGTTATGACGCTTGTCAGGGCGTTGCAATGGGTGTAACTGCTGAGTGTTGTGGTGAAGTTATTTACGGCTTACCGTCAACCCAGGTGTCTGCTTTAACACAGCAGTAAAGCTCTAGTAACGGAGGCCAGCCAGGGTGGCTGGGCCATGTGTACGTTGGTAAATGTCCCTCCCTAACAACTTCAAAGAGTGTGCTGGCCGTTAGGTTAGCAGCTTGGGTTTTTGGCCTAGGGGCTAGCACACTTACCTGTTAACCGGGTGATGTGGGTTCGCACCCTGCTCAGAGCGGTGGCAGTAAGGGAAGATGGCGAAGTTGGTAGAGTGGCCGGGCCAGCAATCGGAGGGTTGCTGGTTACTGGGGTTCAATCCCCACCTTCTACCATCCTAGTCACGTCCGTTGTGTCCTTGGGCAAGACACTTCACCCTTGCTCCTGATGGCTGCTGGTTAGCGCCTTGCATGGCAGCTCCCGCCATCAGTGTGTGAATGTGTGTGTGAATGGGTGAATGTGGAAATACTGTCAAAGCGCTTTGAGTACCTTGAAGGTAGAAAAGCGCTATACAAATATAACCCATTTATCATTTATTTATTTATCAAAAACACAACACGGAGCTGCTACACTCTCACAACTGTAGCTTCTTAGTAGCTGGGTCACATCCAAGTTATACCCACAGCTCAGTAAGTGAGGGGTTGTAAAGACTATTATCGGAATGTGATGAGTAATGTGCATGTATCAAGTGTCATGACTGTTTAGTGGAGACAAGGACTGTACCAACTCTTTCTGAATGCTGAGTATTATTTTCTTGACATAAAATGCTAAAAAGAAATTAAGAAATCAACTTTTGTTGAGTCTTTTACTGGCATTGTGCATGCAAAAATAACAATAAAACAAAGTTATCGCTGTTCATTTGAATTCCTGTGTGTTGTTATTCCTCAGGTATTTGGTTTGATCGCCGCTATACTGTTTGCCTACGACACCTACACCATCTTTTTACAAATCAAGAGCACAAGGCAGCACACAGCAGCCGCCACTGGTGAGAGGGGACATGGCTGATTGTAAAATATACCTTGAAAACCAAAAACACTAACATATTTCCCTGTGTTTACTTTTTTAGATGACAGAGTTTAAACGCTAAAATGAGTGTCCCTCTGTTGAGTATGCAGCGGAACAAGAGGACCTTTGTGCAGAAGAGGGGAGGGGACGAAGGACAGTAAAAATAACAGGTCACAATTCTTTATGAGCCGCGCCTTAAGAGAAGGATGACGGTATGGGCACCACACATCTGTGCTTGCATGTCAGTCGGCTATTTAAGGAAGGCTCCTCGCAAACCTCATCGTGCCACTGAAACTCAATGTGTTAACCTTTCTAAAAAGGGAAACCTGTAAGTGATAGAGGCAATGTAAAAGTTTGCTTGATGTCGTCCAGCAGCTTGTCTCATATGAATTTCCACTTAAAATGGACTACTATAGTTGGTAGTAACTGTATCATTTCAACATGTGTATTGACGCCTTAGGGGTTCTTTAACATCATACTTACGAACAATATGAATGTGATGTATTTTCATGAGGCTTCTCTTTTTTTAATGCTTCTTTCAGCAGGTTTTAACCAATTACCTTATCTGTGGGCTCAAGTGTTTTTCTTATTCTCGTCTAATTTAACATATTTCAACATAGTCATTCTAAACTTCCATCCATCCATTTTCTACCGCTTGTCCCTTTTGGGGTCGCGGGGGGTGCTGGAGCCTATCTCAGCTTCATTCACAATCCTAATTACTTGAAGTCAAGTACCTGCTTTCATTTAGAAATATTAAACTGCCTCAGATCAAACTGCTGGCGTCCACTCGCCATTAACTAATTCTCTATTGAATTTAAATGTGTCATAATTTTACCGTGTGGTTCTCTATGTCCACCTAATTTTTTTGTTCTGTTGCCAGCACAGTCATATAGTGCAAAAAACATTTCTGTTAATTTACATCGTCCAGCTGTACCCTCTAGTTCTTTCAGGTTTCTATTCCCTTTCCCTGTGTCGTGACAGGACACATGAAGATAATCAAAAAGTGCAAATTGTATCTCCTAATAGAATGATTGGATTTAAATAATGAGATTTGGAAATGTGTAACTGTTACCTCAACTTCCTGGTTGGTGTTTTGTTTCAGAAAATATCGCTGTTTGTGCTTTTTAACATGCCTTACAAGAGTGTTCAATCACAATGTAATATCACAAGTCAAAGCAGTTGTTATGGGAAATAAAAGCCATTGTTGCAACAAAGGAAATATAATTTGTCAGTTGTTGTTTTTCACAGGGTGGTGAAAATAATGATACAAAAAGATATGTTGTATGTTGTGATCACTAATGTGATTGTTTTGTGCTGTTCATTCATTAACAGTGTTACAAAAAAGATCAGTTAGAATAATACATAATGTTGGATATAGAGAACATTCAAACTCTATTCATTGAATCAAAAATACTGAAATTCCATGACATAGTGAATTTGCAAACAGCTAAAATTATACACAAAGCAAACTAATCTGCTACCCAAGAATACACAACAGTTCTTCTCAACGAAAGAGGAGAAATATAATCTTAGATAAAAATGTAATTTAAAACATTTGTACGCACGTACAATACTTAAGACCTTCAGTACGTAGGTGTTTGGAATTAAATTATGGAATGGATTAAGCAAAGAAATCAAACAATGTACTAATATAATCCACTTCAAGAAACTCTTCAAACTTAAAAGTGTTTGAAGTACAAAGAGGAACCATGATAAACATCCTGAATTTGTTTCATCCATCCATTCATTTTCAAGATAATCTTACTCATCTCACCATATGAAATATAACTTACTTCACCTATTATTTATTTTTACTGTTATTACTTATGGAGTATATTGTGAATAAATTGAGAACAGGAAGTGAACAAAAGTTTTAGCAACTGCTATGTAAAGGAAAAGAGGTAGGATTAAATAAGATGTGCTTCTTCCTACTCCTTTTTGAACATGTTGAATGGAGAAACTTGAAATTGTGATGTATCATGTTGTATGCATGCATGTTCCAAATAAACTCGAACTCATGGCAATTTCAATTACATTTCTTGAAATTTAAAACCATGTACAAATCAACTATATTTGTTTAAAAGCACACGTATAAATTCATGAAAAGTAGGATAGATTTATAAAATATCCTAATGCAAATTTAAGAGCATTGCTGCCATAGGATTTGTTACATTTGCCTTCTACTTAATCGCCACGAGAGGGAAGCATACTGCTTGACGTAATCACTGGCTCTAGTCGAGAGTATTGTCCCAGAAAAAATGTATGTGATGAATATAACAATTACACTATATACTTATATGTATCCAATATATCAAAACTAAGTACTTTCTCCATGTACGCTATCGTTTTATTCCTTAAAAATAATTATTTGGAAGAAAGTTGCAGTGCTTAACCAGCAGTGTCCAATGTAAGCTTATGTGCCAAATGTTCCATGCTGTGTGAGTGAGTAAAAGTGGTAAAGTGTGTATTGAAGCACTTCCTACAGTGTCCATAGTGAAAGTGCAGGCCACACTGCACAGTAGGTACACATCTGACGACAGGTAAAGTTGAAGGGAAGTCACGTTAGAACAACAATTTCGCCACCGGTAAGCAGACCGTCGCGCCTTCAAGATAAACGCCAGTATCATGGCAAATTAGCACATTTAAATCATTCATGGCGTCTTTAAAATTGAAATGTAATTAATGAAAATTAGATTTATATTCATACTTCTTTGTTTTGGTGTTTTACTTGAATACTTTTAACAGTAATGCTGCCATGTATTTAACACTGAAAGGCTAAACCGGAACTTGATATTCCTCAGTCACGGTATCTTGTTTGTTACTAAAGTAGTTAGCTAAAGGCGGTGCTACCTAGTTTGAGGAAACATGTAGTTTATCGCAGACTGTCTACTGACCACCATTACACCTTCTTACTTATTTATGTTTATTTGATTATTATACCATACTTGTAAACAAACATATCCTACATGTTTCTACGCGGGTCAAAAAAGCGACGGTCGAACCGCTCGGTAAGTGTTCCATTTATACACTTATTTATTCACTGTTGATTTTGGACATTTAATCAAACATCTTCTTTCAAGCATCACGATTATTTACATTGTTTTTTAAAATAATTTTATGTGTTCATTGTCATTTGAAACTTTCTTTGATCTGGCTGAACTTTCTCCCACCCTCACCTGTCTTTTGTGCAAGCCTATTGTTTGTTTTTAAAGACCACCAGGCTACATTTTAAGAAACACTTTTTTTGATTTCTTATAATTTCTCTAAGAGTTCGACATTCTTTGTTACTTTAGGCATTACTGCAGTCCCAGGTGAGTCAGGGACCGTGACGTCATAGCCGCTTACATAAGCAGGCTAGGATGAGGCATGGGCAGGTAACCGTAAAACATACTGCAACTTGTCACAGTCCTTTTGTAGTCACCATGGCAACAGTTGATAATTATGGTGTTGCAATTTGGAGGTGTGTTGAATTAAATGTGTGTGATGAGCAGATGTGTTGTGGCAGCAGACTAGCAGCTGTGCAGCCATCATGAGACATCTGGCAACGCAGCACACTTGGAATATTTCCAGAATGTCCCCATCAATTACACCACACTGTCTTTTATCAAATTCACATAATTTAATTGATTATTGAAATGGTATATTAAAAATAAACGATAGTTATGGATATGTGTCAATGTATCTGCCTATAGTGATACTAACTATAACCCAGCGGTGCCCATAGTGGAACCCAGGGGCCAAATTTGGCCTGCCAAGCCATTTTTTTGGCCCGACAAATGTTGGTTTCCCAAATTCATTACATATTCACATTGACCTCTTTCAAGTTCATACAATCATTGATTGCATGTCCGCAAGGCATTTTAACTAGTTGCCATCTATCGTATGTGATAATCTCCGCTACTTTATTTATGTTGTAGGGATGAAACAATATGAGAATGTTATACATAAATACAAAAATAAATAGACACACTGTTAGAAAACCCACTATTTTGCATGTTTTGTGTTTCTTATGCTTCACTGATATGTTTTAGTCTCAGTATTTTATCTGTTTTAATGGCTAAGCTTTTATTGTTTTAAATATTGGTTTGTACTGTATTACTTTATAATGTATTTAAATTAAAACTGTGTAACAAAAATTGTTATTAGTTATTTATTATTCCTGGCGAATGTTATGTTGTTCAGCGGTCCTTAACGCACCATAAAAACACCTCATAATCCTCGATCACCCAAACCTAAGAAAGCACAGCTTGTAAGTTCAATTTGCATAATTGAATATCTTAGTTGCTCAAACAGCAATGTGTTCATATACGTTTAGATTGGGGTATGTTGTTTCTTAACAGGGAAAGACGTTAATGTCTATTGTTTTCATGTTAGTATTTAAGCAAGCGAGCTGGCGCCAGTTAGACCGTTAGTTCATCAAAGTCAAAGTGCAGTACACCTTGGACAAGTCTCCACCGCATCGCAGGGCCAACACAGATAGACGGACAACATTCACACTCTCATTCACACACTAGGGCCAATTAAGTGTTGCCAATCAACCTATCCCCAGGTGCATGTCTTTAGAGGTGGGAGGAAGCCGGAGTACCCGGAGGGAACCCACACAGTCACGGGGAGAACATGCAAACTCCACACAGAAAGAGCCCGGGAATCAAACCCTGGACCTTCGTATTGTGAGGCTACATGCACTAACCCCTGGTGAACCGTGCTGCCCGCATAACATAAGGCCAGATCAAATGACATACCACTTTGTGTAAATACTTCAATTAGTAGTGTTTAAGCAGTCTGGACACCTGTTCTAGGTACAGTCACCACATTAAAGTATTAATGAACTTCATGAATATTTAATGCAACACTAACATCCGCACTAGAGAAAAAAGTATGACATTATCTTCCTAGAACTTGAAGCTGCTGTTATTGACGTTTGTGCATCAATTCTTTAAAGACGAGTTGTGCAATGTTGGTTTTTGAGAGTCACTAACTAGAAATAAATGTATTTTTCATGGGACAGTGAACCTCCCACAAACTTGTAATACTGGACAAAAACAAAATTGACTTAGCAATATGCATGTGGCGGAATGATTTGTAGTCGAGCGTTGCTATACTGTACATCTATAGGTAAAACGATTCCTCGAGTAACTCGTTTACAAAATATGATCAAGTAATTTTACCTGCCTCATAGAATTGTTTCTTTTCAGGGGAGCTGCGCTTTTTCGGAATTTTGCCTATCGTTCACAATCATGAGAGACAACAAAACAAAATGTGGGCTCTGTACCGAGGATGTCGTTGTGGCTTGTGCAGCCCTTTGAGACACTTGTGATTTAGGGCTATATAAATAAACATTGATTGATTGAAAAGGTTTTTGTTCAACCTGCCAGTTTTAAAACATCTTTACTAAATACCAAATAAACTAGGGATTAGTTCAACACGTTATTTACATTCTAAGTGAATTTAAAAAATACATTAAATAAGAAAAAGCACAAAAATGCACCAATAAATTTGGGTTTACATGTTTTTAAGTAAAAGAAAGCACACCTAAGGATGCATCAGTTATTATTTCAATACTGGTGGTCCAACTAAAGTGTTAAATGATAAATGGGTTATACTTGTATAGCGCTTTTCTACCTTCAAGGTACTCAAAGCGCTTTGACAGTATTCACACACACATTCACACACTGATGGCGGGAGCTGCCATGCAAGACGCTAACCAGCAGCCATCAGGAGCAAGGGTGAAGTGTCTTGCCCAAGGACACAACGGCCGTGACTAGGATGGTAGAAGGTGGGGATTGAACCCCAGTAACCAGCAACCCTCCGATTGCTGGCACGGCCACTCTACCAACTTCGCCACGCCGCCCCAGTTAGAAGCTGTTAAGTTATAATTAACTTACCAAAGAAGATCAGTGGTCGCGTACACAACTTTTTAGCATTGGCAGTAGTAGCACAGTGTTTTTCACACAGTTTTGGACAAGTAGTCATCAAATTTGCAAAAGAAACATGTCACTTGAAACGTAGAAGTCATTTGGGAACTGTTTGCCTCTATTTTTTGGAGTTTGTTACGTAGTGTGAGGTAGACGTGTATCCCAGAGGCAAGCACAGACATGGCTGCCGGTGTTCTGTCAAATTTTGCTGCTTCCTTGAAAAAAGCTACTAGCAGAATAGAACTGTGATAAGAAGGAAAATGTAAGTTGGACCATTGTTTGCGTCAATGTGAACTTCCTACATGCTTACTGTCCGTTAATATAAAATGTGAACTTTGTCACGCTGTAATTGTCTACAAACTCTACACACTTGCTGGTCAGGAGGTACCGTACAATGAATGAAACATAATTTAAAACCACTACTTACTTGTACCCAAGGCATACGAAGCAGCTGCTTTCAATTAGTATTTTGTCAGAGGCAAATATTTGCGTTTGTGCGTCTGCTCAGTAGCGTTGGGTAGCAGACATCGACAGAACACCGGCTAGAGTGCTGACCCTTGTCTGGCGAGGCTCCACGGAGTTGGGTGTTTGTGAAGTGCACGGTCAACAAATACATGATTTCCCCCTTGTGTCGCAATGACAGCATCTCAGTTACATTACGCCAATTTCCATGACTTTCCGCATTTAATAGAAGATTATGTCTTTAGCGAACAGTTCCTTGATTCCAATGACGCGTAAATCACAGGGCCCTAGATAACTATGGCTGACATCTATTTTGCTGCCCTCAACAGCGCATTTAGCTCCAAGTTCGGTCATTTTGTTCATATCTATGATTCTGTTTACTTCTACGTAACTGGAAGTGGAACGGTATAAAGTCAACTCCGATGTCATGGCTGTCCCGCCATGTTTGACCGAGTTAATATATGCTCACAGCTGATCACTGTGATCGACCTGAAACTTGAGATATTAATAATATTAGAAATGACTCTGAGAACAACAATAGGTTATCAAAAAACACTAACCTTATGACTAGGGATTTAACGATAAACGGTAATAATGATAATCGCGGTAAAACTCTTGACTGTTAGTATTACAGTTTTGAATTCAAATTATCGAAAAACCGTGATTGATAACTGCACTATGATAAACTCATGGACTGACTGGTGCCACCTCGCTAGCTTAAATGCTATCATGAAAACAGGAGACATTAACGTCTTTCCCCATTAAAGGCCTACTGAAACCCACTACTACCGACCACGCAGTCTGATAGTTTATATATCAATGATGAAATCTTAACATTGCAACACATGCCAATACTGCCGGGTTAACATATAAAGTGCAATTTTAAATTTCCCGCAAAATATTCTGCTGAAAACGTCTCGGTATGATGACGTTTGCGCGTGACGTCACGGATTGTGCGTCTGTTTTCATCGCAAAAT
The DNA here is from genome assembly GCF_033978785.1 of Entelurus aequoreus. Classification (NCBI taxonomy): domain Eukaryota; kingdom Metazoa; phylum Chordata; class Actinopteri; order Syngnathiformes; family Syngnathidae; genus Entelurus; species Entelurus aequoreus. Next base: position 36,863,585 of record NC_084737.1, on the reverse strand, counting down.
TCCACGGTATTCTGGACATCTGTGTTGGTGAATCTTTTGCAATTTGTTTAATGAACAATGAAGACAGCAAAGAAGAAAGCTGTATGTGGGATCGGTGTATTAGCGGCTGGCTGCAGCAACACAACCAGGAGGACTTTGAGTTGGATAGCAGACGCGCTACCGTGAGTATGCAGCTTTGGCTTCCAAACATTTGATCGCTTGCCTGTACGTGTGTGCCGCTATGTGCATGTCACGTACGTAACTTTGGGGAAATATATGTGCTGTATGAACTTTACGGAGGTGAACGGTACTTTGGGCTGTGGGATTGAGTGTGTTGTGCGGGTGTTTGAGTTGTATTGGTGGGTTATATGGACGGGAGGGGGAAGGTGTTTGTTATGCGGATTAATTTGTGGCATATTAAGTATAAGCCTGGTTGTGTTGTGGCTAATAGAGTATATACATGTCTTGTGTTTATTTACTGTTTTAGTAATTCCCAGCTGAATATCAGGTCCCACCCGCCTCTCACAGCATCTTCCCTCTCTGAATCGCTTCCACTGCCCTCTAATCCTTCACTCTCACTTTCCTCATCCACAAATCTTTCATCCTCGCTCAAAATAATGGGGTAATTGTCGCTTTCTCGATCCGAATCGCTCTTGCAGCTGGTGGCCATGATTGTAAACAATGTGCAGATGTGAGGCGCTCCACAACCTGTGACGTCACGCTAATTCCGGTACAGGTAAGGCTTTTTTATCAGCGACCAAAAGTTGCGAACTTTATTGTTGATATTCTCTACTAAATCCTTTCAGCAAAAATATGGCAATATCGCGAAATGATCAAGTATGACACATAGAATGGACCTGCTATCCCCGTTTAAATAAGAACATTTCATTTCAGTAGGCCTTTAAGAAACAACATACTGCAATGTAAACGTATGTGAACACATTGCTGGCTGAGCAGTTAAGCTATTCAAGTGTGCACATTGAACCTACAAGCTGTGGTTTCTCAGCACAGAGTGATTGTTCATATACAAGATAGAGGTGTTTTTAGTACGGTATGTTTAAGGACCGCTGAACATGTAGGATGCCACAGCGCCAGCTAGAAATAATAAATACTAGTAAAGTATTTTACTTTTCACGCACTTTTCATTTGAATTAATCTTTAAGTGCTACAGTCCCAAACAATATTAAAAACAATTAAATCTTAGCCATTAAAACAGATACAATATCAACACTAAATCACTATATATGAAGCATAAGAAACACAACACATACAAAATAGTGGGTTTTATAACAGTGTGTCCATTTAATTTAGTTATTTAAAAATATATATAACTTAATCAAAATATTTCAGTATGTGTATGTACAATTCTGCGATAATAATGATAACTGTGATATAAAATTGTCTGTCGTTACATGATAACAGATTTATGCTTTCTTTATATTGGCGTGGAGTGGTAATTTGTTCACAACAATCAAATTAAGCTAATAACGCTGTAAACTGAATGATCCAGATAAGGTTAATGGTGGACACTTTTTAATACGCTTCAGCCGTGGAGGATTTGTATGTGTAAGTAATATGCAACCTGTTATGTCTGTGATTATGTTTTGTTTTAGTCATGTTCGGATTTGGTTTTGGACTTTTTGTGCACTTCCTTGTTTGGTTTGGTTTCCATGGTCACCCATTAGTTTTCACCTGTCTTGTCACGCACCTGTTTCACGTTTCGAGTCACGCACCTGTTTTCACTGATCACGTCACTATTTAAATCTGTCTTTTTCTGTTGTTCGTCCTGGCGTCCTCACACTATTTCATCACTCTGCTCCATGTCTTGTCACAGTTCTTTACCAAGTAAGTTTTGTTCATTTATGCCACAGTTAGTGTTTTTGTTTTATTGTTCATAGTTTTTGTGCCCACGTGCATGTCTTTTGTTTCATAGTCAAGTTTGTATTTCCGCCTTTGTGCGCGCCTTTTGTTTGCTTCCTTTTTTTGTAGTTTATTAGTGTTAAAAAAAATAAATCATGTATTTAAATTCACGCCTTGCCCGCGCCAATTTTCCTTTGCCTTCTGGGAGAACAAACCACGCCATGAACCAAGTCTTGACACAACCAACCATAGGGATACAAGGAAAAAGTTGTCTACTTTTTTTTGCAGTTCATTTAATTCTTGTCTTTAATTTTGAATTACTGTATTTGATATGCCTTCCACAGTGTGGGTGACTTAGTTGTTAATTTAGGTATAAATTCCGACATACACTAAAACTTGACTTGACTTACATTGCCATTGTAGGAATGGAACTTTTACTTAGACCAAGTACCTCCTGCATTTAACTTATAAAGATTGATTGTATAGGAATACTTTGTATTATCTTAAAGTTAAAGTTAAAGTACCACTGATAGTGACACACACTAGGTGTGATGAAATTACCCTCTGCATTTGACCCATCCCCTTGTTCCACCCCCTGGGAGGTGAGGGGAGCAGTGAGCAGCAGCGGTGGCCGTGCTCGGGAATCATTTTGGTGATTTAACCCCCAATTTACCTCCCTGCCTAATGGGTCCCATTTTTATAGTCTTTGGTATGACTCGTGTCCGTGTTTGTTTTACTCTGTTCACTTGAACCACTTAACAAGAGTTAGTGTTTCTGTTTGTTGTACTTAACACATACGTATGGTTTGTAAAGTAGTACTTCATTTTCTCAAGCCTAGATAGGCTTAAAGCAGTGATGCACACACATCCAAGTGCTAGCTGTAGTGTGGCATCTGGGAGGCCCATGGCATGAATGAATGAGGTCTGTTCCAACCTGCCCATCCAGGAGAGCTATATTCACTCAACATGCCAAAGCAGCAAAGGATCTCACCTCTAACCTGTTTTGTTAATGTTTACCCTTCTCTCGGCCTTGAGTTAAAGTGGAGGGCTGCATTAACGCTGCATTTGTTACTTGCATGCGCTTCACAATCAAATCAGGTTGCTCCTTTTCATAATATGCAACATATAACATTTATATAACAATTTGCAACGTTACTTGGCAGCAGTGGCAGGCCGTGCGTTTCCCACCTAGGCCTTCAGTGATGTCCGACTTCAATGATTACCTCTCAAAATACCAGAATTGATGTCCCCACATGACCATTGCTGGAGAAATACTATACAGGAACACATTTACGCAACACTGGGCATTGAATCACCACCAACAGCGTAGAAAAGGGGTTATTTTCTGGCGCATTTAAAAATCAATAAACCCGCATCAGCAATTAAAACATATCTTATGTGGTACTGTCAAAATTAAAATTGCAAAAAAACATATTAAACGTGAAAAAATTCAGAAATAAAATATTTTAAATCACAATTTGTAAAACCCATTCGACGCCGTATAGCCCCTTGTAGTCTGTTGATTCGAGTGGAAATGGCGGGCATTTCCCCATTTAATCGCCGACATCGTCCCAGAAGATGTAGTTTCTCTTTAAGTATCCTTCTTGAAAATGGCCTTGCAAATATATATCTGCCACCTAATCAACGTTTTGTTCTCCTTCTTGTGGGTCAACACTTCCCGCTTCCTGCTAAATTGCAACTTGTGATTGGATACTTACTTTGGAATGACAAGTGAGTATCTTGTTAATATCAGGCTACCTAGAGAGGCTACTGTCAACAACTTGTGACCTGATTGGCTATCGCAACTGTCTATCAACTGTGTGTGTTCTCAAATTCCTACGCTAACGGTCCCGGTGAGTATCCAATCACAGGACGCGTAAATGTCACGTTCAACCTTAGGCTAGCTAGAAGGCCTTACTGACAACAACTCATGATCTGATTGGCTATCGCAATTGTCTATCTGTTTGTGCCCGTTCACTTACAGTGCATAGACGCCTGTATTGTTGATTCTGAAGGCCCCGGCCAAATTTCGTACAGCATGGCAATATAAGCTAGCTGAATTCTGATTGGATACAAACTCTAACCTAAAAACAACAGCACTGGAAGGAGCATAGTATGACATGAAGAGATTATGAATACTTTTAGATATTTCGGGAAAGTAAATATAAAAATTACTTTTATTACTCCTCTCTGAGCTGCCACCTTACCGTGGTAGAGGAGTTTGCGTGTCCCAATGATTCTAGGAGCTATGTTGTCCGGGGGCTTCCATGCCCCCTGGTAGGGTCTCCCAAGACAAACAGGTCCTAGGTGAGGGATCAGACAAAGAGCAGCTCGAAGACTTCTATGGAAATACAAGAACCGAGACTCAGATTTCCCTCGCCCGGACGCGGGTCACCGGGACCCCCTCTGGAGCCAGGCCCGGAGTTGGGGCCTGTCCCCATGGGGCCCGGCCGGGCACAGCCCGAAGAGGCAACGTGGGTCCCCCCTCCAATGGGCTCACCACCCATAGCAGGGGCCATAGAGGTCGGGTGCAATGTGAGCTGGGCGGCAGCCGAAGGCAGGGCACTTGGCGGTCCGATCCTCGGCTACAGAAGCTAGCTCTTGGGACGTGGAACGTCACCTCGCTGGGGGGGAAGGAGCCTGAGCTAGTGCGCGAGGTGGAGAAGTTCCGGCTAGATATAGTCGGACTCACTTCGACGCACAGCAAGGGCTCCGGAACCAGTTCTCTCGAGAGGGGATGGACTCTCTTCCACTCTGGCGTTGCCGGCAGTGAGAGGCGACGGGCTGGGGTGGCAATTCTTGTTGCCCCCGGCTCAGAACCTGCATGTTGGAGTTCAACCCGGTGGACGAGAGGGTAGCTTCCCTCCGCCTTCGGGTGGGGGGACGGGTCCTGACTATTGTTTGCGCTTACGCGCCAAACAGCGGGTCAGAGTACCCACCCTTTTTGGATTCACTCGAGGGAGTACTTGAGGGTGCTCCCCCGGGTGATTCCCTCGTTCTACTGGGGGACTTCAACGCTCATATTGGCAACGACAGTGAAACCTGGAGAGGCGTGATTGGTAAGAATGGCAGCCCGGATCTGAACCCGAGTGGTGTTTTGTTATTGGACTTTTATGCCCGTCACGGATTGTCCATAACTAACACCATGTTCAAGCATAAGTGTGTCCATATGTGCACTTGGCACCAGGACACCCTGGGCCGCAGTTCCATGATCGACTTTGTAGTTGTGTCATTGGATTTGCGGCCTCATGTTTTGGACACTCGGGTAAAGAGAGGGGCGGAGCTTTCTACCGATCACCACCTGGTGGTGAGTTGGCTGCGATGGTGGGGGAGGATGCCGGACAGACCTGGCAGGCCCAAACGCATTGTGAGGGTTTGCTGGGAACGTCTGGCAGAGTCTCCTGTCAGAGAGAGTTTCAATTCCCACCTCCGGAAGAACTTTGAACATGTCACGAGGGAGGTGCTGGACATTGAGTCCGAGTGGACCATGTTCCGCACCTCTATTGTCGAGGCGGCTGATTGGAGCTGTGGCCGCAAGGTAGTTGGTGCCTGTCGTGGAGGAAATCCTAGAACCCGTTGGTGGACACCGGCGGTGAGGGATGCCGTCAAGCTGAAGAAGGAGTCCTATCGGGTTCTTTTGGCTCATAGGACTCCTGAGGCAGCGGACAGGTACCGACAGGCCAAGCGGTGTGCGGCTTCAGCGGTCGCGGAGGCAAAAACTTGGACATGGGAGGAGTTCGGGGAAGCCATGGAAAACGACTTCCGGACGGCTTCGAAGCGATTCTGGACCACCATCCGCCGCCTCAGGGAGGGGAAGCAGTGCACTATCAACACCGTGTATGGTGAGGATGGTGTTCTGCTGACCTCGACTGCGGATGTTGTGGATCGGAGGAGGGAATACTTCGAAGACCTCCTCAATCCCACCAACACGTCTTCCTATGAGGAAGCAGTGCCTGGGGAATCTGTGGTGGGCTCTCCTATTTCTGGGGCTGAAGTTGCTGAGGTAGTTAAAAATCTCCTCGGTGGCAAGGCCCCGGGGGTGGATGAGATCCGCCCGGAGTTCCTTAAGGCTCTGGATGCTGTGGGGCTGTCTTGGTTGACAAGACTCTGCAGCATCGTGTGGACATCGGGGGCGGTACCTCTGGATTGGCAGACCGGGGTGGTGGTTCCTCTCTTTAAGAAGGGGAACCGGAGGGTGTGTTCTAACTATCGTGGGACCACACTCCTCAGCCTTCCCGGTAAGGTCTATTCAGGTGTGCTGGAGAGGAGGCTACGCTGGATAGTCGAACCTCGGATTCAGGAGGAACAGTGTGGTTTTCGTCCTGGTCGTGGAACTGTGGACCAGCTCTATACTCTCGGCAGGGTCCTTGAGGGTGCATGGGAGTTTGCCCAACCAGTCTACATGTGTTTTGTGGACTTGGAGAAGGCATTTGACCGTGTCCCTCGGGAAGTCCTGTGGGGAGTGCTCAGAGAGTATGGGGTATCGGACTGTCTGATTGTGGTGGTCCGCTCCCTGTATGATCAGTGTCAGAGCTTGGTCCGCATTGCCGGCAGTAAGTCGGACACGTTTCCAGTGAGGGTTGGACTCCGCCAAGGCTGCCCTTTGTCACCGATTCTGTTCATAACTTTTATGGACATAATTTCTAGGCGCAGTCAAGGCGTTGAGGGGATCCGGTTTGGTGGCTGCAGGATTAGGTCTCTGCTTTTTGCAGATGATGTGGTCCTGATGGCTTCATCTGGCCAGGATCTTCAGCTCTCACTGGATCGGTTCGCAGCTGAGTGTGAAGCGACTGGGATGAGAATCAGCACCTCCAAGTCCGAGTCCATGGTTCTCGCCCGGAAAAGGGTGGAGTGCCATCTCCGGGTTGGGGAGGAGATCTTTCCCCAAGTGGAGGAGTTCAAGTACCTCGGAGTCTTGTTCACGAGTGAGGGAAGAGTGGATCGTGAGATCGACAGGCGGATAGGTGCGGCGTCTTCAGTAATGCGGACGCTGTATCGGTCTGTTGTGGTGAAGAAGGAGCTGAGCCGCAAGGCAAAGCTCTCAATCTACCGGTCGATCTACGTTCCCATCCTCACCTATGGTCATGAGCTTTGGGTTATGACCGAAAGGACAAGATCACGGGTACAAGCGGCCGAAATGAGTTTCCTCCGCCGGGTGGCGGGTCTCTCCCTTAGAGATAGGGTGAGAAACTCTGTCATCCAGGAGGAGCTCAAAGTAAAGCCACTGCTCCTCCACATCGAGAGGAGCCAGATGAGGTGGTTCGGGCATCTGGTCAGGATGCCACCCGAACGCCTCCCTAGGGAGGTGTTTAGGGCACGTCCGACCGGTAAGAGGCCACGGGGAAGACCCAGGACACGTTGGGAAGACTATGTCTCCCGGCTGGCCTGGGAACGCCTCGGGATCCCCCGGGAAGAGCTGGACGAAGTGGCTGGGGAGAGGGAAGTCTGGGCTTCCCTGCTTAGGCTGCTGCCCCCGCGACCCGACCTCGGATAAGCGGAGGAAGATGGATGGATGGATGGACTTTTATCTTTAATTATAATCATGATTTCTGGTTATGTTAGGCCAGAAGAGAAGGCCTTGCTGGCCCTGACGGTCCACCACTGCTTGGCAGAGAGCACAAGAAAAATAAACTAAAACTACAAACTAAATTGCCATGTGGAGCAGTTTCCCTGGGTGGAATCTTGCTCTGCTTCAGTATGTCACAGTACATGCTGTGATTCAAGTATCCCTGAATTAACTGCTGTAATGTTACTGCTATTTGTTTTGTAGTGTTCTATTTCTGCAATTGATCATAATTATAATTTGATGGACCGATGCATTTACCGTATACAAGAAGGCTGGCTTTAATATTTTAAGTAATCAAACTATGAATGCATGCCGGCTACTGAGCTCTCAAATGCGAAAATGACAATGCAAACATGATCATATAGTGTCATTTTATCTGTTCATTCTCTGAATGGTATGTCAGCAAAACACCCTGCAGTGTCCTGTAATCAACGCAGGTCGACTACAGTTTCCAAAGGTGTTTTGGATCCTGCGGCTATGTTAACTCTCTTTCTTGGTCATCCTGACGATCATTTAGTGATGAATGTACAGGTAATTTGTCTTGCGTGCCTCCAAGCCTCAGTTGGCATGTCAATGTCTGGAAAATAACAGCTTAAGGCTCTTGTCATCGGTCGTACCTACTGTAGATGTGCAACACATATTATAACTGGATGAAGTACAGCATTCATTGTAGAACAAAGTTTGAAAGGAACGTTTGCTGTCATGTTTGACTATCGTGACAAAGTGTGTTAGGTTTGTAAATAAATAAATGATAAATGGGTTATACTTGTATAGCGCTTTTCTACCTTCAAGGTACTCAAAGCGCTTTGACAGTATTTCCACATTCACCCATTCACACACACATTCACACACTGATGGCGGGAGCTGCCATGCAAGGCGCTAACCAGCAGCCATCAGGGGCAAGGGTGAAGTGTCTTGCCCAAGGACACAACGGACGTGACTAGGATGGTAGTAGGTGGGAATTGAACCCCAGTAACCAGCAACCCTCCGATTGCTGGCACGGCCACTCTATCAACTTCGCCATGCTTTGATGTTGTACTGTGACCCATTATTAGTGTCGATATAAAAATATAAATGCACTTTTATTTTTGTAAGAGACGTATGTTTAACAACATATGCAAACATAGGGTTTTTACTGTCAGTAATGGTGCATATTAAGGGTGAGAATTTATGGCAAAAATCTAAATCACGATTAATTGAACCAGTTACCTCAATTTTGGTTCCACTCTCAACTAATACTCTAAGGTTTGGTGGACGTCATCCTTATTATAACCAGAGTGTGTCTAAACCACTAACACCAAATTCCTTTTGGGTAAGAGCATCTCACTTTGTATTGGTGGACGTCATCCTTATTATAACCAGCGTGTGTCTAAACCATTAACACCAAATTCCTTTTGGGTAAGAGCATCTCACTTTGTATTGTTGGATCGGTGTTTGAGTTCTCCTCCTTGACACTTTTGTGTAGCGGACTGAATTGTTACAGTGTTACTTGGTTACTACTTCTTCTTCTGCTGGGTTTCTGGAAGCCTTCACTCTTAGCGACACCTGGCTTCCTCTAATGAAACTACACAATGGGTACTGTATTTATATTTATATTTATATCTGCACCTTATTGCTCTTTTATCCTGCACTGCAACGAGCTAATGCAACAAAATGTTGTTCTTATCTGTACTGTAAAGTTCAAATTTGAATGACAATAAAGGAAGTCTAAGTCTAAGTATTTTAAGGAAATTATGTAATAGAAGAGAGAAAATTAAGACGCGTGGAAATTAGGAATGGGTTGATCGATTGGCCACCAATTGGTATGTGCCGATTTTCATGAAAAGTAGGTATCTTTACATCCGTAGCTTCTCAGCGCAACAACACACAACACCAAAAATGTGTCCCGTGAAAACCCGTCCGACCGGAACTCTCAACAACAACCAAAGTTCCATGTGTGAATTATGCAAACCTACTACAATATAAAAAAAAAATTGGATTGTCGGTTAATGCCTTTTAAATGCGATCACAAATGCCCAACCCCTTTGACTGACACTGTATTTATGTTTAGTCTCCTGGTTGAGTAGCTATCAGCTAATTGCTTTCAAGCTAGCAGCAAAGCTAACTTGAAATAATAGAAGAGATAAGTGCTTAGTAAAGTTTAAGAAGTGTAGATGGAACTACGTTACAGCAGAAAGTAAGCAGTTATTAACAAAAAAATACAAGTATATTAGAGTTAGAGAGAGGATAATGTTACAGCTGGTAACTGTTGATATGTCAGCATTGTCACACCCAGAAGTGCACAACATGTAAGAAGGGTTCATCAATCCATAAATTGGTGGTGTCAACACCAAGGGTAATATCAGAATGTGGTCGGTACGAGAGTGATTAGGTCGATATTTTCTTTTTCTTAAAATATTTTTTTTGTTGGTTTTGTTAATGTTTGCAAATTCGGGAAATAATTCCTTGGTCACAGGACGATTTTGAGGGCAAAAACAAAAGGATTTTAAAGAGTAATAGATGGTAGGTTTTGCTTTATTTTAATTAGTGTACTATTGTTTTGCTCAAACAATTGTATGTAGTAAAAGAGAGTAAGGAACCAGTTTAAATATTGTGCTGATATTTTTAAACTGTCAATAGTACTCGCCATAAAAAAAGAGACCTTTACAGTTAGTCTAGTACATGTGATCAGTATCAGCCATCTCCCTCATGGATAATCGGAATTGGCAGAAAAAATCCCTGATTCAGGCATGTGAAATAGACGCAAAGACGCGTTTTTAAACATTCATTCAGTCAAAATATCCCTTCCGTGTTTTTTTTAAATGAAATATTTTAGCGCGTAAGGTTGGGAGTAGAAGGAGTGTCAAAAAGTGGAGCTAATTGTTTTAATGACATTCAGACTTTGTTTTCTTATCAGCAATCGAGCAGTATTTTTACATCCGTAGCTTTTCAGCGCAACAACACACAACACCAAAAATGTGTCCCGTGAAAAGCCGTCCGTCCGAAACTCTCATTAACAACAAAAGTTCCTTGTGTGAATTATGTAAACCTACTACAATATCAAAACAATAGGATGTAAATAGAATTTGTTGAACGCTCGCCTCTGCCGCACTAAATTGCAGTACAGGTATTATCTATAAGGGGCGCCGAAACAAGATCGCTAATTAGCATAGTTAGCATCATCTAGCTAGCTTACGTGTTGTCGCTTGCGTTCGCTCTCCGAGCCACATTGTTGACACCTTTCTACTTTGCTGCTAATCATATTTGAATAGGGAATTAACGGTATCAAATTTCACGGTACGATATTGTCACGGTACAATATTATTGTGATATAAGTCCAAAAAAAGGCAGTAAAATGTTATAGTGTGTCAAATGAAGTGGCAGGAATATTTAGAATTAACACACTTACTGTAATTGAACACAAACATAATGCTAAAATGTTATAATCATATTTATAACTACAAACATATTTTTTTAAGTGCAAAGAATTGTGCAAGGACATTCACAGTTTTAAGCGAATATTAAAAACAACTTACAGATGAGTGTCTTTCAAGTGACAATGTAAACATCCAGTGTGAAACAATTAGGTTCACTATGTCTTTCAACTTTTACTTTCTAAAAAGAAGTGTCCTCCACAGTTGACGTGTTCGTATCAGTCAAGGCTGTTTCTCAGAAAAGCTAACTAACAGTTTGTATTTTAATAATGTAAATACCTCACAAACTAGTGTTTGGCTTTGCTGGCTTCAAATATATTTTCCGGATGACAGTTTATGAGGAGGCGACTTGTCCAAGGTGTATCCTGCAGTAGGCCTGGGCCAAATTTTTCTCGATGATATATTGACCTACAAATTATTGCCAATAAACGATATTATTGCCATTATTTTTTGGCCAAATTAACCACTGATGTAATGACAATACATAATAATAATGGAACTATATATACCCTTTCAAATGCAATTAACTTGTATTTCTCGTATGGATTAACATTGTAATTGAAATGTAAACTTTTAAATACTAAGTTAAATAAAACAAACAAATAATACAAATAAAATATGCAGTCTGTAAGCAAAATATTGCACTTAAATAAAAAATCACAACCAAAATCATTAAAATAGTTTCAGTTTTTTTCGGGGCTTGCGTGTAAGCACTTAGTGTCGATAGAAATTGTCCTCTTTTTTTTTTCTCCAAAGGGTGCTTACGTGCATGCGGATTGGAACATCCCAAGGGAAAATCTAAATAATCGACATAGTGTTTTGTTTTTTTTAAAGCGCTATATGTTGGTTTTGATTATTTATCTATTAATCGGCCAACCCTAGTCCATATAGTCAAACATGTTGTAGTATGTAATACAAATTTGTTAACCCATTTGTAAAAACAGATTTGGCTGCTGGTTAACATGACCATTCCGTTTTAAAGACTGAAACCCTTTGAAAATCATTCTCAAAGTGGAAGTTTTGTCAGGGTAGAAAAATATCAGTGCCATCAGATGTTTTGACAGCTCCATGTGAATACTGATGATTTTGTACATTAAACTTGTGTTGTCTGCACACTCAACATACATGTCCACCAGACAGTTTACAAACTAAGTTCTTGCAAAGAAAACAAAGTAACAAAACAAGATTGCAGTCATCCAAGTAAGGTGTGTACAGTTAGAAAAAGGAGCTTAAACTGAGCAAGTAAGTACGTGTATCCTGTTTAAATCATGTGCCTTTATGTTTTATAGCTTTTCCCATTAAACTGTCTGCGCCATGCATCTGCAATTACAGCATGCCAGTGTGTTTTAGGGAGATGTTTTATGTGTTTGTTTCCATGCAAATTATGTCTTCTTGTGGTTGAGCGCAATTTCCAAGTGGAAAAATGCTAATAACAGGATTCTGTAGTTATTGTACTTCAAACCAATTTATTTATCCAGTAAAGTCTCCACACTAGATATACTGTTGTTAAAGTAGAATCAGAGGAAAAGAAAGTTGAGGGAAAGGGTGCAGCTCTCATCCTGTGCCTGCTTCCTTCCGCCCAGCTTTTAAAAATGAGGTAACCTGGACTCCATACAGACACACACACAATCAGATACTGGGTTTATTTCAGACTCAGCACCTTACAGCGGAGAGTTTTAAACATGTTTTAACTTTAATTACATTCAATTGTTAATAGTGCAATTATAATGTTGATGATGTGAATTTATTAGGATAAAATAAGGAAGGTTAAGACAATTGGAAAACATTTTGCTGATTTTAAAAAATTAGCCTAAAATATGGACTGCGCTATTAAGTGTGTTTTATCCGATTACTCAATTAATCGAACAAACTACGGTAATCGATAGATTACTGTAATGATCGATAGCTGCAGCCCTAACGTGAATGCATACTGCTGATGTCTCAATGCACTTCAACATAAGTATGTTGTTTTCTGGTGTTAGGCTCAGGGCTCATATCCCTGCCAGTTCACGTGCAGTTTTATGCTGATGCATAATATTATAGGAGATTAATCCACGCCATCAAATAATCCACATGCAATCTATAGAGAGCCCATTTCCCACAACAATGCAGTCAGTTTGTGCTTTTTTTACACAATGCTACTGTTCCTACAAACCTGCCGAGCAAGCATTGTATGTAAGAACCTCTCACCCTGGACTCGGCCTGTCGGCTTCTCGCAGGAAATGATGTGAATAAAAGTGTTTTGTTTCCAGCAGGAGGAAGACGATCCAGACAGGGGGCAGCCCTGCATGCGCTGTGGAGACCAGTGCCCAGGCTTCCGTGTCCACGGCTGGAGGTATGAGGTCAAGTAGACTCTAACACTGATTGGGCTACTTCCATATTGCCCTGGCAGGAACTTTTTTTTCTCTCACATTGTCTCATGACCTTTGGAGGCCATAGTTCCTTCTCTGACCTGTTTGGTGCTCACAAGTTACAGTAGCTGCAATTATCAGACAGAGAGAGGCATTATATTTAAATTTTTTAGATTTATTATTATTTTTGCTTTACCAGCCACTTACAGTAAACCTTAGAATTTGTAGCTTTATGACTATTAATATTATTAATATTAATATGTTCTCATGTATGTGCAATTTAAAGCTGACACGATGCTAAAAAAACCCTCCTCTTTACTTTTTCCTTTCTTGTTTCAATATTATGTTGTTGTTGTTTCCCCCACTTTGCGCTCCTTCCCAACAAAACCTTTGAAATTGCCCAAATTCTGTCAACCAATTGTAGAACACTTATTACTTCAAGAGATAATTACCAACATATGCCATCAGTGAGTTCTACATACCTATAGAAGTGAAACCAAATCATCCTAAAATATACTTTAAATATATATTTCTTACACTGTAGTATTACTGTATTTGATGTTGTTAGTGTAACATTGTGTTTGTATGCTGTCAAAGTGGAAATCAGCTTAACAATGATCTGTGTGCACAATAAGAGCAGACATACACTAGGACACAACAAATGTGACCTATCCACAGCTCTGGTCCTAATCTTGGCCATCAGAAACGCCATTAATGGCCTTTGCCACTGCAATTATACTAATAGTACCACAGCGAACCGAGATTACTGGCCGTCATTCAGAAACGTGTAGCAGAAAACCTCCTACAATTCCTTTCCTTCTTAATTATGTGTCACAACCAGTTTATTTCAGACACATCTATACTTCCATCTTTGTGGAAACAGTTTGGAGAATATGCTTTACTGTCCCAGCATGACTGTGCCAAAGTGAACAAAAAAAGGTCACTGGAGGCATGCTTGGGTGAGTTTGGTTGGGAAGAACCTGAAAACTTGAAAACCCTGACCTCAAGCGCATCATAGACATTTGTGATTAATTAAAACTCATATACGTCAAACATCAGTGACACAAGTCCTCAGAACTGTTCCACTGAATGAAAGGACAACATTTCCCTCATATGCTCTCCCAACATTCTGTGGAAATTGACCTCATGTTTAATGTTACAAATAAAGTACAAAAACTGTACTTTGAAATGAAACTACATGGGCAGCACGGTGGAACAGGGGTTAGTGCGTGTGCTTTACAATATGAAGGTCCTGGGTTCAAGCCTCGCTCTGGGTCTTTCTTTGTGGAGTTTGCATGTTCTCCCCGTGACTGCGTGGGTTCCCCCTGGGCACTCCGGCTTCCTCCCACCTCCAAAGACACGCACCTGGGGATAGGTTGATTGGCAACACTAAATTGACCCTAGTGTGTGAATGTGAGTGTGAATGTTGTCTGTCTATCTGTGTTGGCCCTGCGATGAGGTGACGACTTGTCCAGGGTGTACCCCGCCTTCCGCCCGAATGCAACCAAGATAGGCTCCGGCACCCCCTGCGACTGAGGGACAAGCGGTAGAAAATGGATGGATGAGACTACCTGTTTTGGTAGGTTTTGACACAAACACTCGGCACCCCCTGCGACTGAGGGACAAGCGGTAGAAAATGGATGGAGGAGACTACCTGTTTTGGTAGGTTTTGACACAAACAAATCTTTGTGGTGCTGCAGGATTAGTGCAGTAATTTGTATTCTATAAAAGGGCTGTAATTATATATTTCTTGTTTTATCAGTTGAGTTGTAATCTATTCATTCAAATAGTAAAAAAAACTTTGCAGTTAGAATGTAATCTATACTACAACATATGCCCCCTACTAATAGAGAGATCGATCAGCTACCGACTTCCGTGAAAAGGTTTGTGATTGGCGAATGTTGATCAGTGCTTTAAGGCCGAACACAAAAGCAGACCCCCTCTGGCTGGTACTTTATTTATTAGCTGACAGATGCAACTGGCAGCTAACTGTGTATGTCCATACATCATCAGCTTTATCGCGGCAGATAAACTACATTTCTTACAAGTATCATTATCACTAAAAACATACAGAGTAAGAGTAAACTGAAGCAGACAAGTAGGCATGCTAATCACTAAACTAGTCATTAAAATAGCTTGAGACAACAACAAAAATATGTGCTTTGTAAACTTTAAGAAGGCTAGATGGACCTGAGTTAAGGCAGACAGTAAACAGCTATGAACAGGAAATTAAAGGTGCTGTATGTCATTGGCTCAAGATTTCACTTTTAAAACCAAAAAAAACAACACTAACAGCTAGCATGTGTTACCAACAGATGAGCTTCCCTTGCAGTCTAGGACCAATCGCCACTAGCCGATACCAAGGCTCGTGTCAGCATATAATTGATATGGGGGTAATTAGATCAATATTTTTATTTTCAGAAAATAATTTTTTTGTCGTTTTTATTTTTTATTTTTATGTTTAATAATTCAAGGAATAATTCTTTGAGGGCAAAAATGATTTAAATAAGAAGTACATTGTAGCTTTTCTTTAGTTACTGTGCACTATTGACCTTGTTTTATTCAAAACATTTTAAGTAATATAAGGAAATTAGGAACTAGTTTAGATATTGTGTTGGTATTGTTACACTGTCAATGGTACTCACCATAAATTAATGTAAAAAATTACAGTTGATACATGTGATCGTGTTGGTATTGATCGATCTCTCTCATGGATAATCGGAATCGGCAGCATAAAACCTAGATCAAAACACCCCTACCCCACTACAGTACCTCCTGATGTACTCTCTTCCGAATGCTGTAAGTATTGTTTATCATTTTAGAGAGGATAGTTTGGACAGCAGCAAGATACAGTAGCTCACACCATGAAAAAAAAAAAAAGAAAAGTGTTTGATTGAAAGGTCCAACAACTATAAGCGTGATTAAATGATTGAGATGGATGGGGGTCAGTCGCTAAGACCTCAAAGACTTGTGCCATTGTACAGTATGTCACTCAATAACCAATTTAGAATGTGACGGAGAAGATCATCCAAGTAAGCATAGGCTCAGAGGCTGAGGCTCCGAAAAGAGAAGTGATCCATCTTTCTCACACAACGAGGCAGATGGTGCTCCCACTGGCCAGCAGAGAGCCAATTGAGTTACTTGTGACCCAAAGGTTTCTGTTGTGCTTTAGAAGTCTTCACAGTCGTCATCACTATTAGTCTGGTGGTCATGCAGTAATTACTGCATGACCATTACTCTAATTGGCGGCAGACGCTTTTGGATAATGTCCATCTGTTCTGTCTTTGCACCGGATCTTTGAAGGGTTTGACTTGGACCATTGTAGTCAGTCCTCGTCTTCATCATTTTAGTAATACCATATAAAAGCCAGACACAACTTAATGACCACATGCACAATTTTATTTTTTCGCAGTAGTTTATGGGTTTGAAGCCATACATTTGGTCTCCTGTTTTTTTCCTCATTAGAAAGTAAAAATCCCCAAATGTTTTTTTGATTGATTGTTTTTTTTTAAAGTGAAAAATAACTTACTAATTTCATCAGTCAATCTGTCAATATTTCGTTTTTTTCATAGAATTTGTCAAAATTATGTTTTATAAAGTTTACACAGACAAGCTATAGTACATATTGGTACACACTGTTGTGACTTCAATGAAAGCTAAAAGTTAGTTTGACATTTCACTAAAGACACTGTGTTCCAGTATACTCCCATCTTCCTTGAACACAATGATTAT
Source organism: Entelurus aequoreus (assembly GCF_033978785.1). Classification (NCBI taxonomy): domain Eukaryota; kingdom Metazoa; phylum Chordata; class Actinopteri; order Syngnathiformes; family Syngnathidae; genus Entelurus; species Entelurus aequoreus. The sequence continues at coordinate 36,846,685 of NC_084737.1, read as the reverse complement.
ATACTGCACTTTGTGTCTCACATGTATATAATAAATAACTGCATTAACAGCTTCAATTGCCCATCTGGTGTAAAACAGATGCAACAGTATAGACTTGATGCATATCTTCAAAGGCAAGCTGACTAAGAGATACATGTAATACGACAGCCGGCGCTGATTTTTGAGCTTTTGGAATAAATTCCCAAGTCATGTGCATGTCATCTGAGAACTGTGTGTAATACTTTAGTTTCTGCCTAGGTTATGTTCGGTGCTGCCAAGACTTTTGTTTGAGCCCACTGTCAGCATAGAAGGAGGGTGGGAGTGAGCGGGTGGCAGTGGCATTGAAAAGAGCCGCGCAAACAGAGAAACGAGCAAAGGCTGATTTATGGAGCAGCACCACGTTGGATGGGACATCAGCGTTTGGCTGGTTTGTCATGATTGAAGGTAAAGAAGAGAGTTTTACCTTGAGTTTTAAAGTGACTGTGGGGGAGGTGGGCTGAGTGTAGTATCTTCTGGTGCACCTTTGCTTGACTGGTTGTTTGGTGTCTGAAATTTTGATTTTGTTTTATTTTTAGCCACATTATTAGGTACACTGGCACAGTCTTAAGGAGATCCATTAACAAGTATTGCATTAGCAATATTCTATTGAACAATATACTCTCCTTTTTTATATATATCCAAACTAACCTTTTTTTCTCTGGGGTGTTTTGGTGTTTGTTATTGCAATATTATGTGCGAACCTCATGGGAAAAACATTAGGTTGCTGGACATTTGAGTTGGCCCACTGTATTAGCAGTAGCACTAGTATATTTTCCTTGCTGCTCAATGTTGGCGTAAAAGAAAAACTTAATTTATCGTTTTATTTACCGGATTCTGAAAGGTTAGACTGAGAAAGAGGCTGGCGCAGCGCGTCAAAGATGGGGCACTCTTTAATTTCCACACCAGGAATTGGGAGGTGTTTAATGATATTTGTTGTGCAACCTCCTTTGCGCAGTATAACAGCCTTGCATATGTTGCACGGCACTGATCGGTCATTTTGTTTTACAAAATTAAGGCAAACTTTTGAGTGCTTCCGAACACTGTCCTCAGTTGTCACAAGGCATATTGCTCCTTCCACGTTGGCGGCGGCTATTTCTTCTCCATTGTTCAGCAACTGTTACTTCCGGTTGGGAATGTTTTCATTTGAAATGAAAACATTTTCACGATACTGGGAGAGTGGTATTGTTAGTCCCGGTTTCCATCTATGTTTGATGCCCGGCCTAAACCTGCAACCTCAAAAATATTGGTAAACTTAGAACTTATTTTCTGCAAGCCTATATTGGATCTTATTAAACTGCACGAGAGTACTGTTGCGACTGTGAGTGCATGATCCTGGTACACCTCAGCTTAGGTTGGGGTCCCAAGAAAAGTATTAGTGGTTAATGTATAGACTTACTTTTAACCTTCTTATTATCACTGTGTTGGAAATAAATTAGGTTAATACTCATTCTTTTTTCACTAAATGGCACAATCCTCCAAATGGAGACATGACATTAGATTATCTGCTTTTCTTTTATGCCAAATTGACTGATGTTAGAACTTTTGGGGGTCTTATTTGTGTTAATTACGTAGCTATGAAATGTTTTTTCCATCATATTGTGGACAGTGGGTTGAGGGTGCAACCCTGCCATGTCGCCAGCTGTTTCCTTACACTCATCCTGTTTTCCTCTATTTAGACATGAACATTTAAGGATGCGGGTGTTATTTATATACATTTTGTGCATTAAAAATGCTAAAATTAAAACATTTACTTTAGTAGTAACATTATTGGATACACAGTATCCCAAATTTAGGCAGAATAGTAGTTGCCATGCTGTGTACATCCACTTTTGTTTGTGTGGATGTCAGTGTGTGACGGTTGTGTGCTTTGATAAATCAGCTTTGTGCCAACTTGAGCCACTCGTACCAGCTGGCAGCCTCTTATGCAACAGAGATATAAGTGCAATACTTTGCCACATGGCCGCCCCCCTGCAAACGAACATGACACCCCTCTGTCGTCCACGATAGGCCCTCCATCAGCCGCTCCTACAAACGAGCCTACCCGATGACAGATGTGGAGTCCAAGGACGAGAGGGGGTTTGATGTTAGGCTGAGGGAGATTACCGCTCCCATCTTCTCCCTCCTCTGCCTTAAGCCAGTGACCTCATTTACCGCCTGTTTGGGACACAAATGAGGGGGCTTGCCGCCCTTAATGGAAGTGGGATGTTGGTAGAATGTGTGCAAAAACAACAAGTCGTGATCTCTGTGCCTCAGTTTTGTCACTGATGGGATTAAAATCAAATTTAGTCGCGTCGAGTGTGAATTGTGGAAAATTTTACACTTTTTCTGTTGAGACCTTTTTCTGCATATATTTCAAATATGTTTCTTTGTTGTTCCTAATCCCAATGTGATTGACTGCTGGTATTGGGAGTCACAGAATGTGACTAGTGTGCATTTTACACTTCAAAAATGGAATGCCTACGTTAAAGAAACCGTGACGTGCGGTCAGGGGAGGCAGGTGAGGTCATTATTAAGAAAGTGAGAGTAATGATAAAAGGAATATTTATATTGGATTATATATATATTTTTTTTAAAGGTGGGTACTTGTATAACACTTTTCTACCTTCAAGGTACTCAAAGCGCTTTGACACTATTTCCACATTCACCCATTAACACACACATTCACACACTGATGGCGGGAGCTACCATGGAAGGCCCTAACCACGACCCATCAGGAGCAAGGGTGAAGTGTCTTGTTCAAGGACACAACGGACGTGACTAGGTTGGTAGAAGGTGGGGATTGAACCAGGAACCCTCAGGTTGCAGGCACGGCCACTTTCCCAACTGCGCCACGCCGTCCCCAATTGACCAGTGTTAAAAAGAAATCTTAATGATTCCAATTGTTTTTCAAATTTTCTTAAAGGGGACCTATGCTGAATTTTGTCTTTTCAGACGTATATAATGCTGGATACTTGTGTTAAACAATGTCAAAAAATCAAATCTTAAGATTCTTGCATTTTGGTTTGAGCTTGTACGCGCATGTTGAATGCTTCTGTTGGCGGGGTTTTGCAGTCTGGCTACGTTGTGACATCACAGCAAAGTGGATGTACTTATTCGGAAAGATCTTAGTCTGAGGGGGAGGAACTCCTCAGGCTGTGAGTAAACACTAAAAAAAAGTTTGTGAAGAAACACAAAAAAAGGTTAGGATGATGTATTATTTCCATCAAATCGTGGCAAGCGCATACAAACACAGATGTACGACCTGCAATGACAAATGCTGCTAAAAGCAGCTGCCTTTTATGCAGCTCTAAATCACTCGGAGAGTGTGTGCAGGTGTACCTAATGTTGTGACCAGGTAAATTTATATAACGTCCATAAAGTTTATTTTCGACCGCGTCTGGAAAAGAAAAATAGCGATGCTGACTTCAAAATGTTTATTTAAGCAGTGTACATTTTCAAAAGATTAATCATGATCATTTTGGAGAGGGCGGGGTGTGGTATTATTTGCAATTTGGGAACACCCCCAAAAACGAACATCTTGACTGAAACCTGGGACGATTCTGCACTCCTTCATTAACAGGGTTGGATGGTGCATGCCTGTTGTCAATATAATGATTTCAGAATTATGTATTATACACCATACCTTTCTACAACCTGTGTAATGTTTTTTTAATGTAACTGTGACATCTTTATTCTTACAATTGCCCAATAAACTGCTGAAAAATATAGGGTAAGGCGCACATACAACATGACCTGGCAGGTGTTTGTCACTGCCAAAAATTTGAAAGTTGTTCTTGTTTTAACTACTTTTGTTTAACACTGACTGACTGGCCTAAAAACAAGGTCAAACACTCTAATATTCCGTTGGACCGCCTTTATCTTTGATAATGATGTGCAAGGAAAGGAAAGTACATTAATATACATATGAAGTGCACATTCATGTAGGAAACATGTTAACAATAAATAATAATAATACCTGGGATTTATATAGCGCTTTTCTAAGTACCCAAAGTCGCTTTACATGTTAAAAACCTATCATTCATTCACACCTGGTGGTGGTAAGCTAAAGTTTGTTATAAACTGAATGAAGCAATTATACATGATGAAGTTTGGCTTTAAGGCCGCTAGCTTAATGCTAACATACAATGGACCAGCTCATTGACAGGCTAATGAAAATTAGCAGAGTAAATTGTCCAAACGTTTATCAAATGAGATTTTAAACGGAACAAAATTGACATAAATAGTCAAATGTATTTCTACTTACTGTCATGACCTGGTCTTGTTTTGCCTTTGTTTGTGGTTTCCCTATGTTTAGTGTTTAGTTCTGTTCCTAGCGCTCCTTTACTCCATTTGTTTACTTTGTTTACTTTCAGGTTGCTATTGTTCGCCACTGGCGACTGTTATGTTTATTGATATGCTAAGAGCTTTACGCTGCTTTATGCTTCACAATCGCTTCCCAGCTTTTTAGCAGGAGTTTTTTTGTTTGTTGTTACGGTCTTCTTCATCTTCTTGTTGCATTTCCCCCACTTGGTTGGATGCCTCTTTTTCAGATGCTGCAATAAATTGCTACTGACTTTTTTAAACAGACTTTGCAGCGTGCTGTTACTCGTACCACTACTGTTGTAGCAAATCCAAACCTCTTTTCTTCACTATACACCGTATTTTTCGGAGTATAAGTCACACCGGAGTATAAGTCGCACCTGCCGAAAATGCATAATAAAGAAGGAAAAAAACATATATAAGTCGCACTGGAGTATAAGTCGCATTTTTGGGGGAAATTTATTTGATAAAACCCAACACCAAGAATAGACATTTGAAAGGCAATTTAAAATAAATAAAGAATAGTGAACAACAGGCTGAATAAGTGTACGTTATATGACGCATAAATAACCAACTGAGAACGTGCCTGGTATGTTAACGTAACATATTATGGTAAGAGTCATTCAAATAACTATAACATATAGAACATGCTATACGTTTACCAAACAATGTGTCACTCCTAATCGCTAAATCCGATGAAATCTTATACGTCTAGTCTCTTACGTGAATGAGCTAAATAATATTATTTGATATTTTACGGTAATGTGTTAATAATTTCACACATAAGTCGCTCCTGAGTATAAGTCGCACCCCTGGCCAAACTATGAAAAAAAACTGTGACTTATAGTCCGAAAAATACGGTAGTTTTTATCGGTTATTTCTTCAGTTTAAGAGCATGATGTAGACAAACGCTCTGAGTCAGTCTGCATAAAGCCAATTTTTTTAGTAAATATTAAAAAATTGCATATTGTTTTTAATGTGTGGCACCTTGAGACAATATGTTAAGTCTAAAAGTAACATGTCTTCCTTCACTATATTTGTTTTCGCAGTTTTATGCATTTATATGTATAACATATAAAAATCTCAAATTGAATTGCAATCGCAGTTTTATAGAGAAAAATCGCAGTTAGGTTTTTTCACAAAATCATGCATCCCTAAATGCCACAAAATGTATTTCTTACCAGAGATGCATTCATCACTATAAGATTATTTGAGATTTGTGAAAAAGTTCTACCACTGTCCTGCCAACTTTTTAATAATTTGTTTCACAGTTCTTAATCCCGATTTTAGTAGTTTTACCAATCTGCTTAGATGTTTTCTCATGCTTCTTTCATGCCAATAATTAGACCTTTTCACATGATTGTCTAACAATTAAGAAGCTCCTCACTGTATCGGTAAGTTTAAATAACTTCTTGTATTAAGACAAAGTGTTATTGTGTCCACAGGAAGATCTGTGTGCACTGCAAGTGTGTGCGAGAGGATCATGCCGTGCGCTCAATGCCAAGCCAGCTGGAGAAGATGATGACAAAGTTGGTGTCCGATTTCCAGAGACACTCCATCTCCGATGACGACTCGGGCTGCGCTTCTGAGGAGTACGCCTGGGTACCGTCAGGACTCAAGCCTGAGCAGGTGGCCTCATTGCTCAAAAACTTACTGAAATCTGTATTTTTGCAGGATGTAACCTACGTTTGTCATGTGAACACTTTTGTCAATTTTGCAGGTGTACCAGTATTTCAGCTGCTTGCCAGAGGACAGGGTGCCCTATGTGAACAGCGCAGGGGAAAGATACAGAATCAGACAGTTGCTGCACCAACTTCCTGCCCACGACAGTGAGGTAGCACTGTTGTAGAATATTGATTGAAACACAGTAAATACCTTATACAATTAACCATTTCAGCAAAGTCAAAGACACGGTCATGTCTGAATCAAATCAAAGGCGGAATAGTGCATGAATCAGTGAAGAAGTCATACATTTTTAAAAAGTCGGGGGCAGATTCAGGATTTTTTTTCACTGCACAACTCAGCTCTCCAACAAAGGACAAATACTTAAAACAAGTATTGTATACACATTTATAGAAAGGCACACTAATTCGTTATGATTTCTTCATTGGGCTGTGCCTAACCCCTTCATTAGGATTTGAAGTAGTTTTTTTTAGTTTTGCTGCCAATAACAAGGCAAAACGCCTTTTTTTCAACAATTGATTACCTGAGTAATTTCATTACCTTGAATATTACAATAAATATATTAAATACAATTACGTTTTATGTTTGAACAATTTAAAGAGGTCATATTATACAAAACCAACTTTTCTTACCTGTTGCAAGCAGTCTGAGTACAAAAGAGGCTTAAATCTTCCTGCAAAAAGCAGATACGAGCAAAAAACCAAACTATGCAATGGAATAGATCCCTATACTTTATCAAAAAAAGATTTGGTCGAGTGATATCAAGAATTGTACGTCGGTCACGTTCCCAGACATATTAAACTATTGTGCTCCAGACGCCATTGTACATGACAAAACACAAAACTTTGAAAAGCATGGAGGTCTACAACTTCTTTTTGTATGGCTGGGTCAAGGAAATTGGTATCAAGACTCTCCCGGATAAATACGCATCGTTTATGCTCGAGTAAGGTGATTTTACTTTGTGTCTACTGATGGTTATTGTTGTTATTGTTGTTGCCGTGTTTTCCCCATCTTTTTAAAAATATAACTATAGATGTCAACATCGTGTATGTGCTGATATATTCATTAATGATTGTTGCCTTTGGTAAAAGCTTTAACCATTTTAGGTTTTGCTGACATTTGCTTTCTTTTAGACTAGCCGAGTTGGTGCTTTTCGAAACACTCATAGCAAGCATGTGTTAAGGAAATACAAATAATATCAAAATAATACTTAAATGGTAAATGATAAACGTTAAAATTATATCAAACAAACCTTTAAAAAACTGATCACTGCAAACTCATGTATTCTTCGACTCTGCTCCCTTGGACTGCAGTGTGAGCTGCTTTTCTCGTCGTTTCGTAAAATCTTGCACTCTTCCTCTCTTTTTAATTACCTCTCGAGAAACTATGAAGAAACGTTTATCCTTTTCGCGATTTGAACGATTTGTACAGTCGAAAACAACACAAACATAAGGCATTTTTTCTACGAGAAAGGCTAATTAGCGCAGAGTACCCATTGAAAACAGAGCTAACTTGACCACCATGCATACTCATTGGGTGGGACGTGAGCCGGACGTGACGTCAGTAACATCCCAACATTAGAAGCCCTAAAAACTACAACATGACTGACGGGGTGAAGACGTAGTCAAAGGGGGCTTGGCCTGTAGGAGGGCTTCGGCACGTAACTAAGACCGCTCACAAAACGGCGCATTCTGAAGAGACGTTAGAAAATTTGGATCAGAGCACCACCATTACATGTTATGTAGACCACAAAGAAGTGTTTTAAATGTAGAAAAAAATCATGATATGACCCTTTTAATGCATTTCACTAATTTATTTCTTATAACTTACTTACTTATTTCTGTGTACATCCTCAGCCACAGTACTGCAACGCTCTGAAGGAAGAGGAAAAGAAGGAGTTACGTTTGTTCAGCCAGCAGAGGAAACGAGATAATGTGGGGCGAGGCGTCGTCAGACTCTTCCCCGTCACTATGTCTGGAGGTGTCTGCAAGCAGGTAGAACTGCGTTTTTATTTTACTCTGTCTATGCATACAGTAAATAAGGCTTGTAAAAAACATGAGACTTGGAGCTTCCCTCCTTTTGCAGGCCACCCTCTCCTAGTAAATCTTTTTTTCCAGTGTGACAGAAAGATAACCGGTGGAGACATCGCAGTGTTTGCCAGTCGGGCGGGAAACGGCAATTGTTGGCACCCTCAGTGTTTCCAGTGTGCCTGCTGCAGTGAGCTGCTGGTCGATCTGATCTACTTCTACCAAGATGGACAGATCTACTGTGGCCGTCATCACGCTGAGAGACTCAAACCCCGATGTCAAGCTTGTGATGAGGTGACTGTTACTCAGTTGTCTTCCTTGTGTATCCTCAACAACAGCAGCAAGCTGTTTTTAACATTGTTGTATTATCAGTGAGTAACTGATCTTAACCTCTGCTCATACCTATAAGGAAATCTTCATCGGGCTTTTGGAACATCATTTTCTAATTTCATTTTCCCTATAACTGTCAATTGCATGAGTGTGTTACATTTAAAACTGAAAGAAGGAATTGTTTTATACTGTAAATTCATATGGATGACTCCCTTCCAGAGAAGCATTCTTCTTGTTATGAAGGACCTGTGAGTGACTTAACAGATTAGCCTATGCTTTACTAATAAATCTGACACGACTGACCTACAAGATTCTCATTCAGGGAATAGTTAAGCCCGCAAAAGCAGGGTGCCAGCATCTTATTAACCCAAATCCTCTGTAGAAAATTGCACATCTGCAACCAGTTCGCCACTGCAGTTTATGTCACATTCACTCTTTGTTCTGTTTTCTTGTCAATCTTAGATCATTTTTGCAGATGAATGCACAGAAGCAGAAGGAAGGTTTTGGCACATGAAGCACTTCTGCTGTTTTGAGTGTGAGGCACCGCTGGGCGGTCAACGTTACATCATGAGAGAGTGTCGGCCATTCTGCTGCTCCTGCTATGAGTCGCTGTATGCAGAGTATTGTGACACCTGTGGAGAACACATAGGTAAGGAAAGATATTCACTGTGCTTCCAAAGCAGCTAGCAGACGAAGAAAGATGGCATACATTTCTGTGCATGTTATCTTTGTTTTACCGTATAGATTGATAACTCAATTACGACAACCTTCTTCTTTTTATACGTATACTTTACTGAGGGAACACAATAACAAACCGGCCACTGCCGTTCACATAACAGACCAAAACACCGGAGCCCGCGCATAGAGCAATGCATGTTGGGAATTACCGTAAATACACTAAAAGAGTGTACCATAATAATGCACAATGCAAAAACAGAACATTTACAATCTCCCACTTTTTCTTTTTAGTTTTTTTAACACAAAAAAATCACAGTCTATTATTAATGTCTATAAGTATGAAAATGTAAGAACATGGTGATCAACAAAAAAAACTTATACAAAAAAAACTGTCCACAAAAGAATAGTCTCTATTCGAGTTTCCACTGTCCAACACGGAGTGCCTTTAGCTGAAGTGCGGATGCACCTCGTTTTGTCAAACAGTCAGCTAGCTGCTCTCCAGTAGGTGCCCAGAGAATCTGTTGAATTCTTTTACACTGAAGAAGTTCTTTGATGCCACTTATTTCAAGACGGAGCCTTTTCTCTGTCACTGACTTAGTAGACTTGATAGCGTCTGCAAGGGAGTGGATATCAGTGACACACACTATTGGTAAGACATGTTGTGATACATTCCCTGTGGTAAGTTCTGCATGAAGTTCAGATAAAAAAATGGCACTGTCAACAGCATCGGCAAGGGCAAGAGTTTCCCCAGCAAGAGTGCTCCGTACGACTCTTCTGATCTTTTTTGACTGCCAATACACAGGGGAGAATCTTCCTTCCTCACCCATCAGCAGAATGAGATGTCCCCCTTGAGTGCCTCCATCTGTAAGGTTTCCCAGCGAGGCGTCGCAGAACACTACTAGCTTTAGAGAACTGTCTTTTCCCAGGTTCTGAAACTTCAGTGTCACATGTTCTGATTTAAAATTTCTCACCACCTTGTTTGTGTCATGTAAAGTCTGCACAGTAGCATGTTTTATGTTAGCTGCAAGGACACGTGTATCAAACATAATATCCGGTCTACTTTGTCTGGCAACCCACAGAAGTTGACCTATTTTTGATCTCAGGTTAAGGCTGCAGCTAACGATTATTTTTCTATCGATTAATCTATAGATTATTTTTTCGATTAATCGGTTAATCTATAGATTATTTTTTTTCGATTAATCAATAGATTATTTTTCCTTTTACCGATTATTTCTTTATTCAAAATGAAGATGAAAAAATAAATGTAGGCCCGTTTTTTCAAAAGGCATGGCTTTTATTTACAAAAAAAAAGAAGTATGGCCACTCAGTCAACATTGACAACAACATGACTAAATATTCTGTGACAATGTAAACATTTAAAACTTTTAACATTTAACAAAATTAAAAGTAGCTTATTTGCTTTTTAATGTGCAAATATAAAAGTCAACATCCAGTGCAAATCTTAATATTCTGCAATAGTATAAGCATTTCAAAAGTAAAAGTATTGCTTATTTTGCTTTAAAATGTGCAAAAATAAAGATAAACATCCAATACAAAAAAGTGCAAAACGAAATATTCTGTAACAACAGTGTAAACATTTCAACAAAAGTGAAAGTATTGCTTATTTGCTAAAATGTGCAAAAATAAAGATAAACATCCAATACAAAAAAGTGCCAATCTAAATATTCTGGAGCACTGTAAACATTAAGTATTGCTTTTAAAATGTGCAAAATAAACATCCAGTCCAACACAGTACACAATAACCAATTCTACTCATTCCAGTGAGTGTCTAACAGTTGTAATGAAGAAAGGTTAGCATGTCTACATGCTTTGGTTCTTTTCTTGTTTACAATATTCTCAGCAGCTGAAAATAGGCGCTCAGAAGGGGTCGATGTGGCTGGAACTGAGAGCTAATTAGCCTTCACCTCAAGCCAGGATTGCGAGTGAGCTGAGCTGCAGTTTAAGTTTCTAGAAGGTCAACAGGCTCATAGTGATGTTACTAGTAGTTGACTGGGAGGTGTTTATTATCATTTGGGGAGAGTCCGCTGCCTGATGCTCACCTGCTAAACACCTATCTGCTCCACGCTGAAGCGCTGACTACATGCGCTCTGAATACGCACTGCTGATTGGCTGATAATGCTTCGTGTGTACCAATCAGATGGTTGTGTGGGTGGGACAATGCTGCGTGTGTACCAATCAGATGGTTGTGTGGGTGGGACAATGCTGCGTGCTGAGACAGAGGCAGACGGAGCAAAGCAGCTTGTTAAGACTTTAGCTTTAGCTTAGAAACTCGTTCGGTACACCCCCGTACCGAACCGAAAGCCCCGTACCGAAACGGTTCAATACAAAACACGTACCGTTACACCCCTAGCAGATACAAATGACACATTCATGTTTTTGTGTAATGATGACAACGTATGCTCTCGCGGACGATTGACTAGTTGATGGTTTTCTTTTCAAATGTTCGTTCATAGCCGTTGTGCTGCTATGATAGGCCATTTCCGCTCGACACAGTGTGCATACAACAACATTATTAGGCCGTTTATTGAAATACTCCCACACTTTTGACCACTTTTGGCATGCTTTTCCCCCCTCGCTCGCACCGCTCGCCTCGTCTTCTTTGATCGTCTGCTTTGCGCTTCGCCATGACGGTAGTGTGACGTCATTATGCGACGCGTCGACGCACAAAAACGGCGTCGACGTATTTACGTAACCGATGACGTCGACTATGTCGACGCGTCGTTTCAGCCTTATCTCAGGTCATCAATTTCACTTTTAGTCAAAAGAGCATCCCGTCTCATGGCTCTGGAGATGTCTATGTGAATTGGCTGAAGATTCTGTATGTAATTGTCTTGATGCATACATGTTACTCCATTTGCAGTGACATACTCCATGCCTACATAGCGAAAACTGTCATGTTCTTCTCTGCCCACTTGAAAGGCAGATTGCAGGTGAGGGATTACAGTTGTTGTGAAAATCTGTGAACCACCCCAGATGAAACCATCAACATGACAAGCAAGCACCCCAGACACATTACAATCTTTATCCAACCAATAAAATATAGCAGGGTCAATTTGTGACAGCTTTCCTCCAGTTTGCAACATTTTAACCCTATTGTACCAGTACAATGATGCATCATTTAGTCCATAAACACATTTGTTTAGCTTCCATAGAGTTCCCTCACTCTTGGCTTCAGGTGGTGGACGAACATAGATGTCTCGGGATAACTCATTTCCTTGAAGGAATGCTGACTTAATGTCCATAGAGTGGGGTGTCCATCGGTTTTGACATATCACAGACATGAGTAGTCTAAGAGACTCTGAGGCACATGTTGGCGAGTCTTTTGGGAGATCTTTTGTGTTTAGCTCTTCATATCCTCTCGCCACTAGCCTTGCTTTTGGAACTATGCCGTCTGGTGTGTCTTTGAGTGTACACACCCATCTTGTGGAAATGCATTTTTGTCCAATGTTTTTTACTTCATCAAACACACCGTGTTTCTCCCAGTTACTGATTTCAGTAAGTTTAGCTGATTCAAATGACACATCCTTTGTAACAAGTACATCCTCGTGATCAGATGGCTGTTCCACCCTGTCCAATGACTGAATCTGCAGTGTGTCAACCGGTGAAAGGTCAGCTGACCTTGTTGTGCCAGTGAGGTTAACTGGCTCAGTGTACTCCAGATTGTACCAGTTCTTGTGTTTTCCAGTTGCCTTTCCCGCTCGACCTAGCACTTTTGCTGTGTGTGAAATCCCAGTGTCTCTTTCCACATACTTAATGAATTGTCCTGCCTTTAGATTCATACTACGATCTGTTCTTATGATAGAAGGTTGTCTGTCAGATGGATCATTATCGTGCTCATTGCTGTCTCTGTCATTATTAGAGCTCCCTGCCGCATTCTCTGTGTTAGGCACACTGTCTCCATCACTAGATACAGTATTGGGTAGATCTTCAACATGTTCAATGCCACATTCTGCTGCATTAAGTTCTGTCTGGCTTTCTTGGCTGTCACGAGACGTGTCAGTGTAGTGATCTGTGGCTTTGCGCAGTCTACAGCGATGCACCCGGACATAGGAGCCTCCATGTCTAACAAATATTACCACCCCGTCTCGTCCAATTACCACCCCAGGGCCTTTCCATTCATTGCAGTCCATTCTTTTGTAGTACACTTTATCTCCAGTTTCGTAGTATTCATCTGTGCTGCGAAGCTGTGTGCGCAGAGCTCTCCTGATTCTCTCAGAGCACTCTGCCTCAGTAAACGCTGTCCTTGCTTCATGTAATGCTGAAATGTGCTGTCCTACCCATTTACTCATGGTAGTGCCCTCCAGGGCAGGTGGTTTATCAACCAGCACAGAAGGTAGGTTCGGGTTTTGTCCAAACACCAGCTGCTATGGACTAAATCCATGCACATTGTGCATTGTATTCTTTGCCATCAAGGCCCAATCTAGGGCTGTTTTCCAGTCACAAACACTGCTTTTCTTCACTTTTAACAGGATCTCTGTAAGGGTCTGGTTATGTCTTTCCATCAATCCATTACTCCATGGACTGTAGGCAGCAGTGGTTTTCACTTCAATATTAAAGTTCTCAGCCATGTCCCTCATTTCTTCATTATTGAATTCACCTCCATTGTCACAAAAAATCTTAGATGGGGCTCCATGAACACTCACCCAGGAATGAATAAAGTGCCTCACAATGTCACTGGATTTTTTTGTTGTAACAATGCTACCAGCACTGAACCTGGTGAAGTGATCAATCATGTGGAGGTACCACACATTTGGTTCTAGCTCGTGTAGATCTAATGCCACAGTTTCATTGTATGTTGAAGCCATTGGTAGACCAACTGATGGCTTTGGTTTGGGCTTGTTGTACTTGAGACATGTTTCACAGCTACTTACGATGTCATTCAGAATAGTAACACTCTCATCATCATTACTTCCAGCACTAATTAGTAATTTTTTGAGTTTATCAACTGAGGCATGTCCAAACTGCTTGTGAAGTTTCACCAATACTTTGAGTTTTTCATCTTTACTCATGCCATCTGTTATGGCCAGAACTTCATCAGTTTGGGGTTCATTCTAATGGGTGGCTGTGCAATCTCTGTCCACTATGTTTACACAGTAGTGTCCTGAGGATGTAATCTCAAGAGGCACTGGTTTCTGAAACATTGTGGCTTTATCATTCTCAATGTCAAGCACTGCTTTTGCCCTCTTAAGTGACGTTTTACTTAGTAGTAAAGGAATGTTCACTGAGACCACCTCAGTCTCTATGTGGCACCTGGTTTGTCCTATTTTTGCTGGGACTTTTACTTTTTTTATGGAATGAACAACTTGTCCATCACCAAACTTAAAAGCTCTTCTACTCTGTATTTTCAATTGTTTTCTTGTCACTCTCCTTCAGTGTATGAATGTAATTCTCCAGCCATTTTTCACGACAGACTGTTCTGGTGCATGCAGTGTCAATTACAGCTGAACCTAAGGCTTCTACCATGAATATTTCAGCATCAGAAACTGACTCTTTAGAAAACAATGTAACATTGCACTCTTCAATTGTTTCAGTCTCTGCATTTTCCTCTGTCATTTTTACATGTTCAGCCTTATTTGGGCAGTCCTTAGCCCAGTGAAATGTACTCTGGCAAATAGCGCACTTGGATCTTCTGCCGAACCTATCCAGTGGGTTTGAGCCAGTCAATGGCGCCCTCTTTTGGTCGGGTTGGGAACGAAATTTCCTTCCGTCTCTTTTCCTTTGATCCACATAAAAAGCAACATCTTCGCGCATGTGAATTCCCCCGCTGCATGTGGGCGGCTGCACATTGTCTCCAAAAATCATTTTTAAAGCTGACGTCATGCTTGCAAATGTAAGTGTTGAACAAGCTGTAAGCGCAAGCTGTTTATCTTTAACATCGAGACTGGCTGTATCCAACAACTTGAATGCCAAAACAGCGTCGGGAAGAACCATGTCAAATTTGCGCATTTTGTTGTACCTCTGCTCGAACTGAACGATGTAATCCACCATGGAAACTTCGTTTTCTCTCCGAATCTTGTCAAAGTCCGCGTATGCATCATAAGCTCTGTCCTTTTCTTCTTTTAAGAATACATTATCCAATGCCTTTACAAGGGTCTTCATCCCGTCATCTTTGTTCAAATCATCCGCAGGTATTTCCAAAGCTGTATCTCTAGCTCTCCCCCTCAGTGAGAGAGCAACAGCTAATGCTTGTTTCTCCTTATCCAGATCGGTAACACGTATCCACATTTCAACCTCATTTTTCCAGCTCTCATATGACTTCTTTTCTTCAAACGCAGGAGGCACTCTGTAGTTAGCGTTGTTAGACATCCTCTGCTACCATTGATAACTCAATTACGACAACCTTCTTCTTTTTATACGTATACTTTACTGAGGGAACACAATAACAAACCGGCCACTGCCGTTCACATAACAGACCAAAACACCGGAGCCCGCGCTTAGAGCAATGCATGCTGGGAATTACCGTAAATACACTAAAAGAGTGTACCCTAATAATGCACAATGCAAAAACAGAACATTTACAAGATGAGAAATGCAGGAAATTATTCTATTTGAGATGGTGCCACATAGGTGCAATCTTTTATGTAAAATTTCTCTTCACATCCACATAAAATCCTGATAAGAATAGAACAGCTTACACATAAATATATCTTGTGGCATACCCTAGGAATCAATGCCCAAACTTGTTTAATCTCTATATGAATCTCTATATAAATGATATATGTAAAGTTACACATAGTTTAAAGTAAGTACAATTCGCAGATGATTAGACTGCATTTTGCTCGGAAGGTAATACAAACAAAAGAAATTAACCAATTAAAGAGATGGTTTGACAAAAATAATCAAAGACTATCCTTGAATATACCGGTAAATACATTTGCAATAATGCTATCGGGTAACAGTAGAAGAGAAAATCAAACAAATAGACAGAGTAGACATTGACAGTAAAATAGATAACATTTTTAGGTGTAATAAAAGATGATAAAAGGAACTGGAAATCTCATCTAAGAAATATACAATATAATTTTGCAAGAAATACTTGATTATTGAACAAAGCAGAATATGTTCTGGACTACTCCATATTCTCTACTGCTCGCTAGTGTTACCATATCTGAGTTATTGTGCAGAAATATGGGTGAATAATTACAAAAGTACACTTCATTAACTAACAATGTTACAAAAAAGGTCAATTAGAATAATACATAATGTTGGATATGGAGAACATTCAAACCCTTTATTTATTGAAAAGCGGTAGAAAATGGATGGATGGAATATTGAAATTCAATGATTTGGTGCATTTGCAAACAGCTAAAATGATGCATTAAGGAAGTCAAACAATGATAACTAGACGAATATTAAGAAAACAATTTTGCTATCAATGTTGACTCTTTTTTTAGAACTTTATTAATGATTTATTTGTTGATTGATTTATTCTGTGTTACAAATTGAGAACAAGAAGTAAACAAATGTATAACAAACTGCTATGAAACGGAAAAGGGTCTGGATTAAATAAACTCTGCTTCTTCCTACTCCTTTTCGGACATGTTGTAACTGTATGCATATTTGAAGTAAATCATAATCATAGAGTGTAGTTGTACTCCACAGCAAAATGCAACAACAATAACAACCATCTTAAATTAATCACATTCTGATGCTATTTTTACTATAGAATTGATGTTTCTAATTTTGCAGGTGTATCTAATTAAAGTGTCCCATGGTAGTATATTTTATTATACATTCAGGAAAGCACATTGTTGTTTGAGTCCTATGATTGGTTGTCTTAATGACTGGCCAAATGTTGACAAATTCTAAAATCAGCAACCCTTCTGTATCATGCTTTGTTACTTAGAATAAGAAAATTAATTACAAATATCAGGAGAAAAAAACTAATACAGAGGTGTTTTATCATGTTTTGCTGCTGCTAACAATTGTATTTTATTTTGTAGGCATCGACCAGAGCCAGATGACGTACGAGGGTCAGCACTGGCATGCCGTGGAGTTTTGTTTCTGCTGTTCCCGATGTCGACTACCTCTGCTCGGACGTCCCTTCCTCCCTCGCAGGGGGCTCATCTTCTGCTCCAGGTCTTGTTCACTTGGAGAAGACCCCAAAAACTCTGACTCTTGTGACTCGACACTGCAGAGCAGACCACTTCAGCGCAGGCGCTGTGGACCACCGCAAATGCAGTGTGGTTCCCCATTGCAGCCAATAGAGGGCGTCAAACCTATACGTCCTGTAAAAGATTGCATCTATACTTCATTGGAAAACAGAGGTGTGTTCATCTTCAATACTGTCCTAAAAATATTTAGGAAGATAATATTTTCATTTTGTCTGTTGTCGTCCAAGGTGTCAACTGCTTGACTCCTGTTCAAAATGGACTTCATCCTAGAGGCTCCTTTTCACCTCTCCCTCACATTCATCGAGGAAAAGGTCTCAAACCCTCTTGGCCCTGCAACATTCCACATTACAATTTATTGCCAGAGGGCTGTGGAATCAAAGTGCCTGTGAGCGGCCTTTTAAATGGAAATACTGGGCATCCTGCACCGAGTCTTCGTTCAAGAGGAACCTCGACTGGTGCGGACTGTAGGAACTGGGTGGAAAAGACTAATCAAGTCATGAAAGGTATTACTGACCATTTTTGAAAAACATCAATATTAAATGTTCGTTTTTGGCTAAAACATTCATCCTTTTCAGATGCTCTCCAGGCAAACACAACATCACACACTGACATGTCACCTGAACCGCCTCCTCTCCCAATAAAGTCTCGAGACCTGATACCGCAGGACTCATCCCTTCTGAACACCTCCCAGTCAGAGCAGAGCCCCTCCCATTCTCCACCCGCACTGTCTCGTAGTGGGACAACGCGGGTCAGCTTCAGGGAACCAATCAGCAGCAGCTACTCTCTGGATGAGGAAGAAGATAAAGAGGAGAATGAAGAAGTGCCACCAGATAATGAGGATAGCCCTCAGGACGAAGATGAAGTCAAAGGAGGATTTGGAAGCAGTTTGCATCTACAGAAAGGCATCCCACCTCAGATGGATCTGCTCGGTAAGGATAAAGCAGGGTACACTCATGAAGACAATTGGTCTGTTTTTGTCCTCATTTTCCCACTTCTAACCACTGACCGCAAAGCCCGATTATCACATGTCTTCTAAGATTGTCTTGTGGTCTGAGGTGTGTTAAGAGTGAATTTGTCCATTGAAAGTTAATGCTCGGTGACAATGTTTTGGTCATAGTTTATAGTGGTATATAGAAACAACAGACATCTTGTTCAAGTAACACGTCGACTTTGGGACCTGTATGAATCGTTTTTTTGACAAAAATGTAAGTCAAATGTTTGCCCTGTTTTTTCTTAACATCAGGGGTCCCCAAACTACGGCCCGCGGGCCGGATCCGGCCCCCCAGCATCCAAAATCCGGCCCACGGGAAGTCCCAAGTTTAAAAAAAAAAAGTGTTAAAAATGTTATTTTATTTTTTTTTAAATTATTATTTTATTTTTTAAAATTTTATCTTTCCTTTCTAATCCATTTCATACCGCTTGTTACTGTCGGTGTCTCCTAGCCGCTCAGGCAAATCATATTGTCTAAAAATGAATTTTCCCATCGATAACGTGACAATGTTAAATGTTGATGAACATCAATGTTAATTGATGTTAAATGACAAAACGGATCAACTCGCTGGAATATAAAGACAATGTATATATGTGTATATATATATATATATATATATATATATATATATATATATATATATATATATATATATATATATATATATATATACATACACCCAATGCGGCCCCCGAGTCAAAAAGTTTGGGGACCCCTGCTTTACATTGTCGGTTATTGTACAACCAAACATTGCGCAACTCAAACCAGTCCGTTTTCCAGAGTATTGTTCTGCAGAAACGAATGCCCAACCAAAGAATACACATTGGTGACTTATTCTTTGTGCTTTTTTTGTTGAGTACGACTGCAAAATAAGCCACGATGAGGCCAAAGAAAATTGCAAGTGAAAGCACTTTGATAAAGAAGGAAAGAAACATAATTAAATTCAAGAAATAACTTTTCCAAGAGTCCTCAATAAAGGGAAAAGCTATTTAAAAAAGTGAATTTGGGATGATAACTGGCTCCAAAACAGGTTACGACTGACAATAGTAAGTGTTAAACGTGTTCACTATTCACGTCCAACACTTTTCATGTCTGTGTGGAATGCTGACTCCGCCCGAGTCATCACTCCATGAATTAAGTCACGCTGCATACAGAAAGTAGCCTATCAGGAAGCTGAAAAAAGCATTGCAGCTACTATTTTGATTTGTACTCGCCTCCAGCTTGCTCACTAGTTTATAAAGTGTGTGTTCACGCCGTTTTCACGACTTTTTCCAGTCTTTTTTTTTTCTTTAATTTTGGGATTTTTCTTTCAAAAATAGTCCTTAAATAGCTCACTAGATGTGGGTGACACTGTGAATGTTGGTATCGATCAGATACCAAGTAAGTACATGGCTAGTATCGCCAAAACTGGTACCGATACCAACACTTTTTGACTTGAAACGTCATCATCATTGAATAATTTTGTGAATTTTCCTCAAGATAGTTGATTTTTTGATTATGAGAACACAGACAATATATGTCCTGCAAATAAACATATTTTAATAACTAAATAGAACAATTAAAAGCAATGCAGTAGTCTATAAATAATAAATTTTCAGTTGTACTACTGTACCCCGCCTTCTGCCCAAATGCAGCTGAGATAAGCTCCAGCACCCCCGTGACCCTGAAAAGGGACAAGCGGTGGAAAAATGGATGGATGGACTACTGTACACACAATTGTTTGAGAAAAAGTCACTATTGCAAAATGACAAAAAAATTATGTAACAAAAATTTTAATTTAAAAATTTGAATGCACTGACAGACTAGAAGAGTTGCATGAACTCTGAAGAAAATCGACATACAGGATAAACTACAACAAAAGTATCGATCCCACCACGCTAGTATCGATCCCACCACGCTAGTATCGATCCAATGTCAATATCCACCATGGTATCGATATTTAGATCGATACGCCCACCTCCATTTGATCAAGGTTGTTCACAGGAGATTTTTGGTTTGAAGGCTAGAGTCTGGCTTGATGGTGAACGGAGTTATGTATGTATGTATGTGTTGTGTTGAGCACACCACACACTTAAAAAACGCTCAATACCTGATTTTTTGTCTTTATGTGTGGAGTCTGTAACAGTTAAAACATATCTTAATATTTAGAAAATATTAATGTGTGTAAAAGAAAAGTTTTCACTTCACATAGAATCAAGAAAGTTTATTGGGACGGCGTGGCGAAGTTGGTAGAGTGGCTGTGCCAGCAATCGGAGTGTTGCTGGTTACTGGGGTTCAATTCCCACCTTCTACCTTCCTAGTCACGTCCGTTGTGTCCTTGGGCAAGACACTTCACCCTTTGCCTCTGATGGCTGTTGGTTAGCGCCTTGCATGGCAGCTCCCGCCATCAGTGTGTGAATGTGTGTGTGAATGGGTAAATGTGGAAATACTGTCAAAGTGCTTTGAGTACCTTGAAGGTAGAAAAGCGCTATACAAGTACAACCCATTTATCATTTATCATTGTTGTTCTTGTCGTTGAACTAGATGGATCCTCTTACCACCAACACAGTCTGCGGCGCGGCTGCAGTCGTTTCCGCGTTTCGTCTGACCCCAGCCTCCATCCAACCTCAGACAGAAGCTCCCGGCATTCACAGGCCGACCGCCCTCCACTGGACACTCTGGATCATGGCGAGAGAGGGAACGATGTCTCCTCTCTGGTCCTGCAGCCGGGCCGGCACAAACATGAAGACTCCTGTTCCACCTGCTCCTCATCGTCCGACTCGGAGCAAGAGGGCTATTTCCTTGGACAGCCCATTCCTCTGCCTCCACAGCTTCGAAAACATGAAGCCAAGGAGGATAAAGACACAAAAGAAGAAGGAGAACCAGCTCAGTGGGGACTGAGGGACAGTATCAGGCGGAGACGAGCTCACAGTCTTGGTGCTAAGGACAAAGATAAAAACTGCACTGTCTCCTGACACAAACACTGGAAAACCTCACGCTGGAGTTGTCACAATTATTTACCGCACATGACTCAGTGATGGGTTTACTGTATGAATGATTAATGGATTGTTGTAGGCTAACATTTTGCTACTTTTAAATTTGTCATTCACAATATGTGTTTTTTACCTGTTGAGAAAGATATAAGATACTATTTTTGGACTGATCTACACTTTGAACATAATGTGACAGATTTGAAGGTCCTTTGGGTCATCATCACAATTTTTTCCAGCAGACATCTTCACGTACTGTATGAACTTTGAGAAGTTTTGTGTTGTTTATTCAGTCATTTATTTTCCATACAATAATCAGTGACTCTGCAGGGAAATGTTACTTTCACCTTTGACGTTGTTACAAATGTACATTTAAGGTGGAGGAAGTATCAATCAATAAATGAGACCTCATAAATGAGACATTAAATATATCACATAATAATTAGATTTACTGTCATTTATAACGCACCTGGGATAGGTTGATTGGCAACACTAAAAATTGGCCCTAGTGTGTGAATGTGAGTGTGAATGTTGTCTGTCTATCTGTGTTGGCCCTGCGATGAGGTGGCGACTTGTCCAGGGTGTATAGGCTCCAGCACTCCTCCCATTACCCCCCCCCACCCCCGCGACCCAGAAAGGGATATGCGGTAGAAAAATGGATGGATGAATAATATGTGATTTAATCACAGCTGTAAAAAGTAGTCAGTATTCTGGAATTTAGGATAGACTGAACTGTAGTAGTTACTCAAAACAATTTCAATAATAGGGAAAATCTTGAATGTATATAAATGCAACGGCCAAGCACTGTAAAATGTTTTATTATTGTATTTGGTTGTTCAAGGGATTCTAATGAATATTGAATAAGTTTATGGTTGCAATAAATGTGCCCTGGTTGACAAACGCATTATTTCCAATAATTGACACACTCATTGATTTAGAAGACACACATCTGCATTTTTAAATATGTTTGATTGAAACTTTTATTAATAGATTGCACAATACAGTACATATTCCGTACAATTGACCACTAAATGGTAACACCCGAATACGTTTTTCAACTTAAGTCGGGGTCCACGTTAATCAATTTATGGTAAAATGGTTTAATATCTCAAAATGTAATTTACCAGCTTTACTTTACCGTGTGCACAAATTAGGTAGATTTATAAATTTTTCATAACCTAATCTGGAAAAATAAAATAGTCCAAATAACTATTCTAAATATAAAAAAAACATAGTTAAAAAAAATCTTGCTAGTGTTCCGGTATCAAGCAGGTAAGTTATTTGTTTTCCTAATAATTGTTTGTTAGGCCAGCACGCAAAAAGCGGTACAACATATAACAGAAATATATGTGCCATGCAATAACAGATCAATACACAGAAAATAACATGAGAAAAAAAAATCTAAATTATTTATTGTATTGTATACTCAAATATTACATTTAAATTATGTCTTGAATATTAATAAAAGTCTCAGTTCGGTATCACAATTACGTGGGTTTGTTTTATTTTGTGACCATTTCGTTTTTTGTATGTGGTATTTTGCTAAAGTCATAACAGGTAAGTAACCAGCCAGTACGCTTCCGGGTCAGAGCTCGAATGGGCCAATCAGCAAGAAGGGGGCGGAGTCTAGTGGCGTCTTCTTGAGTTGTCAGACAGGTTTGTGTGTCTCTTAATGGTGTCAGCCGTCCTGCCACTCGTCGTCCTCGCAAAGACAGCTATCTCGGCTCAACGGACCAAAACAACACCCTTAAGGGGCTCAACTTTATTTATTGGTAAGTTCTCGGTCGGAATTGTATAAAACTATTTCAAGTGAGTGAGTTGTTAAGGAGGGAGGGATTATAGGTATGTATGTATGCCGGCGGCGACAAGCCTGTGCAGGCCCTGCGTCTTCACTACACATAGGGGACATTTTGTCTTGCTTATCTTCCTGTTCTTTGTTTGCTTTAACATGCTGGCTCTTGACTTGGAAGCATTATTCATTATTGGCCCTGTTATTGTGTGGACCACCTTTTGGCTGTGTGTGTGTGTGTGTGTGTGTGTGTGTGTGTGTGTGTGTGTGTGTTCTTGTATTTCTACCCTTCTTGAGACATCAACAAGGAAAAGTACCTTCCATATGAGGACCGGTGAAGAAGTTAGGACCGAAACCATCGTCCCAATACGGAAAACCATTGCATCTAATAGAGAATGTCTCATTTGCACCCCTGGTGGTGAAATCTATCAAAATTAGGGTGGTCTTAAAAAGGAGGGATTTTTCAAAATGACTATCAGTTTTAAAAGTGCTCTCCCTCTGGTCAACATACAGTATGAAATAACAAGTGTGTGTAAAAATGTGAAGTGCTCCCTCTCTGGCCAACATATGTAATAACAAGTGTGTGTAAGAAATTTAGATGCGCCCCCTTTGGCCAAAATTAATTAAAAAAATAATAAAATAAATATGTATATAGAGACCTACTGTAATAACTTGAAGTAAATAATGAAGATTAAACACAATTACAAACAAAAAATTCAGAAAAAAAAAATTAACTTAAAGCTTACCTTTTTTTATATTTGCATAGTATGTATATATTATTAATGTTGTAAATACAAATCTTTTTTATATCTAGAAAGGGTGATCCTAAAGAGGTAGGCATTTTTCGGAGGTCTCAAGAAGGTAACAAGTGTCTGTGTGTCTGTGTGTCTGTGTGTCTGTGTGTCTGTGTGTCTGTGTGTGTGTGTGTGTGTGTGTGTGTGTGTGTGTGTGTGTGTGTGTGTGTGTGTGTGTGTGTGTGTGTGTGTGTGTGTGTGTGTGTGTGTGTGTAAAGTCTGACACACCCAGATGATAACATTGTTGACACCTGTGAACAAGTGTTGGCTACAGGTGACAAGAAGAATGAAAATAAAGGCCAAACAGCTCCTCAGAGAGTCTGATCTGGCTTTGACTGGAATGGCAACAATGTAGAGAATGTGACTGGCAGATGCCAACTTTCAAGTAGCATATCTAAAGCCCATACAGCAGGGATCCATCCATTTATTTTCTACCGCTTATTCCCTTTGGGGTCACAGCCTATCTCAGCTACAATCGGGCGGAAGGCGGTGTACACCCTGGACAAGTCGCCACCTCATCGCAGTACAGCAGGGATATTCAATTAAATTGTTCTAAGGACCAGGGGGTCGGACTTTTCCATTCACTATTAGTCTTTTCATGTATATTTTTACAACCACCGTCCTCTTCAGAGGACATTTGATGTTAGTCAAGTTATTTTGTCGGAGTTACAGGAGCACTCTGCTGTTTTTAAGGACCTTCAACTAAAAAAAGCTATTCAATGATCATCTCTATGAAAGTGTTTTTAAGAATCTGCTGCAAAAATGTTAGTCTCTCACAAGTTTATCGATCTAAACTCACGCGCCACCAGTTGAATAGCCAAATGATGAAAAAGAGAGGACTTAAAATGGAACCTTGAGGAACACCACTAGTATAACTAAATAAGTTGAACAAATGACTACTGGTTGCCTCTGAAGTAGACAAGCTACAGCAACACCTTAAAAAATTGTAACTGACAAAAAGGAAGCTGAATGTAGATCTTGAGTAACGCCTCAGTAATGTCAATAACAAGTTTGGTCCAGGTGTTCCATGTTTGCTAGCAACCTGTGCTGGCAATTTGCATGACACCTTCAAATGATTTATTGTAGCTAACATTTAAATTCATCAGTATTGCTTGGTATTACCACCCTGATCAGCGAAAGAAGTAGTGTACAGCAGGGACAATAAACTCAATTGTTCTAGGGCCCATATTTCCAGAAATCTAAGGATCGGGGCTATCGGAATTCCATTTTTTTTTTTAATTCTTCTTATTTTGAGGACCAGCATTCTCTGGAGTGGACATTTGTTTTTAATCTATTTGTTTTATCACTTACGAATTTCTTTAAAAACAAAAATAGCCCTGTTATGCAAAATACGAGTGTCTTCTGTCGTGGACGCTGGTCTTTTAGGAGGTGGAACTGTCAATACCAGGATCTTCTAATGTGTTTACAGTGATCCACGTTCCTCTACACAGCAGGAGAACTCTAGTGTGTTTAGGAATTCTCTGTAAATATGTTTGTACTTGGGGGGCTGGTATGGTGTAATTCCTGGGCCAGATTTGGCCCCCGGGCTGCCCGTTGAATAGAACTGGCATAGCGAATCAAAAGGAAAAGCACCTGGTGTTCATTTTGCTTTTGCAATAGTCATGTCGCTGCAAGGCTTGGGCTTCAGGAAGTAGCCAGAGCCAAAGTCTGGCAGCTGCTTTTTGTAAAGAAGAGCAGCTATTGTTTCAGTAGCCGCTGTTAGTTTGTGTGATCTGTTGTGTTTTTCTTCCAAACAGCGCACACACACACACACACACCTGCTCTAAGTGTATCCACTCATGTCACTGTCCCTTTTAATGTCTGTTTGTCTTTGGAACAAGTTATCAGGTGCTCACATTTAGTCTCTTCCACAGGTCATCAAGTGGTGCTGACAATGACCAAGTCCAACAAAAAGAAGAAAGGCACGTGAGTCCGCTTGAGCACATATCAGAAAGCAGGCGGTTGTTTTCCTAAAGCAATGCCCGTGGAGACGATCCAGCGTCCACCGAGGTCGTCTGCGAAGACAACCGTAGCTGCAACACCCCCTCGCCTGCGACCAAAGGGCCCGGTGGGTCCTGACTTCTACCGGCAAAGTCCGCCTGCAGCAGGCAGACCGAAGCAGAGTGCGGTGGAGAGACTAGAAGCGGACAAAGCCAAATATGTGAAGAGTCCGGTAGCGCTGTCCAAGCAGCAGCCGGTCAGGCCTCCTGATGTACGCAAGCCTCTGCAGCAGCCGGTCAGGCCTCCTGATGTACGCAAGCCTCTGCTGAGCCCCACCGCCACACTGAGGCCCTCCAAGAAGACGCAAACGCAACCCAAAATCAAGCAGGACACCGCACAGCTCGACTTGGAACACCTGAGCAATCTGATCAGTGACGTGAGCGACGGACCCAGTGCAGCCGTTACCGCAGAGTCCGTTGACACCGTGATGACTCAGCAGAAAAAAGAGAGGCCGGAACCGCCGTCTCGTCCTGGATGCTCGAGTCCGGCCAAGGTGAGACTGAAAGCATCCGAAACTGCTACATCTCCGATTGCAGGGACTGTGCGCAGGGTGGACGTCATACCTCAAGCCAGGCACGTGCAGACCCCTTGCAGGCCACCGCTGTTCATCCGCCAGCCGCTTCAGCCTCTCCGTCTGCACCCCCAGTTTCCCCTCCGCTTGGCTACTTCACACCTGTACCTCCGAACAACAAACACTCCTCTGAAACCTTTTGCTGCTCCACCTCCACCAGACAAGCCTCCCGCCTCATCTCCTCTTTGCATTCCCGTTTTCCCTCCTCCCTCGCCGGCCATTACACGTCTATCCTCCTCCAGCGCCAGGAAACGCCGCTCCCTGACCCGCTCCAAATCAGACATGAGCGACCGTTTTTCCCGAGCCGGAACCGAGTTGGAACGCTTCTTCAACCTGTGCGGTTTGGACCCCGCGGACCTGCAGGAGTTGACCGGATCCGCTTCCGACATTGTGTCTATGGCTCGCTTTCGCAGCGTCAGCGCTCCGGGGTCCGAGTGTGCGGGCTCCGACAGGCAGGATGAAGGTGACGATGAGGAGGAACAAGAGCGCGTGCCGTATGGTGTTTCTGTCATTGAAAGGAACGCAAGAGTGATCAAGTGGCTTTATGGAGTCCGTCAGGCAAAGTGAGCGCACATACTTGCAGGATGTGGAGCTTGAAATGAAAGATGTTTCTTCTTTCACTGTCAAATGGCAGCCGGGATAAAGACATTTTTTTATTTGTGTTGCAAATAGGAGCAAGTGTTGTTTTTGTATTTGTGGTTTGTTGGCAAGCATTTGCCAATGAACAAAAACCCAAGAAGCTTTGGATAATGGTAGACAAAACAGGTTAAAGGTCAAATCTGTACCTTTTTCTTTCATACCTTTCTGTAGGTCAACTCATTTAAGAGGCTTATCATAATAATATGTCTTAGCAGCGACCTCTTTAGATTTTTGAATATTTAATCCAAAAGGCTCGCTAAACTGAGGTCAAAGGTCATGTTTGTGTTGTAACAGTGTCCATAAAGTAACTTAATTATGGCAACTGTGATGGTTTTCTATTCATAGAAATGTCATAACAATGTTTAGCTGATTGTTCAGTTGGACAATGAAGTGACACTTGTGCTCGCACACTTTGGCTGTAAATGAAATATGATTTGATGCAATGTTTTTCTTGATTTATTTTTTTTGATTATTTAAACTGGCAAAATGTGCACATACAGTATTTGACATTGTCAACTTGTAAAATAAAAAGTTGGATTTTGAATGCAAAGGCAAGCTTTTTAAGGATCAGGTCGCAGTTGAATGAATTTTCTACTGTAATACTGGGGTGTCAAAACTTTTTTTTTTCTTTCCTTTTTTGAAATGTATTTACCTGTCTTGTCCAGCCACATGGGCAACTAATATTGTTGATCTAGATGCCCATATCTGCTGTACATATTTACTTTACAACAGATAAGTGTGGTATACTCTTCTTGTTGCATTATTTGTTTTTGACTTTATTTAATGTTTGGCGCGAACAGACTGGAGCTGGGGGGAAAGGAAAGAAAAGAAGAAGAAAAAGGGGGAATCATGGGGACAAGAAACAGAGCGACAACCAAAACGACAGAACTAGATACAATATATGCAAATATGATACCAGTATTCTTAAAAAAAAACGTTTAGTGAAGTAGACGATAACACTGTATAGACAATGAACATTGTTACACTATAATTGGAATAATATTAATAGTAATACGTTTCAACATCAGTCATTTCAAATGTAACAATATATAAATTAGATAAATAATTGGATGATTTAAAAAAGCCGCAGAATACAGTGTTACGTTCTAAATCAAGCCTCGTGGTGTGTTGTGTTTTAGGTGATGTGTATCTGTATGCATGAGTGTACATATGTACAGTATGTATGTTTATTTGGGGATTACATACTTTGGCCGCATAACCAAAAGTCAAACTATGCTGAGGCTATTTTGATATTTTATTTTATTTTGTAGAAGGAAAAAATTGCTACATTACAGACAAAACTTAGTGTCAGCGTTGTGTTGTAAGTCACACAGGGTACTTTTATTGTGAGGGCCATTTGTGATCTGCAGCTCGAGTTTTGTTGGCCCGCAACATATTCTCGGAAAAAAAAAAAAAAAGATGTAATCACAAAAAGTTTAAATTGTTAAAACACTAATAATAATATAGTGTGTCACTAAAAATGATATATGTTAATTTTTAGCATTTTATTTCTACAAAATAAAATACCAAAATGGTGACTTCTCAAAGTTTGAGTTATTAGTGTACATTTTTTTCTCATATCACATCTTCTTGCTTACATTATTACTCTTTTTTTTTTTTACGACAACATGTTGCGGGCCAACAAAACTCGAGCTGCGGGCAGCAAATAGCCCCCGCACCTCACTTAGGACACAACTGATCTAGTCGTTTCACCAAGTGAGGAGGTGGGCCGAGTTTCCTCAAAAGAGTTGTTCAACCAGATTCCAGTGTCAATTTGAAGACTTAAGAACAAGCACAGGTGTGAAACACCATCCATTGTAAAGCTCAGAGAGAAAAAGAGAGTGCATCTGTTTGGGTTGACGTGTGAGGAGCCATGATGGAATGTATCCAAAAATTGAAGAATCCGTTTTTAGAACTTCCAGACAAGACCTCATCCGGCATGCGGCAGGAAGTATGTTTCCTAATATGGGGATGGTTTTTACAGAAAGTCTAACCAAACAATTTTCATTGACCTTCTCTCTGTTTTGGAAAGTCTTCAAGTGGGATTTCTCTGACCAGGAAGTTGTGTTTTGCTGCTGGAGGTGTCCCAAATCAGCTCACCTCTGTGGCCATTAGTGTCTCACTACAGATCTTTCTACTGGATGTTGCACAGGTAAAAAAAAACACATTAAAATTACAACAACAAAAGTTAACATACTGGTATATAAATCATAGTGGTGTCCCGATATAACTTTCACTTTCAATGCCATACCGATATCGAAGCCCTGAGTATTGGCGGATATCAATCAGATACGTTATCAGTACAAATCATACATATTTTATTTTGTATTGTGCAATGTTAAAAAAGGTTTGATCAAGTGAAATTACTTCATCAGAGAACAACGAAAAACATTAACCTATTTATTATTAACCAGCTGGAATGGACTTATGCTGTCTTTAAGTTGAAGTGGAGAGGTAATTTGTTTTTTGGCGAGAGTCAGTGGCCACAGTGATTAAGTTAAGCTATTTTGCAGTAAGTTGAACGATGCAGACACATTTGTTAATGGGTACTTTCTAATACTTGGAAACAGTGTATATGTAAGTAATATGCAAGTATAATTATTTGATACTTGTTTGTATTGACATATGTGTTGTTTCACACTGCAGTATTGTTTAATAGCCCTTATTACGTATGTCTAGCTTGTGTACTATTGTGTGCTTAGTTGTTGTGTAGATGCAAGCTCCTAGAAGCCTATAGCCCACCATGTTTTTGTAAATGACTTTACTAAAATACAAGAAAAAAGATGAGGTGGTTCGGGCATCTGGTCAGGATGCCACCCGAACGCCTCCCTAGGGAGGCCAAGGGGAAGACCCAGTACACGTTGGGAAGACTATGTGTCCCGGCTGGCCTGGGAACGCCTCGGGATCCCCCGGGAAGAGCTGGACGAAGTGGCTGGGGAGAAGAAAGTCTGGGCTTCCCTGCTTAGGCTGCTGCCCCCGTGACCCAACATCAGATAAGCAGAAGAAGATGGATGGATGGATGGACAAGAAAAAAGCAACTTTGTGTGCTTATTGGACATTTAGATGTTAACTGGCTGTCCAACTTCGCACAAGCAAACACACTGCAGAACTGCTTTTATCAAAGTTCATCTGAGAATTTAGATGCAAGCCGATATTATTCGATATTCATTGCTGCTTTGATACAGTTATTGTATTGTGTACTGTAATGCAGTGTTTCTTAACCATATCGGCCCGAGCGCTCCCTACAGGTTCACCCAAAAATATCTGTTTCTCAGCTGCGGTCTGTATGGGTTGCAATGGTACTAAGTTGTAATACACCTTTTCACCACTTGTGGCAGTAATGACAAACTCAACCAAGAATACATTTGGAGCTAAAGTCATAGAGAAGCTTCATAATCACAAGAATTATGAATAAAGTAGTGAAGCTGTATTTTCATATACACTTAGATGTTATTGACAGTTTATTTGAGAAACATATAATATAACTATTAATTATCATTATTCTAGTCAGAATGTATTTATATTACTATTGTTATTTATTTTAGCCCTGTGTAATTGTATGTCAATTAATTTCTCAGCAGTTTTTATGAGTCCCTTCTTTTGCAGTATATTAGACTTCTACATCATTGACTGGTCACATGAGCATCAAACAATAACATTTGCAGATATTTTAGAGTGCTCATCGAACCAAACATATCTGGACCGACAACTGACTACCTGAAATAGCCCACAGTTCTTCTTG
The DNA here is from genome assembly GCF_033978785.1 of Entelurus aequoreus. Taxonomy (NCBI): domain Eukaryota; kingdom Metazoa; phylum Chordata; class Actinopteri; order Syngnathiformes; family Syngnathidae; genus Entelurus; species Entelurus aequoreus. The sequence goes on along the minus strand of NC_084737.1, from coordinate 36,816,019 downwards.
TGGTGGCCTTCTCCTAGCTGGAGGCCTTCTCCACCTCCATGGTTCTGTTGGTGAGTCGGGTCTGGGATGCAGTGACTGACCCTCTGGTCGGATACCTGGTGAGCCGCAGCAAGCGGACGCCGATCGGTAAACTCACTCCATGGTGGGCACAGATCAAGCACCGTCTTTGCATGACAAGAGCGTTGAAGTGATAGATGCATGTTTGTCCTACACAGGCTGGTTCTTTCCACGCCATTTGGTGTTCTGTCTTACGTGCTGCTGTGGTTTGTTCCCCAAGTTAAGACGTCTCTCAAGACGACGTGGTTTGTTGCAGCTGCCTGCCTGTTTGAGACCCTCATGAGTGTGAGACAGCCATCTCCTTGTCATCTATCTCTGCCCACTTACTCCGCCCACCCTCCATCACCTCCTCACCACACTTAGCTGTGTCACCATGGCTACCATTTCACACCATCTCTACCATTTGTGTGTGTTGTTTTCTCTCCCATTATCGTTTTTTTCCAGGGCTACAATGTCCCCTATCTCTCTTTGAGTATGTTCCTGGGAGGAGACCAGAGAGACAGAGACTCTGCCACCGCCTACAGTAAAGACCTACTTAGAACTTGCAAACACATACATATGGAGCCAAATCCAAAGCATGCTTCAATGCATGTTCTGTCTTCTCCTACTTGCAGGGATGAGCGTGGAGATGACAGCGATGCTGTTAGCATCCGTCATCCAGGGTCAGGTTGTGGCGGTGTACCATGCAGAAAAGCAGGATGCCTGTGAGCAGCTAGAACAAGATGGACCCCCAAGTTTGTCTCCACCGCATGTTGCATCACTTCAAGCAACGGTAGACTAGAACAGTGTTTTTCAACCACACACTAGTGTGCCGTGAAATACAGTCTGGTGTGCCGTGGGAAATTTAGTACTTTCACCTATTTGGGTTAAAAATATTTTTTACAAACCAGTCATTATCATTTGCAAATAATGTGCCATAGTTGAGTGTCTGTACTGTCTAGAACTCGGCAGAGTAACCATGTAATACTCTTCCATATCAGTAGGTGGCAGCAGGTAGCTAATTGCTTTGTAGATGTCGGGAACATGGTTTGTCGTGATCACAATATGCGGGAGGCAGCGTGTAGGTAAAAAGGTATCTAACGCTTAAACCAAAAATAAACAAAAGGCGAGTGCCGCTAAGAAAAGGCATTGAAGCTTAGGGATGGCTATGCAAAATGAAACTAAAACTGAACTGGCTGCAAAGTAAACAAAAACAGAATGCCGGACGACAGCAAAGACTTACAGTGTGTGGAGCGGACGGCGTCCACAAAGTACATCTGTACATGACATGACAATCAACAATGTCCCGACAAAGAAGGATAGCGTCCGCACAACTTAAATAGCCTTGATTGCGAAAACAAAGCAGGTGCGGGGAATAGAGTTCAAGGAAAACATGAAACTGCTACAGGAAAATACCAACAAATGAGGAAAAGCCACCAAAGTAGGAGCGCAAGACAAGAACTAAAACACTACACACAGGACAACAGCAAAAAAGTCAAAATAAGTCACAGCGTGATGTGACAGGTCGTGACAGTACACCTACTTTGAGACAAGAGCTAGAGTGATGCATGGTTGGTTATGGTTTAAATTCATACCCAACAATTGCGAGAACGACTTTTTAATTGTCAATATCGGCTGCTGAGTTTAATTTTTCTAAGATTTCTACTGGTTGTGTGCCTCAGAATTCTTTCAATAAAAAAAATGTGCCTTTGCTCAAAAAAGGTTGAAAAACACTTGACTAGAGGACACTCCCATCTGAGCAGTGGCCATTGTGTTGGAATAGTCACAGGGGTATATTGTTACACTGTAGTTTAGGGTCCTAAGCTTATTGTGGTTAGTGCGTGTAGTGTACTCATTAGAAATGTGACGTTCCCCTAACGAGTTGAGTCTTTTAAACTGCTCTTTCAAGTGAGCGACGAGAACCGATTCGCAGTTGTTTGTTTGGGAGCCATTTTTAAGCCACCTGATTGGACTGGAGTCACTGAAAAAAAACTCTACAAAATGAGCCAAAGCCAAAAGAAGCATAGGAACATTTGGATGCACTTTCCTGGTTCATTGTTTTTGGTATGCATTTGTTAAGTAGCCTAGTTTAGGTGTACACATACCACAATTATGAATTCATATTAATTTACTGTGCTCATTTTTATTTTTGTTTTATTTATGTTGTGATGCATTGATATGATATTTGTAGGGTATTTTTCCCTATATTTTTTAAATATGCTTGCGTGGAACATTTTCCACTAGAGTTGATTTGCATGGAGGTTATTTCTGGCCTGTATAGTTTTTATTCAATCAATCAATCAATGTTTATTTATATAGCCCTAAATCACAAGTGTCTCAAAGGGCTGTACAAGCCACAACGACATCCTCGGTACAAAGCCCACATACGGGCAAGGAAAACGCACCCCAGTGGGACGTCAATGTGAATGACTATGAGAAACCTTGGAGAGGACCGCATATGTGGGTAACCCCCCCCCCCCCCCCCCCCTCTAGGGGAGACCGAAAGCAATGGATGTCGAGTGGGTCTGACATAATATTGTGAAAGTCCAACACATCAGCGAAAGTCCAGTCCATGGTGGGGCCAGCAGGAACCATCCCGAGCGGAGACGGGTCAGCAGCGTAGAGATGTCCCCATCCGATGAACAGGCTAGCGGTCCACCCCGGAGCAGAGTAGAAAAGAAAAGAAAAGAAACGGCAGATCAACTGGTCTAAAAAGGGAGTCTATTTAAAGGCTAGAGTATACAAATGAGTTTTAAGATGAGACTTAAATGCTTCTACTGAGGTAGCATCTCTAACTTTTACCGGGAGGGCATTCCATAGTATTGGAGCCCGAATAGAAAACGCTCTATAGCCCGCAGACTTTTTTTGGGCTCTGGGAATCACTAATAAGCCCGGGGTTCTTTGAACGCAGATTTCTTGCAGGGACATATGGTACAATACAATCGGCAAGATAGGCAGGAGCTTGACCGTGTAGTATTTTATACGTAAGTAGTAAAACCTTAAAGTCGCATCTTAGGTGCACAGGAAGCCAGTGCAAGTGAGCCAGTATAGGCGTAATATGATCAAACTTTCTTGTTTTTGTCAAAAGTCTAGAAGCCGCATTTTGTACCATCTGTAATCTTTTAATGCTAGACATAGGGAGGCCCAAAAATAAAACGTTACAGTAATCGAGACGAGATGTAACGAACGCATGGATAATGATCTCAGCATCGCTTGTGAACAAAATGGAACGAATTTTAGCGATATTACGGAGATGAAAGAAGGCCGTTTCAGTAACACTCTTAATGTGTGACTCAAACGAGAGAGTTGGGTCGAAGATAATACCCAGATTCTTTACCGAGTCGCCTTGTTTAATTGTTTGGTTGTCAAATGTTAAGGTGGTATTATTAAATAGATGTCGGTGTTGAGCAGGACCGATAATCAGCATTTCCGTTTTCTTAGCGTTGAGTTGCAAAAAGTTAGCGGACATCCATTGTTTAATTTCATTAAGACACGCCTCCAGCTGACTACAATCCGGCGTGTTGGTCAACTTTAGGGGCATGTAGAGTTGGGTGTCATCCGCATAACAGTGAAAGCTAACACCGTATTTGCGTATGATGTCACCTAGCGGCAGCATGTAAATACTAAAGAGTGCAGGGCCAAGAACCGAACCCTGGGGAACTCCGCACGTTACCTTAACATAGTCCGAGGTCACATTGTTATGGGAGACACACTGCGTCCTGTCAGTAAGATAAGAGTTAAACCAAGATAAGGCTAAGTCTGACATCCCAATACGCGTTTTGATACGCTCTAATAAAATATTATGATCAACAGTATCGAAAGCGGCGCTAAGATCAAGAAGCAGCAACATAGATGACGCATCAGAATCCATCGTTAGCAATAGATCATTAGTCATTTTTGCGAGGGCTGTCTCTGTAGAGTGATTTGCCCTGAAACCGGATTGAAAAGGTTCACAGAGATTGTTAGACGCTAAGTGTTCATTTAGCTGTTGTGCGACAATTTTTTCGAGAATTTTCGAGATAAACGGAAGGTGGGACACCGGCCGGTAGTTCACTATGAGGTCAGGATCGAGGTTAGGTCTTTTGAGTAGAGGATGAATAACCGCTTTTTTGAATGCTAGGGGAACAGTGCCAGAGGAAAGTGATACGTTTATAATATTTAACACTGATGGACCTAATAAAACAAAAAGCTCCTTGATAAGTTTCCCAGGAATTGGGTCAAGTAAACATGTTGTTTGTTTTGTCCCATTTACACATTTTAACAATTCCTCCAATGTTATTTCATCAAAGAGGGAGAAACTATTTTGGAGGGCAATGTCCGTCGTATATACAGTCGTATTTGTGTTAATAGAACCCAGTTGTAGCTGAGATGCATTGTCTTTAATCTCTTTTCTAATGACTTCAATTTTCTTATTAAAGAAATTCATAAAGTCATCTGCTGAGTGGGTGGAGCTACTGGGAGGAGTCCCTTGTTGGGTTAGAGATTTGAGTAATATTTAGCTTTAGCTGAGGTAAGCATGCGTTTATAAGTTATTAAACTATCACTCCATGCTTGATGGAAAACCTCAAGTTTAGTCGCACGCCATTTGCGTTCCAGCTTTCTACATGATAATTTCTGGGCTTTAGTTTCTTCTGTAAACCATGGGGTACACCTTTTAGGGGCCCTTTTTAGCTTTAGCGGTGCTACACTATCAATGGTGTCGCGCATGGCGTCGTTAAAGCTGTTAGTGAGGTTATCAATAGAGCCCACATAATTTGGGAATGGTGCCATTACCGAAGGCAGTAGGTCAGTAAGAGTCGTCGTTGTGGCAGCATTAATGTTGCAGCTGCTATAGTAGTTATTATTATTATTATTAGTTTGTTGACAATGAGTCAGAACTTCGAATTTTATAAGGTAATGATCGGACATTACTTTAGTGTACGGGAGTATCGTAACTTTAGAGGTGGTGACACCCCTGACAAGCACTAGATCTATCGTATTACCATTGCGATGCGTGGGTTCATTTATTATTTGTGTAAGACCACAGCTATCAATTATAGTCTGGAGCGCCACGCATGGAGGGTCCGATGTGGTATTCATATGGATGTTAAAGTCTCCCATTATGATTATATTGTCGGCGTGCGTCACTAGATCAGCAACGAACTCTGAAAATTAATTGATAAAGTCCGAATAGGGCCCTGGGGGGCGGTAGATGACAGCCAGGTGCAGAGGCAGCGGTGTGACAAACCTCACAGTAAGCACCTCAAACGAGTTATATTTATTATTTAGGTCCGAGGTAAGGCTAAAGTTTTTGTTGTATAATAGTGCAACACCCCCACCCCTTTTAATGGGACGGGCAATATGCGTTCCCGTATAGCCAGGAGGAGACGCCTCACCCAGCGCAAAAAATTCATCTGGTTTGAGCCAGGTCTCGGCTAGACCAACGACATCAAGATTATTGTCTCTAATGACTTCATTAACTAATAACGTTTTGGAAGACAATGACCTTATGTTTAAAAAGCCCATATTATAGGTAGTGGGCTGTTTTGAGGAGTTTTTGTTGAAAGTATCCGTAGTAGCAATATTAATAATGTTACGTTTATTATGCGTAGTGCACTTTAAATAATTTCGACCATATCTAGGAATTGATATGACAGGAATTTTTAGATTGTTTGCCACCTTCAGTAAAATGCATGTCCACCTCTGACGCAGAAAAAACATTATGTGAGTTGTATTTTATTCTAAGAGAATTGCTATGTGTGCAGGGATTATCCAGCCTGGCACTGGCTAGTTCTAGTTTAACAGACTCATTAGCGCTTCTTTGTGGATTAGCATTTAGCTTTTTCGTTAGTCCCGCTAACAACAACGCATTTAGCTTTGTTGTTAGCCCCGCCCGACACCCCCGCTTCTGCTTCCGAGCGCATCGCTTACGTCTCTTTCGTTGACGGTCTCCGCTGGTAGTTGACGCCACTGCTTCAAAGGCCACTGCTGGATGTAGCTCGCGAAGAATTCCCAAGCTAGCGAGTAGGTCCACCGTACACGCATCTTTCAGCCAAAATGGCCCGATCTCTCCACATCCAGAATCGTAAGTCGGTCATAAGTGATCACGGAGTGAACACGCTGTGAGCCAGCCATGAAATTGACTGAATTGACGGGTGTTTTTGCCAAATCGGTCTACACTTCCAGGAGCGCTCGCAAGAAGCTGCTGCCTTGAAGCGCCGCCATCTTGAACCACAAAGTTTCTTAGGTGAGAAAAAATTCCAAATAATGACGTCAAAGCATGGCGATAAGGAATGTTCACAATGAAATGACCCAGAGGAAATTATAATTCAAGAGAATATTTACCACAGATAGATTATACATTGGTGGAAATGTGAATTAATCACGTTCAAATTGTATCTTATATCTGTTAGCAATGATTATTTCATTGATAAGAAGAAATAAACACATTTAAAAAAAACTCACGGTCAAGATCCATCTGTAGTAGTCACAAAATGAAGTTGATGGAATCAAAAAACTGTGAAAAATAAACCCACAACAGCTAAACAATATAAATGCAGAACATGATTCAGCATATCAAGACATTCTTTATGAATGTGACTTTGTGGCAACAGTTTGGGGAAGGCTCTTTTCTTTCCCCAGCATTACTGTGCCCCAGTGCGCAAACCGTGGTCTTGGAAACAACTTTAGGATGAATTAGAACAAAGTTGGGGTGGAAGGGAGAGGTACTACCTTTAAGGATGATACGGTCGCAGCTGGATTACTGGTGCCGGTTGCACCAGTGCTGGTTGAATCCTTACTGGTCCTCACCAACACCCAGCTCTTGTCTATGGCTCCAAGTAGCAGAATTTCTGCGGCCAAACCACGGTAAACTGCTTCGACCGGCAGGCTAAACTAGACAAGGGTCGCCAGGGGGTCGTTGGACCCCCGGTAAGAGCTTGGAGAGGAGATAGGCACCACCAAGCTTATTTGCCTAATGAAATGTCATGATGGAAAAACAGTCAGGTATCTACATGCCGGATCGGTCGAGGCCCGGAAAAACAACGACCGCGCTACCCACTGCCTTGCCCCGGGGTGGGGGTGACAAGTTTACTACTGGGACAAGATCAACAACATCAACACCCAGCCTCTCAAAAAATGACACCATTATTGGAACATGGAATGTCCACATACTGTATGCCTGTGGGAAAGTGAAGGAACTGACCCATGAACTAGACAGATACCGATGGGACATCCTTGGTTTGGCTGAGGTCAGGTGGACTAGCTGTGGTGAGACTACCACAGAAGAAGGCCACAAGCTATGGTATAGCGGAGAGGACTGTAGACATCAACATGGAGTTGGTTTTATTGTCAACAAAAGCAAAATAAACTCAGTCATCAACTGCACACCTATATCCAGCAGGCTCATCAGCATCCGAATCGCTGCGCGGCCCATGAATTTAACCATCATTCAAGTGTATGCCCCAACGACAGATTATGATGATGAAGCAGTTGAAACCTTCTATGAGGAGCTAGAGAAAACCATAAAGAAAACTCCCAAGAAGGACTTTCTAGTCATCCAAGGAGACTGGAATGCCAAAATAGGTACCGATGCATACGACCACTGGGGAGGAACAGCGGGGCGGTTTGGGCTAGGTGAAACGAACGACAGAGGACTGCGACTTCTGGACTTTGCTAAAAGCCATAAGCTCACTGTAGCCAATACGCTGTTTACACATAAAACCTCTCGGAGAACAACGTGGCATGCACCAAACGGAAAGATACATAACCAAATCGACTACATACTCACGCCACAAAGGTTCAAGTCAAGCATCAACAAAGCCCGAACCAGAACATTTCCTGGTGCGGACATTGGTAGTGACCACGATATGGTACTAATGACGCTTAAACTTAAACTGAAGACTCCAAAAAAACACACTAACCCACGCATCAGATTTAGTCTAGACAAACTTAAAGACCCACAGGTTGCAGGAATATTTGAGGCAAACATAGGAGGGAAATTTGCAACACTTAACTTAGTACAAGACATAGACTCACTGACAGATAACATGGAGAAAGCAATCATAGAATCAGAAACTGAAGTACTAGGGAAGGACAGGAAGAAAAACAAACCATGGATCACTGATGACATCCTAGACCAATGTGACCTCAGAAGGGCCCTCAAAAAGACAAAGAAGGATGACCCAGAGGCAGCTAAGCAGCATACCACTGTGAACAGAAACATCAGGAAAATGATGAGGGAAGCAAAAGAAAAGTGGATCACAGAACAATGTGAAAGCATAGATGCAGGGATACGGCAGGGCAACAGTAAAGCAGCCTACGCAACGCTGAAGAAACTGACAAGGAAACAACAACCTATAGCCACAGTAATAGAAGACAAGCATGGATCTCCACTAACAGAGAAAGCAGAAATAAACCAACGGTGGACAGAGTATTGCCAGGAACTATACAACTATACAATATCACCAGACCCCACCATACTAACCAATGCCATGAAGCCCAGTGGCGAATGTGAGGATGCATCAATACTGCAAGCTGAAGTAGACGAGGCAGTAAAGAGCCTAAAAATCGGCAAATCACCAGGCATCGATAACGTCCCAGCAGAGCTTTGGAAGCATGGGGGGCGAAGCATTATAATAGCACTGACACACATCTGCCAAAAGATTTGGGAAACCAAGCAGTGGCCCCAAAAATGGACCCAATCTCTGATTATCCCTCTCCCCAAGAAAGAGAATTCAAGGCAGTGCCAAAATTACAGAACCATCAGCCTCATCTGTCATGCTAGCAAAGTAATGCTGCGGATAATCCTGAACAGACTGAGGAACAAGGCAGAGGAATTCCTTTCCGAGGAACAGGCTGGATTCAGACCAAAACGGAGCACCACCAAACAGATCTTCAACGTCAGACTACTGATTGAGAAGCACCTTCAGCACCAGCACAACTTATACCACAACTTCATTGACTTTAAAAAAGCCTTTGACCGTGTCTGGCATGAAGGACTATGGCAGGTTCTCAGAAATTACAACTTCGACAATAATCTCATTCAGGTCATCCAAGCACTTTATACAGACTCAAGCAGTGCAGTTCTCATCAGCAACAGCATAGGAGAACCTTTTAAAACATATATTGGTGTATGCCAAGGCTGTCTCCTCTCCCCTGTCCTATTTAATGTCTTCCTGGAGAACATCATGGAAAAAGCACTCCAAGAATTCCACACCTCCGTTACCATCGGAGGAAGACCCGTCTCCAACCTTCGCTTCGCGGATGACATTGACCTTATGGGAAAAAGTGAGGCGGAACTCCAGGAACTGACCACCAGACTGGAGGAGGCTGCGAGAGCTTATGGAATGGAGATAAGTGCAGAGAAGAGCAAGATCCTGGTCAACAGTCACAATCACTTACCACCACCAAACATCACATTGAATGGACAAACCCTGGAGGAAGTAAAGGACTTTAAGTACCTCGGGTCCTTAATGAGTGAAGATGGCAGCTCCACAAAAGAGATCAGAGCAAGAATCGGCATAGCAACATCAGCCATGACAAGACTGACCAGTATCTGGAAAAGCAATACCATCAGCTTTCAGGTGAAGGTCAGACTCTACAAGTCACTTGTTCTTTCCAACCTACTCTATGGTTGTGAGAGCTGGACGCTCACAGCGGACACTCAGCGCAGGATACAGTCCTTTGAAAGCAAGTCTAACAGAAGAATGCTACATATATCATACAGTGAACACCGGACAAATGATTATGTTCGACATTTAGTTACCACCCATGCTGGCGAACAGGAATCTCTACTCTCAACAGTTAAACGTCGCAAGCTGACCTGGTTTGGTCACGTCACAAGGCACACCTCCCTGTCAAAGACCATCCTGCAGGGAACAGTAGAGGGGAAGCGGAGACGAGGCAGGCAGAGAAAGGCCTGGATGGACAACAGCAAAGAATGGACTGGCTGCAGCTTCCAAACCCTGCTACGAACAGCAGAAGATCGTGAGCGCTGGAGATCCCTGACTGCCCAAGCATCCACCATGACACCCCTATGGCCTCCTAGGCCATGGGATGAGTGAGTGAGTGAGTGAGTGAGTGAGAACAAAGTTGACAAATGCCCCAATGTTAAGTTCTGCTCTTGGCCCTGCGTGTACTAATGTGTTGAGTGAGAAATTTCAAGTCAATCCGACTTACGATGTCCAACTTTGTGGTGTAATATCAGTGGTGTATTTGTGAGAAAATAGCAAAACGTAGGAGTGCATGTTTTGACAAATGTACACCCTTTTGGACACAGTTGTGCCTTTTATATGGAGCACGGACCTCCTGTGTGCACACTGTAATCAGCTATATCTATTTGTATTTACAGTGCATGCTATACTTTGACTGATACTGTAGTGTACCCATGTTAAAGTTACCCTTTGTATTATATCCCCCACAGCAAAAGGCTTTCCTGACCTCCGCGATGGTTATTGGAGGGCTGTTTTTCATCTGTAGCCTTGTTCTCTTTTTGGGAGTGAAAGAGCAGCAGGGTGAGTTGCTCCCTTATCAACCTATTATTATAATTACAACACAAAGGATACATTTTGTAATTGGATCATGTCACATTATGAAGAGAAAGTGATGTCGAGAGGAGCTTCTTTCGTAAATACTCCAAATGAACACATTTATTTGGTTAACTGCTAAGTCTTCTATAGTCTCCAGTTCCGTTGGCTACAGTAACCAGTAATTACCAACGGGTCACTAAACAGAGGGCTTACAGGTGTGGCTGTAGGCAACCTAGTGATGTAGTTCTTTACTAACTCAACAAAATGGCAATAGTGTGAGTAGCTGTTGATGTGAAACGCATGCATGTTACACTTGCTGTACTGTTATTGACAAATAACTCATCACTGGTATTCCTGCTTGCTCCTTCACAATATTGCAACATTGGTTCTGTTGCTGTGTTGTGCAATATTCTTGCTGATAAATGGCCACGTGGTCAAAGAAAAAATAGCACATAATATAAATAGTTTAAAATTTCCAAAACAACAGTTTCTCTCCAATTATCTCATGCTTCCAGTTAACATCCTGTCCCCATTTGGGTTTAAATACATTCCCCTGCTATAATTACTGCATTCATGGCAGGGGGTTTTATAGCAAGGGCCGTGTAGATAAATTGAAGGATGCTAGGGACACTTTGATACATGTTGTACATTTTAAAGATACTAAAACCTATACCATGTAGGTAACAGGTGTCAAACTGGGAGCCAGATCTGGTCTCCTATGTCATTTTATGTGGTCTGCGAAAGGCTGGAAATACTAAAGCATTTTCTGACTAAACGTATTTCAAAGTCGTACTGCATGCAATTGCACATGTTCTACACTTTAATATTACCTGATCATGCAACAAGATTGCACATGTTCTACACTTTAATATTACCTGATCATGCAACAAGATGTTACAAGCATTTTATTTGTGGTTAGCACCAATAAATACTTGAATATCTGCTTGTCACATTGACTTACCATTTAAAAGCAAGATATCCATCAATTGCTTAGTAAAAAATATAATCATCAAAAACAGTTGCCTGTGCAAGTTGTGTAACAAGACTATCATTAATGCACTGTTACAAGCAGCCTTCAAAATTGTGATGTGGCCCTGATATTGTAGGTCTTTGAATATATGCTAAACTATCTAAACAAACCATCCACATCTGAATGGTGTGTTACAAGTACACTGTAAAAAAAAAAAAGGGTAAATTTTACAGTAAAAAAACTGGCAGCTCAGTTGACGGAATTTTTATCGTAAGATTTATAGTGGTTTTTACACCGAATTACTGTAAATTAAAAAACAGTAGCACTGTTAAAATTCTGGCTTCCGAGCTGCCATTTCCCCTCATAAAATCTATGGTCATTGTTTTTACACTGCATTACTGTAAATGGAAAAAGAGCACCACTTTTATTTTTACAGTAAAATTCTAGCGACTGAGCTGCCATATTTTAGCGTAAAATCTACTGACTTTGTCTTACAGTGTAACAAAGCAAATTAGTGTAACATATAATCTATATTTATTATTATTAGTAGTAGTATTATTAAAGATATTTAATTTAGAATTATTATTATTGATTAATATTCTTCTTTTAACTAAATAACTTGTACTAAAACTTTTTTGAGAGCTTTAGCCATTTCTTGCAAGAAATGTATACACATGTTGCATTTTGATGCAATGTTCTGATCCAATTCAATCTTGTCTTTTTTAATAGGTCGCAGGCCATACAAAAAAGGGTGGCGGGCCCCTGGTTTATGGTGTTTTTTTTGTCATATTTCATTGCAGGCCCCGTGAGCTCCAGTGACAAAGTACGGCCATCTTTTACAAACTCACTGAAGATGCTGATTTGTCACATTGCTTACCGACGTCTGGTGCTTGGATTTGTGTTCAGCGCTTTTGCATTTCAGGTCCACCTTATTTTCTGAAGAAACATGCAAATATTTGGCATCATTCTCTGGTTTTGTTGTGCATTTTTGTTGCATTTTTCTAAATGTTTTTGTTCATTCAAGCATCAGACTTCTGCATGTTTGTTTTCTTAGACATCCTTGGGAAATTTTGCCCTGTTTTGCAGTCATGCAGCGAATCTCGGAGATCAATTCCAACACCTCCTACTGGTTTTACTGGTGAGTATTTCTAGTTGGAAATAATTCATATTTAATTTGACTGCACAAGAGAACTTTACTTTTTTGTGGAATTTTGCCCAGCATTCACAATCCTTATGTGAGAACAGAAAACACTTCTTTCTCTTTTCTGTGCATTTTGATTCAAAAAAAAAAACTGCTAGTAAGAGGTGGCTAAGAAAGGAGCCTTAAAAACCACCCAACACTGTTTCATATACAGTACATGCTGGAAGTATTTATATAATGTAGTAACATATATACAGATAGATGTGATAACATGTAATATTTACAGTATTTTGCTCACTTTAAGCTACCTCTACTGGCAGACTACATGAGAGCCTTGGAGCCTTGTCATGTAGTACTTTAGAACATAAACTTGTGACTTACAATGTTCTCTCACTGGGATGCCGACTGATGGGACGGTCGTATCTTTCTTGAGATGCTAAATTCAGAACAACCCTCACTACTCAGTTTATTTTTTTTTTAACTATTTTTTTTAGATTTAAAACGCAAAGAAAAGGGAAATATATATGTTTTCTTGTCTCACAAGAATTGTAAATGATGGGCAAAATTCCATAGATATCGCCTAAAACACACATTTTGCAGGTTTCTGCATCAGTAGCAGTTCCTCTATGGCAAGTGGTTCTCCTGAGAATTGGAAAAAAGGCCACGGTCTTCATCGGGTTCTCAGTAAGGAATGCCATCTAAAGCAGTGCTTCTTGACTGGTGTGTCGCAACCCACTGCCTGGTAGAGATGTGACGAGTCGGCTTGTACGGCTCTTTTAAAGGTGCCATATTTAGTAATGTGGCCAGAAATGGTACTGCAATCACAGTCAAAATTCTGTAGTCCCCTCCCACTCTCCATGACTGAGGTTGCCAGATATGCAGCCGAATCCGAATCCTACTCCAAGGAACTTCAAATGGCAATCGACGAGTCCTACACTGTAGGTTTCTCTTGTTTATGCTTCTTGCAAGATGGTTTACTAAGTAATTACGCCACATTTTACTAATGTCGATTAGCCAAATGTATTTGTAAAGTTACGCAGCAATATTTTCGTCGGGAGGCGGGACAGATTGTTGGCATTACCCTGCTAAAATGTCTAGTTTGACCGCACGGACCACCATCAAAATAATTATATATAATAATATATAATATAGATTATATATCGCATAGTCCTACTTTGATGGCAAGCCAAGGCCAACAGTAAAATTACCGCCACATTTTGTTCAGCATGTTGCATCCAACCTGACTCACTGCATTCTCTTCCATGTACGCACATCAACATATTTCCATGCGGAGTGCGATTCTATGAGCCAACACACGTTACGCATAAACCACGTTACGCATAAATCATATATCCTACTACTATGTCAATACACAAAGTAGAAAATCATTACATGTAATGCATTATATTGTGCCAAGCAAATACCACCCCATATGGGCCTGATGCACATACAGTACCAGAAACCGCAATTAGCCGTGCTTATGTTGGAACGCATTTCCTCAGCATATTGAGAACAAAATAGGCACTGACACTACCCATATCCACATAGGTTTTATTTGTCCAAAATATATTTTGCCCTGTCAGTTGGATGACACATGGACATACAGGATAACGAACATTTATTTCCCCCGTTAGCCTATATGTCGATGTGTCATTGACCGGGCTAGCATGCTAAGCTACACTAGTGTGATGGTGCTTCGCTCCTAAGCATTCGTTGCACGAACATACTAGCTTTGTTAGACAAGATCATAGACTGTATTGGACAAAATAGTTTACATACAAAATGTCCGTTTCCATTTATTACAAGTAATAAGAAAACGTAAAAGCCTGACTTACCTATCAAAGAGGAAATTAGCAAGTTTGGCGTGAGATGAAAAAATATTTTCCGCTTTCAATCGTCTCCATCTTTCAAAGGCATCCCTGATACAAATCCTCGTTTTGTTCCTGGCTTTGTCATGAATAAGTTCAGAATCGTAACGACGCCTTTTAGATTTACTAAGGTCTGACATGTTTAGTAACTTTACCCGTGGCAGTAGGTCGATGAAGAGGGCGGTGCGTAACTGGTAACTGGCAACCTGGATGTGACACACTCGCATACTTTCTAATTGGTTAGACAGTGGAGGGCGGGGCATCGAAATGAAAACAGGGGCTGTAATTCTGTAATTTGAAATGAGCAAATCCTGGCTGAACTACCGTTATCAGTTATAGAGGTATTCGAAAAGAACATGATTTATTAATGCCTTTTGACATATCAGGGCCATATAATGATGACCTGACATGAAATTCTTACATATGGCTCCTTTAAGTGAACGATGAAAAACAGTTCGCAGAGTCGTTTGTTTGGGAGCTGTTCCTGCTGGGGCATCGTGATAAATTAAAATTTTATCAAAAAGTTATTTGATTTCAGGAGTTCAATTAAGACAAATAGACTGATTAAAGGCTCAGAAAGTATTTTAGTGTTAACTATGGAAGTATTATTGTAGCAAAACAATTTGCAAATGTGTATCTCAATCTGAGTGTGTAATCAGATTCACGTGTCCGCATTGTAATTTGTGTGTCTGTTTGGATTTGTGTGTGTAAAAAAAATCTCTGTGCCCGTGTTTAACTCTGTGTAAAGCAGGAACTTTCTTTTTGTCCTGACTTTTGCTGCACTTGTATCGTGGCAGATCTGCACATGCAGCAATCTGTACGTGTAGAAAAGATTGGTCTCTATCTTCACCTTTGCTTTGCCTATGCTCACTACTAGACGGTGCCTAGAACCCAGTGATGTTAACCAGGCTGAAGTTAGCTTCCCATTGAATAGTGGGTGATGCTGATAGTCGACACCAGACTGATACTTTTTACTTGAAATACTCACATCATTAATTTGGTCACTACTGTACTGCAAAATAACGACAAAAACCACAACATTGTTTGAAACTGTTGACAAGGCAATACCGTACTTCTATTCTATATATATATATATTATTCTATCCATAATAACCTGATCAACACATGTCTCTTTTCATACAGTGACTGTTGCTATTAGTTTAAAATCACACATTGCACTGCTGAAAAGTTCCTGCTTCTCACAAAGTTTGACACGGACAAAGATTTTTTTATTTATTTTTTTACATACACAATAGTGAACACAGAAACACAAGTTAGAACACGGACACACGGATTTGGTTACACACACAGAGATTGAGATATGCATTTGCTACAATTTTACTTCCATAGTGAACCGTGTACATTACTACCTCGACTTACGAGCTTAATTGGTTATGTGGTGGAGCTCTTAACTCAAAAAACTTTTATCTATAACCATTGTCCCTTACTCTCATATTAAAATTTATTGAAATCAATTTAATTGTTGATTGTCCCCCCCACCCCACCTCTAAAAGGCACAATTTTAACATGTGACATGCCTTTTAAAAAGACAAAATTAACTTTTAGATAAGAAATATTGTAAAAAAAAAACAACAACAATACAATAAAACGTACTACAAACAACTATAGTAGTTTTATGAAGTAATAATAAAGTACAACATTTACCTTGAAGAGTGGACTTCTTCGGTATCTCCTGCGAGCTGCTTCTCCGTCAAAAAATCAGCAGCTTCTCCATATTTTCATGGATAAATGTCTGCCGTTTGGATATTATTTTAACACTCTGAGCTGTGGTTAGACTAATTTTTCTTCGGTATGGTGCAGAATAGAAATGATCCACTCAAACTGCTTCACCAAGTTGGCTGCACGCTCTGTCATGTTTCCGATAATTTCCTATTACAATTCAATGAATATCAGCTTCTCCTCCGCACTGTCAAGTAATGGTGGGGATTCCATCCATCCATTTTCTACCGCTTGTCCCTTTTAGGGGTAGCGGGGGGTGCTGGAGCCTATCTCAGCTGCATTTGGGCGGAAGGCGGAGTACACCTTGGACAAGTCGCCACCTATTCTTGTAACTCAAATTTTTGCTCGCAACCTAAACCATAACAACTAGCCAATAGACTGCTCTTATCTCAAAACAATTTTAAGTTGAGTTACGCTTACTGTAAATTGAGGTTTACCACTGTAGTTTTCAATATTATTTAGTTTTTGAAAATGTTTCACATTTTACAAAATACTGAATTTAATGTTTTTTATTAGCCATCCATCTATCCATCTTCTTCCGCTTATCCGAAGTCGGGTCGCGGGGGCAGCAGCCTAAGCAGGGAAACCCAGACTTCCCTCTCCCCAGCCACTTCGTCCAGCTCCTCCCGGGGGATCCCGAGGCGTTCCCAGGCCAGCCGGGAGACATAGTCTTCCCAACGTGTCCTGGGTCTTCCCCGCGGCCTCCTACCGGTCGGACGTGCCCTAAACACCTCCCTAGGGAGGCGTTCGGGTGGCATCCTGACCAGATGCCCGAACCACCTCATCTGACTCCTCTCGATGTGGAGGAGCAGCGGCTTTACTTTGAGCTCCCCCCGGATGGCAGAGCTTCTCACCCTATCTCTAAGGGAGAGCCCCGCCACCCGGCGGAGGAAACTCATTTCGGCCGCTTGTACCCGTTTTTTATTAGCAGTAAACTTTAATCTTAAAAATGACTAAGACCTTTGGAAGTTGATACTTGAAACACTCTGTGTTAGGGATGACTAATTTGGGTTATCGCTAAGGGTTCATGATGGGTCCTGCAGACAAACCAGTTTGGAACCACTGATCTAAAGACCGAAGAACACTGAGTTTCCTAAACTGTGCGTCCTATTTTTCTCTCAGCTATTCATCCCAGCATCAATCATAGTCGCCTGTGTCCCCAGCAACCTCCCTGTTTTCATGATAATGTGCGTCCTGATGGGATTCAGTGTGGCGACAATATTTTTGTTACCATGGTGAGTCAGCGTTCCACTGGAATACAAAGTCCCCCGGAAGGCTGCTGTCACGGTTTGTCTGAGTCAGAACTCCACGCTGACAACATGACTCATCCACAGATTCTAGAGAGTGAAGATCAATCCAACTGCGCTCTCCTCTTGAAGTGTTAAATGTCAGCTTTTTGTGTGTCTATGAGAGGTCCATGCTCCTTGATGTGGTTGAGGACTTTGCCTTAACGCATCCCTCCTGTAAAGACCTGGAGCCGCTGTTTTTCTCCTGCTACGCCTTCTGCAATAAGCTGGCAGGAGGCCTCGCCATTGGACTCTCCACCATGACTTTGCAGTGAGTCACTCCTCCATCCACTTCATGCACTTGGTATGTTTGTGGGCACCAATGCCGGACCACCCCTTTCTTTTATTGGCTGCTGCAGATTTGTGGGATACAGGGCTGGCGCGTGTCACCATGGCGACGGAGTGGTGACGGCTCTAATCATGCTATTTTCGCCTGTTCCCGTCGCTCTACTGTTGATAGGGATGATGTTCTTTCGCTCCTATCCAATCAATGAGAGGCAAAGTCTGTCAAAACAAGAAGCGGCTACTGCACAGTAAGTGTGATGGGAACACTGACATACTTTACGGCAGGGGTGTCCAAAGTGTGGCCCGCGGGCCATTTGTGGCCTGCAGAATTTTTTGTAATGGCCCGCAAAAGTTGTTATTTCACAAGCTGATACTGATACAGATCAATCAAATCAAATCAAAGCCACTTTATTTATAAAGCACATTTAAAATTTACCACAGGGGTAGCCAAAGTGCTGTACAATGGGCAGGTTAAAATATAACACAAGAGAAACGAGCAAGCACACCACAACACAAACAGAACACGATAAAAAAAAAAAAAAGATAACTCCTGCTTCTTTTGTTATTGTTTTTTATATATAGATTTAACAGTAGTTTGTGCACATATTTCTTTGTGGCTGGATACGAGGAAGCTTCTTTAGCTGCAGGGATCTTGGTTTCAAAACACTATGGTAGCGATGCTGGCGTTCCAGTTGGCTGATAAGGTTTGATGTGTTGAGGTGCAATGTTTTTTTCCCTCCTTGCGAAATGTTTGCAGAACATTTGGTGCAAATAGCACGCGTAATGTCTTCCTCTGAAACAGTGAATGAGTTCTTTATGATCGACGCCATGTTTGTTTACAATGAGCTCAGGGGAAGTTTAGGACAGGCGGCCAGGAGAAAAGGAGCACAATCGGATTTATTGGTATAACATCATAATTCCTCATATCGGCCCGATTTCTACTAAAACTAAAAGCTGAAATGCAGGCTCTTTTTTTATTTGAAAAAAATCTATATATTGTATTGGCTTTGAAAACATATATCCAAGGACCCCCACATTCTTAGGTTTTTTAGTGTGGGCCCTCAGTGGAAAAAGTTTGGACACCCCTGCTTTAAGGTGACAGATCTAACCCAAATCTATCAGAATAAAAAGTGTTGTCGCCTGTATATGTTGCCTTTCTCCAAATGAGTTCATAATAATATTATTCTGGCATGTTATTATTATTATGCATTGGTTTCTTCCCACAGTTTAACAGCTCCATCTTCATCATTCCAGCAAAGGGAAAATGCAGAGCAGTGTGCTGGTGTGACAACAATTTCACATCTTTTGCACAAATCCAATTCATCACATGCACGTCCAGATACTCTTGTTAGATTATCTGCCATATTCGTTGACTCAAATTGTACATCCTCAAAGAAGAGATCCAAAGTCTCTTGGGTGTAGCAAGTGTTTCACTATTTGGAATTAGTCTGATTAAAAGCTTACATAACAGAAAATAAATGGAATTCGAAAGTTTTCTCAACCAGGTAAATCCTGTTGTATGTATTAATAGTAATGTTAAAAATGGCATTATGCTTGTGTTGATGGTAAATGTTTTCATGAACGTATCATGTAATCCTCATAATGTGACCTGACATATTTTTTACAATTATTCTGCTTCACTGGTGGTATTGTTTTTGTAACAATGCTGTCTGAAATGTCCTGTGGATTTATGCCGCCTCCATTATGCCATGTAATGTCAGAAACGTATGCTCCATAGGACTGAAAGATAAAATCCAATAACACAAATTGATACCACTGACCTGACTTGATGAATGCTTTTTTCCCCCAAATTCCCTCTTGGAATGTGAGACAGAAACTATTTTGGGGACGGCGTGGCGCGGTTGGGAGAGTGGCCGTGCCAGCAACCTGAGGGTTCCTGGTTCAATCCCCACCTTCTACCAACCTTGTCACGTCCGTTGTGTCCTTGAGCAAGACACTTCACCCTTGCTCCTGATGGGACGTGGTTAGCGCCTTGCATGGCAGCTCCCGCCATCAGTGTGTGAATGTGTGTGTGAATGGGTGAATGTGGAAATAGTGTCAAAGCGCTTTGAGTACCTTGAAGGTAAAAAAGCACTATACAAGTATAACCCATTTACCATTTCAAAAAAAGAAAGAAATAATCGCTTCATTATGCAACAGTTAAAAGTTAAAGTACCAATGATTGTCAAACACACACTAGGTGTGGTGAAATTAAGCTCTGCATTTGACCCATCCCCTTGTCCACCCCCTGGGAGGTGAGGGGAGCAGTGAGCAGCAGCGGTGGCCGCGCCCGGGAATCATTTTGGTGATTTAACCCCAAATTCCAACCTTTGATGCTGAGTGCCAAGCAGGGAGGTAATGGGTCCCATTTTTATAGTCTTTGGTATGACTCGGCCGGGGTTTGAACTCACAACCTACCGATCTCAGGGCACTAGGCCACTGAGGAACAATAATATGCAACAATATCAATCATATCATCACATAGCAGTCGAAGCTTGGTGAACTAGTATCTTGATTGATTGATTGATTGAAACTTTTATTAGTAGATTGCACAGTGAAGTACATATTCAGTACAATTGACCACTAAATGGTAACACCCAAATACGTTTTTCAACTTGTTTAAGTTGGGGTCCACTTAAATTGATTCATGATACAGATATATACTATTTTCATAATACAGTCATCACACAAGATAATCATCAGAGTATATACAATGAATTATTAACATTATTTACAATCCGGGGTGTGGGATATGGAGGGGGGGTTAGGATTGGTTGGTATCAACACTTCAGTCATCAACAATTGCATCATCAGGGAAATGGACATTGGAACAGTGTAGGACTGACTTAGGATATATACAGCAAGTAGTGGACACAGAGAGAGAGATCAGAAAGTATAAGAAAAAGTGTCTACATGTGATTATTTACATTTGATTATTTACAATCCGAAGAGGTATGACGTGGAAGGGAGGGTGTTAGTTTAGGGTTGAAGTTGCCTGGAGGTGTTCTTTTAGTGCGGTTTTGAAAGAGGATAGAGATGCCCTTTCTTTTACACCTGTTGTTTCTTTTTACACCAATAGCGTCATGATGCTAAGTCATTATTCAGAAATGTAAAAAAAGGGAAACAAAGTGTAATGTGCTCCAATCGTTTTGCTGAACTTTTTAATTTTTAAAGTCTTCCAGTGAATGAATGCTCTCAAAGATGTAAGCCACGCCCAGTTCTGCTACAAGGAAGCCGATTGGTTCTGTCTGTTGAACCAGCCGGAAGTTGCTCAAACCATGGCTTTAAGGGGGTTTGCGCACACCTGTATAGCCCACTAACCCTCATCCTGAAATTAGTATACATTTTCACTTTAAGTTTGCTTGTGAAATAAAGCATATGACAAAATGCCACGCAGCAAGAAGAGCGCCGTCATGATTAGACACCTAAAATAAAGTTTTCCGTCATAATGCCAACAACATTTCAAATACTCCTGACGCCTTACAGTTCCACAAGTAAAAGGGAATAATAATGGCGGTGTTAAAACGTGGACGAACTCCACCGCCAGTGAGCGAGTGTGTAGCCTACTGTGTATGTTTTCCGCATCCATGCCCACTCCGCCTCCCCCTGCTTCCGCTGTCTGCACGGTGGTCGACAGAACGGCTGTGGAATAGCGAAAATGGGAGTACAAATTGAAACCATTAAGCCGGGAGATGGTGGGTAAACGCGCATTATTCTGTATTCATGCCGACTTTGTGTGCGGTTACACTGATGTCGCCTCTCTCTCTCCTCCTTTGCAGGACAGACATTTCCAAAGAAGGGGCAGCGCGTCGTGGTGCACTATGTCGGTGAGGAGGGGGCTGCTTGACTGTCACCAATAGCGTCAAACTTACTCATTTAATGCAAGCATTTTACTTTAAATGCCGTTATTCTTTGGTTGAGCGTCAACTATTGGCCGCTAAATGTCTATTTTGTTTAGGAATGAATCCAACATGAGCATCTGTGTCCGCTAACGTCGGAGGGTTTCTTTTAGCTAGTGCCAAGAAGTATGTTGCTTTGGCTTTAATTGATGTACTTGTGCTAATGTCAAAGCTGTGAATTAGTTATTTACTGGGCATTTTTACGTCTTAATCGACAGTTGTGTTTGGTATTTTTGAGGTTTAAGTAGCTAACATACGAGATAGCCGAAAATACACCGGGGCCCGTCATGCTAGCCGGCTAACTTTGGCTAATTTTAGCCATTCAGCTAACTTTAGCTACTGCCTGTCACTTGTGCTTTAGTGCACATAATCTTCTTTAATGTGCACCTAGATGAAGAGACCTATCACTCCCTTTAATATCAGGAACCTTGGCGGATGGGAAAGTGTTTGACTCTTCGAGGAACCGAGGAAAGCCATTTAAATTCAAGATAGGGCACCAGGAGGTTATTCGCGGCTGGGAAGAAGGCGTTGCCCAGGTAAGAAGGCGCTTTCACAACATACATAATCATTTAAAATGCGAAATACCTAAATAAAATGATCACATTGCAAAGACCTAGGAAAAAGCTTTCCAATGGTACTTGAACCCCTGTGATAGGTCACATATTAATTAAGGGAGCTACACATTTTTGAAGTTCAAAAAATCAAATCGTTTTTTTGTCCTTGATTATCTGATAAGACAATTGCTTGTAGTCTGACATGTGACTTTTTCCTGGAAGTGAAAACCAGTGGTGGTCAAACCAGCTAAGATGGCTGTTGTACAGCAAGCAGCGTGTGAACTATCTAAGTACCGTATTTTTCAGAGTATAAGTCGCACCGGCCAAAAGTGCATAATAAAGAAGGAAAAAAACATATAAGTCGCATTTTTTGGGGAAATTTATTTGATAAAACCCAACACCAAGAATAGACATTTGAAAGGCAATTTAAAGTAAATAAAGAATAGTGAAAACAACAGGCTGAATAAGTATGTTATATGACGCATAAATAACCAACTGAGAACGTGCCTGGTATGTTAACGTAACATATTATGGTAAGAGTCATTCAAATAACTATAACATATAGAACATGCTATACGTTTACCAAACAATCTGTCACTCCTAATCGCTAAATCCGATGAAATCTTATACGTCTAGTCTCTTACGTGAATGAGCTAAATAATATTATTTGATATTTTACGGTAATGTGTTAATAATTTCACACATAAGTCGCTCCTGAGTATAAGTCGCACCCCCGGCCAAACTATGAAAAAAACTGTGACTTATAGTCTGAAAAATACGGTACAAAAATGTTGAAATCTTCCTGCACAAATCAAATACAAGCAAAAATGCAAACTATGCAATAGAAATCTATCCACACTTCATCAAAAATATTTGGCGAGTGATATCAAGGGTTATACGTTTGTCGCCTTCCCAGACATACTGAACTATTTTTGCTCCAGACGCCATTTTATATGACAAAACAGATGGAAACTTGGAAAAGCAACTTCTTTGTGAGTGGCTGTGTCAAGGAAATTAGTAGCAAGACTCTCCCGGATAAATATACATAGTTTTTGCTCGGGTAAGGTTGCATTTCATGATTCTCCGGCTTCCTCCCACCTCCAAAGACATGCACCTGGGGATAGGTTGATTGGCAACACTAAATTGGCCCTAGTGTGTGAATGTGAGTGTGAATGTTGTCTGTCTATCTGTGTTGGCCCTGCGAGGAGGTGGCAACTTGTCCAGGGTGTACCCCGCCTTTCGCCCGAATGTAGCTGGGATAGGCTCCAGCACCCCCCACGACCCCGAAAGGGAGAAGCGGTAGAAAATGGATGGATGGAACTTCGTGTCTACTGATATGTTTGTTGCTGTTGCACGCGCCGTTTACGAGTAGTGTGTTTTACCCCGTCTTTATCAAAATATAACTATGGCTGTCAACATTGTGTATGTGCTGAAAGATTCATTTATGATTGCTGCCTTTGGTAAAAACTTAACTCTTTTAGATTTTGCTCACATTTGCTTTCTTTTAGACTCACCAGATTGGTGCTTTTCAAAACACTCGAGGCAAACATGTGTTTAATACAAATATCAAGATAATACTTAAATGGGTAATGATAAACGTTAAAAATACATCAAATAAACCTGTAAAGAAGTGATCACTGCAAACTCGTGCATTGTTCGACTCTGCTCTCTTGGAGTGGAGTGTGAGCTGCATGCTTTTCTCGTCCTTGTTTGGTAAAATCTTGCACTCTTCCGCCCATTTTGATTACCTCTCGAGGAACTCTGAAGAAACGTTTATCCCTTTCGCGATGTGAACGATTCGTACAGCCCAAGCATAAGGCATTTTTTTCTCCGAGAAAGGCTAAATGGCGCCTATTACCTATTAAGAACAGAGCTAGCTTGACCACTATGTATATTTAATGGGCCGGATGTGACGTCTGTAAAATCCAAGCATTAGAGAAATGTGTGACTTACATTTTGGAAAGTGAACTTCAAAACATCATAGCTCGCTTATTTGTCATGAATGCCTGTAATAAAAAGTAATAGATTAAAGCTGGGGTACTTGGATCTTGTGTCACACAGCAGAATTCAAACTGTAAATCCTGCCCCCCATTCTGCGCACCTCGCTGATTGTCCCTCCCAGCCTCCTCCTGTCTGGAAGTGCACAAAATCGCGCACAAGAGCTTTACGTGCACACGCATAAGTTGTTGATGGTCTGAAGTTGCATTGAAAAATCCCCTAGTTCGTATATTTACGATAGCACGTACAAATATGCATGGAAACACTCCTACAGACATCACGCATGGGACAGTTTAGTAAGTATGAATTGTTTTAGTTATATTGTATAAGTTACAAACAGCATGGTGGCAGAGGGGTTAGTGCATCTGCCTCACAATATGAAGGTCCTGAGTAATCCTGAGTTCAATCCCGGGCTCGGGATCTTTCTGTGTGGAGTTGGCATGTCCTCCCCGTGACTGCGTGGGTTCCCTCCGGGTACTCCGGCTTCCTCCCACCTCCAAAGACATGCACCTGGGGATAGGTTGATTGGCAACACTAAATTGTCCCTAGTGTGTGAATGAGAGTGTGAATGTTGTCTGTCTATCTGTGTTGGCCCTGTGATGAGGTGGCGACTTGTCCAAGGTGTACCCTGCCTTCCGCCCGAATGCAGCTGAGATAGACTCCAGCGCCCCCCGCGACCACGAAGGGAATAAGCGGTAGAAAATGGATGGATGGATACATGTATAAGTTAGAAACGTTAAATGGAGTGACGAATGAAGAATCCTTTCAAGCAGAAACGCTATGGACAGTTTTACTTCCGGTTAAAATCATTAAAACAGGAAGTACATTTTCAACCCGCAACACTTGCAGTGAGCGTACTTGTCCAAAAGATGGCGCCATAGCATAAACAATAAAACAACTTTAGAGCTTCTGTTGAAAACTACCATGTATTCCGGACTATAAACCGCAATTTGTTTTTCTACGCTTTGAATCCTGCTGCTTATAAAACTGGGCGGCTAATTTACATATTTTTTTCCGCTGACTGCCTTAAACCAAATAGTTTTCACTAAACACATGCAAAGACATTTAAATGGTGTGTTATTGTTTGTGCTATGGCGCCATCTTTTGGACAAGTTCACTCACTGCAGCTGCTGCTGGATGAATTTGATTTCCTGCTGTTTAAAGATTTGAACCGGATTTAGAAGTGCTGTTTTGTCATCTAATCGTCCATGGCGTTTTTACTCGTATGTGTGTGTGTGTGTGTAAGCTAACAATACTGTTGGCTACTGTTGGCTAACACAATACTGTTATCCACCTAAATACAATACTGTTAGTTAACAACAAAGTAGGCTAATCTGATCACACATTTGATCACATAATGTGAAAAATAAATTCATAAATGGAAATAATACTTACATGGGTGTACCCCGCCTACCGCCCGAATGCAGCTGAGATAGGCTCCAGCACCCCCCGGACCCCAAAAAGGGACAAGCAGTAGAAAATGGATGGATGGATGTTATAAAAATGACCTCCTTTGTGGTGAGACTGCTGACATCAGATGTGTACATCGGACAGTATCGACTGTCAAGTAGGACATACAATTGCTTTGATTAAAGGTTCATATAAGATTCCATAGTAACTTCATTTTTGACCCCACTTGTGGAAGAGTGGGATAGTGATACAAAAAGTGCAATTCCCTAAAATTAATGAAAACATTAATAATAATGCAAATGGTCTCATGTCACAAACATGTTTTATGAAGAATACCTGAAATATGAATATATATCAACTTTTCATTTTGACCTTTTTGAAGAAAAACTACCAGTGGGGTAATTTTTGTGCATATAAGGGTTAATGGTGTTTTGTATTTTGGTATTGGTTTTGCATCATTTCTGTGTTTGGAGCATTTTGAGGTTGCTGCGTGTTTGCTTCTGTCATCCGTTGTAGTTCACACATTATTATTATTTCAGCATAAGTTTTTTTGTAACCCTTCACTACCTCCACAGATGAGTGTAGGTCAGCGGGCCAAGCTGATCTGCTCGCCTGACTATGCTTATGGCAGCAAGGGACACCCGGGCATCATCCCCCCAAACGCCACTCTGACCTTTGATGTGGAGCTGCTTGGTTTAGAGGCCTAAGATGTTTGCACTGCTTTGCTTAATTCCACTGAACTTGCCAGGGTGAGACATTTTTGCTTTTCTTTCAGATACACTCAAAGATGAATTTCATTTTTCTTTCTGCAGCTACTGAAAGTTGTCCAGTTTGGCACACATTTCCATTCATAAATGTGGGAATTAATTTAACTGTTTCTTGTTCCAAATATATATTTTTTTAAAGGTGCAACTGATAAACTCTTGTTTAGTAAAACGAAAAATGTAAAACTGCATCAATATACATAAATTAAAGACGCGTCAATAACCGATTTTTAATTGAATCGTAGCTCCTGAATCGTAATTGTAATCGAATCATGAGGTGCCCAAAGATTCCCACCTCTACTGATATGTTAAAGGCTCTGACATCTCTTCAATAACCTTTTTTATTGTTTCCATATCACTTCTATTACAATCAGTTGAGTTTTTGGATTTACATTTTTTCACAATATTGATTATTTCCTCTAGTGAGTATTGATTAGGCATACTAGGACTGTGTCGATCAAAAGTAGCAACCATGGTGAGATTCCAGACTTTTAGTAGACATGAACTTTTTACCACTAAAACGCTCACTCATTCGTTTCACCGTTACAGGTTTTTGCATACATGTTGCGTGACTCATTAATTTTTTTTTATGTTTTTGATTGTGAGAGGACCTAATCAAAATCCAAATTTGATTAATTCTAAATCTAAATCTGATGTTGAATTGTTTGAGCAAAACAAAGTCCTCCTGTGTCCATGGAATTATTCCCTGAGTTTGTAAACATTAACTAAAACAACAAATAATTTATTTAAAATAAAAATATTGATCTAATCAATTTTGTATTTATCATTTATTGATACTAACCTTGGTATCGACACCACCGATATATAGATCAATTTGCTAGACACCAACAGAGCAAACAGTTGTTATATTATCCTCTCTTTAACTCTTAATTTATTTGTTAATTTCCTGTTAATAACTGCTTACTTTCTGCTATGACGTGTTTCAATCTACATTTTTTTTAAACTTTAGTAAGCACTTATTTCTTCTGTTTCAAGCTATCTTATCATCTGTTTTAGCAAGTAGCATGCCTGCTTTTCTCCTTCTCCTTGCTCTTACTCTGTGTGTAACATGTTAAGCTTTGTCCTCCAGTGATAATGCTACTTAAAGGGGTCATATTATGTTTTTTTACATTTAAAACACTTTATTTTGGTCTACATGTAATGGTGGTTATTTTGGTCAAAATCTTGCATATATTGTTTTACAACTTCAAGCCACTTTCTGACTGTCTCTTCAGGATGCGCCTTTTGTGGGCGGTTTTATTTACGTGCCTTCTTTTCTACTACCGGCCAGCCATGTTTTTAGCACTTCCATATGATGTCTGACTGATATAAGTGATATATGTGACATACTTTAAACTCATTCCATGCAAAGTGAGATATGTCAAGTTTTTCTTATAATTTTGATGATCATGGCTTAGGTTGATTGGCAACACTAAATTGACCCTAGTGTGTGAATGTGAGTGTGAATGTTGTCTGTCTATCTGTGTTGGCCCTGTGATGAGGTGGCGAATTGTCCAGGGTGTACCCCGCCTTCTGCCCGAATGCAGCTCAGGTAGGCTCCAGCACCCCCCACCACCCCAAAAGGGACAAGCGGTAGTAAATGGATGGATGGATAGCTTAGTTTTTGAAAACTCCAACTTTTCTGAGATTTGTAATTTGAGTTTTGATAAACTGGAAGCCATGATCATCACAATGATATCAAAAGAAGTCTTGAAATATGTTAAGCTGCATGTTATGAGCGTATGTCATATATTGGTTTCACTTTGTAAATATAATTTGCACAATATTCAAATTTTTTGAGTTTCACCTGTATCTCCGCAATGCCTCCATGGTTTGATTTCAAATTCTCGAGACTTATGCGTATCACAAATTTACAAAAACAAATACCAATAGGTAAGAAAAGTGATAAGTTGCCAACTACTTGGGACACGTAATACAGGGAACGGCTGGTCGACCAGATTGTATTTATTTTTTGCCTTTTCATTTAAGTGGATGGAGTTTAATACTTACGATTGGCTGGAAACCAGTCTAGGGTGCACCCTGCCTCTTGCCCAAAGTCCGCTGGGATACGCTCCGCTTACCCGTGACTTGTAAAAAGATTCACAGTTAGTTGATAGCCGCTGCTGTCAACCAAGGGACAAAATTATCAGCCAGAGAGGATCAGCTTCTGTAATCGGCAATGGCCGATCACATAATTTTCACGAAAATCGTCGGATACTGATCAGTGACCGATCAAGGGACACATCCCTAGTTGCGACAAGCCTTTTTTTATGTCTTTTCAAAACCACATTTTTTTTTGTTTTCAATAATCATGTCAAAAACAACTTGGATTTATGTAGTGCCTTGTAAGGGACCTATGTGCAGGCATGTGAAATTCCCAAGAAAACGCGGAAAGTTTTTTAAACATTAATTTTTGCGTCAAAATTACACTTCCGCGGTTGAAAAAAAAGAAAAAAAAAGCTATAATTTTAGGATTTTAAAAACATTTGTGGAGCGCTCGCTTCAGCCACAGGCACTCGCTGTGCTCATGTCTAAACGACATACTGTGTTGCAGGACAGGGAGACAATCGGGAGCACCGAAACAAGCTCGCTAGTTGGCTAACCATCTGGCTATCTTACTTGGTGTGGCCTCCGTTCGCTCTACAAACCACAACAATGACAGCTTTCTACTTTGCTGCTAATCATATTCCGATGATTACAATTCGAACACTAGTAGTTCTCAACCAGTTGTAGTTCGAGAGTATTTATTAGTAGCCAGCGAGAAGGTATATTTTTGGTGTCATGGATTGTAAACAGAAGTCACAACACCAGAAGTATATTACCCGAGGAGGCGTGGCTACAAGTTAGAGTTGCCAAATGGGAAACGTTTTTTGAGTTCTTTGCATGCATGTTATAGACTTCTACATTACATTTGCAATGGTAATTATGTGGAAGGCGGGGTACACAAGTCGCCACCTCATCACAGAGCTAACACAGATAGACAGACAACATTAACACTCACATTCACACACTAGGGCCAATTTAGTTTTGCCAATCAACCTATCCCCAGGTGCATGTTTTTGGAGGTGGGAGGAAGCCGGAGTACCCGGATGGAACCCACGCAGTCACGGGGAGAACATGCAAACTCCACACAGAAAGATCCCTAGCCCGGGATTGAACTCAGGACCTTCGTATTGTGAGGCAGACGCACTAACCCCTCTTCCACCGTGCTGAGATAGGTTCCAGCGACCCTGGAAGGGACAAGCGGTAGAAAATGGATGGATGGAAAAACCTAAACATTCTGTAGTACATTACATGGGACATGTAAGTGTCAAAAAGCCAGCCAAAAAAGGTTGGCAGATGAGAATAAATCTAAAGGTACATTATAGTGTAGAAATGCCCCCTATTGCAGGAAATGTAGTCTGTTTTTTTTTTTTTATTCTTATTTTCCCTTTAATTTTCCTGTTTTTTCCTCAAAGGTTGCTCACATCCCTATACGTGCCGACCCGGTGTGACACATGCTTTAGACCAAAGTGTTATGCACAAAAACTTGAAGAAAAATATGTTTTTTAAACCTGCTAAACTAACAGTTGCATATCTGTAGTTGTAATTGGCCCGCAAGGAAATCCAGCACCAGCTCAAGAAGAAAACTTGAGCTGCAGGAAATACATTCTTCAGGAAATAAGGGAAGCCCCAAGTCCACATTTATGAAGACCACCGCTCTAACCTCTATGATCCCAGGGATCAGCTCGTTTCTGTCAAATCTATGACGGACAAAATGAACAGACTCACCATCGTTAAGAGCCTACTTTGTCTTCCAGAGAGAAGATAATAGCGTTCTTTGGTTTGTGTTGGTGACAAGCACAGCACACAAGTGTTTTGGCGCATTAGCATGGAAGTGACCAAAGCATATTTAAAGTTTCTATTGTCAACATTTCGGGATATTTTTGCTCTCTTGTCTCTTTATTATCCTCACTGGTCTGGAAAGGTTTTTCAGCAGTCCTACTCTAAGCTTGTTGAGAGTACTTTTATTTGCTAAATTGATAGGCATTTTGCATTGCATTCAATGTAGTAATTTACAGTACTATTTAAAACTTTTTTTTTTGCTTCGGAAGGTTTTCCCAGTGGTTGTGAATCCTATGTGAAAGAATCAGCAGCCTTGTGCAGTTAAAAAAAAGTTGACTTTAAATAAAGGCCTTGGTCGTAGAGCTGCTCCATCTGCCCTAATAATACATTTGCATGTGTGTATTTGTGCAAATACGTCATGTAATCTGCTTTCTTGTGTTCACTGCAGGTCAACTCCTATCTCGGGAACATGGAGGCAAAACGTTACCAGATGATTCCTGCATAGGACCTATGTCTATAGCTTCACTAATTCACTCTCCTTCTCATTTACATACAACTTGGTTTTTTTCACTTTTTTATTTGACTTTCTGTTCAGTCATAGGTCATCCCATCCTTTGTGTTTTGACTTTGTATTTTCATGTTGATTTTTTTGTTTCAAGAATTTTCGAGAAGTTACAAAACATGTCAGTTTTTATACACAAACTGAACAGGTCTTTGGCTTTGCGGCCTTTCCACAATAACAGTCCAGATTGCGGGTAGTGCATTTTCTTCAAGAAAATAATACATTGTTTGACAGAGAGATTTCTATGAATGCCTGTGGTGATTAGTTATTGGACTACTTTAGACAGGATTCCGGCATAATTTAGAATTTCTGAATCAAGCACATATTTGCCATGAGCTGCCTACAGGTCTCTGCAAATGTTAGATTGACTGTCTATATGGCCACATTAATTATTTATGAGAGTGAAATGATCTTTGTTCAGACTCTCACAACTGGACAGTTGTTGTCTTGATGGTTGCTTGTAAAATGTGGGGACAGTTTATTGCCAAAAGGTTTTGTGGGGAGAAAAAACTGTTGAGAGCAAAAGCTTTTGACACTTGCATGAAGACTTTCCCCCACAGGGATTGTTGGAACCCTGCAGTTTGTGGTTGCATTTATTTCAAGGAGTTGTGTGTTACAAGCTGTGGACGTTGCATTTGGTTCCTTACTCTTCACAATAAAAGAGTAATTTTACCACAAACTTTTTGACTATCTGGTTGTTTTTATTTTGAAGATGTCTTTTTTTTGTCTTATTCAAAGAAAGCAACTTTACAGAGTTGTGCATACTACTTGTTTGCAGTTGCATTGCTTGTGTTGGTATATTACAAATTAAGGGTACAATCATACAACTTTTTTTTTTTTTTTTTTTTAACCAACTAAAAAGTCCCCAAAGATTCCCTGTGCAAATGTGCAGGTCCAACCACGCAGACTGTTGGCCCGTTTGCTGTTGAACTGAGCTTGACCCTGAAAACCAAAACATTCCTTTTTTTGCATAAGACTGGAACTTGTAAGTACATTATAGCTATTACAGGTTTAATATTTTACAGGACCATGATAAAAATGCAGCACAGCAGCAGGACAACTTTAAATAGTTGTAGATCGTGTCAGGTAAACTTATCTAATCATTTTGATTTCAGCACATGTATTTTGTAATCACCAAATTTCTTTTTCTAACACAAACCACCTGCACTATTGATCACTTGACTTGGCTGCTGGAACACTTAATTGAAGTGTGTATTCATTTTACCTTTGGCCTCTCAGCTTACCTCAGTTGGCATCTGTCTCTTTTCCCGTTAAAAGCAATCATCCCTAAAGAATGTTGTGCGAGTGAGCTGTAGTGAGTAAAGTCATATCCTTTGTTATCCTGACGCTTTGATGAGACTCCAATTATTCCTTGTAATACAACATTCCAAAATATATCTGACTCACTATCACAATCTAATCTTTAAAGCGCTTCCAGTACAACATTCCAGAAATGCCTGCACAGATTTATCAAGTATTTCCATGGCGAAAAAGTACTGCCCACTTTAAGTGCTCTCTATGAAGCTTCATTTATGTACACATTTAGCACTTATTTTTTTTCAAGAAATGCCAACCTGCCAATGCAATTCTGCAGGAAATTTAGCAAGAAAAGAAGTTTACATAAAATAAATTAATTCATCATAACCTCGTGTTCTGTTCTGAACTGTTTTTTGAGTAGAAAACATCTGACAGCAGCTTTTGGATGCTGCTAATGGACTCCAACATGCAAAAATTAAGCTGCGGAGAGAAAGAAGTTGAAGTAATGTTAAATGTTTTGTTCTCTAAGGCCAATTGTCATGCAGTCTTTGTCGGCATTAGTGTTCAAAGTCAGGTTATTGTTCCATTCAGGCTGGCCCGTCTGCGTGCTGCACCCTGCCTGCGGAGCGAGTGGAGGGCCACAGCGCAGCAGCCTCTCAGCAGAGATCCAATATGATACACAGGCATGATGTCCTGCTGCGCCCCGCGACACAGCCACGCCATAGTTGGAACCACCGGCACTGCCAAAGCCAGCAGGTCCACAAGGAAGTACGGGCTCCAGTGACACCTCTGGTGCAAATAATTTCCCTCTTCATTCTCTTCCTTGACGTCCTCCTCTATGTCCAGCAGGGTGGCTTCCTGCCTCACGGGGAGTGGGAGTGGGGCTGCAGGGTGAGGCTGACACACGTGGGGCTCTTCGGGCGTCTTTATGCACACAAACTTGTTTGGCTCCTCGCTGTGTGAATGAGGAGACAAAGATGTTGGAAAGAGAAGTGGCTCTGAAGGAGTCAAGTCCACTGTTGTAGAAATGACACTCAGCTCCTCCTTGACACTTTCCTCACACAACCAAGTCATAGTTGGGCTGCAGGCCCTTGAGCGCAACTCTGGTTTCCTCTGCATTGGAGCAGTAGGTGTTGGGACTGGGTCAGCAGCAGGAGCCACAGGAACTGTTTGTGGGGGCTCCTCCTGAGGTAAGTGCAGGTATAAGTGATGATGTGGGAAATAGGCATGACCACTGCACCTGCAGCTGCCACTAAGAGAATGGCAGGAGTGGGACATTGGCAGCACAGCGCCCCCTCCGCACACTCTTTCATAGGTGGAAGAAGGAGGTACCATCCCTCTGTCGCCCTGTGGGGGCGTCTGCTCGGACAGAAGTGCTGCTTCCAGGAGGAGGTGGGCCTGCCCTGCCACTCGTGATGCTCTGCTTGACTCGGGCGTCTTTGGACTACGCTCCAGATGCAGGGCCTCGCTGCTCAAGCGAGTACGGGGGGCGCTGCGGGTCAACGTGCTGGCAGGAGAACATCCACAGGAGCGAGACCTACCCCCTGGCCTGGCGTCCTGTGACCGTAAGTATGGCTTTAGGTTGGGGGGGTCTTCTCGAACACTCAGGTTGGTCCTGACTGACTCTACCACTCCTTGAAGGTGCTGGATTTCCTTGCGGGCCTCCTTTAGTGCTAACTGGGCTTCCACACGGTGGCATTCCTCTTCTATCCAGTCTTCTTGCATTTTGTACAGCTGAGTCCTCAAGTCGTCTATTTCACAGTCTCTGTGGTAAGAAGCAAAATAAAATTGAAACGTCTCCATCTAGAAGCACTTAGCTACAACATACCGTTTGTAAAACAACTTCAGGGCTAAATTCCCTCCTATATTTTATTCCTATAGTGATGTTGCTGTTGCTTACGTTAGGTATGTACAGTGCTAAGTGAGCTAAACCATAATACTTAGGGACGTCACACTGAAGAGTTCAGTGAGGATGTTGGTAAGTTTAAAGAATATTTTCTGTCATTTAAATGTCAGTTATAAAAAAGTGATGGCATGAAAATGTCATGTGGAAGTTCAATGATAAGGTTGCTTGAATCAAATTAAGAATATCTAAGACTAAACTCCCCCCCAAAAATACAAAATGGTTTGTTCCACCTGGATAGCAGCAAACCCCAGCATCGAACACTTCCCTCAACACAGACGTCAGAACGTCATCAAAGCTCAACTTTGAGCATTCCCATGCAGTGCAAACTTTTTTGAAAAGGGATGATGTGATAGAAGAAAAGTAAAAATAGAATTTACCTGTGGCAGCATAGTAGAAAGTTACGTATACATTTCACTTTTGCATCTCATTGCACATAACTGTGGTGCGTTCAAGGACCCCCAATTATATATTATAAACAGGGGGAGGTTTAACCCCCAGCAGATGCACTAATATAATCATAACAATAATGTGTTATGATTCGTATTAACCACATATGATAGTCCTATGTGTTTTTACTCTCTGAAGTTACATTTGTTGGGATTTTTCTAGGAAAAAAATATACAGGGTGGGGTTGCTCTATAGCATATATGTTCTAGATATGTTAATCCCATCTGTATGAAGTCAAGTGTGCTTTAAAAAGCTGGTTTCAAATGAATTATTGCAATATTTTAGTGAATGTACACATTGTGTGTGTGTTTTAGTATGGAGTGGAAACATTGGGTTTAAGGTGGGGTCTTCTAATGTAGTGTTACACCCCTCAGTACATAAGACATCACGACACATTCATGTGCTCACAATGCTCCCTTTCATCTACACATGTTACAAAAATTATTCTCAAAAAAAGCAGCCTATATATTATTGGCTGTGGTCCAATATTTGGCTCGGTGTCCGCCTATTGCCATCCTCTGCTTTCAATCAATTGCCATCCACTGCTTTTAATCTATTGCCTCCCATGGGATCAATAACGTTGTTAAAATTTTAACGTGCCGGATATTCACCTGTGTTGTAATCTCTCCACGTTCTCCCTCAGCCGGGCTCGCAGATGTCGAATACACACCTCCTTCTGCTGCAGGGGTGTGAGGTACTGCTCCGGGGTTGGAGGCCTGATCCCATGGTTGTCACTACACACTAAGTGCTTTGCATGACGCCTGAGGAAAAGACAGAGGTACCAATATGCTGTTTATATTATATAAAAATGTTTTACTCCTTTGGGAATTTTTTTTGCATGTGGTTTTTACTGTTCAAGTTGTGGTTGCTTTGTTCAGACGCCTCGCAATATAAATAATTGTATACCCAATTTGCACCACCACGAGTGCTTTTCGTGTCGATATCACCATTTGGAGATCCGAAATGGCTATCAAAGTGTCCCAACTTGTCAGATTATATCTTCAGCCGTCTACTTTTGAGGTGAAAGGCATGATTAATGATCTACAATAAACTTACAGGGAGCAGTGAAATGTGGAAGCAGCTGATCAGTTATCACGGCGCCGCTACAAATAGTTTGTCTGCGTTAGCGCTTATATTAACAATATCACTAATACTTGGTTAATATTGAAGTCATGAAATTGGGCGGAAAAGTGGAGCTCCCATTGGCTCCTCTGTAAGCGGACTTTTGTTCATGTTTTTTTAGTACTTTAATACATTTTAAAAAATCCATATGTCGTTGTGTCTTTCATAATGATTGTGAACGATCTCAGGGCATTCAATCGATTGCAACTGGACTGTTAGGTTTGTCTAATAAGACGTTTCGTTGGTCATCCGTGTAGGCTTCATCAGTTCGTGCTCATAGACTGACATTAGTCAGATCTAGTATAGCGGCTGGTGCCAAAACCCCAAATATTTATACTTTAAAAAACCATGAGGGTGTGCCTGGGCAAGGATGGTTTTGTCCTATTATATTGAAAAAAAACCAACTGTTTTGATGCAAACGAGCAATCGCTACTGTCAAAGCCAACGACAGTCATTGAACTGTAATTTCCCCTCGTTAGCATTGAGGTATTGTGTGGCAGAATGATCTCTGTGGATCGACGACGACCAGTCCAAAATAGTTCATTCACTTGTAAACAAATGGCACAAATGGCATTCTGGTCACCTTCACCTATGAGCATGAACTGATGAAGCCTACTCGGATGAGCGGCGAAACATCTTCTAAAACAAACCAAACAGTCCAGTTGCGATCGATTGAATGCTCTGAGATGACAATGACCTGGATGAATGAGAACATTCACAGACATTGTGAATGATAGGCAAAATTCCCAAAAAAGTGCAGTTTCCTTTGAATAGCATGTATGTAACGCACTGTGTAGTTATTTATTTTTTCAAGGATCCAGAATATAAAGGGATGTTGTTCAGTATAGTAGTGTCATTTAGACCTTGTGTGTTTGTATGTACAATGGAGCGAGTTGGCACACTCCTGTTTTAAAAGCAGCTGTATTATACAAAAACAGTTTTATGGGTGCTTTAGTACCTCGGTGTACTGGGATACGTCCGAGGTGTGAGGCTGCCCTCGGTCGCCTTGACTTTGAGCTGGTAGCTGCTGGATGTGTCACTGTGGCTACATCGTGCACTGCTGCCACTTGTTCCTGCTGAGCGCCTGTCAGGGCAAACATTTATTAGACTGCTGGTGCCACTAAAACTAAGCATTCTTTCTTAGAAGAGGTGCTAGTACCTGCGCTGACCAGATGAAGGCTTCCTACTCGGGGTGAGAGACACTGACATGTTGCCTCTAGAGAGAAAGGCCAGGAGCACTTACTGCTGCACTCTTAGTCATAAACAAATAAGCATTAACAGAAAAAAGGTGAAAGTCATGTTCAGAATTCACTAATTCAATGTTTTATACTTCTTACAAACCCCGTTTCCATATGAGTTGGGAAATTGTGTTAGATGTAAATATAAACGGAATACAATGATTTGCAAATCCTTTTCAACCCATATTCAATTGAATGCACTACAAGACAAGATATTTGATATTCAAACTCATAAACTTTATTTTTTTTTGCAAATAATAATTAACTTAGAATCTCATGGCTGCAACACGTGCCAAAGTAGTCGGGAAAGGGCATGTTCACCACTGTGTTACATGGCCTTTCCTTTTAACAACACTCAGTAAACGTTTGGGAACTGAGGGGACGCATTATTTAAGCTTCTCAGGTGGAATTCTTTCCCATTCTTGCTTGATGTACAGCTTAAGTTGTTCAACAGTCCGGGGGTCTCCGTTGTGGTATTTTATGCTTCATAATGCACCACACATTTTCAATGGGAGACAGGTCTGGACTACAGGCAGGCCAGTCTAGTACCCGCACTCTTTTACTTGATGCCACGTTGATGTAACACGTGGCTTGGCATTGTCTTGCTGAAATAAGCAGGGGCGTCCATGGTAACGTTGCTTGGATGGCAACATATGTTGCTCCAAAACCTGTATGTACCTTTCAGCATTAATGGCGCCTTCACAGATGTGTAAGTTACCCATGTCTTGGGCACTAATACACCCCCATACCATCACAGATGCTGGCTTTTCAACTTTGCGCCTATAACAATCCGGATGCTTCTTTTCCTCTTTGGTCCGGAGGACACGACGTCCACAGTTTCCAAAAACAATTTGAAATGTGGACTCGTCAGACCAAAGAACACTTTTCCACTTTGTATCAGTCCATCTTAAATGAGCTCAGGCCCAGCGAAGCCGACGCAGTTTCTGGGTGTTGTTGATAAACGGTTTTCACCTTGCATAGGAGAGTTTTAACTTGCACTTACAGATGTAGCGACCGACTGTAGTTACTGACAGTGGGTTTCTGAAGTGTTCCTGAGCCCATGTGGTGATATCCTTTACACACTGATGTCGCTTGTTGATGCAGTACAGCCTGAGGGATCGAAGGTCACAAGCTTAGCTGCTTACGTGCAGTGATTTCTCCAGATTCTCTGAACCCTTTGATGATATTATGGACCGTAGCTGGTGAAATCCCTAAATTCCTTGCAATAGCTGGTTGAGAAAGGTTTTTATTAAACTGTTCAACAATTTGCTCTCGCATTTGTTGACAAAGTGGTGACCCTCGCCCCATCCTTGTTTGTGAATGACTGAGCAATTCATGGAATCTACTTTTATACCCAATCATGGCACCCACCTGTTCCCAATTTGCCTGTTCACCTGTCGGATGTTCCAAATAAGTGTTTGATGAGCATTCCTCAACTTTATCAGCATTTATTGCCACCTTTCCCAACTTCTTTGTCACGTGTTGCTGGCATCAAATTCTAAAGTTAATGATTATTTGCACAAAAAAAAAAGTTTATCAGTTTGAACATCAAATATGTTGTCTTTGTAGCATATTCAACTGAATATGGGTTGAAAATGATTTGCAAATCATTGTATTCTGTTTATATTTACATCTAACACAATTTCCCAACTCATATGGAAACAGGGTTTGTAATTGAAAGATACGATAAGTCTAAAAAACAGCCTGGCTCAGTGGCTAATAAAGGATCTTTCTCTATAGACACAAAGAATCCATTGAAGGCCCGTGCACCAGCTGTCTGTGTGTGCAGATAAACATGACATTTTACCCAGGTCAAAGGTCAAACAGCAACTGTGACATTTGTTGTCATCATAAGTCAAGTTGTAGCAACAAGTCATGAGTGCGAACATTACTCTAAAGGCTTTTTAAATTGCGGCTCAATCCCTCAGATCATATGTGCCCTTTTCTGCTCACACCATATTGCCTCCTATTACTTACTGATCATTTTTATGCAAACACAAAAAAGATCCTAACACCACAAAACAAATGCAAACAGCCAAAAATGCTGCAATCGCATGAACAATGAAAAGTTTAAAAACATCATACAGAGCAAGCATTCACGTTGCTTATGTTAGTGTTTGAATCGGGGTGTCAAATTTTTTCAATGAGGGCCACATCACAGTTATGGCTGCTCTCAGAGGGTCGCTTGTAACAGTAGATATAATCGCCTCATGATATACAATGATACACAATAGCCTATGCATTTTTAAATAACAAATTGATGAATAATTTACTTTGAAATCCTAACTCAAATTGACAAGCAGATATTTAGAGATTTTGCTTGGAATATCTTACATAACATTCAAGTTTAAATATGCAATTTCATCCAGTACAGTTTTTTTCTGTCAAAATTAAAAGGACAAATACATATAATAAAAAAGATAAAGTGCTTTATTGACGCACATTATTTCCAGGCTTTTGCAGACCACATAAAATTATATGGGGGGCCAGATTTGGCCCCTAGGCTTTGAGTTTGAAACCAGTGTTCTTTGATCAAGCAACATTTACGTGATTGCAGCATTTCCCCCTTTACCTTTGTTTTAATGTGTTCATGTCTTTTTTGGTATTTGGATCATTTGTGTTCAGGGTGTTTTGCCACTGTCGGCTACAATACATTTAGTTTTGTCACAGAGTAGCTTAGCAGACATAATGTGTTTTTCATTATTTGTGTCAAGCTGCTGCACCTCACACTTTGAACCCCCCCTGTTCTAGATGGGGTTTTTGAAACACACACCGTGACACACACATACTAATTTTGGATAAACATGGCCCACACACACACGGTTTCCTATAATCAAATTCTATCCCCTCCCCTCTCCTGTATGATCAGCACCAACAGGTGGCTAGAGCGTTATTGGCGAGAAATACGTAATCATATTACGTAAGTGCGCGTGAGTACTGCGGAGGCGAGCATCTGGCACAAAAGTCCCCTGAAAGCAGCGGTTAAGCAACACATTCGCAACCAACATCAGGTATAGAAAGAGCAGCATGTACTTACACAGCACATAAGGAAACAAGTGAGGGACAAAACACTGACAATAAGTCACGGATGTGTCCTACATACATACTGCGAGCCTTCCAGGACATTCTCTAGACCGCCAGAAGCCTTAAACAAAAGCATGCAGCTTACATGGACGATGCCCAGCGTCGCTGGCAGCAGGACGGGAAGATGCTGCTGATGCGGATCCGAGTGCATCATGCAGCCATGAAGCGCACAGATGAAGTGAGCCAACTGCGACGTCGATGCCTCTTAAAGTGACAGCAGGGAATGACGCGGGACAATTGCGCACATTGACTGACTTTTCACGGCTGTCTCTGCTGATGATGAAGCAAGACAACATTCAGTCCCTCCTACATAAAGGCTGAAAAAGACTGACAGACTCATAATTATCAGGCATTGTTCCCCTTAACCCTTGGGGAGTCCTTCAATGTTTTGAACGTTATAGGTACGAGGACCTGAAAGGGTTTCAGTGATTAAAGTCTTAAAAGTAAGTCAAATATTCTTTGTCATATTCCTAAAAGATATGCTTAAGTGAGTTGGGTGTTGAAGATCTTGAGTGCCCTGACCTAAATACCATCCACAGATTGTAAGCCAGACCCTCAAACATCAAAAACCTACATAAAAGCGTCTTCATTTTCCTCCATTTCTTTTATTAACATTATATTAATAAGGTTAATATTTAGTACACGTGAAGTGATTTTTACATCCAGTCAGAACCATTACATGTTTAAACATTTTAACACCTTGGCTTCTAACAACGACTAATAACTTAATTATTTGTAAAAATCAATCGGCTTTTACAGCCACACTTATTCAAAGCGACATTTGCAACAATCGAACGGAACAATTAACATCTCAGTGCTATTTTTCCAGTATAATTTAACAATAAAAACAAATTATTTTGTGGCAGTACATTTAAATCAAAGTAAACAACGTGCAAATGTAATTAACAAACAAATATTTTCCCCTACAAGTGAAGCAACACAAACTTGCTAGTCTTACTTGTACCCAATAAAACCCATTTAAGAATAAGTTGACTTTCCCTTCACCTAAGAAAAAATGCAGATCCCAGCGTAACAAGAATGTCCTCGTAAGGTGCGCTCTGCTGCAGGTTCACAGACTGTTGTTTCTGCAGGACCAGCAGAGAGTAGAAGGTAGCGGTTGCCTGGGAGCGGGTGCTTCCTGCACAGAGGGCCTTCAGGCTGAACTGAGTTTCACTGGTGCGCTGCCACACAGACACACACATCCCTAATCTCTCCTGGATCTCATGGTCATGAATTGCTGTAAATTGTAACTGTAAAAACTGCAAACTGTTACATACTGTACTTCCTCATATCGTTGCCAGAATTGTTTACTCACCTGAAGAGTAGCAGTCAATTAGAGTTGATGCATTTATTAGGACGGAAGGCTTCAGTTGCACAAATATATTTTTTATAATAATATTCAATAGAACAATATCTAAAATATATTTTTTATAATATAGTACAGTAGTACCTGAACTAACAATCTTAATTGCTTCTGTGACTGAGCTCTTAACTCAAAACACTGTTATCTGAAATCAACATCACTTCTTTTTCTCAGTATTCAGTCCTTCACATTCACTTTCTTTGTTCCAATAATGTTTGGAAAACCAAGTTATGTCAATCTCTAGCTATGAGCTATTGCTAGTGACTAACACCTGATGTTTATGACGGATTTTATGGGCATTGCTATGCAAACTAATGGCGGGGATGCTTGTATCTGAAATGTTTGCTTGCAACATAGACTCAATTCGAAAACCCCTCTTTCGCCCTTGTTTTTGCTCTCCCCTCTTGGTTTTGCGTGTTCACATACATCAAGAGGCGTTCGAATGATCTGTTAGGTAGAGGGGAAGGGCAGGTATCTCCCTCGAAGCGAAATGAGCTTGCAGGCCTCGATACACTATCGAGTGCAAGGAGAAATATGGCAGACCAGAAACCCAGAGATGCGTACAAATGTAAGTAATCAGCGTAATTAATGATTTTCATAAACTTGACACTTGTCGTTTTAGTCAGACTTCAAACCTTTGTTACTGCACGTAAATATTGGCTTCAAACACAAATACACACTGAAATACATTTTACATACTGCAAGCTGGTGGGCCAGCACTTGCATATTTTGCCAAAACGTTATCTTCCAAATGGTCTTCTTCTTAATAAAACAGGCAAACGAAAATAAGAAGTGCACAAGCAAAGCCGAACATCACATCTTAAAAGTAAACAAACATTTGTTGCATCTGCCTTACGTCACTCCTGGCAAACGGCGAGGATTGATGACATAGCGAGACTTGAGCGATGTCCGTATGCATAGGGGCGTATTTGTAATACTTTGCCATGGCACTAGATGCTAGAGCCAAGGAGGAGGGTCAAGTAAAAGAGGGGAGAGGGGAGAATCCGAATTGAGCCTTAAAGCATAACAATTAGCCGAGAGACAACTCTTGTCTCAAAACACTTAAGTTGGTTCACTCTTAAGTTGAGGTAAAACCATATGTATTATAATTAGGGCTGTCAAAAATGACAAGTTAACGTGATTAATTACAAAAAATTATCGCATTAATCATATATATGTAGATTAATCATGCAATTTATTTTGACCGTAAATGCTCCTTTACCGTAACTGTAGATGATTACCTGAAAGGCGGTGCACGTTGTTATACAGTCAGTGATAAGCATACTTGCCAACCTTGAGACCTTCGAATTCGGGAGATTGGAGGGGGGAGGCAGGGTTTGGCGGTAGCGGGGGTGTATATTATAGCCCGGAAGAGTTAGGGATGCAAGGGATTCTGGGTATTTGTTCTGTTGTGTTTATGTTGTGTTACGGTGCGGATGTTCTCCCGAAATGTGTTTGTCATTCTTGTTTGGTGTGGGTTCACAGTGTGGTGCATATTTGTAACAGTGTTAAAGTTGTTTGTACGACCACCCTCAGTGTGACCTGTATGGCTGTTGATCAAGTATGTCTTGCAGTCACTTTCGTGTGTATGCAGAAGCCACATACAATGTGTGACTGGGCCGGCGCGCTGTTTGTATGGTGAAAAAGCGGAGGTTTGTAGAGGACGCTAAAGGCAGTGCCATCGCGGCACGCCCTTAATATTGTTGCCCGGGTGGAAATCTTTCATCCTCGCTCAAATTAATGGGGTAATTGTCGCTTTCTCGGTCCGAATCGCTCTCGCTGCATTGAAAACAATGGGGAAATGTGAGGAGCCTTTCAACCTGCGACGTCACGCTACTTCCGGTACAGGCAAGGCTTTTTTTTATCAGCGACCAAAAGTTGCAAACTTTATCGTCAATGTTTTCTACTAAATCCTTTCAGTAAAAATATGGCAATATCGCAAAATGATCAAGTATGACACATAGAATGGATCTGCTATCCCCGTTTAAATAAAAAAAATTCATTTCAGTAGGCCTTTAAAGTTTAATGGCTTTGTAAAAACACTGAGACAAAGTCTAAGTTCATTGTTTCCTCATATTGTTTTTGAAACTGCACCAATTTTTTACTCAAAATGTTCAACTAACTTGAAGTGTTTTGCCAAGAGGATGAGTTGTAATATGTATATTTTAAAAATGTGCTTGTTCTATTTTTGTCAAAGTAAAACAAAAACTAAACTTAATGAAGTTGTCTTTATTTTTAAATGATTATTCCATGAATTCATCAGTTTGGCCCTTGTGGGAATAGATTTTCCTGAGCTAAAATGAGTTTGACACGCCTGATTTAGACAGATGCTTAGAGAGCGCTAACTTTCCAATATTTTACACAATATATCCCGCATTGTTATGGCTTGTAGGACGTAAGAATGTACTGTAGTACAAACTTACGCAACATGTACACAGGCATTAGCTTTGGGTGTTGTTAGCTAATATTAGCAATTA
Organism: Entelurus aequoreus; assembly: GCF_033978785.1. Lineage (NCBI taxonomy): Eukaryota > Metazoa > Chordata > Actinopteri > Syngnathiformes > Syngnathidae > Entelurus > Entelurus aequoreus. Next base: position 36,772,279 of record NC_084737.1, on the reverse strand, counting down.
AGATAGTTAGCATTAGCATTAGCTGTCATTGAAAGTACCGTAATTTCCGGACTATAAGCCGCTACTTTCCCCCCTAGTTCTGGTCCCTGCGGCTTATACAAGGGTGCGGCTTATTTACGGCCTGTTCTTCTCCGACACCGACGAAGAGGATTTTGGTGGTTTTAGTACACAGGAGGAAGACGATGACACAATGATTAAAGACTGACTTTTCATATACCGGTAGGCTGGTTATTTTGATAACGTACAGGCGAGCACTTTGTATTACTTTGCACCGTTGTATTATTTGTACTCTGCACGAATGCTGTTCGCCATGTCAAAGATGTGAAAGTTTGATTGAATGATTGAAAGATTTATTGTTAATAAATGGGACGCTTTGCGTTCCCAAACAGTCATCTCTGTCCCGACAATCCCCTCCGTGGTAACAGGAACCCCTATATACTACGGTAATTACACATCAAAACCCTGCGGCTTATAGTTGGGTGCGGCTTATATAAGGAGCAATCTGTATTTTCCCCTAAATTTAGCTGGTGCGGCTTATAGTCAGGTGCGGCTTATAGTCCGGAAATTACGGTATTCTATCATAACAACAACATGACTGCAAATTATTTGTTGCTTCTCTTGGACTGCTTTTGTTTGTGTGCATGCAATCCCTGTGTTGACAGGACAGGGTGAGTGATTGCCGTAAACACCAGTAATTTTTTTTGAGCCCGCAAAACATTTTATTTCATAAACTTTGTAATTGTGAAAAACAGACCATTTTAAAACAAATGTGTTCTGTTAAACCACTAATGGTAACATAAGATAGCCGGTGGTGCTCTTGTTATAGTTTTTGCTCTGCAAAATGTATCTTTAAGACAAGATGCAAACAGCCCCTTTAAGTAAAATAAAATTATGAAAATTATAAATAACCGTTTGACAGCCATAATTATAATAAATATATAGCTATGTACTTGCCAAAACTTTTTGCCCCGAACATTCATCCTTCCAAAATCCCAAATTCTTTGTGCCTGAAAGTTGGAATGTTTAGCAATTCGCATACAGAACATTCTTATTAAGTCCACTCAACATTAGCTTTTGCAGATGCCATGTCTGTTGTGCAGTTGTGTTCTATGAGGTAACAATGATAAGTACAGCCATCTGCTGTTTTCTTGAGGGGAAAAAGAAGTGGCACATTGCTTCAAGAGGACCTCCTCTCTTCGAGCGCTGACTATTTGAGGAACTACAGTATCAACGACGAGTAAAGTACAAATTCTGTGCTGAATGAAATTATCATAATATGAAGTATTTTATTTTTAGATCATTACCTGTAATGATTTTAGAAGCATCTGTGCTTGTCTGTTGAGCCTCTGTGCCTCAAAGTCTTGGCTGCCCAGCAAAGACTGCAAGTTACAAAGGAACCACGTCAGTCAGTGCCAGCTAAACCTCCACTCCCTGTGACAGGCCAACTGAAACCATCTGTTTCAGCAATCCTTACAGTTAACCAACCATTATTAATACCTCAAATCAGATTTCACCTGTACTATACCACCTTCTCTGCAGATGTTTCCTGTAAAATATATAGTTTAAAATAATTCTTACTGACAAAGATGGAAGTAGTAGTCCAACACCATCCATAAGTGCTAATACTACTACAGTGACTGCTATAATATGTATAGGTAGATTGTTCTTTAATACCACCCACACTTCCCTCTGCCCTCTGTTTATTTCTCTTCTGACCCAACCTGTCAAGGGAGATAGCTGCACTCTACCTGTTGAAAGCAAGTTTTTACGTTTTCATGTTTGCCAAAAATGCTTCCTCGTGTAAGGATGTTGAGCCTATTACATCTACATTGCATTCGGAAAGTATTTACAGCGCTTCACTTTTTCCAAATGTTTTTATGTTACAGCCTTATTCCAAAATGGAATAATTAATTTTTGTCCTCAAAGTTCAACACACAATGTCCCACAATGACAATGTAAAAAATGGTTGTTTTTTTAAAAAACATTTTTGCAAATTAATTAAATAGCATTTGCTTAATACTTTGTTGATGCACCTTGGCAGCAATTACATCCTCAACTATTTTTTTTTTAAAACAATGCCACAAGCTTGGCACACCTATATTTGAGCAGTTTCGCCCATTCGTCTTTGTGGCACCACTCAAGCTTTATCAGGTTGGATGGGAAGGGTCGGTGCACAGCCATTTTCCGATCTCTCCAGAGATGTTCGGTCGGATTCAAGTCTGGGCTCTGGCTGGGCCACTCAAGGACATTTACAGAGTTGTCCTGAAGCCATTATATTGGCTTTGTGATTAGGGTTGTTGTCCTGCTGAAAGATAAACCATCACCCCAGTCTGAGTTAAAGAGCGCTCTGGAGCAGGTTTTCTTCCAGGATGTTTCTGTACATTGCTCCGTTCATCTTTCCCTCCATCCTGACTAGTCTCCCAGTTCCTGCCGCTGAAAAACATCCCCACAGCATGATGCTGCCACCTCCATGCTTCGCTGTTGGGATGGCATTGGCCTGGTGATGAGCAGTGCCTGGTTTTCTCCAAACATGACACCTGGCATTCACGACCTTAAACTATATATAGACGGGTGTGTGCCTTTCCAAATCATGTCCAACAAACGTAATTTACCACAGGTGGACTCCAATTAAGATGTAGGAACATCTCAATGATGATCACTTGAAAAAGGATGCTTTGATCTCACTTTTGAGCTTCATGGGAAAGACTGTGAATACTTATGTACTGAACATGTGATTTCTTAGTTTTTTGTTTTTAATACATTTGCAACAATTTCTAAAAAAAATGTTTTTTTACAGTCATTATGTAAAAAATGACTATGTAGAATTTTGAGGACAACAATAAAGTTGTTACATTTTGGAATAATGCTGTAAGACAACAAGTGAAGCGCTGTGATTATTTTACGGATGCACTGTATAAATTAGGATTGTTGTGCTACAGTAAAAATGTGCTAGCTGTAAAGTTAAAAATAAAGTAGGTAAAACATGATGAAGCCAGACAACATCTGAAGCCACCTGTGTCTGTGAGTTTGTGGATCGCGCCTGACTGTACTGCTCCACATGAGATGGATGGACAAACAGGGAGTCTTCTGACAGAATTTCTGGATAATGGAGGTCCGATATGTGTTCATCCTGACAAACACACAGAACAGATGATAAATGTGGATGAGAATGACATGTTACTATTTGACAGATGTAGCTTGGCTTACTTGTGTGAGCTCTACATCAGCTTGGTTGTCGCTCGAGTAAAGGGTGTCTGTGAGCTTTTTGTGATCCCTGGATAAATCCACAAGCCTTTCAGTGTTCAATGTGTTTCTGTGAACTGACACAGAAGGTAGAGCTTGCAAGAATATAGAATACTACAAAATGTATTGAGTGCCAAAATAAAGCTTCCTACCGTCATCCTGCCGCATGACCTCATGTGATGCATTGTCATGCAAAGACAGGTAAACAATGTTTTTAAAATTCTGTAGAGTAAATAGAAAACAATGAAGAATTTAGGTCAAGTATCTTTATAACCCAAATAACCGTTTGTTCTACCTCTTTAATCTGTGGCGCTATAATATTGGTGCACGGCTGAGCCAGCAGTTTGTCTGCAGCGCCGCTTTCTTTCCACAGCATGATATTTCTGGTGGGAGGAGCCATGTCAATGGGGGAAATCAGATCTGAGGAGTCACTGAGCTGTTCCTGCATCACTATATTGGTCAGAATAGTAATCTGGTCCACAATTAGCCTGCTCTTTCTCCTTCTCTTCTTCTTTGGGCTTGCTGAAGACAAAAAACACAACAACACAGTTATATACAAGTAAAATGAGACGCTTAAAATTGTTCGACAATGTTGTGCTTACAAGTGGCAAACACAGGCGTAAGGGCAAAGGTCAGTTGCTCATTGCTCAGCTGGTTCAGGGACTCTTCTTCTGCAGGATCTAGTCTGGATGCACCTAAAGTTAAATGTAAACAAACTGTCCTGATGAGGAGGCTTTATATGTTTAAAGTATTTTCAGTGCAACTGAACGCTCAGTACAGAATGCTGTTTTTACCATGCTGGTTGTTGAGCAAAGTGTTGTCTGAATTGTTGTTTAAAAAAAGCTCTTGTGGGCTGACGACAGTGAACAGACCATAATCACTGTCACATGTCAGAAAGTCTGCGGAAGTAAAGAACATAAAACACAAATGATAAATGTAACAGATCAAGTTGAATTTGTCAAAAATAATCTAATACAGCCCCTCGCAAAAAAATATGGAAATAGACTTGGAGGACGGTGATTCAGTTTAATTTTGTGGAAACAAAAAAGCTGCTAACAGACATAAGACAAAACTATAGTCATTTCAAATAGCAACTTTCTGGTTTTAAAAAACATTAAAATAAATCAAGAATATAAATTGTTGTAGTCAGTAACCGTTTAATTTTTAGATCAAGCGTAGTTAACAAATTATGGAATCACTCAATTCTGAGAAAACATTATTTAATTACCCTGTACATTTTCATTTCCAAAGCTAACACCTGCATCAGATAAATATGTTCATTAGTCGGCAGTTACAAAGGAGTTTCACATTTACAAGAGTTGTTGCACCAGGTGGATTGACATGAATCATGGCTCCAACACAAGAGATGTCAATTGAAACAAAGGAGAGGATTATCAAAGTTCTTCTAGAAGTTAAATCATCACACAATGTTGCAAAATATGTTCATTGTTCATGGTCAGCTGTGACTAAAATCTGGACAAAAAACAACATGGGAAGGTTGTAAAAGGAAAGAAAGCATACTGGTAGACCAAGGACAACATGAAATCATCAAAACAGAACATGTAAAGCAACATGTCTTAAAAACAGAAAATTCACAGCAAAACAAATGAAGGACAAATGGGTGGAAACTGGTATCACCTTTTGTAATCCAACAATAAGACACTGTCTAAAGGAAATGGTATTTAAATCCACAAATCCAAATGAAAGCTGTCATTAAAACCTAAACAGAAAAACTAAGTTCTAATGGAATAAGGAAAAGCAATCATGGACTATGGATGAGTGGATGAAAGTCATATTCAGTGATGAATCGCATCTCTGCATGGAGTAAAGTGATGATGCTGAAACTTTTGTTTCGTGACGTTCTAATGAGATTTATGAAGACGACTGCCTGAAGAAAACGTGCAACAGACATCCACAGTCATTGATGATAGGGGCTGCATGTCAGGTAATAGCATAATGAAGATGGCTGTCATCAATAAATGCACAAGTTTACATTGACATTTTGGACACTTTTCTTATTCCATCAATCAAGCGGATGTTTGGGGATGATGACATAATTTTTCAAGATGGTCAATGCTACATGGCCTGCAAATAGTCCAGATATCAATCAAAATGAAAATATGTGGTGGAAACTACAGAAAATGGTCCATGACAAAACTCCAACCTGCAAAGCTAATCTGACAATAACAATTAAGAGAGAGTTGAAACAAGACTGATGAAGAGTACTGTTTGTCACTTGTTAATAAGTCCATGCCTCAGAGACTGCAAGCTGTTATAAAAGCCAGAGGTGGTGCAACAAAGTACTACCGTTGTGTTGTTTTGCATGATTCCATAATTTCGGTCAGAATTAAGTGATTCCATATATTTTTCATTTTGCTTGATCTAAAAATTAAACTGTAACTGACCACCACAATCTATATTTTTGATTTCTTTGAGTGTCTTTTAAAGCCAGAAAGTTGGCATTTGAAATAACTATAGTTTTGTGTCAAGTGTGTTATCTGCATTTTTCCAAAAAATTAAACAACATCCTCCAAGAGCGGTAATTCCATCATTTTTTCCAGGGGTTGTACAAGCACATAATTACAAATGTTCAATACCTACCGAGTAAATCCCTTCCAGTACCCTCATCCCCAAACGAGTCGTTATTTTGAGCCAGACTCTGGAAGCTGATATCAATTTGACTATACTGGACACACTTGGACTCATCTCCTGCCCATCACAAGGAAAGAAAGAAAGCTTTTCCTGGTCAGTAATCCCTATCAAGGAACAACATGTGACTATTACTACTACTAAACACACAAAACAAGTAACACATTGCATCTTTGAACTTGGTAGTTAAGAGTTTTGGACTTTAGTTGTAGTTGTTACACAATTAATTATGTGACTTCCTGGGGACTACTTTAAGATGAAGTGAGACTGGGGAATCTTTAAAATGGCATTAGTGGTATTTTAAAGAGAACCGAGTGAACACTTTAAAAAGGATTACATCATTATTTTTTCCCTCACATTCACAACACTTCCTTGTGGCCTACATAACATGTAATGGTGGTTGTTTGGCCAAAATGTTGCAGAGATGTCTTACAGACCCTTTGAAGCTGCTTTCTCACTGTCTCTTCAGAATGCGCCGTTTTGTGGGTGGTCTTATTTGCGTGACTCCACTTTGACAGCGTTTTCTCCCCACCATCATGGTTTTAGTTTTTAGCGCTTCCGAAGCGAGTCTACTGATAGATTAAGTTCAAACTATAAGATAATTTCTATGCAACAGCAAAGGATTCATTTGCATGTACGAGCCCATCTGCCCCACATCAAGAAGATAGAGAAAAAGAAGGAGCTACAGGTACAGCGTCATACTGCATACATACAAAGCTCTTCGGGTAAAACTTTACCATATATGAAAATCGTCTGTCACCAATGTGAAAAACCTCACCAATTGGGCAAATTCCTCAGGGATCGCGAAAGTATCTAAGGTAAGATTGACTTATAAATATCTCTGCAATGCCTCCACGGTTTGATTTCAAAGTTTCGGGACTTATGCAGATCCCAAATACACAACAACAGGTACCAATAGGTAAGAACAGTTGGTTTTGCATATTGGGGCCCCTTTAAAATAAAAATGAACAGTTTAAACTAAACCACCGTATTATAAAAAAAGGCGGTTTTACATAAATTAAATATTCTGTTTCTAACTAAATAAAGGTTTCGAATTCTGAGAATGGTTTCTTACCAATGTCTGCCAAGCTCAGAAAGGAATTTCCAAAATCCTCTTTCAGAGTAATTTCCTCTGGTCGACTTTGGTGAAGTGAGAAGTAATTCAAATCCAAATGAACATCACTAGGAGGCAAAACACAAAACTAATGAAGACTACTGTAGGAATAATATATTGTATTCATTGATGAACTCAATGTTGAACCTGTTTTTACAATTAAAAAACTATGGTAATTATGTGTATGATTAATGGTGTAATTTATATTTTACTAGTATGAGCGTTTAGCTTATTGAATGCAGGTGGTAAAAAAGTCAAAGCTACTTTGGGTGAAGAAGCTGATCATTGAAGGAAGTAAAATCTTCTGTCAAGGTGATTTTTTGGACTGTTGCCTGAAGCTCTTCAACAGGTAATTGTGTTTCATCTGCAGGGATTAGAATTACAGAACAATTATACAATCAATCAAGCAAATTGTTAAACATATTTGAGAAGCGAGCATATTTGCGTGGTATCGTTTCACTGCACATTTATAAAACGGCTGTGTGCCCCAATAATGAATACACCGTGACCCGCAGCAAATTGATACTACAGTATATTCATCCATGCTCTGAATACTCATTTCATTCTGATGATTAAATATAATAATAATAATAGAGTTGAAAACAAACAATTATTGCAATATGTGACAAATGCTACCTGGTCGAAATGACACTTTAATTTTAACCAGGGCAAGGGTGCAGTCTGCTAGAAGATACTTAGTTTTTCTGGAGAAGATCCGAACCACACCAAGAAGCAAATATCCAGAGGTCCGCAAACCAATTTGCATCTGTAAATATATCACACAATGTACTCTGAATACGTACATGGTAATGTTTGGTGCTTTTTTGACAATTATTCACCTGTGGAGAAATGATATCTCCAATTGTTTTTTCTAAATTGCATTCAAAAACATGGTCCTTGGTGATCTTCTGCTTCCAGTGTGCTGCTAACCAGATTTTGGTAAGAGAACCCTGCATGGGCGTTAGGGCATGCGTGTAAAAGTTGAACATCTTCCTGGTATAATGTTGTCACCTGTAAAATAACCAACAATTATATGTACACTAATTTCTTTATTGTATAAAATGGATTAGCAAATTCCGACCGCAAAATGCGGATGTGACGGCATACGTCACGTCAATGCTAGTACCTAAGCAAGCTAGCAGCGTTATGGTCTTTTCAAACATACAACTTGTGGTTGAAATAACAATTTAAGTCTGCGTTGAGTCAAAGTGGAGGAAAGTTCTGAAATTAATACACTCACGCTTCAAAGAGACGGGTAGGCAACATCGGGAGCAGTTAATTACGCCACTTACCAAACAAGCTAACAGCTGACTTGATTTTTGTAAATCCCGCTTCTCGACATACAGCGCGTGACCGTAACTTAGCAACAAAAGAACACGTGACCTCGGGTCAACAAGATGTCGGACTGGGTTACTTTTAAGATGTCAATGAGTGTCACACTTTTAGGTAAGCGACAATTATATGAAGCAATCACTCAACATCTAAATATCCCAAACGTAAAGCTAGTTAGAACATTATATGCAGGAATTCCAACTGCAGGCTCATGACATTTTGTTTTGCCTCTTGCACAGGGCTGTCAATTACAGCGACGAAAGGAATGTAAATATGCTCGATGATATCAACAAATTGTTGTAACTCAGTATGTTTCGTCATAATATTTTTTATTTTTTAAGCGTACATCCGCGATGCACCAATGACACCTCAACTATATCTGTCTATCGTACACATCATAATACAGCCACATTATTTCCCGTTTTGTACAGTAGAGGGCGCCATGTCACAAGCAGCCATATTGGTATTTTCTCACCAGTCAGTTAAAAGCGCATCCATCCATTTTTTTACCGCTTGTCCCTGCGGTCTCAGGGGGTGGCTGGAACCTATGTCCAAAAAACAATTATGTTAATTTGGAAAATTCTTACTGACATGTTGTCAAATTGTATTGTTTGTCTCAATGCAAAGTATGTAGGCAACTTAGTTCGATGCATCCTGGAAAAACACTGACGCTATTATTTTGTATGATTACATGGTCAATGATGCAAAATGATCATTTGTTTTACTTTTCTTCCACATTATTAGGACACTGCCATGTGCTGGAAGATGATGAGGTTTTGCATATTTTCCAATTTAAAGATAAAGTTGTCTCATCATGTTACAGTTATGTTTAAATGCACACTAATAACTATTGCATGTCTAATAATACAGGTGATGTGCGATGACAAGAGGGATCCTTTGCACTGCAGAAAGGTGATCCATCTTATCCCACATTTTATTTATAATCCTTTCTGTTTCCTTCTCTCATAAGCATGATAAGAAAATACCCTGAGAATCAGACTGAGAATTACAACTGCAAAAATACACGTGTGTTGCATTAGTATCACTTAATGGCACATAATGCAATACATGTACATACCCCGTTTCCATATGAGTTGGGAAATTGTGTTAGATATAAATATAAATGGAATACAATGATTTGCAAATCATTTTCAACCCATATTCAGTTGAATATGCTACAAAGACAACATATTTGATGTTCAAACTGATAAACTTTTTTTTTTTTTGCAAATAATCATTAACTTTAGAATTTGATGCCAGCAACACATGACAAAGAAGTTGGGAAAGGTGGCAATAAATACTGATAAAGTTGAGGAATGTTCATCAAACACTTATTTGGAACATCCCACAGGTGAACAGGCTAATTGGGAACAGGTGGGTGCCATGATTGGGTATAAAAGTAGATTCCATGAAATGCTCAGTCATTCACAAACAAGGATGGGGCGAGGGTCACCACTTTGTCAACAAATGTGTGAGCAAATTGTTGAACAGTTTAAGAAAAACCTTTCTCAACCAGCTATTGCAAGGAATTTAGGGATTTCACCATCTACAGCTAAGCCCGTGACCTTCGATCCCTCAGGCTGTACTGCATCAACAAGCAACATCAGTGTGTAAAGGATATCACACCATGGGCTCAGGAACACTTCAGAAACCCACTGTCAGTAACTACAGTTGGTCGCTACATCTGTAAGTGCAAGTTAAAACTCTACTATGCAAGGCGAAAACCGTTTATCAACAACACCCAGAAACGCCGTCGGCTTCGCTGGGCCTGATCTCATCTAAGATGGACTGATATAAAGTGGAAAAGTGTTCTGTGGTCTGACAAGTCCACATTTCAAATTTTTTTTGGAAACTGTGGACGTCGTGTCCTTCGGACCAAAGAGGAAAATAACCATCCGGATTGTTATAGGCGCAAAGTTGAAAAGCCAGCATCTGTGATGGTATGGGGGTGTATTAGTGCCCAAGACATGGATAACTTACACATCTGTGAAGGCGCCATTAATGCTGAAAGATACATACAGGTTTTGGAGCAACATATGTTGCCATCCAAGCAACGTTACCATGGACGCCCCTGCTTATTTCAGCAAGACAATGCCAAGCCACGTGTTACATCAACGTGGCTTCATAGTAAAAGAGTGCGGGTACTAGACTGGCCTGCCTGTAGTCCAGACCTGTCTCCCATTGTAAATGTGTGGCGCATTATGAAGCCTAAAATACCACAACGGAGACCCCCGGACTGTTGAACAACTTAAGCTGTACATCAAGCAAGAATCGGAAAGAATTCCACCTGAGAAGCTTCAAAAATGTGTCTCCTCAGTTCCCAAACGTTTACTGAGTGTTGTTAAAAGGAAAGGCCATGTAACACAGTGGTGAACATGCCCTTTCTCAACTTCTTTGGCACGTGTTGCAGCCATGAAATTCTAAGTTAATTATTATTTGCAAAAAATAAATAAAGTTTATGAGTTTGAACATCAACTATCTTGTCTTTGTAGAGCATTCAATTGAATATGGGTTGAAAAGGATTTGCAAATCATTGTATTCCGTTTATATTTACATCTAACACAATTTCCCAACTCATATGGAAACAGGGTTTGTATGACGTGCTGAGCTGTGAATTCGTTAATGTCAGCGTTTGTTGTTACCCATTTGTGACTAGCTGCCAAGATGCCTTGTTTCGATGTGACGTATGGCACACTTGATGCATCTTTTTCTCTGTCAAAGCAACATTAACATGTGCTCATCATGGATGGCATCACACACTTTTTCATAGAAATTATATTAACAGGGAATTTTAATTTAGACCTGTCACGTCCACAATTTCCAGGGTGGCTTTCACATTTTATTTTATTTATTTAACCTTTATTTAACCAGGAAAGTCCCATTGAGATTCAAAAACCCTATTTTTCAAGGGAGTCCTGGCCAAGAGGCAGAAAAATATAGTTACATAAAAACACATGTTATAGACTGTGGAGGTTGCCCTCCAGGGGGTTCTTCAGACCACCAAGCACCGACATGAGAGCCCGTTTCAGGGTTACAATATTGTTTTATTTTGACGTATTGTCCCAGGTTGCTTTTCAGCAATTGTCTTTTAGTCTCTTTCAGTCTCGCTCTCGCTCTCACGCCAGCTCCCCTCCAGCTCCAACTCCGTCTCTCCTCCTGGCTGCTGCTTATAACAGAGCGACAGGTGATTAGATAACAAGGCCTAGGTGGGCCATCTGCGCACCTGTCGCAGATTTTGAGGCCGGTCCTGGCACACCCCGCTTCGCTGCAGGCTCGCAGGCCATGCCCCCCTCCACACATTAAGAAAAACAGCTACAATTAAAAAAAACGTCATCTCAAGTGCTTTTAATCAAAAGTGTTAATTTTCAGTCTTTTTGCAGCATGTTCCATGTAAAAGGAGCAGAGTAAACAAAAGCCCCTTTTCCCAGTTCTGTGCGGGCAAATGGAACAGTGAGTAACAAATGATCATTTGAGTGCAAACAGTCAACACTCCTCTGTTTGATTAAGTTACAAATGTGGGAGGGCAGTAGGCCAAGCATGGTCTTATAAATAAAAGTATACCAATGACCCTCCTGGAGGACTAAGAAGCCATCCCACTCGAGACTACAGCTCACAATGATGGGTGAAGGCCCTACAGTTAGTTATGAACCTTAGAGAAGCATACAGTGTCAATCCTATGTAGACATCGAGCAGAGGCATTTCCACGTATGTCCATAGTCTAAAATAGATATAAATGTTGCAGTGACTAGGCTCTTTTTTCTTTCAAAAGAAAAACAACATTTATTTTGAAAGAAAAAGCCCAATTTGAGTTTAAGTTATTTTACAAGATTATCAATAAGGGCTTGAAAGTCAATGAGTCATCCAGCAAAATACCGAGTTAATTGTACGTGTGAACCACCTCAATGACATTTCCCTCAAGAGTGGACTCTAAGGAGATAGTTTGAGGAACCTTCTTAGTGTTTGAAAACAGCATTATTTTTTGTCTTATCAGCATTGAGGACTAGTTTAAAGGCCTACTGAAATGATTTTTTTAAATTTAAACGGGGATAGCAGATCCATTCTATGTGTCATACTTGATAATTTTGCGATATTGCCATATTTTTGCTGAAAGGATTTAGTATAGAACAACGACGATAAAGTTCGCAACTTTTGGTCTCTGATAAAAAAAGCCTTGCCCCTACCGGAAGTAACGTGACGACACCGGAGGAAGGACTGCTCACATTTTCCTATTGTTTACACCAGCAGTGAGAGAGATTCGGACCGAGAAAGCGATGATTACCCCATTAATTTGAGCGAGGATGAAAGATTCGTGGATGAGGAACGTGAAAGTGAAGGACTAGCGTGCAGTGCAGAACGTATCTTTTTTCGCTCTGACCGTAACTTAGGTACGAGGGTTCATTGGATTCCACACTCTCTCCTTTTTCTATTGTGGATCACGGATTTGTATTTTAAACCACCTCGGATACTATATCCTCTTGAAAATGAGAGTCGAGAACGCAAACTCAAACTCAAACTCAAACTCAAACTCAAACTCAAACTCAAACTCAAAATGGACATTCACGGTGACTTTTATCTCCACGACAATACATCGGTGAAGCTCTTTAGCTACTGAGCTAACGTGATAGCATCAGGCTTTACTGCATATAGAAACAAAACAAATAAGTCCCTGACTGGAAGGATAGACAGAAGATCAACAATACTACCAAACTCTGGACATGTAACTACATGGTTAATGCTTTCTAGCTTGTCGAAGCTTAGCAATGCTGTTGCTAACAACGCTATTGAAGCTAACTTAGCTACGGAACCTCGACAGAGCTATGCTAAAAACATTAGCTCTGCACCTACGCCAGCTCTCATCTGCTCATCACGACCCGTGCTCACCTGCGTTCCAGCGATCGACGGTACGACGAAGGACTTCACCCGATCACCGATGCGGTTGGCGGCCCGGAGACGGAGGAAGTCAAGGTGAGGTCGTTCGGCTAGGGCGTCTACTATCCTCAAAGTCTTCCTGGTTGTGTTGCTGTAGTCCGCCGCTAATACACCGATCGCACCTACAGCTTTCTTCGTTGCAGTCTCTATTGTTCATTAAACAAATTGCAAAAGATTCACCAACACAGATGTCCAGAATACGGTGGAATTTTAGGATGAAAACAGAGCTTTTTTGTATTGGATTCAATGGGTCCGAATACTTCCGTATCAACCGTTGACGTCACTCGCATACGTCATCATATCTAGACGTTTTCAACCGGAAGTGTGGCGGGAAATTTAAAATTGCACTTTATAAGTTAACCCGGCCGTATTGGCATGTGTTGCAATGTTAAGATTTCATCATTGATATATAAACTATCAGACTGCGTGGTCGGTAGTAGTGGGTTTCAGTAGGCCTTTAAGCTGCAGAAGTGTGTGCTGGACCACATCAAAAGCTTTCTACAGAGATTCTACAGCTTTAGCATGCAGGGTTCAAACCAAAACAATAAATGATTGACACACTTTGTCCCAATCCATTAATATACATGATGAGCAGGAGGGGTCCTAATATTGAACTCTGTGGCACCTCCTTGTGGACATTTAAAAAATCAGAACACAGACCGTCACATTTAATACACTGGCTTCTGTCACTCAAATTGTGGCTCCGGAATGACAACACTGGCACGGCTTCTTAAAGACGGGCTCTTTACTTGGGTTTATGCCGTGAAAACTCGTGGCCGCCTGCCACTTCGGAGGTTCTTGGGCAGCAAATACTTCAGTCTTGTGCATACCCTTTCAGCTAGCGAAATGTTCTTGCTGCTGCTGATGGCTCGCTCAAAGTCTTTTTTGCATGTCTGGGCGAATGCAGGTCTCGCAGTCTCTAATAGTAAACCAAACCTCGCGAGAATAGCGGTGTAACATAGGAAATAAATTGCCCTTTTTAATAGTACAAAATGTGTCTTATTTACAAAAAATGTAACATGAATTCACAACCATAATAATTTTCAACAAAAAATATTAACCCTTAAAACAAAAATATTAAGTGTAAGTTTCAACAACACTTACACTCCCACCAAAATCACTCATTGTCTCTCAATGTGATTTTCTAAGAAGTATCCTGGTTAGAGTCTGTTTTACTGTGTAAGTCAGTCCCAAGTAGGGTCACGACTTTGTGAATAGGTCTTTCTAGGTATATCAGTCTCGTCAGTGGTTTCCCTTTGTCAAAAGTGGTTTCACTGGTCTTCAACTTCACCTTTCGCACTTTGCCGTCTGGGCTTTCCAAAGTCTCTATCACTCGAGCCAGTTTCCATTTACATCTTGGAGCTTTGTCATCCTGTATGATCACAATATCATTTACTTGCAGGTTTCTTGAAACTTTCTGCCATTTCTGTCGCTGTTGGACATTTTTTCTGTATTTTCTGCACTTAACACAGCGGTAGATGTGCGATGAAACAACATTTCCACATCCTAAGATCCATATTCCATTTGCACGCAATTCATTTGTAGTCATGCCTCTTCCTTGGTGATGTACATGTTCATGGTAGTGTTTGACGAGTATGGCTGACACGTGAGATTCTTTGGGAAGAATTGCGGGGTGTTTCACATCATGATGTAAGGCTGATTGGGATAATCTTCCTCCCACCCTGAGAACATCTGACTTGTCCAGGAAAGCGTTCAACTGTATTAGTCTGTTGTGCTTGTGTAGGGAATTTTCCTTTTGAGATCTGATTTTCTTTATTTCCTCAGGGAAAGCTTCTCTTTGCACTAGCTTGATGATGAACACTTCTGCATCCTTTCTCTCTTCAAGATCTGTGACTGTGTTTGTTCTTTGTTGGATACCTTTATATTCTTTGATGAATCTCTTGAGTCTGGCGATGGCCTTTATTGCTCTTGACCAATCAGGCAATTTCTGTAAATGCTCTAGCACTGGGTTTGCTTCCTTTGACTGTGTAGTGTGCGTGTGACCTTTACGGAGTTCGGGATCCGTTTCTTCGATCTCTCCCACCATTTCCTCATTGACTGGAAGATCTTGTTTCCAAAGGAAATCTGGGCCTTTTAACCAGTTTGATTCTTTCAGCTGAGTTGCGCTTAAACCTCTTGAGGCATGATCAGCAGGGTTGTTTTCTGAGCTTACGTGCTGCCATTTTTCAGGACTTGTGCTTTGTCTTATTCGTTGGATTCGATTAGCGACGAATGTGTGAAATCTTTTTGCATCGTTGGATATGTATGCCAATACGACTTGTGAATCTGACCAATAATATTCCTTGAGATTTTCAATTTCCAGTTCTCGCTTGATTACATCTGCGTTGCGGACTGAAGTCACGGCTGATGATAGTTCGAGTCTTGGGATGGTCGTTTGTTTGGTCGGTGTAACTCTCGCTTTACCCATGACTAGTGAACAACTGATTCTTCCTTCTTTACTTATTGTTCTGAGGTATGAACATGCGCCATAACCTTCGAGGCTTGCATCTGAGAAGTTATGTAACTCGTACTGTACAACATTGATGTCTTCTGAGTAGCTTCGTGGGATCTTCAGAGCTGCCAGATTGGGCAGGTCTCTCAACCATGCTTCCCACCGTGGTAGAATGTGGTCTGGGAGATCGTCGTCCCAATTTACTTTGTCTTTGCACAACGTTTGGAGTATTTGCTTTCCAATCAGTATGAATGGGGCGACAAACCCAAGGGGGTCATAGACTGATGCAACTGTCGAGAGCACCCCTCTCCTTGTCAACGGGTTGTCTTTGACTTGGACTCTGAATTGGAATTCATCTGCCTCGATACACCATTGTACTCCGAGTGCGCGTTCAACGCGGGGTTCTCCAAGAGCCAGGTCTTGGTCTTTGGCTTGAGCTTGTTCTTCTTGGGGAATTGCTTCGAGCACTTCTTTATTGTTTGACACAAACTTATGCAAATTAAGTTTGCCTGTCTTGCAAAGTGCTCTTGACTCTTCGACCAGTTTTATGGCTTCGGCTGTTGACGTTACACTAGCAAGTCCATCATCAACGTAAAAACCTCTTTGGATGAACTTGACAGTCTCTTTGCTGAATTTGTCTTTACCTTGAGATGCGAGATGTTTGAGTCCGAAGTTACAGCATCCGGGAGAGGAAGCTGCCCCGAAAAGGTGCACTTTCATCCTGTACACTGAAGGTTCGGATTTCAAATCACCTTTGTCCCACCAGAGAAATCTCAGGTAGTCTTGATGTTCCTTGACAACATAGAATTGATGGAACATTCTCTCCACGTCACACATGAAGGCGATGGGACCCTTTCTGAAGCGGCATAACACTCCGACCAGTGCGTTGGTGAGGTCTGGTCCAGTCAGAAGATGATCGTTGAGAGATGTTTCCTGGAAACGGGCAGAACAATCAAAAACCACGCGGATCTTGGCAGGCTTATGGGGGTGGTAAACCCCGTGGTGAGGGATGTACCACGCTGACGTGTTATCCAGCTCTTGTACTGGGACTCTTTCTGCGTCTCCGCGGGTTATGATGTCATCCATAAACTTGACATAATCCTTGTAGTATTTCTCATCCCTTTTGAGTCTACGTTCCAATGAAGACAATCTGTGTTCAGCGTATTGTTTGTTGTTTGGAAGATTTGGATTGTCTGTTTTGAATGGTAGTGGAAGTTCGTAGTGACCGTCTTCTTTTTGTCGTATGCCTTTTGTCACCTTTGTCATGAACAAAATGTCTTCTTGAGAAATTGGATTGTCGTCTGTTGCATGCTCAGAGATGTCAGATTCCAAAGCCTTTATCACATCAATTGGACTGACTTCCTTTACTTGAGCTCTGCATACAAAACACACTTCTTGTTTAAGTTCAACTGCTGGTTGTGACGCAGGAGTTACTTCACGCACAATGATTCTGTGACTTGTGCCGATGGCATCATTGTGATTGTGGACTTGAGACGAGCAACCAACTATGCTCCAGCCGAGATCGGTTAGCTGTGCGTAGGGTTGGTTTTCTTTGCTTGCAAGAACTTCTCTTGGTAGAAGGGCTTGTTGACAGTTATAGCCGATAAGCAGACCAACTTCACATTCGAGCATTGGTGGTAACTTATCTGCTAGCTTTTCCAGATGAGGCCACTTCAAAGCGGTTTCAGACGTCGGGATATGTGACCTGTTAACTGGGATAAACTCTCTAGTAAAGACTGGTGGTAATATGATTTTCTTTTTCCAATTATATCCTCTGACTTGAAGGTTTACCAGCTTCTCACATGGTATAACTGTTGACTTGGCGGACATAGTAGATAGCCGTAGACTGGCTTTGCTTTTATCTGTGTTGAGATCTTGAGCTACTTCATCCAAGATGAAAGATGTATCGCTTTGTGAGTCAAGAAGCGCATACATTATAACTTCTTTCTCTGGGTGGTTTGTGGATGAGACCCAGACAGGTAGTATAGAGGATGTCAACGTGCTTGAGGTGTCTTGAGTCACCCTGTTGGAGATTGCGGTAGATTTGTCTTCATCCTTTGTGACTTTAGTGTCTACTTTGTCTTGAGAGTTATCCTCACTGTTTGCAGGTGTTGCCTTTTTACGTTCCATGAACTTGTCGTCATGCAGACATGTAGGATGTCTCCTTTGACATTTCTCACATGTGCTCCTTTTATCGCACTTCTTTGAATGATGTCCAGTCTTTAAACATCCGAAACACAGCTTTTCTGTCTGTGCAAACTTGATACGATCTTGAACCATTTTTTCCGTGAACTTGAAACATTTATCAAGCGTGTGGCCATTCCTTTTGCAGAAGAGACAGGTTACAGTATTTGTGTGACCTGAGCTTGTTGAGTGACTTGAGTTTGTAGTAAGCGTTTTTGCTTGAATGACTTGACTGCGTGAATGTTTGGGTTTACTTGTGTCCAAACCTTTGAGTGCTTGCATTGAGGCTATGGGATCGCACGCTAAGTCAGCTTCCATAGTCACAAACTCTACAAATGTGCGGAAAGATGGATACTCTCCATTATTTGTTCATCTTATTTTCATGGCTGTGCGGTTCCATCTTGTAGTCAACCAATTTGGAAGTTTCAACAAGAGTCTCTGAATTTCCATACAATCATTGAGAACTTCTAGTACCTTTATGTGTGGTATCCCAGCTTCACAACTTCCAAGAAAGTCAGCAAATTCCCCTAACTCACATCCATCTTTGTAGCTTATTTTCGGCCAACCATGAAGCTTGTCTCTGAAGCATTTTCCTATGGTGAACAGATCTCCAAAACGCTTTTCCAGCACTTTCCAAGCTGAGTCGTACGCTTCATCTGTTCCTACTAGGAGGAATCCTTCTACTGCTCTTTTTGCAGATCCACCGAGATACTTCCTGAGATAGTAAAGTTTCTCATTCTTGGGAATGTTTTTTCTTTCAATTAATGTTTCAAATGACAACTTCCAGTCTTTGAACTTCAGTGGGTCTCCAGTGAACAATGCAGGTTCTGGAGTTGGAAGTCGATTTGCACTTATTGCTTCTGCTAGTATGCCAACTAGATCAGAATTTGACTGTGGTTGCGTTACAACCGTTTGAACTTGTGTGGCTTGAGGGATGAATGGTGGACTTGATGCTTTGAGTGTTTGACTTGTGGCCTTTGCTTGTATGATAGAAGTTTGTTGAATGTGTGGAGCAAACGCATGGCTTGTAGCTTGAAAGACTTGGGTTGTGTTTATAGCTTGAAAGGGAGTGCTTGGTGTGATAGGGATTGCTTGGGTTTCACTCGCGGCTTTAATACTGTGTAACAAACTTCGACTTTCAGCAGTACATTCAACTTCATCGTAAACCTTTACGCGAGCTTTGGCAGCATTCATTTTCTTAACTTCTTCCAAGCGGTCGATCTTTCTACGCTGCTCTTCCATTGCTTGTTGCCTTGCAAAGTTCTCAAGTTCCAATTTTTGTAGTTCAGCTGTTTCCTTTTCCTGCTCGTCCATTACTGCTAGTATTTCTTGAGATGCAGCTGCTTCAGTTTCAGCTTCCATTCTTTTTATTATTTGTGAGCAGGATTGTCCTGAACTACTTTTGGACCTTAGTGATTTTGACCTTGATTTAGAACTTTCAGATCCTAAGCATGATCCGACATCTAGCCACGATTCTTCGTCATCCTCAATGTCTCCTGCAAGCCATTTCTCAGCTCTGTTGACTATAAATCCGGAGAGTGACGTGCATGCATCAACTTTACGTCTAATGTCTGCTTCAGGAGATTGTATTTGACGTAGCTGGTCATAAACGACTTGCACATCTTTACAAGTGATGTTTACGTTATTGATTAACTCCTTTAATTCACTTTCTGAAGCTTCCTTTCTCAGCATTACTCGGCTCAATCTTGCTTCATATCTCCATTTTTCAAAAACAATTGCATATTTGTGTTGGAGTCTCTTTAGTTTCTCCTCTTGAAGCTCTTTACCCTTTTCGGTTAATGTTCTTACTCTTTCACTTTTACGAACAGTTTGTTGTTCTGTAGCTTGCACTTCATCATGTTCTGCAACTTCATTAAGTGGTAACTCTTCTTTATCTTTGTCAGTCATATTTAGCGTTTGGTTAACACACTGTTTAAATTCCAAAAATACTTCTTCAAATTCGCTTAGTTGGACTTTAACTTATAAATATCCTTTTAGAAACTTAAAATGCTGTTTTGACCTTAAGCAAAATGCACAAAACTCTTAATTCAACAACAATGCATCACTTTGAGGTAATAATAAGGTACAGAAAAATTAAGTAACTTTTGACAAATTTGCTGTGGAAACTTATAGTGGACCTTTTAAACTTGACTTAAACCACTTGTTTTTCCTTTAGCACTGTCCTTTCTTAATTTCCACTTTACTCATTCTTATAACCTTATACTGTAGATGCACTGCTTAGTTGCTTGTGTGTGATGAGCTTGGGTAATGGCGCCCTCTGGTGTCGCACCACGGTACCGTCACCCACTGCACCTGCTGTCGTCTTTACGTGTCTCACCGGCGCTGGGCTGGGGGAGTTTTCACTGTGGCTCCGGAATGACAACACTGGCACGGCTTCTTAAAGACGGGCTCTTTACTTGGGTTTATGCCGTGAAAACTCGTGGCCGCCTGCCACTTCGGAGGTTCTTGGGCAGCAAATACTTCAGTCTTGTGCATACTTGTTCAGCTAGCGAAATGTTCTTGCTGCTGCTGATGACTCGCTCAAAGTCTTTTTTGCATGTCTGGGCGAATGCAGGTCTCGCAGTCTCTAATAGTAAACCAAACTTCGCGAGAATAGCGGTGTAACATAGGAAATAAATTGCCCTTTTTAATAGTACAAAATGTGTCTTATTTACAAAAAATGTAACATGAATTCACAACCATAATAATTTTCAACAAAAAATATTAACCCTTAAAACAAAAATATTAAGTGTAAGTTTCAACAACACTTACACAAATAATTTGAGAACCAGGAAACAATATGATTAGATAGTCCCAAACAAAGACGCCTGTATGATCCACAGTGTTGAAAGCTCTTGACAGATCAATAATAAGGGAAGCACAATATGTTTTTTTTAATCAAGAGCAACAAGTATATCATTTATTACTTTTGTAGCAGCCGTGATGGTAATGTGCTTTTTCCTGAAGCTGGGTTGATGTTTAAAAATAACTTTGTTACAGTACAGGAACTCTTTTATTTGATCACAGACAATAGATTCAAGAACTTTTGACAAGACACACACATTTGATATTGGCCTGTCCATAGTTATACAACTGGGTTGCCTCCTTTTAATAAAGGGGTAACAAAAGCTGACTTCCAAACGAGTAGGATTTCTTTGTTTTGGATTGAACGATTAAAAAGAACCGTAAGAGGCTGTGCTACATAATTAGGTGCTATTTTGAATAAGTAGGGCTCTATCAGGTCAGGTCCAGGGGGTTTCCTGTGATCAAATGCTTTCTGGGATTTGTGCACTTCCTGCACAGGAAAAGTAACACAGTTAACAAGCTCTCCAGAAAACATTGGAGGTTCGATGCAGGGAGTCACAGGGGCTGCTCGTATGAAGTCAAACAAAGCGCCAGAAGCTACAAAATACTTGTTAAAGCTATTTCGGACCTCAGTCCTATAATAGACAAGGACAAAATATTTCAAGACATATTTTGGGAAAGCCTGAGTCTTCTATTTACAGATAGAGACTATATTACTTTTCAAAAGAAGTACATTTATGTCTTAAATGTCTAAAATTAGACCAATCATAAGGAGTATCGTCTTTCCTGGCTTTGGCCCATGCCACATTGCGGTGATGGATGGACTGGGTTCTCTTGTCCCTTAACTTACTGATAGGAGCATGTTTATTTACAATCTTAATATAATTTTCCTTGAAATATGCCCAAGCCAGCTCGACATCTGGCAACAGACTCTATTGCCTCCAATTAACCAAAGACAAATCATAACGATAAGTTTGTTCATTAAAATTAAAAATTCTTACAAATAATACACAGATTGCATTTAGGGATTTTAGTGTTCCTGCAGGTAGCAACAACACAATGATTGTTTAAATCATTGCAGAACACACCCATTGATGATAATTTATGAGGGATGTTAGTTAGGATTAAGTCAATCAAAGTAGACTTATCAGGATTCTTTACATTTAGCCTTGCAGGTAGGTTGACCAACTGGCTGTAATGATTAGAGTCACAAAAAGATATAAATTCACCAGAAACTGCATTCAGCCAGTCCCAGTTTAAGTCTCCAGCCAATAAAAGTTGATTATCATTTCATTTGGATAACAGATGCTCTAAAGACAATAATGCTTCCATGGTGGCAGATGGAGACCTGTAGCACCCCACAACAGTTACAGAGAGGGACTTAACTATTTCCACATTCAAACCCAAAAAATCTATTTGCTTACAAATAGATTCAGATAAAACAATTACTGCAACAATTACTTTTTATTTTACATGAATAGCTACGCCACCACTTTTCTTGGGCCTATCCGTACGATGAACATTGTATCCGAGTATGTTGATGTCATCATTAGAACTAGATTTGCATAGCCATGTGTCAGAAATTATCATAATATCTGCATCTGTCGATTTCACCCCAATTCTGACCATGTCTGTAAGCTGCGCACATTACAGGATTTCCCCTACATGTAAAAGATTGTGGCTCAACGCCACGGCAAGATTACTGCCATCACACCTTCAAAATAAGTTGGTTTTTTGTTTGTTTGTTTTTTTACATGAAAACACTTTTTATTTTAACATGAAAACATATTTAAGTGACTCTGATCGCTTTGGTGTAGAACACATTAAAGCCTTCTACAGAAAGCTAGGAGTATCCAACGATGATTTCAAATTAGAAATGGTCACAGCTGATGAGGTGTTTAAAAAATTGAGCGCGCTCCACCCTAACAAGGCCACCGGCCTTGATAATATTCCCTCCAGATTCCTCAGGGACTCTGCCTCCATCATTGCCCCGATCATCACGCACATAATAAACCTATCAATTACACAAGGCCAAGTACTAAAAGATTTTAAGATAGCAAGAGTAACTCCCCTCTTTAAAAAAGGAAGCAAATTGGAACCTGGCAACTACCGACCTGTTTCTATTCTCAGCTCCATTTCGAAAGTAATGGAGAAAATAGTTTATGAACAGGTCGATAGTTACCTTGCCACTAATAAACTCATGTACAAATTCCAATCCGGCTTCAGAACTAACCACTCCACTGACACATGCCTTCTCTATCTGACCGACCACATCAAACATGAGGTGGACGCGGGCAAATACTGCGGCATGGTCATGCTGGACCTTCAGAAGGCCTTTGACACCGTTAACCACGCTATACTGTTGGATAAGCTCAGAGCAATCGGATTTAACAAAACCTCTTGGAGCTGGATGCAATCTTACTTGGAGGGGAGGGAGCAGGTGGTAGAGGTGAACGGCACCGTGTGTCCCCCCCCCCCCCCTCTCGGTGAGCTGTGGAGTCCCCCAAGGCAGTATATTGGGACCTTTACTGTTCCTAATATACATAAACGACATGTCATCTGCATGCGACTGTGAATTGTTTTTGTTTGCGGATGATTCTGCCTTGCTGGTATCCGGCAAGGACAAGTCACAGGTGGAGAAAATCCTCAGTGCTGAGCTCTGTAGAACTTGCACCTGGCTCGCTGACAACAAGCTATCCATACACTTGGGTAAAACAGAATCCATCCTGTTTGGGTCCCACATCAAACTTAAGAAAGTCAATGACTTCACCATAAAAGTAGGTGACAGTGTCATCACCAGGAAAGATGAGGTCACCTACCTAGGTTCCATTCTAGAGGCTAACCTTTCCTGTGATAAAATGGCAACCAAGGTAATCAAAAAGGTTAACCAACGAACGAGATTTCTCTACAGAATTTCCTCTCTGGTCAACAAAAGCACCTTGAGGATTCTGGCGGGAACTCTCGTTCAACCCTTTTTCGATTACGCATGCACCTCCTGGTACCCTAGCACCTCCAAAACCCTCAAATCTAAACTCCAAACATCTCAGAACAAGCTAGTCAGGTTACTTCTAGACCTCCACCCCAGATCCCACCTCACTCCTACCCACTTCTCTAAAGTGGGCTGGCTCAAGGTGGAGGACAGAGTTAAACAACTTGCACTGAGCCTAGTCTATAAAATCCGCTACACCTCCCTGATACCGAAGTACATGTCAAACTACTTCCTTAACGTAAATGACCGCCATAACCACAACACCAGGGGGTGCTCCACTAACCACGTTAAACCCAGATTCCGAACTAACAAAGGTCTTAACTCATTCTCTTTCTATGCCACATCAATGTGGAATGCGCTCCCAACAGGTATAAAAGAAAGGGCATCTCTATCCTCCTTCAAAACCGCAATAAAAGTTCACCTCCAGGCAGCTACAACCCTAAACTAACACCCTCCCCGGATTGCTAATAATCAAATGTAAACAATCAAATGCAGATACTTTTTCTTTTTCTTATGCCTTCTGATCTCTCTCTCTCTCTCTCTCTCTCTCTCTCTCTCTCTCTCTCTCTCTCTCTCTCTATGTCCACTACTTGATGTCCATATCCCCCCCCCCCTCCACACCCCTGATTGTAAATAATGTAAATAATTCAATGTGATTATCTTGTGTGATGACTGTATTATGATGATAGTATATATGATAGTATATATCTGTATCATGAATCAATTTAAGTGGACCCCGACTTAAACAAGTTGAAAAACTTATTCGGGTGTTACCATTTAGTGGTCAATTGTACGGAATATGTACTTCACTGTGCAACCTACTAATAAAAGTCTCAATCAATCAATGATATATTGTATGAATGGATATACCATATATAGTGTAATATTTACGTACTATTGGCTATAATAAGTTTGAAAAGCAGCTCAAATATCATAAAAAACGTTCCACATTGCTTTATTTAAAAAAAAAAAAAAAATCAACCTGCATCGAAATCGCCTATCTGAAGCCCACGTCAGCTGGTCACGCACCTAAACGAGTTTACACCTGGCAATAGTAAAGAGAGAAAGTTGAAGACAAAGGTATTTTAAACTAATTATTGCATTTCTACCCTAAGTCTTTTGACATTACTCCCGACAATAACGTCTAACTTTACGCCGTGTGGAGTATGCATTTGTACACGTGCGTGTGTGGGTTTTCTCCAGGCACTCCAGTTTCCTCCTACATTCCAAAAATATACATGTTAGCTTCATTGCAGACTGCAAATTGTCCATAGATATGAACATTAGTGTGAATAATTGTCTATCTGTGCCCTGCGATTGGCCATGCTAATTTGAGCTAGCTTGTCCATGAGCTAGTCCATTTTAAAAAAATGCCATCATCTTCATCAAACCGTTATGCTATAGTTTGTGAGTAGCACAGCCTCAGGTATTTTCCAAGCTCTGGCCTCTTCTTAGCCCAAGCTCCAGGTGGTGGTGGATGTGGCAGGATTCATTATACAAACATACACATACACATACTGTACATATACATTCACTGTACAAACATACATATACACTTACTGTACATATACACTCACCGTACAAACACATATACACATACTGTACATATACATTCACTGTAAAAACATACATACTGTATACCAGAGGTGTGGACTCGAGTCACATGACTTGGACTCGAGTCAGACTCGAGTCATGAATTTGATGACTTTAGACTCGACTTGACAAAATGTAAAGAGACTTGCAACTCGACTTAGACTTTAACATCAATGACTTGTGACTTCACTTGGACTTGAGCCTTTTGACTTGACATGACTTGCTACTTTCCCCAAAACCTAAAGTTTAAAAAGTTATTTGGGAGCGCTCCGTAGCTTTCATTTTGTACGTGTCTGTCTATCAGCGTGTGTGCTGCGTGTCAGCGTGTGTGCTCTCAGTACAACAGCCAATCAAATTAGATCTACATTGATTTCATCACACAGCATTCATCCAATCAAATTGCAGGACAACGAAAGAACAAGAGTTGTCAAACAACGCGCCAGTGAGAAAGATTTATACCAAAGTTGGTTTCGTTCGGGTATAAAAACTACGACTTGGTCAACAAAAAACGAATTGCCGGATGCAAATCACGCAGTTCGAATATTACAGACGGAGACGCAACAACTTCCAACTTCGTTCGACATTTGAAGTTGCACAAAGAAGGGTAAGTTTTGAATGTAAGCTAACGTTTATTGGCTAAGTAACATGACTTTTATTTGCTGTGTAGTTAAATCAGTGAGGCTGTAAACTCACTGCTAACGATAACCATAGACATCTTATAAGTAGACGCAGCATCGAGCACTACTGCTTACTGGCGCAGACGAGACGCGGGGCCGCCATCTTGGAGTGGTGATCCGCTCCACTCAGTGCAATTCATTTGGCAGGAGCAATGAACTGTCAGCGCATTTAATTCATTTTACCTCACTGAATACCACTCGTTTTCACGCGCTTTTTTGTCATACGTGTAGCTATGATAACGGACACATGTTTTATTATTCATAGTTTGCTTAACAGTAATAGAATATTCTTATATGCTATAAGTGACCAGACGTCCGAGATCAAAACTGGGAATATAAGCCCAGAGAAGGGGGAAAAAAACGGTCAGCTATTTTTAAGTTGAAGACACAATATAATTACGTTATATATACATGCGTATATCCTACATAAACAATGTATGAATACATTAGATATCTATATATCTTATAGACCGTATCTCTGTTGCTGCAGCAGCAGAGAGTTTATTCTGTCTTGACACTTTGTATTGATATTTTGTATTACATTCTTCCCTTAAATGATAATGTTTACAGTGATTGTTATATATGTATTTTTTATGTATGTCGCTTTGGATAAAAGCGTCTGCCAAATACTTAAACATATATAAACACCTGAAAGTCTTTATATCAGCTAAAACCACCAATCTGTTTCACTGGATTCAGAATAAATCCAAATGCTGTCTTACCCAACAATGTTAGTATTTGAATATTGTTACTTGAAGACTTATTCCTGGTTACAATTATACTGTTAAGAAAGTATTGTCTTATATTTTGCCTAAAATGAGAATGCATCATAATCAGTGGCGGCTGGTGAATTTTGTTTTAGGTGGGGCTGAAAGTTTGTAAACCAAACCCCTGTAGGGGGGTCATCCTCCCCCAGAAGATTTGTTTGTGATTTTCACATACAAATATTGAAGATCTTTGCTCCTTCTTTACTCTGTGGTAATGTTATTTTCATAAAATACAACCAAAAGTACATTAATGTTAAATCTTACTTGTGAAAAGTAATCCCCCGATTCCTATTTTCAACAGTCCGCTCATTTGAGCAGGAAAACGCTGAACACCATCTTTGTTTTCTACCTGTCAACTGTCAGTTTAGGCTGCTCACCGGCTCCTCATCACCACTTCAAGATGCAATTATGCTCGCGTCACAGCAACCAATACTGCGTCTACTTATAAGATGTCTATGGTTATAACATCATTTCAAACACAGCAATATGTTGCGTCCACTGCAGTTTGCTTCCTTATTCATACTTTTTGTCAAGTGATTTTTTTAAGCAGGGTTGCATGAGGTACCTACACTTAACGTTACGTTAGTCAATGTATCACACACAGTAACATAACGTTAGACGGCGGTCAGCAGCACCGCATATTTTAGCCACCTACAAAAAGACAAACATAGTCAAATAAAGGTCAGTTAAAATGTATACTATATTAAGAATATGTGTACATATTGCATAGGGCCCTGACATCTAAAAAGTACAACTCTGTTCATTGTTATGTTCATGTATTTGTTATGTTTTTCATGTGTACGCACACATAAACACACATACAGTATGAGATGAGATCAATGAGATAAGGTAAGAACAGAATAGAAACTGCAGTGGAACTAGTTACAATGCAATATGCCATGGAAATACAATGTTAACACTTTTGTACAAATAAGTACAGTTGCACTTGTTTTTGCAAATGTGTTTATTCTGTAAAGGAATGAGTTAAATGTTTAAAATTGTTTAAACTATTAAAATGACTGGTTAATAGTGCTATTATGAATTGCAATGTCAGTACTATTTTTTTCCTGCTATTTGAAATGCACTTGTTTTAATAAATAAATACAGCCGTTTAAAAGCATACACAATCTGTGTAAAAATATTAGTCTGTGGTTAAAAGGACTTGAAGGGACTCGAAACTCAAAATGCAGGACTTGTGACTTGACTTGAGACTTTCCAGTCTTGACTTTGGACTTGACTCGGGACTTGCCTGTCTTGACTCGGGACTTGACTCGAGACTTGAGGGCAAAGACTTGAGACTTACTTGTGACTTGCAAAGCAATGACTTGGTCCCACCTCTGCTGTATACACATACTGTACATATACATTCACTGTAAAAACATACATACTGTATACACATACTGTACATATACATTCACTGTATAAACACACACATACACATACTGTACATATACATTCACTGTACAAACACACACATACATATACTGTACATATACATTCACTGTACAAACACACATATACACATACTGCACACAAACAAGTACATATGCACACACACTCATGCACATAATCACGTTTCATCAAACACATATTAATGTTGTTGTCCTAGGGTAAACTGGGTATAACACATGGCACACTGACAAAGCTTAACCTATTGTTACTATAACAATCTACAAGGTTAATGTAGGTTGCTTCTCTTTCTTCCCCTCCATTTTTCTGCATTCTTTTATATCTCAAGTTATCATTACGTATATGTATTGTTGCATTTGAACAACTGTATTGTTGATAATAAAGGTAAAGTATTTGTATTGTTCATTATCAATAGCGCTATTTCTATTGGCATCCGTATTGCTCCATTTTTAGTGTAATAATGCTCATTGTCATTTCTGTATTATTTTTTATTTTTTCGCTAACTGCTTATTTGCTATTACTTTTACCATCATATTTGTACATGTCTTATTTGCTGATGTTGCTCTATTGTTGTTGTTGTTGTGTTGGCTGTTGTTGCTTTTGTCTCTCTGTCTAATCCCCCTCTTGTCCCCACAATTCCCCCCTCTGTCTTCCTTTTTTTCTCTTTCTATCCCCCTCCTGCCCGGCTGCACCAAATGATAATATAAATACATTTAATAAAGTCAAAATACAAGTAAGGCAACAAGAGAAGTATCCTACACTTCTCTTTTGTAAAGTAAATCTGAACAGCCGATATAGGCATCTACATCTACTATATGATTTGCCTGAGAAGCTGGACAGGACAAAAAAATAAATAAATAAATTTAAAAAAATAAAATAAGGATGTGGCAGGATTCGTTCGGTCTGTTAGCCCAGGCTCCGAGTGTAGTAGAGGTTAAGTTAAACTCATTAAAAGTCCACAATTCTCAAGAGCTTGTGAAGAAATTTCAATAAAAACATTAAATTGCAACTTTTGAACCGATAAAAACAATACAGAAGAACTAAACACCATTAAAATGAAATAGTCAATAGAGAGACACTGAGCAGACAGAGGACATGCTGCCATCTTGGATCTTCGTCATTTGTGGATGAGACTAATATTAGTACGTAAAAAATACGACTTTTGATAATGAACACTGCATACATTATAAGGCATGAGCCTCAATTTATTTTTCATAAAGTTTTATTAATATTTTCTGATGCATACAACAATGCATATCACAGTTTCACATTAAAAGTAGTATTTTGCCACATAAGCACATACATTGACATGGTTGCGAACTAATGTCGTTTTTCAGATGCCTAAAATGACATGAGGTTAAGAATAAGAGAAACACATTTTGCCAAATTGTGTTGATTGAAAGCCTCAGTAGCAAACATAAAACATAAAATACCCATTGTGGCAGCTTGGACTGCTTTTTTTGTCTGGCATAACTGATTGAGGAAAGCCTCATCATGTGTCTGCACTTCATTGAATGTCCTTCATCTTACTAAGGTATTCGCTTTCTTCACAAAGTGAAATCAGCATGTATACACCATACACAAACTGG
This sequence comes from Entelurus aequoreus, assembly GCF_033978785.1. Classification (NCBI taxonomy): domain Eukaryota; kingdom Metazoa; phylum Chordata; class Actinopteri; order Syngnathiformes; family Syngnathidae; genus Entelurus; species Entelurus aequoreus. The sequence continues at coordinate 36,742,546 of NC_084737.1, read as the reverse complement.
AAAAGAAAGGTCAGAACAGATTGTTATGAGAGCCCCACAACAATTTTAAATAATCGTACAAAAGAAAATCTGTTATCATAAATAGAATTTCCAAAGGCCTCTCAATATGAATCCCCAGATAGTCTGATCCACTGTATTTGTCCGTTTTGATGAAAATCTGGTGGTGCAATAGTGCACGGTGTTGCCTTTTGTGCACAAGGTCTGGGCATGAATCCTAGGCAGGGCCCCAACAACCAGCCATTGGAGATGTTGAGATGCCATTCCAAAACCTGGATAAATGGGTGGATTGGGTCAGGAAGGGCATCTGGTGTATACAAATTAAGCTAAGTTAATTAACTAAATTAACCCACCCTACCAAAAAAACCCTTCAGTTTTCAAGAAACAACGTAAAGGTCTCCTGGGTTTGCAATATTGTTGTCCTTGTAGCATAAAACAATATACAATTCTGCAGTTTCATCACATTAGTAATTGCTATGAAGTAGAAAATTGTTTAGGCGCCTCTTGATGAGAGTGCAACATCTAAATTTGTCTTTTCTGCATCAAATGTCAGAAGACCAGTAGCTGTCAGTTCGGTTTAATGTCGAGCGATGGATTTAGGCTATGTAATTCCAAGGACAGAATGTCCGCAGAAACATTTAAGCCTACAGAATGAGAATAGTTGATCATTTTGCATACAGTATCATTTTACCAAGGATGCTGCAAGGATATAGACACACATACAATTTTTTACATAATCCCTAAAAGATAAAACCCAAATAACATTGTGTGCGGAATTGGTACCGTAGGTTTTATCAGATTAAACCATTTACCATATTTCATTTACTATTGTCCTTCATTAGTTACAAAACAATAATTCCACTATTTTCTGTTAACCTCACATTGGGGTCATTCCTATTAAAGTGGAAACCAGTAGTGTTCCTTCTTTTTAATTAAAGCTCAAGTTGATTTACTGTTTATTGAAAAAACGTAGAAGCAAACAGTCATCAAAATCTTACGATTATTTTGGTTGAATAGATAAATTCATCAGCTCTTTGGAATTTCTGGCATTTCACAATCAAGGGATTGTTTATTGTAGAATGCTTCCCATCATTCCATCATAATGTACGCAAAACCCTGCTCTGTGTTGTCCATGCCTAGTGATCTCACAGTGTGATTCTGAGCGCCTGTCCTGTTTTGTTTGTGTCATAAAAGGAAGAAGCAGCACCACTAAAGGAAGTCAGCCTGAGGGTTGGCCGAGAGCTGTCTAAGGGTCACCTCTCTGTGAGCAGATCCAGTCAGTATGCAAGCGGTCTTTTGGGGTGTGGTCACATGACACTTGGCTGGATTGTCAATGTAGTGCAGACACGCCTCATAGATCTCAAGTTGCCCGTTTGAGAGGCGTGTGGACATGCTGGTGTCTTTTTTGCGTTGCGGTGTGGAACCCAATCGTTCCTTCGGATCCAACTGTGTACTTGACCTATACAGGTAGATCCTCTGTCGCAACATGGAAGTGTCTCTGTTAAGACACTCGCGAAAGTTGGGTTTACACAACAGGTAGACCATTGGGTTGTAGACAGTAGAGGATTTTGCGAACACAGCGGCAATGGCGAATGCAGAAGAAGGGACTTGTGTGGCATCACTGAAAGCTGACCACATGGCCACACCAGCATAGGGAGTCCAAGCGCCAAGGAAGCCTATACACACTGCTACCGACAGCTGTGAAAAAGAATATAAACAAGCAGATGATACCATGCAGATATGCAAAATCATATCTTTATGCAGTGTTAGTTTTTTACATTAACACTTAGGGCCTGATTTACTAAGATCCAAATACCATGCAGTAAAAACAGCTTGCGCAATTCATAAAATAGCGTGTACTGTAAGTGGGCATGTTGCGTGTGATTTACTAACACTGCATGTGCAATTGTAAAGTGGTGCAGACTGCCTTATATAAATTATTATTATTTAAAGTTCTTGCATGTACTATACGGGGCTTTCACCACGGAGACACCTCTCATTTTTACTGCATATTCAAGTTATCATGCTTTGAACTGTGGCCTTTTGCCATGTTTTCTAAAATGCATGAGACATGTACCACTTTTAATGGGCATTTAAGACACATTTTAAAGTGCATCTTCAATGAAACAAATTGTTTTTGTTTTGGGTTATTTACCGTCAAAGGTGCGCTCATTGGAGGGAGGCTGCATTTACCCCGCTCAAGACGCAAAAAAAAATGCATATTTTAGTTTTTTTCGAAAAATAAATATTGTAATAATATATTTTCCATGTGAAAAAAGCGAACGTCAATAAACATTTTTTAAATAACACCACATTGCATACATTTAATTGACCTCTTAAAGGGGTACTGCAATTTTTGGAATTTTGGCATTTATTCACAATCATTATGAGAGACAAGACGACAAAAGTTTTTTTTTTTGTTAGTTTTTTTAATTCTAACATATAAAAATTGTCTTGGTCGCAAGCAATGCAGCTAATGGGAGCCTCCATCCATCCATCCATTTTCTACAGCTTGTCCCTCAATTCTATATCTAAATCACTTTAAAAAGGCATTCAAAAACCGTCAACAATACTTCATTTACGTTCCGTAACCTGCATAATAACCAAACTCTAGCAACATTGTTATTGTAAGAGTGAACTCTTTTTTTTAACACTTTTTCTAGCGTACTAACACATCGGCGTGCTACTGTATTAACCGTAAAAGCTAACTATGGGAAGAGATAAGCTAGCTTCTACACCAGCACGAAATGTGTTTGAGTTTGTAAAGCACAAGACACCAATCTGTACTGACTAAAAAACATGAACAATCATATTACAGTACCTGTAAAGTGATAGCCAACATTTCATGTTTTGTTCGTACAAAACTAGCTCGGCAACGTATGCACTGTAGTGTACGGTGATGTGCTGCATGTATCATGATCAATAGTATAGTGACTATTTCGATTGACAGTTGTCCGTTTGGTCAAGCTGGCTGGGGATGTTTCTAGTTGATTTGGGCACTCCATTAATTCAACATAGCTTGGCTTCGTTTAACAAAACATAAGGTTGTGAATCCTCATTTGTCCAAAAATACTCGTCCTCGTTGTCTGTTACCAAGTCTGCCATGATTAGAAAACACACCCGCGTTTGATTCAGGGAGTGGGAACATATTTGTTGCGGTAAGTCGGAAGTGCGCTGCTAATGAAAACGGAAATAAACGCGCCAAAGAATGAGTTCCGGCTGTCCATGAAATGACCAAAATACGGTAAATATTGTACATATTACATATTGTTATCTTGCATCTTGCAAGCGTTTCTTATCATCTTTAAAGTCCTAATAATAAAAAAAGACATGCATGTTCTTGTCTCTCATAATATTTGTGAACGACAGGCGAAATTCCAAAAAAAGTGCAGTTCCCTTTTAAGTACTCTGGAAGCTATAATATTATAAAATGATGTTGCTGAATAGACAATGTGTAATATTTTTTATTTCTGACCGTCCAAAATGTTTACACACACACGTATGACGGAGGATTCTTGTCTGTCCATCGAGCACTGATTTTGCGATAGTGTGTGGAACTGCAAGTTTGCATGTCATTCTGACATGTGCTAAATAAAACACAAAATAGTGCTCGCAAAACGATGATGAGTGTTGATAAATCACATTGCGCGGGCTGAATAATGTTATTTGCATCTTCTCCTCCCAGTACTGTGGGCATTTTGATGATCAGCATATATTTTACATATTAATGAAGACAGACACAAAATGGATTGCACGCCTTATTCTGCTCACTTAAAGGGGAACTGCCCTTTTTTTTGGAATCGTTTACAATAATTATGAGAGAAAAGAACACACATGTCTTTTTTTAAAGTATGATTTTAAAGATGATAAAAATACGCTAGGATGATTCGGCTAAAATTATTCACCGTTGTAGCCTTCAAAACCCTCTAAGACAATTTCAAAACCCTCCATCAGCGATTTGTATACACACTGCAAGTCTATATATAATGTAGTAACAGACGCGTTAATAAGAATATGTAATATGTTCAATATTTACCATATTTGATCATTTTGATCATTCTTCCGCGCATGGATTTCCGTTTTGATAGCAGCGCACTTCCAACTTCTGGCAGCAAATGTGTGTTCCTACTTCCGAAAACAAAACGCTTGTGTGTGTTCTAATCATGGCAGACTTGGTAACAAACAATGAAGACGACTACTTTTAGACGAATGAGGATTCACAACCTTATCTCTTTAAGGCTGAATGAACGGAGGATGAACTGCTGTTCTAGAAGTCAGCACGAAGAAGAGGGTGAAACGTTGGAGCAGACGGAAGCCGGTAGAGTTAGGTCAGCGTGACACGAAGCTGCAAATGTGGAATTTGGAAACAAGCTATTTCGACATAAATGTCGTGCTTACCCCAAATACACCAGAAAAAATGTCCCCGACCAGCTGGACCAAAGAGACAACTGTCCATCTAGTGAGTCACTCTTTATATTGATCATTCATGGCTGAATGAGCAGGTATCGGACACCTCTGTCTCCTTAGACGCATCCTCACTCATCCATGCGAACTGGACACTGGCCGAGAGTTGGTGGGCGGCCAAGGGTGGAGTCGGCTCTCTTGGTTGCTTTGTTGGGTCTGCTTCTGTCTCTGGCCATGCTCCTCCCACCCCAGCAAACGATGGCGTGAAACACCACAGAGGCCACCACAGTGTATATATATATACATCTTTTTTTGTTTTTGTTTTACTTTTGTGTGTAGAAGTGGCTGGTTGGTTTTAATGTCTTTAATGTCCTTTGTGTTCTTTGATATTTCCCTCTTTCACACATGTTTATGTGTGCTATGGCTATGAGGTTTTTTTCTTCCTTGGCCTCAGTCTGGACCCCCTCTCCAGGGGCCCAGGCTTAGACTGAAAAAATTTTCTCAATCCCCCGTTCCCAGCGTTTACCTGTTTCTCACTTTTTTTGTAATTGGCGCCGGAAGTTGGCAGACCCGTCAGCGATCCTGTTCTGTCTCCCTGTAATGTTTGTCGGATCTTGAATGGGATTGTGCTGAAAATCTTAATTTCCCCTCAGGGATTATTAAAGTATTTCTGATTGTGATGATACATGCAGCATGTCATGAGTGTATCATGACAGACATCATATGCTGTTTGGCTAGCTGTGTACAAACAAAACATGAAATACGGGCTAAGACTTTACAGATATTGTAATATGATTGTTCATGTTTTTCAATCAGTACAGATTAGTGTCTTTTATTGCATTGTGTTGTGCATCACAAACTCAAATGCGTTTCGTGTTGTCGTAGAAGCTATCTTATCAGTCGCCGTAGTTAGCTTTTATGGCTAATTCCGAAGCACGCCGATTTGTTACCACGCTAGAAAGAGAGTTCCTCAGTGTTCACTTTTACAATAATAATGTCGCTACAGTTTTGTTATCATACAGGTTACGGAATGTAAATGAAGTATTGGTAACTGTTTTTGAATGCATTTTTAAAGGGATTTAGAGGCAAAATTGATTGATCCTATTAGCTGCATTGCTTGCTACCTAGAACAAGCCAATTTTTACATGTTAGACTGAAAAAAAAAAAAAGTCTTCTTGTCTCTCATGATTGTGAATGATAAGCAAAATTCCAAAAAAGTGCAATTCCCCTTTACCAGATGCAATTCACTTTTTTAGTAAATAAAATTTGCGTGTGCTATCAGGTTTGCACGTGTTTTAGGACACGCAAACCTTTAGTAAATCAGGCCCCACTGTATGCAGACCCAATACTTTTCTCTTAACTTTAATCAGTGGTAGAGGTTTTTGTTTTCACCTGTTTTTGTGTATACAGCCCCAAATTATTTATACCCTTTCAAAATTTGTTATCAAAGTCTATCTTTATACAGTATGTTATTCAGTATACGGTAAATTGATTGATAGGCTCATCTTGTTCCAGAGGTTTGAACTGAAATATTCCTACACTGGTGAGGTGTCATTTGGTTTTGTGATAATTGTGTCCATTTTTAGCACTTTTCCTTTCCTTTCTTTTAAATGTACAACATTTTAATAGTCATATACATTTTTGTAACAGCTAAATGATCAGCACAGTTACAGTATAAATACATATGTATGAATGAATTAGTCATCGTTCTTATTCGCAAGCACAGGCCTAAAATAACTCAAGGTGCATTTAAAAGTTGATGGAAAAATTAGAGCCAGTAAATATGTGTACACTTTATTATCCCATTAGTTGACTAATCGTTAGGATAATCGTTGACTAATCATCTACCAAAAATATTGTTAGTTTCAGCCCTACTGGAAAACTTACCAACCTAATTTTCATTTATCGTCAGTTAATGGACTTACTGAATATCGGCCCAGGCCTCCTGCTAACACAATCAAATGCAGGAGAAAACATAATAACAAGAGTGGCAAACATACTTTGGATGCGTACAAAAGCTGATGCTCCAAATCATGATGAGTCTTTGGTCATGTAGAAGCTCGTAAAATTAGTCATTTGCACTGACCTTGACAATAAGAGAGTGTGCACTGGTGGTCTTGGTTTGTGGTGAAACATGTTGCTGAACAGCTTGTCGAGACCCACGGACTGTCAGCAGGATGCATGTGTAGGAAAGGAAGATGATGGTGCAAGGCAAGGCATAGCAAAAGACAAAAAGGCAGACAATGTATGACAAAGCTGAAAGCTCGTGGTTGGGTGCATGCCAGTCAATGCAACAGGCTGTGCCATAGGGTTCCGAACTGTATCGACCCCACTGTGCCAGGGGCCCCACAGCAAACACTGATGCATAAAACCACACTCCAGCCACTAGGAGGCGAGCATGTGACGAAGAGATTTTGTTGCCTAACAAGACAAGAGACACAGTGAGGAGTTTTGTTGTTAAACAGAGTTAGCATCTATGCTACTAGTTCTTGTTCATCACTTTCTCATTTACTCACCATGATTTGGAAAGCAAACTTTAAGGCAGCACACAAAGGAAAGGGCGGTGAGGTTTGTCAGGCTGCAGAGACCAAACAATACTCCGCACATCGCATAGAGCTGACAGGCGATCTCTCCAAACAGCCACCTGTATACGGATGTCATGGAGAATGAATGTAGTTTGGATTTCAGCATTTTTAAGCATCAGTCAGTGAGTGGAAGAGATAGGAGATACCTGTGTGAAAAAGCTGACGGTATTGCCAAGGGAAATAAAGAGAGTGTCATCCCAAGGTCACTGACAGAGAGATTGATGATGAAGAACTCTGCTGGTTTCAAGGTCGAGCGCTTGTGATGTGCAACAAGTAGCAAAATGCAATTGCCCACAAGGGACAGCACACCTGGGGAAAAAAGAGATTGGGAACCTGTTCGGATTTGTCACCCTAAGCAAAAGATTAAGGTAGCAGGCATTACTTTTTGAGTGAACTCACTAAATAAGATGTAAATCGAGCCCATGATGACATCATGCTCCTTGGAGATAGTGGAGGCAAACACAGCAGTTGTGTTTGATGCATTTCCCATCTAGAAGGTTGTGGACATTGGCACACTGATGAGTACCTTTGGAATATGTGCTCTGCACTGTAAACTGTACAAGGGTTTTGTCTGATCAAATGCAAAAAAGATGGAAACGCTTTTTGAAAATGAGGACAATTCCTAATACTGTAATATAATGAAGAGTGCACTGCATTGCATGATAGAACGATATAAAAAATCAAACTCTGGATTTACAGCAGGAGTATGATACAAGAGATTGTGTACTACGGTGCAAAACTATTTTAGTGGGTCAGGCCCCATTGGTGGGTCACGTGTTGCAATCAAGATTTTCATTATTTTTGATCTACACTATAGTGTTCATGTTGGAACAATGCACCAACCTTAAGCTTGGTGGCAGCAGTGCTCAATTTGATCAACAGTCTCCCTGTTCTACACACTAGAAGTAGTACGTAACACATGTGCACAGAGCTTTTGGGGGTGGAGAGATAAGAAGTTTATGACAGGAATGAAAAGAAAGAGTGAGGAGTCGTCAGCAGCAAGGCAAACAACTTTAGATAATCAGAAATAAAAGACCCTGAAGTACCACAAAGAATACATAGGTTTTACATTAACCATAACTATGGTAGGAAATGAGGAAAGACCAGTGTGTGTTTTATGCCATTCTACTCCGCTTTGCAACATCCTATCTCTGTGAGATGGGTTTTTCTACTGTTGCTGCAATAACAACAAAGTACAGATCCCATCCTAATATTGAGCAATAGTTTAAAGTAGCAGCAATATTACGTTTTTCATAAAAATATATACTCAAATGAATGTACAATAAACTGTATGAAATGTGGGGGTTAGGGATCAAAGCTTTTTATTGTCTTCTGGATAGACTTTATGTTCAGGGAAAGTAAATGCAAATATGCACTTCCATCCCTTCTGATAAGCTACAATATCAGCAAAATTGTTTACAATTTTGCACAAAATAAACAAAGCAAAAACACATAGCTCTTTTTGAAAAGGAATACGATGATACAGCTGACAAGTGACCAATAGTTATAGTTTTAAAACATTTTCAATGTTATTGTTTCAAGTTCATGAAAATGCAGTGAATCATTTGTACTCTTTTTATGTGTTAGGTCATCTCTCATTTACCACAGCTTATTATATACAGGCGTGATCGTGGTAAACTTAAATTTTAACCAAATGAAATCAATATTATTATTACTTACTCCCTCTCATTAAAACTACAGTCATTAACAACTGTAAACATTGTAATAGTGTTAATCAATTTACGCAAATTAGAATGTTTTTTTTATCAGTTAAATATTTTCATAGTTAGAGCATAAAAACTGTTCAGTAGAGTCCTCTCAATATGACATAACACCTGTAGTCACCTTTACACTTGGTTCCCCCAATAAAGTAGCCTTTAGTGGGTTCTATTGTAAATTGCAGAACTCACCGGTAACACGGAAGACCCTCCAAGCATCAATGCAATATGGCCACTATGTGGAATACATCGTGATATCCTGGGTAATTCCTCCAAGTAAAACTGGGCTTTGATGTGCTGTAAGTTGGTCAACTTGACATTCCCAGCTACAATCATTAGCCGTGTTGTTACGTATCTCATGTTGTCATTCCACATCACTTATGCCAAAGGCTCACCAATGTCATGTGTAGCTGATGATGTCAAAGATGAAGTGCATCAACAGAGTTCATCCCCACTTAGTATTGCTCTGACAGCTGCTGATAGTTGATAGCAGTCTTATTAGCATTGGTAGCAAGTGGTGTGCAGAATCCCATCGAGTCCTGGTACGTCCCACACCTTGTTTTTTGACAAGTCTCAAGCCAAAGTCTCACCAATGTTGAGATGTGTTATTATTATTATTAGACTTTTACATGAGATAGGCTCCAGCACCTCCCGCGACCCCAAAAGGGACAAGCGGTAGAAAATGGATGGATGGATGGACTTTTACAGCCGGCTGCAATGTCAGCTGTAATGTAGCAAGTTGGCAGGTCATGCTAGCAACGAGGTAACATTCAGTTTCCATCAAAACAAGCTAGACACCCACCCAGGAGACAGACAAGTACTTGGTCCAATTGTTATTTTATCACTAGACTGTTTCTCGCAGCTTGAATCTCAGTCTGAGGATCAGGATAGGAGATGCGTAGCGTCATCATCAGGAACCACTGCACATGCCTGGACTGGATGTTTCTCTGGTGGTGTCTGCCTCAAGACTGCACTCAAGGCTGTGCCCGGCTTTGGCTGGGCCGTGCAGGTGGCCTGCTTTTTCTTCATCCATCGGCGTTTGGAGAAGGACAAGGAACACATGGAGAACCTGCTCAACCATTTCTGCGACATGAGAGAGCCCGTGCAACTGCCTCTCTTTCCCAAGGGCACCGGCCTCACAGAAAATACGAGAGTGAGTAGCGATAATTACGCCTCCCAGAACAACCTCCCGAAATACGAAAACGTGCTGCATCCGCGCACCACCGCTTTCACTTTTATTATGGAGCAGCTACGAAAAGGAGACAACCCGGACGCCGTCCACAGCATCACTGTAGCATACCCCAAGAACGTCCCCAGACCGAACATCACCTTTTCCCACGCGAAATCCACTTCCACGTGCGCCGCTATCCTGTGGCGGCCCTTCCTGCCTCCTACGCACACGTTGAGTCCTGGTGTCAGGAGCACTGGGCGGAGAAGGAGGTCCGCCTGTGGGACTTTTACTTCGGGCAACCACGGGGCTTTGAGTGAGAGGGCGTCGTTCGTGTGTCGCCGTACAAGTCGGAGCTGCACGTGGCTCTGATCAAAGCGGCCTCCATGCTGTTCTGGAGCGCTCTCATTGTGTTGTGTTTCGTTGGCCTGTGGCTATGGGCTGCCTTCAGGCTCTATTTGGTGGTCATGGTGCGGGTGTTTGTCGCCCAACCGAAGCTGATTGGCGGCCTGGAGCTGCTAGGGCTGGCATGCCATCTCTACTGGACATCCATGGCTGCCAATGGCGACGAGAAGAAGACCAAGTGAGGACCCTTTAGGGTCCCTTTTTAGGTCAGCCATGCATTTGAAAAGGGAATAAGACCAACTGACCTCAGTGAATACTGCTTACAAGGACGTGTTGACTCCATCCACCGTGATCCGCCATTTTGTGTACCTTTTGTTTGCTCCCCCGAGCATCGTATCGCGTAAACCGCAAGATTATATTTTAATACTCAGGAACTGCAACCCAATTTTCACGTTTTCATGTTAGTGCAGATCCAAAGGAGTTTATTTTGAATATTCTCCGCTTGAGTCAGTACAGCCACAAAGAGTAAAATAAATTGGGGCGGCGTGGCTCGGTTGGTAGATTAGCCGTGCGAGCAACTTGAGGGTTCCAGGTTCAATTCCCACTTCCGCCATCTTGGTCACTGCAAGACACTATACCCACCTGCTCCTAGTGTGACCCACACTGTTTTAAATGTAGCTTAAAGATGTACATAATGGGTGTCACTATGTAAAGCGCTTTGAGTCTCTAGAGAAAAAACGTGCTATATAAATAGAATTCACTCCACTTCACTATTGATAATGCAAGAGTTGAAGATGAAGTGCATCAAAACATTGTTGCGTCAAAACTTGGTTGAAGATGAAGTGCATCAAAACTTGGTCAATTTGATTGTCACAATGAAATTAGCACCAAGAATAGCTGCCTTGTTGTTGTAAGCCGTGTTGTTGTTAGCAGCAGTGTTCATCGTTAACCCAGAAATGAAAACCCTGTTTGGTAAATATCTTTTGCCACAATATTTGAAGTGCGATGGGGCAAAGGACGACTGTATTGAGAATCACACAGACTGTCAGGTAATAAACTTATCATGGAAATCGGTTTCAGTTGTTGCAGATGTTAACTCATCTAATTTGATTCAAGAATGTAACTCACACAGGGTGTTGTACAAATAAATAAATACATATTATCAAGTCCTCAATAGTAATTCAATTCAGGGGGTGTCTCATAAAGTCTGTCCCCCAGGGGACGAAGAAGCATAATTATGAAGAAGCATAATTATGAAAACATGCATGTTTTCAGTCATGCATGATTGCACCAGACACAGTGCAATATTAACATATGGCATGCAGAATTAACGCATGCTCAAGAATCCAGAGCATACTTCAGCATTAATAAATAATCCTAATAGATTGCTTTAACAGTTTGAGCAATGACGTTCGTCTTGTTTTGAGTCAGACGTTTAATCTAGGTAATCAATGTCTTCTACTGCCGTTCTCAAACAAGGAGACAATTGCAACAGTATTGACCATATCGCTCTGCGTGATAAAGGGATGGACAATAACTGTTAGGATCCGTTGCTCTGATCAGTTTGTTTACAGTTTAGTGTCACGTGTGTTTGTTTCTGTTGCCATGACGGCAGATTTTGCTCACCTGCCTCTGGTTAGCGTTTGGGACGCGCACCTGTTGCCCAAGCGCTAATCAGAGGGCTATTTAGTCTTCGCCCGGGCAGCACTCTGCCTGGCTTCCTAATTTGCTTTCACGCAACAGCTAACGACCACTTTGTTTCCTGCTAGCTCTCATGCTATATTATTTTGCTTGCTAGCTCCCACGCTAGTCGTTTTTGTTTTTTCCTGTCTGATTTAGTTCTTGAATAAATCATTTTCCTACCTGCAAGCTGTGTCCGAGCCCGTCTGCATCCTTGGGAGAACACCTCGCACCACGATGCGACCCGGTCGTTACAGTAAAATAATATAGCATGAGAGCTAGCAGGAAACAAAGTGGTCGTTAGCTGTTGCGTGAAAGCAAATTAGGAAGCCAGGCAGAGTGCTGCCCGGGCGAAGACTAAATAGCCCTCTGATTAGCGCTTGGGCAACAGGTGCGCGTCCCAAACGCTAACCAGAGGCAGGTGAGCAAAATCTGCCGTCATGGCAACAGAAACAAACACACGTGACACTAAACTGTAAACAAACTGATCCGAGCAGCGGATCCTAACAATAAATTGGAAATCACAGAGGAAACGATGGTGCAGGAGACACATTTGTTGCAATAATTGGAGTACTATTAGAGATGATTCAGATGCACCATTGTCTCTCAAGGACTTAGGCAATCACAAGAGATAAAGATGAAAGGTTCATTGTGATGCAAGCGAGTGCACCATCACGAGTCTAAGTGGCGAAAAAAGAGTGTAAAAGGTCATTGCTTGTTTTAATACCTGTCCAGTGCATGGTCATGTCATAATGAGTGCTACTATCAGTCAGATCTTTTATCATCACATTGATTTTAATTTTTTCCCCAATATATCAGTATTGATAAGCATTTAAATTATTTTTTTTCATTAAAACTGTTTTAAGGGCATGGGTTATCATGACAGCATTTTAGATTAATCCAGTGAGTGCATCATCATGATCCAGCAATGTAGAGATGATCTCAATTATATGTAAGACAGGTAATCTGTGATGCATCTTGATGACTGTGGAAGTGATGGGGAAAAATACCTCCAGCGTAAAGGCAGACAGACGTGCCTGCAGTCCACTCATGTCAACACTGAACAGTTGAGCTGTGATACTGCTGTTAGCAAGTCAACCAGGCAGAATAACTATTTTATTCAGCCATGATTAACTGCAGTTTTTGAACAAGGGACAATAACTTCTGGATGATGTTGTGTGAAGTCAAGTAGTGGATTTTTATTGACATATCTGCCAAGGCACCTTTATTCGCATATCAAGCTTACATTTGTATTTATGGAGAATTTTTTTGCTATCTGATATTTATCTTTATCAAAAATCTACCATACAATTTTTGGACTGCTGCATTTTCTTTAAGATCAACCATATTCTGAATTCACAGTTAAATATCTTAAAAAGGAACTGCACTTTTTTTGTAATTTTGCCTATCGTTCACAATCATTATGAGAGACAAGAAGACAAACTTTTTTTGTTTTTCTTTGCAGTCTAACATAAAAATCGGCTCGTGCTAAGTAGTTAGCAATGCAGCTGATGAGAACAATCAATTCTACCTCTAAATCACTTTAAAAATACATTCAAAAACCGTCACCAATATTTGATTAACGTTCTGTAACTTGAATAATAACCAAACTGTAGCGACATTGTTATTGTAAGAGTGAACACTGATGAACTCTCTCTCTGGCGTAGTAACACATAAGCGTGCTTTGGTATTAGCTGTAAAAGCTAGCTACGGAAAGAGATACACTACCGTTCAAAAGTTTGGGGTCACCCAAACAATTTTGTGGAATAGCCTTCATTTCTAAGAACAAGAATAGACTGTCGAATTTCAGATGAAAGTTCTCTTTTTCTGGCCATTTTGAGCGTTTAATTGACCCCACAAATGTGATGCTCCAGAAACTCAATCTGCTCAAAGGAAGGTCAGTTTTGTAGCTTCTGTAACGAGCTAAACTGTTTTCAGATGTGTGAACATGATTGCACAAGGGTTTTCTAATCATCAATTAGCCTTCTGAGCCAATGAGCAAACACATTGTACCATTAGAACACTGGAGTGATAGTTGCTAGAAATGGGCCTCTATACACCTATGTAGATATTGCACCAAAAACCAGACATTTGCAGCTAAAATAGTCATTTACCACATTAGCAATGTATAGAGTGTATTTCTTTAGAGTTAAGACTAGTTTAAAGTTATCTTCATTGAAAAGTACAGTGCTTTTCCTTCAAAAATAAGGACATTTCAATGTGACCCCAAACTTTTGAACGGTAGTGTAAGCTAGCTGCTATAACGATACAAAACACGTTTGAGTTTGTAAGGCACAACGCACTGCGATAGAACACAAATCTGTACTGACTGAAAAACACGAACAATCATAATACAGTATCTTTAAAGTATTAACTCACATTTCATGTTTTGTTTGTGTATAGCTAGCCAGACAGCATATGCTGTTTGTCATGATACACGCATGACGTGCTGCATGTATCATGATCGATATAAAGAGTGACTCACCAGATAGACAGTTGTCTCTTTAGTCCACCTGGCCAGGGAAATTTTTCTCGGCTTATTTTGGGTAAGCAAGCTATTTATGTCGAAAAATCTTGTCTCCAAATTCCACATTTGCAGCTTTGTGTTACTCCGACCTCACTCTTCCGGCTTCCATCTGTTCCAACGTTTCACCCTCTTCTTCGTGCTGGCTTCTATAAGCAGCAGTTCATCCTCCGTTCATTCAGCTTCAAAGTTATAAGGTTGTGAATCCTCATTTGTCCAAAAATAATCATCTTTGTTTTTTGATTAGAACATACACACACCTTTGTTTCTAGAAGTAGGACACACAGTTGTTGCAAGAAGTCGGAAGTGTGCTGCTATGGAAACAAAAAACAGTGCTAGGAAGAAGTCAGTCATTGATTAAAATGACTCAAATAGGGTAAATATTGTACATATTACATAATGTTATGAACATGTCTGTTACTACATTATATATAGATTTGCGTGTGTATATAAAGCGTTGATGGAGGGTTTTGCAGTTGTTTTAGAGGCTTTGAAGGCTACAACGGTGACTCCCATTTGCAGCATCTTGCAAGCGTTTTTTATCATCTTTAAAATCCTTAAAAAATGGGAGTCACCGTTGTAGCCTTCAAGACCCTCTAAAACAACTTCAAAACCCTTTTTCTTATCTTTTACGGGGAGACTTGTGGCGACCCATCAGCGTTCCTGTTCTGTTACCCTGTACACTGTTTGTATGTCTAATCTTGAACGGGTTTGTGCTGAAAACAGAGTTTTGTTGTACTTGTGCAATAACAATAAATACCTATCCTATCCTATCCTATCCTATCCATCAAACTTTTATATACACGCTGCAAGTCTATATATATTATATAGTAACAGACACGTTCATAACAATATGTAATGTGTACAATATTTACCGTGTTTTGGTCATTTTATGCACAGCCGGAACTAATTCTTCTGCGCATTTATTTCCATTTTCATAGCAGCGCACGTCCCATTTTATGCAACAAATTTGTTCCTACTTCCGGATACAAAACGCGAGTGTGTTTTCTAATCATGGCAAAGTTGGTAAAAGACAATATAGACGACTATTTTTGGACAAATGATGATTCACAGCCTCATCTTTTTTAAACTGAATATACGGAGGATGAACTGCTGTTTATGGAAGCAAGCAAGAAGAAGAGCCTGAAACGTTGGAGCAGACGGAAGCCGAGAGAGTGCGACATGGTCACGCTGAAAATCTGGAACTTTGAGCCAAGCTATGCCAAATTAATAAGTTAAAAAGTTAAAGTACCAATGATTGTCACACACACACTAGGTGTGGCGAAATTATTCTCTGCATTTGACCCATCACCCTTGATCACCCCCTGGGAGGTGAGGGGAGCAGTGGGCAGCAGCGGTGGCCGCGCCCGGGAATCATTTTTGGTGATTTAACCCCCAATTCCAACCCTTGATGCTGAGTGCCAAGCAGAGAGGTAATGGGTCCCATTTTTATAGTCTTTGGTATGACTCGGCTGGGGTTTGAACTCACAACCTACCGATCTCAGGGCGGACACTCTAACCTCTAGGCCTAATGGATTGCTTACCCAAATCGACTGGAAACATTCCCTGTCAGCTTGACCAAATGGACAACTGTCCATTGAATAATTCACTATACTATTGATCATGATACATGCAGCACATCCTCGTACACTACAGTGCATACGCTGTCAAGCTGGGTGTGTACAAACAAAACATGAAATGTGGGCTAATACATTACAGATACTGTAGTATGATTGTTCATGTTTTTCAGTCAGTAAAACATTGGTGTTTTATCGCAGGGCTGTGCATTACAAACTAAAATGCGTTTTGTGCTTGCGTAGAAGCTAGCTTTTCTCTTTCCGTAGTTAACTTTTCAGGCTATTACCGTAGCGCGCCGATGTGTTAGTACGCTAGAAAAAGACTTCCTCGGTGTTCGCTTGTACAGTAACTATGTTGCTACAGTTCGGTTATTATACAGGTTATGGAATGTAAATTAAGTATTGTTGACAGTTGTTTAATTAATGTTTAAAGTGATTTAGAGGTAGAACTGATTGCTTCCCCTAGCTGCATTGCTAGCCACCAAGAATGAGCCGATTTATATGTTAGATTGCGGGGAAAAAAACAAATGGTCTTCTTGTCTCTCATAAGGATTGTGAACAATAGGCAACATTCCCCAAAAAGTGCAGTTCCCCTTTAAGCCGACTTGATTCTGCTGCTATTTAGATGAGATCTCAGCTTTTTACCTAAACGTAAATGTAATATTTTAATACATACAGTTAAGATCAAAATTATTCAAATCTGGCCAACTTCAGAACTAACTAAATATGAAAAATATTGCCAATTTTCAGTTATTTTTCATATTTTGTTAAGTATCTTTATTCCTGATCTTTTTTGGATAATTTGAGGAAATTATATTCCATTCTATGTGATCATGGGAATCTTTAACATAATCTAGATGTTTTAAGTGTTATAGAATTATTAAAACACTGATACTCAAACTGTGATACGTGTACCACTAGTGGTACGCAGGCTCTATCTAGTGGTATTCCAAAGAATCACTTAAATAAATATAAGTAAATGTATTCGATCCATTATTAAAGTACAATGTTTTATGGCTCAGTTGGTAGAGCAGCCTTGCCAGCAACTTGAGGGTTCCAGATTCGATTCCAGCTTTAGCCATCCTAGTCACTGCCGTTGACTCCTTGGGCAAGACACTTCACCCTTGCTCCCAGTGCCACCCACTCTGGTTTAAATGTAGTTTAAATGTCGATAATGGGTTTCACTATGTAAAGCGAGTCTCTAGAGAAAAAAATGTGGTATAAATATAATTCACTTCACTTCACTTATTTTCCTATATTCAAACACAGTGTTACTGTTCAAATTGTATGTAATTGTTACAGTGGCCAAAAATATTAAATATACGTGTTGAATAAGACCTCTGCCTTGTTTTTATTGAATATTTAGGCCAACTAAGGTGCTGTATTTTGCTGTTGGTCATTATGGTGGTACTTGGAGAGCCAAGTGTTTAGCTGAGGTGGTACTTGGTGAAAAAAGTTTGAGATCTAAAGTGTCACGGCTAGTTACACCAGGCCGTCCTTTTTTTTGAGTTTGTTAGTGCTCTCCGCTGTCTTCTGCATCCTGGTAACACAGCAGTATCGCCGTCATGCTGGGGAGGCACAGCTTCGTCCACCGAGGCCGCCACTTCCGGTGCTTCCTTCTGCATGGGCTATGCTGCTAGGGACTCGTCCAGTGACAGAAATTATCCAGCCAATGAGTGACCCCACATAGATTTATATGACCCAGCAGCTTGAAAAGATTTTGGTACTGATGGCCACATTGAAGCGTTCATCAACTCCAGCGTCGCCGCCGCTTCCTGTCCTGGCGTCATGTACAGCATCGCCGCCGTAACCTCCTGTCCTGGAGTCCCCTCCAGCGTCGCCGCTGCGACCTCCTGCATCCCTGCCGCACAAGCGGCCAAGAATGTGACCGTTCCGTGGTCGCCCACCCCAACAGCTGTAGTGGTGGTCTACTCGTCCCCACCACCAGACTTTTCCTCGCTGGTTGCGAGGACACACACAGCTAGGCGACCCGCGCCTTGTTCTCCCTCCTCCCTCCCGTGACTTTGGACTTTTTATGTTTTTTCTATAACGTTTTGTTGGGGTAAGGGGGGGTATTCTGCCACGGCTGGTTACACCAGGCCATGCCTTATTTTTAGTTCTCCTGTGTTTAGTGTTTTAGTTCCTGTCCTGTGCTATTATTTTGGTGGCACTTCCTGTTGTGTTGGTGTTTTTCCGTAACCGCTTTACATCTTTCTCTGAGCACTGATCCACACCTGTCTTCTGTTAGCAATTGGGTCTATCTATGTCGAGTCTGAGCCACCCTTCTTGGTCGGGAGTTTGTTTAGAATAAATAGACATTACGGTGTACGCGCTTTCCTCCTGCCGTGATTTTTTTGCTGTGTTCCAGAAATCTGTTTTGTTGTTTTGCAGCCTGTCAGTTTTAGTTTTGTTTTTGCATAGCCTTCCCTATGCATCGGTGCCCTTCTAAGCGGTATTCGTCTTTAGTTTGTCTTTGTCATTACACTAAATAGTTATTTACCTGCACATTGCCTCCTCAGTCTTCTGCATCCTAAGAACACACCAGTGAGACCCGAGCCTCACATTAAGATTTAAAACATTTAACATGCTTCTATTAAAATTGAACAAAGAGACATTTTTGACATGGAATTATGTATGTTTTATCTCCCTTTTCTCTAACGACAGTCTTGTCATCTTTAGCCACCTATATTCTCCAAATAAAAATGTACTTTAACTCAACACTTGGCCAGTTTATGTGTGATATTTGGGTCACTCACAGTTGGGCTGTAGTTCACTCCCTGAGCACTGAGCAGTGCAACATGTATCCAAGGACCTTGTGCAATTTAAATGCACTGTTTTCACCCTTGCTGTGTGTGTAACTGCCTCTTCTACTCAAAGTGACTGACAGTGCCAAGCAAATGCCACCATTGTAGAGTATTTACACCACAGCTTCACAAGGTGGCTGGAGGCTTTTCTTTCAAACAGTGTTGTAAAACATCTTATGTAATGACTCTGGAGACAATTCAGATAATTAGCGGTACTACATATGTAACTTACCTGTTTGTTTGGACCTATTGAGGCATTATCATTCTGACATGAGTTACTTTAGTTCCTGACATATACATTTAAAAAATACAGATATTACTCATGTAATTATCTATGTTTTTAAAAATGTCTCTTTAAAGCCTATGATGGAAGTAAAATATTGTTAAAGATAGTTGTGTGATTGTGATCTCTTCTCAATGTCTAATCAAATATCTAATCTGTTCATTATAATCATTTCATGTAAACTACACTGTTAAGTGCACTTCAAAATTCAGATTTTCCTAATATGTCCAATCTTCATGCCACAGGGTAAAGGCTACAAATAATGACATTTTGAAAAACTAGCATACCATCATCATCCTGCAACAGCTACTTCCACTTCATCACACAAACATCTTACATAATGTATGATCAACAATAAGAAAAATAAACAAAAACGTTTTTATATACAGTATATACATTTATGTATAGAAATACAGTATATATGTCCATCCATCCATCCATTTTCTACCGATTGTCCCTTTTTGTATATATATATATATATATATATATATATATATATATATATATATATATATATATATATATATATATATATATATATATATATATATATATATATATATATATATATATATATGTATATATATATATATATATATATATATATATATATATATATATATATATATATATATATATATGGTAACACTTTAGTATGGGGAACACATTCACCATTAATTAGTTGCTTATTAAAGTAACAAAGACTTAATTTAGAGTTATTTGGACACTAGGAAAACATATAAGGGTTAGGGTTACTAATAAGCAATAATTCTGACGTTATTGAAAGAAGACTCTTAGTTAATGGCTTACTGGTTGTATAATAAGGCCATGCAGAAAAAGGCATTAATAAGTACTTAATAATGACTAATTAAGAGCCAATATGTTACTAATGTAAATGTTAATAAGCAACTAATTAATGGTGTTATTAATTATGTGTTCCCCATACTAAAGGGTTACCATATATAAACATTAGCTTTTTTATATTTAAGGCACACACAATTTAGATTTTCTACTTCTCTTGTTGTGAGGCTACAGCACACAAGTCACGCCTCGCATCTCACAGAACCTCGACAACAAATGCTGGCGCGTGCATTTAGACAGTGTGCGCTCAACATAGTGAGATCATGGCAGTAACCTGTCCCAAAGGTGGCAATAAAACAAGGATGATAACTTGGAACTAAAAATAAAAGAGTGTTTTCTGTTGGTTGGTGCACAGAAGCAGGATCAGTGATCTCATCGCTCATCCAGCCATTGTGATGTCTGTGCGTCCATCTCATCAACTTAATAGCCATCACAACCTGTGTTTGCTACTTTCTGATTATGTGGACTTTGCTCGACCTTCACTTTTGTACAGAGAGAATAAAAATATACCTCTGCTCGTCTGAATTTGCTCTTGTTACGTTTGTACATAAATCCCAAATCAAGCTATAAATGCTGCAGTAGATTTGCTGAAAAATTAAACAGTAAAATATTTTCAAACAATGTTATTAAAATGTATAAAGACAAAAAAATTAATTTCCTACTGTGATCTGCAGGCTATAGAGTGAACCAGGTGTTCGGCATCGATGCTTACCTTCCAGGGAAGAATGGCTTATCTTCTGGTAAACGCATGGAGGCCTGGTGGAAAGGAGGAATCGAAACGAGCTCGGACAGGCAGTGAGGAGATGGAGAGGAGAACTGAGCATAACAGAGAGAGGGAGAGAGTGTGGGAAAGGAAGAGAGGGAGAAAAGAGTCCAGTTAAGGTATGCTTCTCTTCCTCTTCACTGACACACACTCACACACACATCCAGCCAGGTGGATGCTGTCATACAACACATTGTCAACATCATTGTTGTGTGGGGTGATGACTCAAAGTACCATTCATCATCTGATTTATGATGATGTCTTACTTGCATACTCACAACCTACTGTGTTCCTTCCCTTATAAGATGCCTGAATCATAATATATTATTCAGGCATCAAGATGCCTCATATGTATCTTATATATATGTATCATGCCTCATATGTATCTTATGTATCTCATATTATGAGATACATCAAGTGTGTACTCCCCTTTCAAAGCTGGTTGTATGCTTGTACAGTGTGTGCACTCTTTTATCCAGATGTGTCCGTTGCTTTCAGAACCTGAAAGAATAATTACAGCTGGTATTCGGGCCTTGATCACTTGTATTGGTGTCATTTAAAAATGTTCTTTGAATATTAATCGTTTTATGAGTGATATTACAGTAGAGAAGGGATTCATATGACCCCATTCCTTGGTGGATCTCGCATAAGAGGAAGGTGGGAGTGTGGGGGGTAATCATTTTGCGATGCAGTCTGTAAAAATGATGGAAAGCGTCACTTAACATAGCAACTGACACTGTGGTTAAAGTTGGAATTGCCACAAAACGCCCCCAATATGTCACGTTTTATGTGTCAGGTAAACCGCGACAAAGGAGGCCATATGAATCCCCTTCCTACTGTATGAAGCAAACATGTTTTGCATGTTTTTTTCAGATTATGCCTTTAATTAATTACAAGCAAGAATAAAAGATGGTTTTCTGAATATGTGCTGCTGTTGAAAATAAGTATTATGCATGTGTGTTTTCATAATAACATATATAAAAGAATAGTAAATTGATCAAAATAGTGCTGTCAAATGATAACTTTTTTTAATCAGATCAATCACACTTTTGAATTTGGAATAATCATAATTAAAGGGGCTGTTTGCAACATTTACACAGATGCCTTGAGGGCGCCAACTTTCCAATGTATTTTACACAGCATATCAGGCCCTCTCCCGGCTTCTCGTACGTAATGACGTAATTACGTACGTACGTAACACATTTTAACACATATTGTTAGCTAGTAATAGCAATTTGGATAACTAGCTTTAGCTGTCATTGAATGTATATTTTATCATAACAACAACATGACTGCAATGTGTTCGTTACTCCTCTTGGACTACTTAAGTATGCTATACGCGCGCTCCCTGCGCGTGCATGTTGACAATACCGGGTGAGTGACCACCGTAAACACCAATCATCATAAAAAAAATGTATTAAATAAACTTTGTAATTGTGACATACATAGACAGTTTTCCAACAAATGTGTTCTGTTAGACCAGGGGTCACCAACGCGGTGCCCGCGGGCACCAGGTCGCCCGTAAGGACCAGACGAGTCGCCCGCGGGCCTGTTCTAAAAAAAAAAATAAAAAAAAAAAGGTTTTTTTTTATTTATTTTTTTTAAAATTAAATTTACATAGAAAAAACACAAGATACACTTTCAATCAGTGCATCAACCCAAACAACCTCCCCCATGCACACTCATCCACACCCACTCACACAAAAGGGGTTATTTCTTTCTGCTACCAATATTCTGGTTCCCACAACACAGACAACACATCTGCAAGGGACACAGTCCCTGAAGCACACATGATTGTATAGGCTGCTGGTCCACTAACATTTTCATTAATTACTATTTTTAATGTAATTATTTTTATAATGTTTTACTTTCTTTTTTATCCAAGAAAATGTTTTTTATTTATTTATCTTATTTTATTTTATTTTTTTAAAAATGGGCTTATCTTCAACAGACCAGGTTGTCAATGAAATTAGATTTGTTTAAAGGGTTTTTTAAACCAGGCCCAGTCCAGATAATGTCCAAGTCGGACTCAGCAACACACACCTTCATTCATGTACACAGAAAAAAATTAGGGAACACAACAGATTGCATATAATTTATAAACAAAATTACATTTTCAAAATAAGCATTTATGTACAGTCCAGATTATGTCCAGGTCACTCAAATTAGGGAACACAACAACAGATATCATATAATCTATAAACATAATTATACTTTCAAAATAAGCCTTTGAGGACTTCTCATCTTTTTTTTAATGTTTTTTGGCATCATTATCGTTTTCAACCATGTAACTTTCTAAAGTTAGAAAATACTGAATAAATGTTTTAAAGAAAGTAATACTAAGTGACTATCTGTTTTTGGCCTTAAAAATAAACATTTTACCGAGTACTATAATTAAATTGACTAAATCATGATTGTCAATGAACTCTCCTGAAATAACAGAAACCACATTAAGCTTCATAAACAAACCAATCCTTAAACACATTTTTTCAACTTCCACCCAAAACAAAGACACAATATGACAATATCAAAACAAATGCAGGGTGGATTCAGGCTCCTGACAACAAAATCGGCAATCATCTAACTCTGTCATATTTCATAATTTTAACATTTTCCCTGTGGGTAAGAAGTTATAAATAATTTTAATTAGAAAATAACGATTTTGCACATCGATAGTGGTTTTATAGATTAGTTTGAATATGGCATCCCATGGCAACGGGCAGTCAAAAAAGTCCTCCCATTTTCCATTTGTGTTGTATGAGGCAGCCTTCAAAGATTTCTTTATTAAATAAAAATTATATATTTTTCTATTTATTTTAGTTCCTTTTTGCCAACTACAATTTCTTATTAGAGGTTTACAAACTAATAATTTAGTAGTTCCATAATTAATTATTTGTTTCCATCTTTTCCCAATTACTCCAGTTAGTTGATAAAATGAAAAGCTTGAGCAAGCATCACCATACATAGCTCTAAATTCATCATACTTCATAATTTTACCATTCTCATTGATAATATCATTGACAAAAATGATTCCTCTTTCAAACATATTTTTCCAAAAGAAAGGCTTTCCATCTATTACAATATTAGAGTTCATCCATATTAACTGCTGCAAAATATTGTCTCTTTTTTCTGGCACATAAAAATTGAAAACACCACTATGAGTGGATTGTTTCCTTTATGAAACAATCCAGCAGACTCTCTGGGAGGGGATCACTTGTAAAAAAGGATACAATTTCTTTTGATACAGTACATGTTTTTTGTCCAACAGGACCTTTGTGTACCACTCAATGTTTAAATACATCTTTGGAACAATTGATGCTTTTAAAGACAGGCACATAGCTTCAAGGTTGAGAAGTTTCAGGCCCCCATATTCATACTCTTTGTACAAAACCTATCTTTTAATCTTTTCTGGTTTGCCGTTCCAGACAAAATCGAAGACCCTCCGCTCATAAATCTTAAAAAAGTTTTGTAATGGAGCTGGTAATGACAAAAACAAATAAATAAATTGAGGAATAATTAACGAGTTGGCAATAGACATTTTACCATACAAGGTTAGGGATTTCCCTTTCCATAATTGCATAATTTTGTCCAGCTTTCTTAGTCGATTATCATAATTTACTGAGCCTAGATCTTCCAGATTTTCTGGGACAACAACACCAAGTATGTTAACTGGTCCATCTGTCCACAAAACAGGCACTTTGCATTCCATTCGAAAGGACGTTCCCTTTAGATTTCCGATCCTTAACATTTTACATTTATCATAATTAAGCTTAAAGCCAGATTGCTGTGAAAATATGTCCAAAAGATTAAGAAGGTTCCGCAAACAATGAGGAAAAATCTTATCTTTGTGAATCAGCCTTTTCTGACATGAACTTAATCAAGAACAAACACAGAACACGCCTCACTGATGCACATCTGCAAGACTCACTCAGAGTTGCAGTGTCAAGTTACACACCAGAGTACAACACACTAGTTAACAGCATGCAATGCCAGGCTTCCCACTAACTGACAAAGAAACAGATAACAGATTTGGTGTCCAGTTCAAAGTGTGACATGATTTAAAAATTTGAGAGTTTACTTTTGTATTTTACATGAGTTATTATTTGTACAAACATGGTGCAAAGTAATTCATGATTTGTTAAAAAATGTTAGTGGCTAGCTAGTTAAAATGGGATATTGTGATTTCACAAGACTGTCTTAGAAGTGATCATTTGAAAATATTCAATTTGGAAAATGTGCACTTAGAGAAAATATAAAAATAAAGTGTTGCATATTGATATTTATCTGTTTCTATATATATTTATTGTGAGAAATCATTAAGATGATCAGTGTTTCCACAAAGATAAATATCATTAATTATTAATAATAACAGAGTTAAAGGTAAATTGAGCAAATTGGCTACTTCTGGCAATTTATTTAAGTGTGTATCTAACTGGTAGCCCTTCGCACTAATCAGTACCCAAGAAGTAGCCCTTGGTTTCAAAAAGGTTGGTGACCCCTGTGTTAGACCATTAATGGTAACATAAGCTAGCCAATGGTGTTCTTGTTACATGTTTTATTTTGGAAAAGGTTACTGTGAGGAAGATGCAAAACAGCACCTGTAATCATTCACTTGCATAATTTAACTAACTTAAAGAATAGTATATCAATAAATAATATTTGGACACAAATGCAATGTTATTCCATCCAAATGTCAAAATATCATATACAATTTTATAGGTTTTACTGGATGCACGTAATTTATTTGAGCAAAACATGCTAACAGTTTTATCTCCAATACCATCTGAGTTTAATTTTGAAGGAGAAATTTGCCAGCAAGCACACCAGTCGGAATCTCCTCATTCATCTTTGCTCTGGTGTATGCATTGACCTGATCATCCAGCCCATCCATCCATTTTCTACCGCTTGTCCCTTTTGGGGTCGCGGGGGCCGCTGGATCCTATCTTAGCTGCATTCGGGCGGAAGGCGGGGTACACCCTGGATCACTGATTGAATAAAAACCCGGGCCACTTTTCAGGTAACGATTCGTAGTTTCAGTAAAAGAAGCATGTACGCTCGAAATACATTGTGGGATTAATCAGCGTAGATACGTGATTATTGCGATAATAGATTTGTCCATTTTGACTGCCCTAAAAAAATAAGTGATATATAGTTTGGGACAGGGAGCAGATTTATCGTGTTTAAAAATGGTCCAGTTGAAAAAAAACCTCTGTCTTTGGTGACGCAGTATATCCAGTAGAAAACATTTTCATGCATTTAAAGTGCTGTGTCATCCTACTTTATCATACCCACGCATGCATCTTGCTTGCTGCATCACCACTCACAGGCTGACGGTCGTAGAAAGCCGCTCAATGAAGTGTGGGCTCAGTAGCTGAGCTGCACTGAGGCTGCCAGGACGTCAGGCCACAACAAAGAGAAGGGCTGTCATATTAATACTTCCTCTTCTTAGGCCACTCGCTCTGACATATTTAGGTGAGCTTAATGTCACAGCCAGTCCAGTTGAGATTTATAAGTAGTCACTTGGTGGTGTGCTTGAGATGACGGTGGGCAGGGAATGAGCAGTGACTATCACACTTCGAAAAGTTGGTTTTAAATATGTGCACCATCAGTTCAAATTTTTGGAGGCACACACGCTGATTGTCCAAAACTTTGTTCATGTTTTTACCACATTAATCCAAGAGCCTTTTTGTAGATTGTCTGGCCAGTCTAAATTATGATTCACCTGGAAAACAGGCAAGTGATACAATCTCAAAAATACAGACTCAAGTTAATCAATATATTGGTCGCCAAGTAAAGAACAAGGAGCAGACAAGGGAGCAGTGACACTTTGAACCAAAAATGAATACATTTCAACTACATTCATTTGCAACCATGTCAGTTGTACTATAAAGGGTTCCAAAATGAACAATTAATTAACCAAAAGCAACCTCACTATAGAGTACTTATAATTAGAAAGACCTATACATATGTACATATACCATGAACGCCTCCCTCACACTCGCTCACATGTCACCACAACAACAGCTCAGATACAAAAGACCAATTACGAAAGCTGGGGAGCACATTTTCAAACAACACGTGGCGAAGTTGGTAGAGTGGCTGTGCCAGCAATCGGAGTGTTGCTGGTTACTGGGGTTCAATTCCCACCTTCTACCTTCCTAGTCACGTCCGTTGTGTCCTTGGGCAAGACACTTCACCCTTTGCCTCTGATGGCTGCTGGTTAGCGCCTTGCATGGCAGCTCCCGCCATCAGTGTGTGAATGTGTGTGTGAATGGGTAAATGTGGAAATACTGTCAAAGCGCTTTGAGTACCTTGAAGGTAGAAAAGCGCTATACAAGTATAACCCATTTATCATTTATCATTTACCTGGGCTCCCGCAGTATATCTCAAGGATGTGACACAAGCAACTTGCCCAAGCTCCAACCACAGTGCGGCAAAAATGTAATTAATGATATACAAAAACCACAGCGAGAAGTGCAAATCCGTGCCAATTGGGCACAACGCTTTAAGAGTCTAAAAGGAACTGGCTCATCATAATCTTTGGGATTATATTTCTACTAAGAACAAAAATACATGTTGTGTCCTGCTGTGCATTTGTTACAGTATAACGTCAGGAGATAAGCTTTCACTATCAATGAAAGTTGAATGGAGGCAACTGTACGCTTTTTCTTTGTTAAAGGTGTTTCAGAGTTGCATCCATTCGAGTATTATATGACAATCTACACACATATTTGTATACGATTTGACTCAAGCAAAATTGAATTAGATGCACAGGCTTTGAGTAATGGGAATACGTACGAAACACATTGTTCAATAATTATTTTTTTGTGCAAAATTAACAGAATAAAATATATATTTTTCTTAAACAGAGACTTTTTCTGCTTAATTTCAGAATTAAATTAAACATATTTATGTCACAGAGGTCTGCATTGCTTAAAGCAGTATACATTTAGTGTCCAGCTTTATGATAGAGCAAAGTCTCCAACTTTCATCAGTATATGAACTACTTTGACATAAGAAAGGAGAGGTTGGGTACGTGTATTTTATTAATATGATTGGCAACATTTCAATTGTGTTTTATTTAATAAGCAGATCTTTCCACTCAAATGGTGTGGTCGTTGTATTTATGCTATATTGTGGTAATTTGTCAATAAATAAAAGGATAATGTCTGAACTGAACACTTATAAAATAGTAAGAGTTGAAGCAAATATTATTTGAGCCTTTGGGGAGCTACTGTATCACCAATTACCTGTTGGAGACCCCTGTAGTGTCTCTATCACAAAGTGTAATTTCACTATCATACAGATGGAAAGCCAATGTTTAACAACTTCGATACACAACTAGTATTTTGAGGGCAATGCATTATAATGACAACACCAGATCAGAGTTGCAAAAAAAAGCACTACAGTGCATTCAGAAAGTGTCCACATCGCTTTACTTTTTTCACATTTTGTTATGTCGCAGCTTTATTCCAAAATGAAACAAATACATTTTTTGTCCTCAATCTTCTACACACTATTGCTTGGATTTTACTGACGTCATGTCTGGCTCGCGTCCTGCCTATTAGATACGCGTGGTGGTCAAGCTAGCTCTGTTCTCAATGGGTACTAGGCGCCATTTAGTCTTTCTCAAAGATAAAATGCCCTATGCTTCCGTTGTTTTTGGCTGTACGAATCATTCAAATCGCGAAAAGGATAAAAGTTTCTTCAGAGATTCTCGAGAGGTAATCAAATACAACAGAAGAGTACAAGATTTTACAAACAACGAAAAAAGCATGCAGCGCACAGTCTTGTCCAAAGGAGCAGAGTCGAAGAATGCACAAGTTTGTAGTGATCACTTCATTAAAGGTTTGTTTGATATATTTTTAACGTTCATTAATTCCCATTTCAGTATTATCTTGATATTATTTGTATTTCTTAAACACGTTTGCTATGAGTGTTACGAAAAGCACCAACTCGGCAAGTCTAAATAAAATAAAGCAAATGTGAGCAAAACCTAAAATAGTTAAGTTTTTACCAAAGACAACAATCATAAATGAAGCTTTTAACACATACACAATGTTAAAATCTATAGTTACATTTTGATAAAGATGGGGAAAAACACGCTACTCGTAAACGGTGCGTGCAACAGCAACAAACATGGCAGTAGACGCAAAGTTAAATCATTAAATGCAACCTTACCCGAGCAAAAACAAAGCATATTAATCCGGGAGAGTCTTGATACCAATTTCCTTGACCCAGCCACACAAAAAGAAGTTGTAGACCTCCATGCTTTTCCAAGTTTCGTGTTTTGTCGTGTAGAATGGTGTATAGAGCACAATAGTTTGATATGTGGCTCAGCTCAACCTCTACCTGATCTGAACCAAAATTGATCCCCAGCAACTTTCCGAAGCATCAAACAGGTTTATATGTGGTTATAGTGTATACAGTATATATTTTCTCATTCTGTTTTGCACACTCTTGGAGTCAACATGTGCATAGTCATGTACATAGTGTCATGCACATACATAGTGTATATACCCCTCTCCCCTGCCCCCCATTTTTTGTATATATTGTTTTTCAAATCACCTGACATGTATACTGTGTATATGTACATACGTTATCAATCAATCAATCAATCAATGTTTATTTATATAGCCCTAAATCACAAGTGTCTCAAAGGGCTGCACAAGCCACAACGACATCCTCGGTACAGAGCCCACATAAGGGCAAGGAAAGACTCACCCCAGTGGGGCGTCGATGTGAATAACTATGAGAAACCTTGGAGAGGACCGCATATGTGGGTAACCCCCCCTCCCCCCCCTAGGGGAGACCGAAAGCAATGGATGTCGAGTGGGTCTGACATAGTATTGTGAAAGTCCAGTCCATAGTGGATCTAACATATTAGTGAAAGTCCAGTCCATAGTGGGGCCAGCAGGAAACCATCCCGAGCGGAGACGGGTCAGCAGCGCAAAGATGTCCCCAACCGATGCACAGGTGAGCGGTCCACCCCGGGTCCCGACTCTAGACAACCAGCACTTCATCCATGGCCACCGGACCTGTGTGTCTCCCTCTCCACAAAGGAGAGGGGGGCAGAGGAGAAAAGAAAAGAAACGGCAGATCAACTGGTCTAAAAAGGGGGTCTATTTAAAGGCTAGAGTATACAAATGAGTTTTAAGATAGGACTTAAATGCTTCTACTGAGGTAGCATCTCTAACTGTTACCGGGAGGGCATTCCATAGTACTGGAGCCCGAATAGAAAACGCTCTATAGCCCGCAGACTTTTTTTGGGCTCTGGGAATCACTAATAAGCCGGAGTTCTTTGAACGCAGATTTCTTGCCGGGACATATGGTACAATACAATCGGCAAGATAGGCTGGAGCTAGACCGTATAGTACTGTATTTTATACGTAAGTAGTAAAACCTTAAAGTCACATCTTAAGTGCACAGGAAGCCAGTGCAGGTGTGCCAGTATAGGCGTGATATGATCAAACTTTCTTGTTCTTGTCAAAAGTCTAGCAGCCGCATTTTGTACCAAGTTATCCATTTTGTTAACGTAATTTTTTATATACATGTTACAGGTTATATATCTTTTATTATTGAATGTATCAAATGTGATGAATATGTAATGGACCACAATGGAAACAAGCCTTTTGGCTTTTTGTGCCATCCATTTGCCTTTTTAAAGCATTACATGGATTCAATTCTTTAAGATTGTGAGGAACTCGCATGGCTGCTGTTTGTGTGTCCCCAAGATGCAAGAACCAGCAGGAGGATGAGCAGGTAAGATGATTTTAATTAACATAAACAGAAAATAAAGCATTCTTGCAGAATTGTTCCAAACATAGAAGTCTATCATCGAGCACTGAGGAGTGCTCGAGAGAAAACATAAATAGACATATGCTGATTGGCAGCAGGTGTGGACCGGCTGCCAATCAACGGCAGGTGAAGAGAAAACAGTGCTCCGCGGAACAGGAAATTTTACAAAATAAGAGCACTGACCGGAAGTAATACAAAAACCAAGGAGACAAACAGAAATGAAGTGACCGATCGTCACAAAGATGTCAGTAAACTTCTCAAACAATCAATCAACCAATCAATGTCTGAGAAATCCTTGATATCAGTTGACAAATCTTTTATTCAAAAAAGTATAGGGGTTTATTCCATTGCATAGTTAGATTTGTTGCTCGTATTTGCTTTATGCAGGAAGATTTATGCCTCTTTTGTACTCCGATAGTTTGCACGCTGCTTGCTGTCCAACAGCCATCTTGGCTTGGTTGATCACCACTGGTTTACACTTCTGGGAAGAAGTCACGTGTCGGAATACAAGCATAACCCCATAAGGACAATGTGAAATGTTTTTTGTTTTTAAAAAAAATTTTTTTTTTAGCAAATCTATTAAAGGAGCCATATATAATAATTTTATGTCAAGTCATCATTAAGTGGCCCTGATATATCAAAAGGCATTAATAAATCATGTTCTTTTTGAATACCTCTATAACTAATAACAGTAGTTCAGCCGGGATATGCTCATTTCAAAATTAGATTTACAGCCCCGAAATCTTGTTATTGTTTTCATTTCGATGTCCTGCCCTCCATCATTTGACAAATTAGAAAGTCTGTGAGTGTGTCACATCCAGGTTGCCAGTTACGCACCGCCCTCTTCGTGTAACTACTGCCACTGGTAAAGTTACTAAATATGTCAGACCTTAGTAAATCTAAAAGGCGTCGTTACGATTTCTCAACTTATCCATGGCAAAGCCAGGAACAAAACGAGGATTTGTATCGGGTTGCCTTTGAAATATGGAGAGGATTGAAGATTTTTTCAGCTGATGCCAAACTTGCTAATTTCCTCCTTTATAGGTAAATAAGGCATTTACGTTTTCTTATTACTTGTAATAAATGGAAATGGACATTTGGTATGTAAACTATATTGTCTATGATCTTGTCTAAGAAAGCTAGTATGTTTGTGCAATGAATGCTTAGTGTGATGGTGCTTAGCTCCTAGTGTAATGCTTAGCATGCTAGCCCTGTCAATGACACATCGACCTATAGGCTAACGGGGGAAATATATGCCCGTTAGCCTATATGTCGATGTGTATTTGAACTGGCAGGGCAAAATATATTTTTGACAAATAAAAGCTATGTGGATATTGGTAGTGTCAGTGCCTATTTCGTTCTCAATATGCTGACACGCTGAGGAAATGGGTTCCAATATTAGCACGGCTGTCATGACAATGTGAAACGTACGGAGACAGCCAAATCTATAATGGTCCCAGCAGCTCAACCCCTACTAAGAGGCAGTGGAAGTTTGAAGTTCTTTGGAGTAGCCCAGCTGGGATAGGCTCCAGCACCCCCGCGACCCCGTAAGGGAAAAGCGGTAGAAAATGGATGGAAGGATGGAGTAGCCCAGTTGATCGAGCTGGGTTGGGCTGCGTATCTGGCAACCTCAGTCAGGGAGAAAGGAAGGGGACTACTGAATTTTGACTGTGATTGCAGTACCATTTTTGGCCACATTATTATATATGGCTCCTTTAAATATAAAAAAACTAAAAAAAATCACATGTATATAAGTATTCACAGCATTTGCTCCATAATTTGTTGATGCACCATTGGCAGCAATTACAGTCTCAAGTCTTTTTGAATACGATGCCACAAGCTTGGCACACTTATCTTTGGGCAGTTTCACCCATTCCTATTTGCAGCACCTCTCAAGCTCCATCAGGTTGGATGGGAAGTGTAGACTTTCATCCTGGAAGTCTCTGTACATTGCTGCATTTATCGTTCTTTCTATCCTGACTCGTCTCTGTTCCTTTCGCTTCAAAACATCCCCATAGCATGATGCTGCCATTACTATTCTTCACTGTAGTAATTGAGCTGTGCATGGTTTCCTCCAAACATGATGCCTGGCATTCACACCAAATAGTTTAATCTTTGTATTTTCAAACGGAATACATTCTGGATGCACTGTACCTGACGGATATGATAGTCACATATGTAGCTTCCCTGTCCGAAAAAAACGATCTCCCAACTGTGCCTGAACAGATTTCTGACAGGACTATAGCACCCCCTAGCCCGATGTAGCCGTCCCTGCTTGCACTGTCCTGTGTCACTCCTTTTTGTTTCATGCCCTCCTGCCTTCTCTGATGTCTACTAAATACATGCTTATTTGTCCATGGCATTTTACACAGCACTGTGTCCGCCCTCACTCCTAAACACATAATAATGGGACTGTGTGAATATATGGCTGGTTGTTACAACTCTGTACAGTAGGTCCCTCTAAAATCCACTTCTTAACACACCTCATACACATTGGTCTGCCACAGCATAAGAAAATGGATCAGAAGTGATCGGTTGTGCTGAGCAGTCATTCCCCTCTTAATCAAAAAATGACCAACAACAAATCTAGTAAAGAGGCTTTGAGACTCTCACATGAAAGCTCATGAAAGCACTCTTTTCAATGAGCAGCGAATGATGCTGTGGTCCCTCTCGAATTCACAAGTATTTAAGGGTGGCTCCATGTGGTTTGAGACATCCATCCATCCATCCATTTTCTACCGCTTAGTCCCTTTGGGGTCGCGGGGTGCGCCGGAGCCTATCTCAGCTACAATCGGGCGGAAGGCAGGGTACACCCTGGACAAGTCGCCACCTCATCGCAGGGCCAACACAGATAGACAGACAACATTCACACTCACATTCACACACTAGGGCCAATTTAGTGTTGCCAATCAACCTATCCCCAGGTGCATGTCTTTGGAGGTGGGAGGAAGCCGGAGTACCTGGAGGGAACCCACGCAGTCACGAGGAGAACATGCAAACTCCACACAGAAAGATCCCGAGCCTGGGATTGAACCCAAGACTACTCAGGACCTTCGTATTGTGAGGCAGACGCACTAACCCCTCTGCCACCGTGCTGCCCTGGTTTGAGACATCCATCCATAAATTGTCTACCGCTTGGCCCTCTCGGGTTCGCAGGGGGTGCTGGAGCCTATCTCAGCTGCATTCGGGCGCAAGGCGGTGTACTTCCTGGACAAGTCGCCACCTCATCGCAAGGTCAATATAGATAGACAACATTCACACTCATATTCACACACTAGGGCCAATTTAGTGTTGCCAATCAACCTATCCCCAGGTGCATGTCTTTGGGGGTGGAAGGAAGCTGGAGTACCCGGAGGGAACCTACGCAGTCACGGGGAGTATATGCAAACTCCACACAGAAAGACCTCGAGTCCGGGGCTCGAGCCCAGGACCTTCTTATTGTGAGGCACACACACTAACCCCTGCCCATCTGTTGAACTTGTTAAAGAAAAAAAAAAACTTAAGCACAGTCTTTTATTCAGCCATGTAAATAAGCTAATCAGAGTCCAGCAAAACCTACAACGCAATGTGTTTCCACGTCACACTTTCAAGCCCTATACGTGGCATTTTTTTGGGATGTTTCTTTAAAGGGCTTTATAATAATAGAGTACTCCCATTAGCTGCATTGTTAGCCACCTCAGACTTACCGTATATTACAAATTAGAATACATAAAAAAAGAGAACCATGTGTTCTTGTCTTGCATTTTAATTGTGATTTATATTTATAATACATAGTATCTTATGAAAA
This sequence comes from Entelurus aequoreus, assembly GCF_033978785.1. Classification (NCBI taxonomy): domain Eukaryota; kingdom Metazoa; phylum Chordata; class Actinopteri; order Syngnathiformes; family Syngnathidae; genus Entelurus; species Entelurus aequoreus. Next base: position 36,708,252 of record NC_084737.1, on the reverse strand, counting down.
GGAATTCATTTTATCTTTACCCTATGCCAGGGGTGTCCAAAGTGCGGCCCGGGGGCCATTTGCGGCCCGCAGCTAATTGTTTACCGGCCCGCCACACATTCTGCAAAAATTGCAAAATTGATAATATTGCAAAAATTAAAAAAAACATTTGAAAAAAGTGGAATGTGGTGAAATCTAACAAGAAAAAGTTGCAATGTTGACACAAAGCTGCCATGCAGGCTGTTTTTTTTCTTTTGTCTTTGTTTCTTTTTTCTTTATTTGCCATTGCTAAAAAAAAAAAAGACTAAAAATCTATGTTATAATGAATTATTACTTAAAAAATATCACTTTAAAATGTTTTATGTGGAAAAAATATTGCATATATTGTGTGGTCGCCATAAAAAAAACATCAAAGTTTTATTTGACAAAAGAGCATAATACAAACAAAATAATAGTTCAAACGTAAAATCGACAGATATATCTGAAGTTGATCTCGTAATTTAAGTGTTAAAAGTAAAAAAAAAACTAATAAAAATGTATCACTTTATGAGTGGGGGACCTTTTGGATCCCAAATATATTCAGTAGGATTTTATTTAACTTTTCACTGTGATTACTAAAAAATATTAAAGAATTAAAATCAAAGGTGTCCTGCATTATTGATCTTTTAGGGCTCTAATTACTAAATACTGCATATTTCAGTTTTACTATAAAAAACAAAGTTGTCTTTGACAGAAAAGGCATAAAACCTTTTTTTTTTTTTTTTTTACTTTATATCAACCTGAAGTTGATATAGAGATTTACTGTAAGCGTTAAATAAAAAAATTATAATAATTTGACTTATTTTTTACATTTTAATGACTGAGACCCTTTATGGTCCCCGGGAGCCCTAAAGGTTAAAAAAAAAATCCATATATTTTGTTATGGTTTGAAAATGAAAAATATCAAAATGGCCCCCGCATGCTTAAATTGTTCCGTGTGCGGCCCTCAGTGGAAAAAGTTTGGACACCCCTGCCCTATGCTAATGGTCAATAAAAAACAGGAAATGTTACACTTTGGACTCCTCTCCCAGATATGAATCACCTTTTGAAAACATTTAAGGGCTCTGCTTGCTCGGATATTATCTGTCCTTTTTTGCCACGTCTGTGTTTGTGTTTGCAAATCTGTGTACATGACCTGCTCCATCGGTGACAGTTGTGCTCAGCCTCTGAGTATAAAAAATCGTATCCATGAGTGAGCAATGGAAAGACTCTGAGTCAGACAAGACAAATTCGCCCAGCGCCGACAGTCCTCTCTTTCCGAGTGCCTAGAAAACAAGATTAATATGTTGTAGTCTGGGTTTGTGCTGTGAGACCTTTAAGAAACCGTGGAATAAATGCGTAAGGACAAATGAAAAACCCTCATAATGATTAGTCTTTAATCTATCTTGCTGTTACGCTGGATAGTTTACTTGATGGTTTAAAAATTAAAGAAAAAAAAAACACTTTTTATGTGAAAAAGCTTGTAATCTCATGTTCCATGCATGCCCTAGTGTGATTTTGTGCAAATGCATGTGTGACAACCTGCATAATTACAAAAGGTTTATTTTTGTTCCTTTCATTTCCTTTCAGTCACTCAGCTCTTCCTGCAGGAATATGCAGGACAGTGTTTTTATTATTCTTTCTGTTCTCATTTTCACAGAGGCATTTCATTTCAAGCTACAATGTGAATAATTATGAGTGCAGTGAGTGAGCTCATCTCCTACGTAGCAGTCATTTTGATCATTGTTTGCCTGCCAAGGAAAGAAAAAGAAAGGAACTACTCTTAGCAAGGTCACCTATACACTCCTTGGAATGCTGAATGTAATGCAGTGTTGTGGACACTGGATACTGGATTTGTATCCTGGACACATGGTTATTGTACTAAATGACTCTTTGGTTGTGCCCTTGACAATAAGAGTAGCCTGAAATTTGCTTGGGGTACACAGGGTTTCTTAAAATAATTTCTGGAAGTCAGGTTTTTAATTGTGTTTTGCCTTGATCACCAAAGAAGTATTTATATCAAGCTCTCTTTGACGCCGACTTGTGGAATGCTTACCCTACCTTTAGCAGCAGATTCATGGCTTTTTTATTTTTGTATCTGAATTAGATTATTTAAGATGTATTTATTTATTGTGTCATGCACTATACCTTTTGTAAAAGATCTGTTCAACAAGAAAGCTTCAACAGTAAAATACATTTATTTTAGTGTTGAGCAACCCTAAGGTACAATTACACAGGGGAACAAGAGGAAAGAATGAGGGACGTTATACATCCAGTAAAAAAAAAAAAAAAAATCACATATTTTTATAGGTAAGAAGATAAGAAGGTACAAAACTAGAACATTATGACACATGTAAACATTTTAAATAACATTTCAATACAGACTGTGCAAACACAGTAACACATGCACTTTGCTGTGGTTTATGTCAACCACAGTCACTAGTTGCTCAAAAAGATGGTAGCCAACAATACAACAAACAGTTCTTAGCAACGCCATGAGTCAAGTAAAGGTGTATCACAATAGTGAGAGTGCAGTCAGGGTTTGCTGTATTAAATAGTATGCAGTAATACATACTGTATGTCAGTGCAGGTATAAAACCTTTGTTTTTGGAAATAAAAAATGGCTACAAATAGAATTTGACTGCACCAGCAGATTACTCACTCTCTCATATTTTAACACCTTATGAACAGATCTACTTTAAAGTGAAAGTGTCCCCTCGTTGTGACTCGGACTCAACCTCTAAACTCTGTTGTGCTGACTCTACCTTTGTGGTACAGTTTTTGATTTCGTCTCTGAGCTCAGACAACTCATGGGAATGATTTGAGAGGGTCCCATTGAATTTCAGGAGAAACCCATTTGATTGTCTTTTGAACTCTTCCCTGATTTTGTCCAGATCTTCTGCTAAATAATTAAGGCCTTTACATTGGTCCTCAACATTAGCCACACGTCCGCAAACCTCAGTTACTTCTTTTTGCACCCCCATAGCTGTGCTCCGACATCCTTGGACCTCCTCAGCGAGTCGCCTTTTCATCTCTTGCATCTCACCCTTAAGCCGTGTGAGTTTGCGTTCTCCAACACCAAGCATTGAAGCCTGATGTCCAACCAGTTGTACCACACCCTTCATCTGTTGGGCCAGGCGTGACTCTCTCTCATGCCAAGAGCTATTTACTTTCCCCACCTGGTTGCCTACAGTTTCCAGAGAGTCCTGAAAGCCTTTCAGTGTGCTATTGACTGAGTGAACAGTAAACTTGAGGATTGTGAGCTCACCCTTGTCTTTTTCTGGGTGATCTTTGTCAGTTAGACGCGTCAGGATGTTTTGCAATGTGCTGTTGAGGCTGTTCAAATGTTCACCATGTCTTTCTAGTAACCCCATAGCCTTCTGATCCTCTGCTGTGACAAAATCAGAGTCCCCTTGGATGGCTGTGGGTTTTCTAGGTAAGGAACATGAGGTAGAGCATAACATTTCAAGGCTGCTCAGATGTTTTTGCACTCTGTCCACATCCATTTCTACTTTTCCCCGAAGGGACTCCAACTCTGTCTCCAGGGTTGGAACAGCATGTCCCTCCAGCAGTGCAGGGGCAGTAGCATTACCAAGTTCCTCCAAAGCCGTCAGTAGACGTCCCTCCAGTTCTTGTAACTTGTCGTCCATTCTGGCCTCGAGGCCTTGTCCTGTTTCAGCCTTGTCTGAGATGCTTCTATTCTTTCCAGGCTCTGCACTTTTAAGTTTCCCAGTCACGTTGAGCTTAGTCTCCACATATTTTAGACGCCCCTCCAGCATGCCCTCTATGTGGTCTTTATGGCCTCCTAACTCCACTCTTAGATGCTTCTGGGACTGATTGAGGCCTCCCACTGATGTTTCTACTAAATGCACCCTTTTACTGAGTTCCCTCACCGTAGCGCAGCAGCTTTCTTCTGTGTTTAAATGTTGAACCTGTGCTTGGAGCTTTCTGAGCTCTAAACTCAAATTAATTGTACTTTCTACAAGGGTATCTTCCATTTTTTCCTGCCTCTCACTTTGTTCCTTTTGACACTGACGATACACATCTTCTGATTTCTCCTCACATCGATCCTCTGCACTCTCCACGTGCTTTTCAAACCCATCCAAAATGTCTGTCCTGGCAGCATTCAATTTGGCATCCAGCAGCTGCTCTGTAGATTTTTGGTGTTGTCCCTCAAGACGGGCAGAGTCTGATACCACCCTGATTGACATCTTTTTCAGTACCCCATCATGTGTCAATACTGTGGCTTTAAGCTCCTGAAGCAAAGTTGTCTTTGCTTGTAGCTCTGTCCTAAGCTCTTCTATTCTTCCATTTAGTTTGGTAATATCTGGAATAACATGTCTGCCATCTAGGCCTTCTGCATCAGGATCCCCCCCAGGAATTTCTACAAAGCCTATTGTGGAGGGGCTAGAATCTACACGGGGGGCAGAAAGAGTACTAGGGGCAGCAGACAGCAGAGCTGACAGCATCCTGTTGGCATCCTCTCTCAGCGAGGCTCGAAGGCTCTCCTCCAGGCCATTCACAGTTCCCCTCACAGTTTCCAAACCCTGGTTTAGACGTCGTACATCTTCCTCCATTCGATATATGCGTTCCTCCGTCTCACCCTCTAGAGCCTGGCCTAAAAGAATTAAAAAAGATATTTAATATTATAACAGTGTCATCCACATTATAAAATAGTAACCAGCCTAAATGCATAGAGAATATATGAATCAGTGGTTTTAGATTCAAGAATAACCTTCAGCTGGTTGGTCATCAGTTGGAGTTGTAATAGTCTCCTCTGGTCTCTGTTTTAGCTCATGTTCTTGTTCATGCTCTATAAGGTGTTCCTCTTTGTGGTCCGGTATTGGTTCGGGTGCATCTGGATAAGGCTCAAAAGAGGTGCCTGGATAGTTGGAAGACCTTGGTGGTCCAAAGTGATGCATTGGGTAATAGTTATAACCATTGGTAGGTGGTCCTTTAGGTTGATTCCATGGGTTGGCTTTGACAAGAGGGTTAATGGGTGGAGCCTTGAACATGGGACCTTTGTATTGGAATGGTGGACCTTTAAATGGAGGCATGCTTTTCATTGGATATTGGTAAGCTGGGGGCCCCTCCATGCAGCTGTAGCCAGAGTACCCAGGACAACAACGCCACTCAAGCTCTGTGACAGTTTTATGTGCCACCTTATAGATTGGCTTGTAGATCAGGCGATACCTGAGAAGAACAATGTGTGCAAAGTTATTCAAAAATACATGTTATATATATATATATATATATATATATATATATATATATATATATATATATATATATATATATATATATATATATATATATATATATATATATCAGTGAAGTGCAGTCAGGGGAGGCAGGTGAGGCGGGGCCTCACGTGCCATCATGGAAAGAAAAAAAAATGTAAAAAGAAAAAAAATATATTAAATTGTTATATGTATCCAGTGATTATACTATAAAGTTATTTTCTATTTAACTTCACCAGTTTTAGATTATTTTTATTCAAAATCGCTGAATTTTCACATTTGCCGTTCAAATACTGAGAAGAGACTTGCGGTGAGTCAGCAGCCAGTTGAGCCTCACCATGGGTTGCGCAATGACTCGGCTAACTGCTGGCCTGCTGTGCAGTGAGACCGTATTGCTATATGAATTATATTATAAATGTCCATAGTTTAGTTAGCTGAGGTATATAATGTACAGTGTATGTTGTCAACAACTGTATGTGTGTAATGTATTTCTTGTGCTGAGCAATCATAAAACGGCTGCGAAGACGCACTGGGTGAGGCTCGCAGTAATCCCGCCTCCTGGTGGTAGAGGGCGCTAGTGATCCCAGGGATCATTCTTGCGACTACTCGGCTGCAGAATAAGTGACAACAAGCAGCAACAGTTAGCAAGTCAAGTGCAGCGGCAGCGATCGTTTATTATTTCCTCTCTTCTGGACTTTTAACATGGAGGATTACATATTTAAAATAAAACAGTTTTCTAAACTGGACTTTCAATCGAAGCAGGAGGTAATAATTAAAGGAAGATCTCCATCGAGACAGAGAGACTTTTAAAACTGAAGAAAGATAAGGAAGACTTCTATAAACAAGTTATCGATGCTTTTATTCAGAAGGAGCGGCGCATGGACTTCATTTATGAGTAAAGGTAAGACCATAATAACGTTTTTTTTATTAAATGGGCTTTTTTGTGTGCTACAGTTTGTATGTGTAAAGAATGCTGGTATGAGCTTTTAAACATAACCCGTTAACTGCTGCCAATCAAATGGTGAATAAGATACTCTTTAGGGTTCATATGTTTGTAAATCTGACTGTGATGAAGTCAGTGCCTCACCAGCCATGAACCTCACCGCACGTCAATGATATATATATATATATATATATATATATATATATATATATATATAAGTGTGTGTGTGTGTGTGTGTGTGTGTGTGTGTGTGTGTGTATACATATATACGTGTATATATATATGTGTGTATATATATATATATATATATATTTATTTGATGTATATATATATATATTAGAGCTGTCAATGTTAACGTGTTAATGCATGTGATTAATTAATACAAAAAATAATTGCGTTAACATGAATGAAGAGTAATCACAGTGTGTGTGATTTTTGACCGGCGGGAGGCAGCACGCATTGCACAGACAGTGATTATGTCACACGCCAGTGTGATAGTAGTTAGAGCGATGTGCTCTGCGCCCTTCAACCCTACCATGAATTGATTAACGTGGACCCCGACTTAAACAAGTTGAAAAACGTATTCAGGTGTTACCGTTTAGTGGTCAATTGTACGGAATATGTACTGTACTGTGTAATCTACTAATTAAGGTTTCAATCAATCAATCAATCAATTCAAAACAAACTCAGATTGGACTTTAGATAAAACTGGGGTAATTAGTTAGTATTGCAGCGACAAACATTCTTATCATCGGTGAACATTGAGTTTAAAATAGCATCTTAAAACGAAAATGAATGTGAAGATGGCTAAAGTGAATGCTACATGAACAGCAAACAGAGGACAACAAACTATGCTGGCTGAGTTTATCTGCGTTTACCACAGATACATTTAACAATGCCTTTTCAAAATGGACAGCCCCCACACATAGGACATTAAAACCTGTAAAGACAGAGTGCTGCAAGATGTCATTCATGTTGCCAACTAACGTCGTACAAACTAAAGGTAGTTTGTAAATATTATGTAAATGTGCATATATTATGTAAATATTACGTATATATGTTATATTTTATATCGCTATATTTAGTCTATTTATACCTGCATTGTCCTTACATCCTTACACTTTCCATCATTGTAACTGAGCTACTGTGTGGAACAATTTCCCTTGTGGATCATTTAAGTTTGTCTAAGTCTAAGTCTAAAAGGGAGATCAGTGCTTTTATCTGAAAAAAAAGCTTGTTTGTGTAACCAATGTTTTGTAATTAGGCTGCAAAACAGACAGGCCATAACGAGGGAATCGAGAGGCACGTTCTTTAGACAACCATCACGTCTCTCGTCAACAGCAACTTGTATTTATTCAACCAAATAGTAAACTGTGATTAATCATAATTAATCACAGTTCAAGAGTGTGATTAATATGATTTAAACAATTAATCACTTGACAGTTCTAACATATATATAAGAAATAGACAATAGATACTAGATTATAGTAACTTCACTCACGAAAGAGTTGGACATTTTTTATGCCAGGAACACTTCTTGTACTCAGCTTTAACGTATGGGGCTGCACCGTCTTGAACAGTGAAGGACACTGTCCTTTCAATCACATACGCACAGTGGTTCCTGTCAAAGAGGAGAATTTGTCAAGCCAAATAATTGTTATTGAATTAACATGAAGCAATGCAAGTTTGCCAGATGAGAGAACCAAAGCTTACTTGTGCCTGCTGGTGGGTTTTCCCTGCTCGTGGTGCTGAATCATTCCAGGTGTGTAGTCACTATAATGGATTGGTCTGTAAGGTTTTGTCTCTCCCATTGACAAATACAGCATCATTGCTACAAAAAGACTTGCTGCCATTATAAACTATTAGTATACCTGTGTTTCAAGTAAATACAAAAACACTCTCAAAAAAGAAAACAACCCTCCGTTTACTGTTATATAACAAAATGCACTCATTCAAAAGTTCTCTCTTTGCTATTCAGCAGAGTGCTAACCTTGTTTGAGGGAGTGACTGTGTTGGACTCCGTCAAAGGGCACACTGTGAGTTTGAGTGCCACTAATAGGGCCCTAAAATGCCTTATTTACATGTCTCCTCCCACACACCCTCCTCAATGTGACACCATGGTGCCACTGAAGAAGAGGAGTGAACTGTCACTTTACAAACTGTTTTTATTTGTCTTATATGTGTTGAATGGTTAAGTAACCGTTAATGTTGCTATATTTCAATGCTGGCATCATTACAAAGAGGGGGGAAAGAGGCATCTTCAGACCGTACAAATCCCAGTGTTGTCTGTCAGAGTAAGTAATAGTCCAAGATGAAAGAAAGTTTTCATGGAAACCTCTAAATATGTTCTTGCACACCTTCTCTAAAATTGGAAGGAGGGGGGTTCAATACATCTATTGTTGTATATGTATTATAACCACAAAAACAAATGCTGTACATAATTTCACCAAGTGTGAAAATGCCAAATCCGTTAAAATGTTACTTTGCACACATGTACCTAGTATTTAAAAAATGTTTTGTTTGTCACATGAATATAGATTAGGTGTAAAGTCGCATGGCATGACGTACACATCACAACACATTGCACTAAGTGTCTTTTTTCTTCTAGCACAAGTCTAAATGTCCAAATGCAGGTTTCAATACCCACAGACTGGCTCTACAAGTCCGCCGAACATCTTGAAATCCTTGACACAAGTACATTGACTGGGTCTGAACCTCAACCTAACAGTAAACCTCCAGAATCTGGAACAAATAATTGCAAACACTTCAGTGCACATTCACACTTGTGAGTGCCAGGGCCCTTTCACATCACAAGGCAAGTCTTTGTGCGGTCAAATAACTTCACTATTCTCTACATTGAAAGATAACCAGCAATGACATTTTACAATTTAAAGTTTCGGACTAGCAATTTGATGTGGTCAGTTTGAAGTACTTAAATCTCAAAAATCTATTTAAACAGTCACAATGGCTGTTTGAACTTTGGGGGAGTAATTGTTTGACTTTAGAAAAAATCTAATTAAATGTTTTTAAGTTTAGACTTTAACTGGTTATTCTTTTACAGTGTTCCCTTACCACTTCATTTCATTGCGCCACATATTGTAAATGTGGTAGTTTGAGATCTAAGTTGCCATTTTAGTTTTTTCTTTTTTAAATTATGTCCCAGGATTTGGATTTAATATTTTTAACTGAGACGTGACTCCAAGCTGGTGACTATTTCTAAACTTCTCAATCCCAAATTATGGGCAAAGATGGAGAGCTAGCATCTGTTTTGAAATAATCTCTTAACTGTTGAGTATTGTCTAAGGCAGAGTTCATACATACAACATTTAAATGGCAGAGAGCTACTCATTTTGGTAACATTTATTTGTATAGCGTATTTCAATTCAGACAAACATTAACATGTTACTATTCACAACTCAAATTTTGTGTCAAAATAAAATTATTATTTTTTGTTTACCTCCATCTAAACACACATAATCAATCAATCAAAATTTACTTATATAACCCTTAATCACAAATGCCTCAAGGGGCTGCACAAACCATAATGACATCCTCGGCTCTGATCCCACATCAGGGCAAGAGAAAACTCAACCCAATGGGAACAATGAGAAACCTTGAAAGGGAACTATTTGGTCAAAATTGTGCATAAATTATGTTTTATAGACCATCTTCAAACCGCTTTTTGACTGTCTCTTCAGAATGCGCCGTTTTGTGGGCGGTCTTACTTACATGCACTGGGTCTTCTCCACGTCAGCCATGTTGTAGTTTTTAGCACTTTCATATTGAGTTTACTGACAGATATAAGTTAGAACTATAAGCAACTTTGTATTAGAAATGGCAACAGTGGAGGATGCATGTGGATGTTCCAACCAGTCTTGCCTTATTGACTACAGTGTCGGACTACAATGGCCGACTTGCGCAAAGCTCTTCAGGTAAACCTCTTCCATTTATGGACATATTCGCTGACATTACAACTTGGAAAAACGTCACAAATTGGGCAAATTCCAAACGACTCGTTTGGAGCAAGCATGAAGGAAGGCAAGATTGTTTTATAAATATCTCCGCCATACCTCCATGGTCTGATTTCAAATTTTCGGGACTTATGCAGATCCCAAATACACAAAAATGGGTACCAATATGTAAGAAAAGTTGGCTTTGCATAATAGGTCCCCTTTTAAAGAGGTATTGCTTTTTGGGTGATCAAAGATAGATCAAAGCTTAAAATCCACTGACTGACCTGTTAAAAGCCTTCCGGCAAGACTCTTTGAAGATGTGTTTGACACCGCTAGGCCTTTAATTTAAAAAAGGATCGATGTCTGTTTTTCTGGTTGTGTTCCAGGCACAATTAAACATGTTGTTGTGCAGCCTTTCCTAAAAACACACAACCTAGACCCTTCTGTCCTGTCAAACAAGAGGCCTATTTCAAAACGTCCACTGTTTTCTAAGGTCCCTAGAAAATGTGGTCTATGCCCAACTGAAATAAAATTTTAACTCAAGCAATATTCCTGAAAAAATCCAGACTGGTTTCGAACACTGTCATAGCACAGAAACCACACTTTTAGAAATGATTTGCTGGTTGCTCTGCCATGCTGATGCTTTTAGATTTGATGGCATGCAGCTTTTGACACTGTGGACCACATCTACAATACTTGTGTCCATCCCGTAGACAAGTGTAGAACTTGAAGGCGCTATTCAATATTGGTTTTAGTCGCTCTTGACTGAGCGGTCTTTTTCTGTCAAACGTGGGCCATTTGCATCCAAACAAGTCCTCCTTGGTTGTGTTCCCAAAGGTTCAATTTTAGGTTCTGTCTTGAATACCTTGTACTGTGTGTAAATATTTAGAAAGTACAATATTTATTTTAATTGTTTTGCAGATGACGTCCAAATCAATTTTAAGCTCTGTAAAACTGTCTCCAAGATGTAATACATGGACGATCTATCAATTTTGTTTATTAAAAAAAAATAAAAAAATAAATTGTGACATACAGTGGACCTCGCTGGTGTCAATAGTGATGCAGGCCCTCTATCAGCTTATTGCCTCCCTTATGTTAAAAACCTTGATAATTGTATTGATAGCTTGTTAAAATCTGATAAACAAATCAGCTCATTGATGAAAGCAAGCTTTTTCCAGCCTAGGATTCTTGCCTACATTAAGCCATATCTTTTCAGAAACCAGTTTCAAAATGTGCTGCACCTCTCATTAGACAATTATAATTCCCTTTATTTTTGGCATGGACCGGTACTACAACTGGTCCAAAATGCAGCTGCTTATTTGTTCACGGGGAACAAGCGCTACAATCACATGACCCCTGTGCTTGCTTCACTCCACTGGGTACTTGATGCTTTTAGTATCCATTTTAAGATTTTTATTGCTTGTTTTAAATGTTTAAATGGGCTTGCTTCCCCATATTTATCAGAATTACTGTTTTTGTCCTCTCCTGTGAGAGCAATGACATCATGTGACCAGTCTCTCCTGCATTGTTCCAGGACTAGGAAAAAACTAGAGGAGAAAGAACATTTACAGTTGCAGGCCCGAAACTATAGACCTTTCTTCTTCTGCATATTAAAACTGCTACGTCTTTGTTTTTGCATTGGGTTTTAAAACCAAGTTTAGTTCGACTTTTGTAATACTATTTTAATTATTCTATTCATTTTCATTTGCTTTTTATTATTTATAAAAAATAAATATTATCAAAATCAGAATATTATATTATGTATTCCAAAAATAATTTTTTGTTGAAATAAAGAAAAATACTGTACATAAATATCTGCTTGACCTATGATTTCAAAACAAATTATCAATTAAATTGTAGACTGTAAAATTGACAATAGATTTTACGGTTTAATTCCGCCGACTGAGGGTTTTTTTTACCATAAAATCAACAAAATGTTACGGTTAAAAAAAAAAGGCAGCTCTGTTGCTTGAATTTTACCACTAAAAACAGTGGTATCGTTTTTCCATTCCATTCCATTTATTACATTTTTTTATATGCTGTAAAAAAAAACACTGCTTTTACTGTAAAATTCTGGTGACTGGGCTGCCAGTTTTTAAAGTAAAATTTAATTATTTTTTTTGCAGCTTGGGCTGCAAATTATTAATATATTGTTAATGTATTATATATACATGTATATTTATATATTACTCATTGTTAATAGCGGCCCTCTGAGAGCAACAATAACTGCAACGTGGCCCTTAATGAAAACGAGTTTGACACCCCTGATCTATACTATCTATTTGTTTTAAGCCTGTCAAATGTTTTTATCTAATTTGTCTTTTTAATCAATTTATTGATTGATCATTGTAATTTTACTTAACTTGTACAGCACTTTTCTAAATGTGCTTTATAGATAAACCTTGACCTTGTAATACTCTATCAATTTTATAGCAATATGTGGAGACTTTATTAGTAAGACTATTTGCCTTCTTGCCTTCAAATGTGACCTCAAAGTGCAGTCATTTTTTGCTGATGACTTTGAGCCAATTTCCTGTATCCTGTTTGTGCCATGGCCTACCTTTTACCATGGTAACACCCTCTTCTCTGTACTCAAAAGAGTGTGTGGGGCTATTTTTAGTATGTACCGGTACTACTTTTTTCCCAGGGCACACCTTTTCTTTTCCATTTGTAAAAAAGCCCTCGTTGTGTGATACAAAACATACAGCATTGATTTGGCATTCACGTTCTGATGCTCTGGTGGGGTGAAACAAGTGCCGCTTTATTCTAACCTGACCCCACCCTGAGTCCTGTCTGAATGGCAACACACATTTCCAGCTCTTTTTGCCCACATGCCTCTCTTACCTCTTGTGTCAGACAAAGGCTGCTGTTGACCCTGCCACATTGTGAACAGGATTGGGTCAACCTCGAAAAGGGAGAAAATCCAGAGATTCCATTTTTCTCTGACTTTGTGCTGCACACACAATCAACCAATAGCATGTTCATGCTAAAGAAAATAATTGAGTATATAAAAGTGACTTGGGATGATTTCCTCTGTGCCTATCTAAGTCTAACACTAATGGCCCACATTCTGAGCCAGCCTGTAAATCACTTTATTTTTGACCCAAGGAGGTTTGTTCCCGCAATGCGTGTCAGCGCATATATTTTTAACTGGGGTGATATAGCAAATTAGGTTGGATAGCAGTAGAGCATGATCCACACTAGTGTTGTAACGATACCAATATTTTGGTACCGGTACTAAATTTATTTCGGTACTTTTCTGTACTTTTATAAATAAAGGGGACCACAAAAAAATTGCATTATTGGCTTTATTTTAACAAAAAATCTTAGGGTACATTAAACATATGTTTCTTTTTGCAGTTAAGTCCTTTAAATAAAATAGTGAACATACTAGACAACTTGTATTTTAGTAGTAAGTAAGCAAACAAAGGCTCCTAATTAGTCTGCTGACATATGCAGTAACATATTGTATCATTTATCATTCTATTATTTTGTCAACATTATTAAGGACAAGTGGTAGAAAATTAATTATTAATCTACTTGTTAATTTACTGTTATAATCTGCTTACTTCCTGTTTCAACATGTTACATCTACACTTCAGTTAAAATGTAATAATCACTTTTTTTTCTGTTGTTTGATACTTTACATTAGTTTTGGATGATACCACAAATTTGGGTATCAATCTGATACCAAGTCGTTACAGGATCATAGATTGGTCATATTCAAAGTTCTCATGTGTCCAGGGACGTATTTCCTGAGTTTATAAACATAATATACATTTAAAAAAAAGGAAAGAAATGTTGTGATGCCAAAAGATATCGACATAATCATAGTAGTATCGACTCGATACGTGCTTGTACTTGATATCATTACAGTGGATGTTAGGTGTCGATCCACCAATGGCGTTTGTTTACATTTTGACGCCGGTGAGCTACGGTGTGTAGTGAAGCATGTTTAGCTATTCCTCGTCCTGCAGGGATGATACTTGTAAGAAACTTACCTTATTTGTCACCATGGAGGCGAGGATTAGTGATTCCCCCAATGGGATACAATGAGAAACTCCTGGGCGACCGGTGCAATGGATGTTGAGTGGATCTAGTTAATAGTGTGAGAGTCATAGTGGGGCCAGCAGGGGATCATCTTGAGTGGAGACAAGGCAGCAGCGCAGAGACGACACCAACTGATGCACAGATGAGTGGTCCACCCCGGGTCCCGACTTTGAACAGCTAGCACTTCATATGTGGTCACCTTATAACCTCTCCACGCAAGAAGGGGGGCAGAGCAGAAAAGAGACGGCAGATCAACTGGTCTAAAAGGGGGTCTATTTAAAGGCTATAGCGCAGGGGTCACCAACCTTTTTGAAACCAAGGGCTACTTCTTGGGTACTGATTAGTGCGAAGGGCTACCAGTTAGATACACACTTAAATAAATTGCCAGAAGTAGCCAATTTGCTCAATTTACCTTTAACTCTGTTATTATTAATAATTAATGATATTTATCTTTGTGGAAACACTGATCATCTTAATGATTTCTCACAATAAATATATATAGAAACAGATAAATATCAATATGCAACACTTTATTTTTATATTTTCTCTAAGTGCACATTTTTCAAATTGAACATTCTCAAATGATCACTTCTAAGACAGTCTTGTGAAATCACAATATCCCACTAACATTTTTTAACAAATCATGAATTACTTTGCACCATGTTTGTACAAATAATAACTCATGTAAAATACAAAAGTAAACTCTCAAATTTTTAAATCATGTCACACTTTGAACTGGACACCAAATCTGTTATCTGTTTCTTTGTCAGTTAGTGGGAAGCCTGGCATTGCATGCTGTTAACTAGTGTGTTGTACTCTGGTGTGTAACTTGACACTGCAACTCTGAGTGAGTCTTGCAGATGTGCATCAGTGAGGCGTGTTCTGTGTTTGTTCTTGATGAAGTTCATGTCAGAAAAGGCTGATTCACAAAGATAAGATTTTTCCTCATTGTTTGCGGAACCTTCTTAATCTTTTGGACATATTTTCACAGCAATCTGGCTTTAAGCTTAATTATGATAAATGTAAAATGTTAAGGATCGGAAATCTAAAGGGAACGTCCTTTCGAATGGAATGCAAAGTGCCTGTTTTGTGGACAGATGGACCAGTTAACATACTTGGTGTTGTTGTCCCAGAAAATCTGGAAGATCTAGGCTCAGTAAATTATGATAATCGACTAAGAAAGCTGGACAAAATTATGCAATTATGGAAAGGGAAATCCCTAACCTGGTAAAATGTCTTTTGCCAACTCGTTAATTATTCCTCAATTTATTTATTTGTTTTTGTCATTACCAGCTCCATCACAAAACTTTTTTAAGATTTATGAGCGGAGGGTCTTCGATTTTGTCTGGAACGGCAAACCAGAAAAGATTAAAAGAAAGGTTTTGTACAAAGAGTATGAATATGGGGGCCTGAAACTTCTCAACCTTGAAGCTATGTGTCTGTCTTTAAAAGCATCAATTGTTCCAAAGATGTATTTAAACATTGAGTGGTACACAAATGTCCTGTTGGACAAAAAACATGTACTGTATCAAAAGAAATTGTATCCTTTTTTACAAGTGATCCCCTCCCAGAGAGTCTGCTGGGAAACATGGCGGGGTTCATAAAGGAAACAATCCACTCATAGTGGTGTTTTCAATTTTTATGTGCCAGAAAAAAGAGACGATATTTTGCAGCAGTTAATATGGATGAACTCTAATATTGTAATAGATGGAAAGCCTTTCTTTTGGAAAAATATGTTTGAAAGAGGAATCATTTTTGTCAATGATATTATCCATGAGAATGGTAAAATTATGAAGTATGATGAATTTAGAGCTATGTATGGTGATGCTTGCTCAAGCTTTTCATTTTATCAACTAACTGGAGTAATTGGGAAAAGATGGAAACAAATAATTAATTATGGAACTACTAAATTATTAGTTTGTAAACCTCTAATAAGAAATTCTAGTTGGCAAAAAGGAACTAAAATAAATAGAAAAATATATAATTTTTATTTAATAAAGAAATCTTTGAAGGCTGCCTCATACAACACAAATGGAAAATGGGAGGACTTTTTTGACTGCCCGTTGCCATGGGATGCCATATTCAAACTAATCTATAAAACCACTATCGATGTGCAAAATCGTTATTTTCAAATTAAAATTATTTATAACTTCTTACCCACAGGGAAAATGTTAAAATTATGGAATATGACAGAGTCAGATGATTGCCGATTTTGTTGTCAGGAGCCTGAATCCACCCTGCATTTGTTTTGATATTGTCATATTGTGTCTTTGTTTTGGGCGGAAGTTGAAAAAATGTGTTTAAGGATTGGTTTGTTTATGAAGCTTAATGTGGTTTGTTATTTTAGGAGAGTTCATTGACAATCATGATTTAGTCAATTTAATTATAGTACTCGGTAAAATGTTTATTTTTAAGGCCAAAAACAGATAGTCACTTAGTATTACTTTCTTTAAAACATTTATTCAGTATTTTCTAACTTTAGAAAGTTACATGGTTGAAAACGATAATGATGCCAAAAAACATTAAAAAAAAGATGAGAAGTCCTCAAAGGCTTATTTTGAAAGTATAATTATGTTTATAGATTATATGATATCTGTTGTTGTGTTCCCTAATTTGAGTGACCTGGACATAATCTGGACTGTACATAAATGCTTATTTTGAAAATGTAATTCTCTTTATAAATTATATGCAATCTGTTGTGTTCCCTAATTTTTTTCTGTGTACATGAATGAAGGTGTGTGTTGCTGAGTCCGACTTGGACATTATCTGGACTGGGCCTGGTTTAAAAAATCCTTTAAACAAATCTAATTTCATTGACAACCTGGTCTGTTGAAGATAAGGCCCTTTTTTAAAAAATAAAATAAAATAAGATAAATAAATAAATAACATTTTCTTGGATAAAAAAGAAAGTAAAACAATATAAAAATAATTACATTAAAAATAGTAATTAATGAAAATGTTAGTGGACCAGCAGCCTATACAATCATGTGTGCTTCAGGGACTGTGTCCCTTGCAGATGTGTTGTCTGTGTTGTGGGAACCAGAATATTGGTAGCAGAAAGAAATAACCCCTTTTGTGTGAGTGGGTGTGGATGAGTGTGCATGGGGGAGGTTGTTTGGGTTGATGCACTGATTGAAAGTGTATCTTGTGTTTTTTCTATGTAGATTTAATTTTTAAAAAAAAAAAATACATATATATATATATATATATATATATATATATATATATATATATATATATATATATATATATATATATATATATATATATATATATATTTTTTAAATTTTTTTTTTATTTGTATTTTTTAGAACAGGCCCGCGGGCGACTCGTCTGGTCCTTACGGGCGACCTGGTGCCCGCGGGCACCGCGTTGGTGACCCCTGCTATAGCGTATATAAATGAGTTTTAAGATGGGACAATGCAGTTAATGGAAGCAATCAATTCTACCTCTAAATCACTTTAAATATGCATTCAAAAACCGTCAACAATACTTCATTTATGTTCCATAACCTGTAAAATAACCAAGCTGTAGCGACATTGTTATTGTAAGAGCGATTACAGAGGAACTCTTTTTCTAACGTAGTAACACATCTGCGTGCTACAGAAATACCCGTAAAAGCTAACTACGGAAAGAGATAAGCTAGTTTCTACGTCAGCACGAAACACGTTTGAGTTTGTAATGCACAACACAGCGATAGAACACAAATCTGTAATGATTGAAAAACATAAACAATCATATTACAGTATCTGTAAAGTATTAGCCCACATTTCATGTTTTGTTTGTACACAGCTAGCTCGACAGCGTATGCACTGTAGTGTACGAGGATGTGCTGCATGTATCATGATCAATAGTATAGTGACTCACTCGATGGACAATTGTCCGTTTGGTCCAGCTGGCCGGGGATGTTTGATTTGGGTGAGCAATCCATTAATTCGGCATAGCTTGGCTCAAAGTTCCAGATTTGCAGCGTGACCATGTCGCACTCTCTCGGCTTCCGTCTACTCCAACGTTTCAGGCTCTTCTTCGTGCTTGCTTCCATAAACAACAGTTCATTCTCCGTATATTTTGTTTCAAAAAGATAAGGTTGTGAATCCTCATTTGTCCAAAAATAATTTTCTTTGTTGTCTTTTCTAAGTCTGCCATGATTAGAAAACACACTAGCGTTTGATTCCGGGAGTAGGAACATATTTGTTGTAGAAAGTCGGAAGTGCGCTGCTACGGAAACGTAAATAAATGCGCCAAATAATTAGTTTCCGCAGAGCATAAAATGACCTAAATACGGTAAATATTATACATATTGTTAGGATTGTGTCTGTTACTACATTATAAATAGACTTGCAGCTTGTATACAAAACTTTGATTGGGGGTTTTGAAGTTGTTTTAGAGGCTTTGAAGGCTACAATGGTGACTCCCATTAGCCACATCTTGCAAGCTTTTTTTTAATCATTATTAAAATCCTGAAAAAAAACCCATGAGTCTTCTGGTTTCTCATAAGGATTAAGAACGATAGGCGAAATTCCAAAAAATGTGCAGTTCCCCTTTAAGTGGTGTATCTACAAATCTGCACAATTTACAGCCCTTTGAGACACTTGTGATTTAGGGCTATATAAATAAACATTGATTGATTGATTGAATTTGGTGCACATTCAAAGCAGGATTGCTATTCCTTTCACTTTAATGGCACCATATGAAGTAACCTGGCACAATTTTATTTTATTTGAGCTGTCACGCGAGGTTACATTTTACGATTACATGCAAAAATAAATTATGTCCACAGAAAATTCAACACCATGCATTAGGGATGTAGATCATACAACACATGATTCAATTAGAATCTTGATTCAACATGATTCTCGATTTAAACCAATTCTCGCAGTATACTATTTGGTGTATATCTCCAGCACCCCCCGCGACCCTGTAAGGAACAAGCGGTAGAAAATGGATGGATGGATGGCATTTTAATGAAATATTTTCATTTGATCGATTGATTGATTGAGAAGTTTATTGACATACTAAATAATTGAATCCATGTAATGCTTTAAAAAGGCAAATGGATGGCACAAAAAGCCGAAAGGCTTGTTTCCATTGTGGTCCATTAAATATTCATCACATTTGATACATTCAATAATAAAAGACATATAACCTGCAACATGTATATAAACAATATGTTAAAAAAATGGATACATTATGTACATATACACAGTATACATGTCAGGTAATTTGAAAAACAATATATACAAAAAATGGGCTGGGGGGTATATACAGTACACTATGTACATGACACCATGTACCTGACTATGCACATGTTGACTCCAAGAGTGTGCAAAACAGAATGAGAAAATATATATACACTGACTATAACCACATATAAACCTGTTTGATGCTTCGAAGAGTTGCTACAGGGATCCATTTTGGTTCAGATCAGGTAGAGGTTGAGCTGAGCCATGATTTTATGGCAGTTTTAAAATTTAGTAGGGAAGTTAGAATTTTAAGGTCTGTTGGTAGTGCATTCCACTGTGTGGTGGCAAAATAGTAGAATGCATTAAAAATGTCAAAACTTGTTACAGGTTACAAAAGCTCCTCATGGCCGCTAATGTATGACATATACGCGATCCTAAATGGCCTAAAAATATTTTTTTCAAATCAATTTAGAATCGTAATAAATACAAAGGAATCGCGATTCAAACCTGGCACCCTTTCTGTGTATTCTGTGCTTATCTTGCGACTTTGTAACTTTAGAAAATACTTGTTGACCCTTTAACACTGTTTGTTTTGAGTAGCCTAAATCCGCCCTTGTCTGTTCACAGCCATGTAAAAGAACAAACAACGGTAATTGGTCTTAACACTTCACAAATCTGGATTTGGTTTCCTGTGCTAGAGCACCAAGAATGGTGTTTTTTGTTGAACTCCATGTAAATGTATAGTTTTGTGTTTATGCTTTCTTGATGCTCATTTATAGGCATCAATATTGGAAGAATAAAACACTTAAACTGTTCAATTTGGTCAGAGAAATATTGTCCTGAATAAACCTCATTTTGGAGGCCACATGGTGAGACAGAGGTCAAGGCACACTTCACACATTAGCCAAGAGGGTTAGTTTGTTTGCTGTCATCAGGCTCAAGGCATGTGTACACATCTGGGCAAAACCACACGTACACACAAACACATCTGCACAATGACTGTGGTCGCTTTAGAAATACTTTTGCTCAACTATTGTAAAGCTTTTGTACCAACATCTCTTTTTTCCCCAAACATTGTTATGTAGTCATTCAGACATATGTAGTTTCAGCAAATACATCAGGTTTCTTATTTCTAAAAAATAAAATGTATTTGAATGAAATTAATCATAATCTTCACATTCAAGGCACATTAAAAGGACATGACATAAATAGGACACAAGTAAATGGATAATTTGGAGTTGGTGGCCCTTTTTGAGTTTATACTGTATATGCTTCCATTTCATGGACCACTTTCCACAAGATATTTGTTTTGTTCTTCCTCACCAGACCTTATTCACTCCCTTTATGGACCTTACGTTGTGCACTGGTCATGCTGTAAAAGCCTTCCCTAAACGTATAGGATAAATTTGGAAGTACATAAACGTTTTAAAAATATATTTATTTAGCTCGTGTGTCTCAAGACTTTTGTCAATATATTGAGCATGGACTGCTGACAGAGCAGCACTGCCCCCCTGTGGTATCTGCAGGTAACGTATCTGCCCTCTGCCCTCTTAATTTGGTGTGATCTTTTCTTTTCTTTTTTTTACAAAAAAGTGCAGTAAAATTCAATATAAATATGCATTAATATAAATAAAGAATAATATAAACTTTTACTATTAACAATGATCATAAATAATTTGTTTTCCCTTCAGTTCACAGTGTAAGGTGGAGACCCTTTGTCAGTGCTTATTATCCAATCCAATCCGTTCCACCAGTTTCTTTCCACAGGAATCTCCTCTGTTTTAATGTCAACTCTGTAGTGCTTTGCACGTTCATTTACACTGCTACCATCTGTGCAACGTGTCACAATATACTCCATAAGTAATAACATTAAAAATAAATACATAAATAATAATTAGTGAAGTAAGTTATATTTTATATGGTGAGATAAATAAGATTATCTAGAAAATGGATGGATGGAATAAATTCAGGATGTTTATCATGGTTCTTCTTCTTTCTACGTTGTAAACACTTTAAGTTTTAACAGTTTTTTTAATTGGATCATATTAGTACATTGTTTGATTTCTTTGCTTGATCCATTCCATAATTTAATTCCACATACTGATATACTAAAGTTCTTAAGTGTTGTACGTGCATACAAATGTTTTAAATTGCATTTTTATCTAAGACTATATTTTTCCTCTTTTGTTGAGAAGAATTGTTGTACTGTATGTTCTTGGGTATCAGATTAGTTGGCTTTGTGCATAATTTTAGCTTTTTGCAAATTCCCTATGTCGTGGAAATTCAGTATTTTTTATTCAATGAATAAAAAGTTTGAATGTTCTCTA
Source organism: Entelurus aequoreus (assembly GCF_033978785.1). Taxonomy (NCBI): domain Eukaryota; kingdom Metazoa; phylum Chordata; class Actinopteri; order Syngnathiformes; family Syngnathidae; genus Entelurus; species Entelurus aequoreus. Next base: position 36,686,559 of record NC_084737.1, on the reverse strand, counting down.
TATCCAACATTATGTATTATTCTAACTGATCTTTTTTGCAACACGGTTAATGAATGAAGTGTACTTTTGTATATTTCTGCCCAATTACTCAGATATGGTGACACTAGCGAGCAGTAAAGAATATGGAGTGATTTTTGGTCCGATGCATGTTTAGCTTTTCTTGCCACCTTATGTTGTATATTTTTTATATGCGATTTCCAGTTCATTTTATCATCAATCATTATACCTAGAAATGTGGTTTCATTTACTCTTTCAATTTCTATTCCTTCTATTTGTATTTTTGTTTGACATTCTCTTCTATTGTTACCGAATAGCATTATTTTAGTTTTACTGAGGTTTAAGGATAGTCTGTTTTTGTCAAACCATCTTTTTAATTTGTTAATTTCTTCTGTTATTTGTATTAGCTTCTGTGTTCTCTGCTGAACAAATCGTATTGTCCGCGAATAATACTCACTTTAAATCTTTTGTAACTTTACAATGTCATTTATATAAAGATTGAACAATTTTGGTCCTAGTATTGATCCCTGGGGACACCACAGGATATAATTAGCGTTGTAGATGTGTGTCGCGTCACGTATTGTTTCCTGTTGGTTAAGTAACTTCTAATCCAGTTTAAGACCAACCCTCTGATGCCATACCGTTCTAATTTTTGGATTAAAATATTGTGATTAATTGTGTAAAATTATTTAGTTAGATCCATAAAAAGTACCAAAAAAGAAAAGACCTTGCAAGTGCAAATTTGTTTCGCTTGCACGCTTTGCGCACTCACATCCTGCAAATCTCCTGGGGGCTAAGCCCCCCTTGTTCTTAAAACCTAGTGACGCCCCTGGTCAAACCCATGCACTTGGTTGGCGACTGGCTTCCTCTCGCTTGTCAGCTGGGATAGGCTCCAGCTAACCCGCGACCCCAATGAGGATAAGCAGTATAGAAAATGGATGGGATGGATGCATGTTCAAATCCATTGTCTGCTTCATGCAGGCTATACAGTGATGCTCTAAACGTTATCTCGGGTGGAAATTCCTAAGCGACTGCAAAAACTACTCATTAAAATACATTTGTATTAAAGATTAAAACAGAAGGTAGTAGGCAGCTGCTCTGTGTTGAATCTCAAATGTGTGTCTGTTATTATTTGAGGCTGCTCCCTCCCGCAAAAGCAATTCATTCACATGATTCTTTCATCTATGGGAGGTCAAATTAGGCCAGTGTGCCTCAGCTGCAAGTTAAAGAGGAGCTCCATGCACTGTAGCTTTTAAATAAATTCCAGTCATGTGCTTGGACTACTGTATCCCAGCATAAGTAAATACATTTAAATTACATATGTGGATTTTATATTCGTGAAACCCAAATAAACTACCGTGCTTTAAAATTAAAAACAATGGAAATTTTAAGAAATTGGGTATGTATTTTCAGACATAAAGCCATTTAGAAAACATAAATTTGCTTGGCGCATCAGCATCTCATGGTTTCTGTTATTTTTTATTTAAGCGGATGTGAAACGAGGACATTCATGGCTGCTGCTGACATACTTATATATTTGTTCTGCTAGTAATGCTGCACTTTTAACTCTACTGTTTTGTCTCAGGCTGTAAAGTGGCTTGCTCCCAATCTGAGGATTGCGAGTTTTATCCTAAATCAACCTTGTGACCTGCATTTCTGTCAAAGTATCATTGAGTCAATTTTATTACACAACAGATGTTGTCTAAATGCATAACCCAACCTTTAATGCATTGTACAGAATTTAAGCAAGATACAGAACACCCACTGAATGAGGATACGCGGGACAATAATGATAAAGCGCTTCGAATACCTACATCAATTTATTTAGCTGTTTATAGAAACTGTTACCCGAAGAGTGCCTGATAAAACACAATTACTCATAACTGACCTTTAACTCAAGTAAATATCGTTGAATAGCTACTGTATCTACTGTGTATAAAAACCTATGCATTTCATAATGTTGAGTTCCTTGATTAGATTAAACAATCACTTGTTTCTTGTTTGACCTAAAATAAGATTAGCACCCACACGTTTAAATTAATGTGACTTAACTTGAACCTGCAATTAACTTTCATGGACACTCTTCAGACATTTTTTATTTGGCTATTCCCAGTCAAGCCTTTGAAGAGCAACATTTTAATTTATTTTCAAATATTTTTTGTCCTGGTTGAATCCAATTATTCTCTGTCTTTAAGCATTAGTCTACTACGTCTGAATTTATTCATCAGATTGAGGGCTCACTGAATACTGAATGCTCGCACCATCACCTTGTGAGGTACAAAGTGAGTGAGATCATAAGAAATGTATCTACAGTGGTACCTCAACTCACGAGTAATTTGAGATACAAGCTCGCTAAGCTTTTTGTTATTCTCTAAATTGTGAGCATACCTTTTTTTTATTACGCTTTTGCAGATACAGGTTTAAGAAAATACATTCAAAGAACCTATCACTGATCTGTATCTACTCAGAGGTATATAGGAACTTTATGTTTGATGATTAAAAATACTTGAGTTTTAAGGGATTACAGTCACAAACTGAGGAGGTGTTTGTCCAGCCTCTTCTTAAAGGCATGAACACTGCTTGATGTAATGTATCCAACAACCACAGGGGGAAGACTGTTCCATATTGTAATAGCAGAGTGGAGAAAGCTCCTCTCGAGGCATTTGGTGTTTGACTTTGGGGTTTCCAGGGCATGGCTTGGTAGCACCTTTCGGGTGATACCATCTGAGATGTAAGTTGGGAGTAGCAGTGCTTTAAGATTCGCAGGAGAACTAGGGGTATGCATCATATAAAGCAGTGGTCCCCAACCACGGGGCCGCGGCCGGTACCGGTCCGCAGACCGATTGGTACCGGGCCGCGCAAGAAATAATAAAAAAATGTAAAAAAAATAATAAAAAAATTTAATCAACATAAAAAACACAATATATGCATTATATATCAATATAGATCAATACAGTCTGCAGGGATACAGTCCGTAAGCACACATGATTGTATTTCTTTATGAAAAATAAATAAATAAAACATTTTTAAAAATCCCCCCCCCCCCGCCCCCCCGGTCCGTGGGACAAATTTTCAAGCGTTGACCGGTCCCCAGCTACAAAAAGGTTGGGGACCACTGATATAAAGGGCAGTCGTTGCTGCAACTGCTAGTCGATAACAGCTTGCTGATGGCAAAGTCTTCATCCACGGCAATGCTTTTTAGAGCCTTTTTTGGATGATGTTGAGCTGCCCGAGAGTGGTCTGAGCGGCATTCATCCAGGCTAGGCATTAGTACTCCATAATGCTCCTGACCTGGATCTTATAAATGTTGTCTCTGCCTTTAGGGCCAAGCTTGTTGGCCAGTTTACGTAGCGCTCCGAGACGTTGATCATGACCAGCACGTTTGCAGATGTTGGACAGGTCCACGTTAGTTTGGAGTCAATACAAAGACCCAGAAACTCTATCTACTCACAGAGCCTAATTTTAGTTACCCCGAAGAAGAGATCTGGGCGGGATGGATTCCTCTTCCTGGACAGGATTTTAACCTTGCACTTGTTGAGCTTGAAAGTGACCTTCCAGGTGTCAGCCCACTTTCGGATGTTCTCCAGGTCTTTGTTTAGCAATACAGCTACCTCCGGTCCATTTAATGTTGTTAGGTGCTAAGATGGTGGAGTCGTCCAAATACAGGAATATGGTGTTCTCACACTGTTCCACAACATCATCTATGAAGATGGAGAATAGTAATGGATCGGAAATTGATCCCTGGGGTAGATACATTGATGGAATGTGGAAATGAAGATTGACCAGAGAGCACAACCTTGATGGTTCTTCTTTAAAGGTAGTTCTGTAGCCAGACGTGCAGTCTTCCAGTTACACCCTTTGAAGTTAGCTAAGCACATAGGTCATTGTGCCAAACCTGGTCGAATGCACTCATAATGTCCAGTGCGACAGCGTACACTTTGCCACCTTTTTCGAGGATGTTGTTCCAGGTCTGTGACAAAACTGTAAGGAGGTCTGCTGTGCTGTGGTTTGGTCTGAAACCATATTGTTTACTGGAGATAAGGTCATGGCGGAGGAAATATCTCTGTAGCTGTTTGTGGACAGAGGATTCAATCACTCTACTGATGACGCTGAGCAGGGATATGGGACGGTATTTGAATGGATCTGATTTAGAGTCCCTTTTGTGAATTGGGATCACTCTTGCAGTTTTCCATTGGTCAGGAAACAAGCCACGAGAGAAGAGGAGTTTAAAGAGACGGCTTTGGCACACTCTTTGAGGACCCTAGTCGGGATTTCATTTCATCCGGCCCTGAGGCCCTACCTGGGTCTAGCTTGCGTAGGATGTTCCTCACCTCTTTGGGTTTGCAGTGGACACGCCAAAGTGAGAGACTGGTGGTGGGCTCTTAAGCTAAGGTTGTGCTGATGCCCCAGGCAATGTGCACTTGTCCGCAAAGATTTGGCAGAAGATGTTGGCCTTTTCACTTGCTGAGATATGGGAGATACCCTGATGTTCGATGACGAGTATGTCCGTACAGTGTTTCCCATAAACTACCAAGATACCTGTGGCGGTGGGGGCGTGGCTATGGGCGTGGTCACCATGTCATCATCGAGTAATTTGCATAATTTACTACAATGATATGATTTTCTCTAAAAAGGCTCAAAAAATGTATACTTACTAATTAATAATAACAGTTTTGTTTTAAACGTCCATCCATCCATCCATCCATCCATCCATCCATCCATCCATTTTACATTATGAATACACAAAAGATAACTACTACAGTATCAAATTAGTATTAGTATCTAAAGCACCGTCTCCACGTGTGTTTATTGACAACAGGTTTATAACCTGGACACGTTAGCTCGTCGGTATGGTAACAGGTGACTGTTACTGCGTGCGTCTGCCCCGGCCCCCGAGTCAAGTGTTAATGAAGCAGCGTCAGGCTGCTCACCGTCAGTGAAACGCTCGGTGAAATCGCGGATTAACGTTAAATATATGACAAGCCGCGAGCGATGCAGCTATAACCTATCTCACCTGGTAGAGCACCCGCTGCGGCGGCGACCCAGTTCGATCCCACCTGACAGTCGCTTTGTTCCGCGTCAATCCCCCCTCTCACCCTCTCTCCCCCCTCCCCCGTCTCTCTCCAGCAGTCCTTTCAAAATAAATGCATTCAAATCCCGAAAATAAAAATTAAGAAAATCCGAGTCATGGCGGACGTAATTCTTTCATGGCGGGCCGCCACAAATAAATGAATATGTGGGAAACACTGCCGTAGAGCCACTTCTCTCTGAGAGAGAATTGACAATGCCCCACCATTTCTTCGAGCTGAGTGCTTTGTCCGATATATCTTTTTTCAGCTTGTTGTTAAATTGTCTCTTTACTTGTTTCTTGGCTGCTCTTCTGCATTGTCCGTCAAACCAAGCTTCATCACCAGGCTTTCTGGTTATGATCTTTCTTGGTATAAATGCAGCAATGGCGTCTCGCAATAAGTTGGGGAGAGTGATTTTTATTTTTATTTTTATTAAGGATCCCCATTAGCTGGTTGCCACAACAATCCACTAGTCTTCCTGGGGTCCACAAACTCAATACCATTACAAGTAAAAGCATATAATTATATTTACACAATACAGAAACAAATAAAAATAATCAACAAGCAAACAATTTACAGTCTCAGAATATGAATTACAATATAAATATAATTACACAATAAAAAAACAAACAAAAATCATCAACAAGCAAATTAATTTACAGACTCAGATAAAATATTAGTTTTCTTTTAAAAACCTGTTTACTTTCAATGCCGGTGAGAATTCGAGGCAGGTTCCCACACAGCAGAAGACTGCTATACGGATCCGCCTTCAAGTCGCCCAACCCGCGTTACTGTCACATTCGTTTTGGCTCCGCCTAGAGCAGGGGTGTCAAACGTACGGCCCGCGGGCCGGATCAGGCCCGTAAACAGTTTTTTTCTGGCCCGCGTGATGAGTTTGCCAAGTATGAAAATGAGCTGCTTTTTTTTTTTTTTTACAAAAAAAAATCTGCTGTTTAAAATGTGTCCACTCGATGTCACAATAGCAATTCTGATAGGCAAGCAAACGGTTTATACCAAGGCCAAGCAAGAGGTACACAGTAAAGGGGGACTGTGGCTCCTCCTCATTGACCCTCATGAAACCTAAAACCTGCCGTTTAATGTCTTCTGCTTGGAACACATCGTCACTTGGCATCCTCGTTACCCCAAAATGTCTCTGTCAAACACAAGAAAAGTGAACTTAACCATTTTGTAGAGTTTTTACCTCCGTTTCTCATGGTTTGTTGAGTTAGCACTGGATTGATACGTGGACATGACAAAGGAGGTATTTGATACCTACAAGAGTTTACATGTTGTGTTTTTTTGTTCAATCCCAGAAAGACTGTGACTTAAAGTTTGAATCCTGGCTTTGTAGATACTCTGAGACAAAGTCTAAGCTCGTTGTGTTTTTGAAACTGCACCAATTTCCTCAGAATTTTAGACAAACTTTAAGTGTTTTGTCCAGAGGATTATTTGTGATTTGTACTTTTTCAGAATGTGTCTCATTCTATTTTTGGCCAAAATAAAACAAAGAAAAGAACCTGGATTTGTCTTTATTTTTAAGTTATCATGCCATGATTTTACCATTACGGCCCACTCGGGAATAGATTTTCCTCCATGCGGCCCCTGAGCTAAAATGAGTTCGACATCCTTGGCCTAGAGGAAAATTGTACGGTCAGACAGCTGATCCTGAGCGGACTTGTGTCTGATTCGCATACGCATACGCGGACGCGACAAACCAAACCGGCGCGCGCCGCCTAGAGTTATAGGCTCCGCCTACGCGCGCTGAGCCGACCAATGTCTGCACCTGCAGACGTGGACGCGCCTACTAGCGTGTACGCGCATGAGCCAAGATCTCTGGACTTTCTTTGCTGGAACACGAACGTAAGTATAGATTTATTGCTACATTCGCAGTAAAGATCAGCCTTTGTGTTTCCATCATCATTTATGTATGATTGTAATGACGTTGTTTGATATTAGCACTAGCAGTAAAACTTTATATTCTGTAAAAAAAAGGCTTTATTTCCAGCTCCGCCTCCCAGAATGCTTTGCATGGGGACGTGCGTCTGGCGTCACGTATACAGAAAATTCGAAATGGCTGCACGCGGTAGGTGAGGCCCGAGCGAAGAAAAGTGGAAAAGAGTGTTATTCGTCAAAAAACCCACACACGACGGTCATTTTTTCGCCGTGCTATTGTAAAATTGTCTTTTATCTGTGTTTTGTGTTCCGGGGGACCCCGACTCCAGAATGTGAAAGTTTCCCGCGTGAAGCCGGTGAGTAAAAAGTTCAATACAGTTAACTTAGGCCATCTTTTGTTAGACGCTGTGAATGTGTGTAGGTTACATGCTACGATATTCCACATATATCCAACTGCTTGAAACGAAAGCGTATTACTTTATTGTCAGTGTTGTTTAGGCCCAGGTCGCTAACGTTACTGCGTTAGTCAACAACGTAACGCTAATGGGAACAGCCGTTCTTTGCCATTAATGTGAGTGTGTATTATTTCTTTCTTTGTTCTTTAGTGGAGCTCGAGATCCTGTTTACTGTGGACTAGCTGTGTGTGACGCCATGTTGTTTTTGTTTCCATTACAAAAAAAAGGTATGTCTATGTGTTTTTTGGCATAGTTAATTGTAGAAAAAAATATAAAATGAGGTGATGTGAGTGGGAAAAATTGCTGCACATATTAAGGATCCTTTTTCTTGATCTATATTTTTGTTATTTGCTGATGTATATATTTTATATGCTGTTTTTTATTTATTTAATTTATTAGAGACTATTTTATGCTTTATTTACCTTTTTTTATTATTATTATTTTATTTACTATTATTATTATTATTATTTCCACATGTAAGCATAAATAATTGATCATATTAGTACATTGTTTGATTGCTTTGCTTAATGCATGATAATGCTGATATACTGAAGGTCTTAAGTGTTGTATGTGCGTACAAATGTTTTAAATTACATTTCTCTCTAAGATTATTTTTCTCCTCTTTTTTTGAGAAGAATTGTTGTATATTCTTGGGTAGCAGGTTATAGTTTGCTTTGTTTATAATTTTAGCTGTTTGCAAATTCACTATGTCGTGGAATTTCAGTATCTTTGATTCAATAAATAAAGGATTTGTGTGTTCTCTATATCCAACATTATATATTATTCTAACTGATCTTTTTTGTAACACCGTTAATGAATGAAGTGTACTTTTGTAATTATTTCCCCATATTTCTACACAATAACTCAGATATGTAACACTAGTGAACAGTAGAGAATATGAAGTGATTTTTTGTCTAGGACATGTTTTGCTTTATTCATTATTGACGTGTTTCTTGCTACTTTATGTTGTATATTTTTTACTTGAGATTTCCAGTTCAATTTATCATCAATCATTATACCTAGAAATTTGGTTTCATTTACTCTTTCAATTTCCATTCCGTCTATTTGTATTTGTGTTTGACTTTCTTTTCTACTGTTACCAAATAGCATTATTTTAGTTTTACTGAGATTCAAAGATAGTCTGTTTTTGTCAAACCATCTTTTTAATTTGTTAATTTCTTCTGTTATTATTTGTATTATCTTCTGTGTGTTCTCCCCTGAACAAAACGCTGTTGTATCATCCGCAAATAATACGAACTTTAAATCTTTTGTAACTTTACAAATGTCATGTATCTAGACATTGAATAATTTAGGTCCTATATTGATCCCTGAGGTACACCACAGGATATATTTAGCGTTGTAGACGAAACCACCACATTAATATTAAAGATATGGTTAACATTCTTAGTGCTAAAGATATTCCCCTCTCCTTGTATCCCTTCTCCCAGCTCCACCGTCTCGCCGAGTGCCAGCAAGAGTCATGAGTACTTGTCAACTCGACTCCTCAACTGGAGATAACTTTCTAGGTAAAGACTGATCTCTGAAATAATATCTCAGCATCCAGTAACCATGGTTAACAGATCACAACCATTTAATACCAATTTATCTCCCTTAGCACCTCACCATGGGGAAGGACGCATTCATATGCCTTCACCAGCACCTGCATTAAACATGCAGAGAGTTACACAAGGTAGGGACTGATCTCTGAAATATTAGTGTATAGATAGGCCCCTTGGGTATTACCAGTCATGGTTAACTGATGGCTCTCTCACAATGCCCACCTCACTAGGAACGGCAGTCCCTCCTCGACTCCCTCCACCCCCCTCACCAGCAGCCCTCAACATGTGGCAGACCCAGGAGCCTGGATCCAGCCTGGCCTACAGGCCAACATGGCGAGGGGGAAGAATGGCCGACAACATTTCCTGCTCTGGTGAGCAATAACTGACAAATACCGGATGGTCATTCTGTGCCACAAATTTTGGAAAAAATTCAAATTCACAAGCAATCACATATTTTCTTCAAACTTTGTCAATAACTTTTGTCATTAACTAAGGTCAATAGCTAATGTCAGGATTATGAGTAATGAGGATAAACACTGAAACATGTTAATTTTATACTGCTGTTTGTCAACAGCGCCTGAGGTAATCCACATCCTTAGCCTGCTGGAAACTATTAAGCACAACCAAGACCAGCTGATTGCGAAGGTAAACTTCTTAAGCCTTGAATAGGTCAATAATTCATAATGACATTGATTTTGATTCATTATTATTTTTTAAAGAAAGAAACAGCCTACATGGCAGCTTTGTGTGATTAGAGTAAACATTGCTACATTTTCTTGTTACATTTCACCTGTTTGCTCTTTAAATACCACTTTTAATGTTTTTTATTTATTTCGATCGTATTTTTAAAAAATGTGCCCTGGGGCCGTTAAAAAATGACCTGCAGGCCGCAAATGGCCCCCGGGCCGCACTTTGGACACCCCTGGCCTACACGAATACAAACATAGAATGATAGTACAAATATAATAAGAAAACAATGTCAACCTCCCAAAGTTGGGTTATGGATATTTATTTATGCCACCCACCCCCAACCCCCAGCCGCCATCATCCAACAGAGCCAAACAAGTACTCTGATCAAGGAACCAAATAACGATATTGTTTAAACATTTTGGATGTCTTGCACACCTATACCCTGATCACAAATTCATAGTTTACGCGCCTTATTTTAACCACCTCCAGTAACTTTAAGTCCTTTTTTTTTTTTCAAATGTAATCTCCTTAATACCTATCACATATTTTGTATTGTGTAAGCATACTTGGCTTTGGATGCTTCCTACCATAAACATAAACGTATCTGTCTTGTAATCTTGTTTGATTACAGGTGCTGTGAGTAAAAATGTGTTGACAAGGTCAGCCACGGACGCTGAGGTCACCAAACACGCCATCAGGTGGTTCAAATTGGCGGGGGATCGGGCAATGAGGAGACGAGTCCCGCTTCCACCTCCTCAGGAGGAATAGAGATGTATATGTATAAATAAACAACCTTTTAGATTAAATATGTATATTTACTTTTTAAATATATATTATATATATTTACTTTATAGAGTGAATTGACCATTTTCTGTTTCTGCCTATTGACAATATTGTTAGTTTAAAAATACAAGGCAATGCATATGTAAGCCTATATTGCTGTAGTAGGGCTTAGAATTTTTTAGTTTCCTATTTTATCCTACAGCAAGAACAGAAGGGATTTTGAAAATAAGATAAAGGGGTCCAACACGGCCAGATGAGCCAGGGTTTTTATGAGTCCGTTGCTGGTCCGCGGCGGGAGGTTAGGCTTTGATCTTGGGTGCGGAGCGGATGCAGCGCGCCGTCACGGCGCACCCGCCGCAGAAATAAGGCTTTGATCATGGGTGCGATGCGGATGCAACGCGCCGCCACGGCGGATCAGCTACCCGCCGCCGTGGCGGATACATTCCTGAGTGCAAATGGACGCCGATGCGGGTCCGTTCCGGAAAGCGCGATACCTGCGCGGGGGATCCGCCGCGGAGTGTTTTTGCTGTGTGGGTTATTCCAGAGCGATACAGATCTATAAATAAAAAATGTCCGCAATGCATTCTTCCTCGGACGAGGGAGTACAAAATTACCCTCACTAGACGCCCTGGTATTATGATTATGCATAGTGCTACTGTAAACTATTTCGGCCATATGAAAAGCAGGAGTTTTACTCCTGGTTACTGATTTGAACAATATTAGAGTATTAGCTGACAACCTGTTCTGCACTGTTAGCCAGGAAAGAGAAGCATGCATTTGATTAACATTGGTTCTTAGTGAACAACCCAGAACCAGTCGTGCTGCCCTATTCTGGACAATCTGGAGCTTACTGATCTCCCCACTAGCAGCAGACGCCCAGATTGTAGAACAATAGTCCAGATGACACAAGACTAAACTCTTAACAATTTGACAAAAAAGAGGTTGTGAGTGACTGCTCGCTGACTGCTCGCTGTTGCTATCTGTGTGCTTTTAATTGTTTTACAGCTTTCTTTACCACTTCCCAAACATACTTAGTAGTCCTATTTATCTTGCAAATCACCCGATCTCTGTCTCACCACCCCTCCCTCAGCTAGCTAGCTGCTAAGCTAACGAAGCTAGCGCGGAGAAGGTGGCGCCGGTAAGGTGGCGCCGGTTTGAAGGAATCTGCCCCCGCATACCGTGACCACTTCCCTGAAGACCAGGCCTGGCCCTAACCAATCTGGCGCCCTAGGCAAGATTTTAGGTGCCCCCCCTCCCACATCGGCAGTGAAGTGTATATATTCACAAGAAACCGAATAGCTTTGTCTTTGACCTTTTTTTTTTACTTAAAGAAAGCAAATTAACATATTATATGAGAATGTTATGTTATGATTATCTTTAACCGAATCACAGCAGTGCTCAAATGGATTATGTAACAAATAATATTTCTATTAAATAATCTTTACTTTGCATTTTTATTAACGTGGGATTATTTTTTGTATTTAGAAATAATAGTACCAACTTTTTTTTTTTTTCTCCAACATTTGTGGCACTGGCGTGGCGCCCCCTGATGGACGGCGCCCTTAGCATTTGCCTATACGGCCTATGCCACGGGCCGGCCCTGCTGAAGACAGCAGGAACTTCACTTGGTGACAGAAAATACCATGAGTATGGCTCCCTGCGCTTCATGCACCGTTCTCATGGATAGTCTGGCTCTGCTAGAGGGCTGTGTCCACCAGTTAGAGCAGAGTAATCTCGTATCTTTAAAGATGTTGCGGACACATCTGCTAGCGTTAGCTGTAGCGAGCTAACTAGCCCAGCTTATAGCAGTCCTAAGCGGCCTATAAGCAACGGTGAACCGGTTGAGCCGCATAATAGATTTAGCCCTTTAGCTAGTCCTACACCCCAGTCTACCGGGCACCACACCTTAGTCATAGGGGACTCCATCACCCAAAACATAAAGCTTAGCAAACCAACCACAAATAAGTGTATTCCCGGGGCCACAGCACCTGACATTGAAGCTAATCTTAGGGAGCTAACTTGCAACAGGCCCAGTAAAAACGTACGACAGGCTAATCGCACCACTAGTTATGCGAACATAGTTGTACACGTTGGCTCCAGTGACACTAGGATGAGACAGTCAGAGATTACAAAGAGAAACATAGCCAAGACTTGTAATCTACGAAGAAGATGTCCAGGCATTGAGTAATTGTCTCTGGCCCCCTGCCTGCGAGAGGCAATGATGAGAGATATAGCAGATTAGTCTAGCTTGACAAGTGGCTGGCTATCTTCTGTAGACAACAGGGACTAACGTTTATTGATAATTGGCCCTCTTTCTGGGGCAAACCAGGCTTGCTGATGAGAGACGGCCTTCACCCTAACCAGGAAGGCGCCATCATCCTGCCTAGGAACATAGATTTCTGTTTGAGTCACACTTGACTAACTACACTAGAGCAAGCCCGGTCACAGGCAATTACAGAATCTGCTAGTCCGGGTGAGGAGTCAGCTAAAATAGAACTAGCCAGCGCCAGGCTGGAAAATCCCTGCATACATAGCAATTCTCTTAGAATAATACAAAACTCACAATGTTTGTTCTGCAGTGACTGTGTCAAAGGTGGACATGCATTCTACTGAAGTGGCAAATTATGATGCGTTCAGTGTATCGCAGCACCAAGCAAACAATCTGAATATTCCCGTCGTATCAATTCCTAGATATGGTCGAAACTATTTAAAGTGCACTACGCATAATAAACGCAACATTATTAATATTGCTACTTCGGATAATTTCAACAAACAATCCTCAAAACAGCCCACTACCTATAATATGGGCTTTTTAAACATAAGATCATTATCTTCCAAAACGTTATTAGTTAATGAAGTCATTAGAGACAACAAACTTGACGTCGTTGGTCTCGCCGAGACCTGGCTCAAACCAGACGATTTTTTTGCGCTAAATGAGGCATCTCCTCCTAACTATGCCAATACACATGTTGCCCGACCTCTTAAAAGGGGAGGGGGTGTCGCACTAATATACAATGAAAACTATAATTTTACACCTAACCTAAATAATAAATATAACTCGTTTGAGGTGCTCACTTTGAGGTTTGTCACACCGCTGCCTCTCCACCTGGCTGTTATCTACCGCCCCCCTGGGCCCTATTCGGACTTCATCAGTGAATTCTCAGAGTTTGTTGCTGATCTAGTGACGCACGCCGACAATATAATCATAATGGGGGACTTTAATATCCATATGAATACCCCATCGGACCCTCCATGCGTGGCGCTCCAGACTATAATTGATAGCTGTGGTCTTACACAAATAATAAATGAACCCACGCATCGCAACGGTAATACGATAGATCTAGTGCTTGTCAGGGGTGTCACCACCTCTAAAGTTACGATACTCCCGTACACTAAAGTAATGTCCGATCATTACCTTATAAAATTCGAAGTTCTGACTCATTGTCAACAAACTAATAATAATAATAATAACTACTATAGCAGCCGCAACATTAATGCTGCCACAACGACGACTCTTACTGACCTACTGCCTTCGGTAATGGCACCATTCCAAATTATGTGGGCTCTATTGATAACCTCACTAACAACTTTAATGACGCCCTGCGCGACACCATTGATAGTGTAGCACCGCTAAAGCTAAAAAGGGCCCCTAAAAGGCATACCCCATGGTTTACAGAAGAAACTAAAGCCCAGAAATGATCATGTAGAAAGCTGGAACGCAAATGGCGTGCGACTAAACTTGAGGTTTTCCATCAAGCATGGTGTGATAGTTTAATAACTTATAAACGCATGCTTACCTCAGCTAAAGCTAAATATTACTCAAATCTCATCCACCTCAACAACAGGGACGGCGTGGCGAAGTTGGTAGAGTGGCTGTGCCAGCAATCGAAGTGTTGCTGGTTACTGGGGTTCAATTCCCACCTTCCTAGTCACGTCCGTTGTGTCCTTGGGCAAGACACTTCACCCTTTGCCTCTGATGGCTGCTGGTTAGTGCCTTGCATGGCAGCTCCCGCCATCAGTGTGTGAATGTGGAAATTATTTCTTTCTTTTAGTTTATTTCGAACATGAACACATTTACATCATAATACATCACACAATTTCATATCATTTCATTTACATCATGCCCGAAAAGGAGTAGGAAGAAGCAAAGCTTATTTAATCCTACCCCTTTCTCACTTCAAAGCGTTTACAATTATATAAAATCATTTACTGACCTTTTTATATAATAAAATAACATCTATGAATTAGTATATACAACAGTTTGTAATATGTAATTAATTAATTCAGTCATTATTAACATACTGAGATGAAGAATATTTTCAATAAGGTTGGAAGTTTTTCTCATAATTCTTCTTCTTTGTACTTTGTAAGCACTATTAATTTAAACAACCTCTTAAACTGGATCATGTCAGTACAATTTTTAACTTCTTTACTTAATCCATTCCATAATTTAATTCCACATACTGTTATGCTAAAAGTTTTAAGTGTTGTACGTGCATATAAATGTTTTAAATTATTTTTTCCTCTAAGGTTATATTTCTCCTCTGTAGTTGAGAAGAAATGTTGTACATTCTTTGGTAGCAGGTTATAGATTGCTGTGTACATCATTTTAGCTGTTTGCAATTTTACCAAATCACCAAACTTTAATATTTTTGACTTAATAAATAAAGGGTTTGTATGTTCTCTATATCCAACATTATGTGTTATTCTAACTGATCTTTTTTGTAACATGGTTAACGAATGTAGCGCACATTTGTAGTTATTTCCCCATATTTCTGCACAATAACTCAGATATGGTAACACTAGTGAGCAGTAGAGAATATGAAGTGATTTTTGGCCCAGTACGTGTTTTGTTTTATTCATTATTGAAATGTTTTATTCATTATTGAAATGTTGTCCTTATGTTGTATGTTTTGTATATGAGATTTCCAGTTCATTTTATCATCTATTAATACTCCCAAAAATCTGGTTTCTTTTACCCTTTCCATGTCTACTCCGTCTATTTCTATTTGCGTATGATGCTCTTTCCTACTATTACCAAATAGCATTATTTTAGTTTTACTGAGATTCAAAGATAGTCTGTTTTTGTCAAACCATCTTTTTAATTTGTTCATTTCTTCTGATAATATTTGTATTATCTTCTGTGTGTTCTCTCCTGAACAGAAAGCAGTTGTATCATCTGCAAATAAAACTAACTTTAAGTCCTTTGTAACTTTACAAATGTCATTTATATAAAGATTAAACAATTTTGGTCCCAGTATTGATCCCTGCGGCACACCACAGGATATATCTAGCCGTGTTGACATATTTTCACCCATCTTTACATATTGCTTCCTGTCAAAGCACTTTGAGTACCTTGAAGGTAGAAAAGCGCTATACAAGTATAACCCATTTATTTAACAAAAATGATCCTAAATTTTTGTTGAGTACAGTAGCATCGCTAACCCAACAAGGGACTCCTCCCAGTAGCTCCACCCACTCAGCAGATGACTTTATGAATTTCTTTAATAAGAAAATTGAAGTCATTAGAAAAGAGATTAAAGACAATGCATCTCAGCTACAACTGGGTTCTATTAACACAAATACGACTGTATATACGACGGATACCGCCCTGGGCCCTATTCGGACTTCATCAGTGAATTCTCAGAGTTTGTTGCTGATCTAGTGACGCACGCCGACAATATAATCATAATGGGGGACTTTAATATCCATATGAATACCCCATCGGACCCTCCATGCGTGGCGCTCCAGACTATAATTGATAGCTGTGGTCTTACACAAATAATAAATGAACCCACACATCACAACGGTAATACGATAGATCTAGTGCTTGTCAGGGGTGTCACCACCTCTAAAGTTATGATACTCCCGTGTACTAAAGTAATGTCCGATCATTACCTTATAAAATTCGAAGTTCTGACTCATTGTCAACAAGCTAATAATAATAATAACTGCTTTAGCAGCCGCAACATTAATGCTGCCACAACGATGACTCTTGCTGACCTACTGCCTTCGGTAATGGCACCATTCCCAAATTATGTGGGCTCTATTGATAACCTCACTAACAACTTTAACAACGCCCTGCGCAAAACCATTGATAGTATAGCACCGCTAAAGCTAAAAAGGGCCCCTAAAAGGCTTACCCCATGGTGTACAGAAGAAACTAGAGCTCATAAATTATCATGTAGAAAGCTGGAACGCAAATGGCGCGCGACTAAACTTGAGGTTTTCCATCAAGCATGGAGTGATAGTTTAATAACTTATAAACGCATGCTTACCTTAGCTAAAGCTAAATATTACTCAAATATCATCCGCCTCAACAAAAACGATCCTAAATATTTGTTTAGTACAGTAGCATCGCTAATCCAACAAGGGGCTCCTCCCAGTAGCGCCACCCACTCGGCAGATGACTTTATGAATTTCTTTAATAAGAAAATCGAACTCATTAGAAAAGAGATTAAAGACAAAGCATCCCAGCTACAACTGGGTTCTATTAAGACAGATACGACTGTATATACAACGGATACTGCCCTCCAAAATAGTCTGTCTCTTTTTGATGAAATAACAGTATGGGAATTGCTACGGCGTGTAAATGGGATAAAACAAACAACATGTTTACTTGACCCACTTCCTGGGAAACTTATCAAGGAGCTTTTTGTATTATTAGGTCCATCAGTGCTAAATATTATAAACTTATCACTTTCCTCTGGCACTGTTACCCTAGCATTCAAAAAGCGGTAATTCATCCTCTGCTCAAAAGACCTAACCTCAATCCTGACCTCATGGTAAACTACTGTAATACTGTAATAATAACAGCTAGATCGACCTTGTGAGCATACATGCAACATATGTTCAAAGATGCAAACCTATTATTAACACTTACTATTTATTATTCTGTAAAGGGGAAAGTCCTCAAACGCCACTTTTCCTGACTTTCCACGGAGGCCAAGCTGCTCCAGGACTTTGTTTGTGGCAATTTTCCTCAGCATTGTCCTCACCGTGTCTGCCAAATTCGGAACGTTCAGGCAGCATTCAAACCATATCACTGACGGGGCAAATTATTGTTTAACTAAACTACAAATAAATCCACCCTTCTTCAGAAGTCATTCGTTGGTATTTGGTCAGTTTGGAAACTTTATAACAGCCAACCTGCACGAGAAATGTATGCTAGTTAGCGCCGGCGCGCATTTATACACAACGCTAAAACCGTAAAATGGTATGAAATTAATCATGTAGGTTGGAAATTGTTATACAAAAACGTGCTTCGTATTTCACTCTTTCTATACTTACTTGTGATAAATGGATGGTGCACCAAATTGCTTTAAAATCGGGATTCTGGAAGTAGTTAGCCTTCGTCCTTCTTTGTCTCACGGAGCAGCTTCAATTGTGCATGCGTGCAGTCTTCTTCTCCTTCTTCTGATTTTCATGGCGGTTGGCAAGCAACCTTGTGTGTGCATTACCGCCACCTACTGTGCGTGCAGCCTTGACTCAGCCGGCGTCAGATTGTTCACAAAACACAACACTTTCGCAGAAAGTTAGGGAAACGTTACAACATACTGTATAAAAAGTAAATTTGCGAAAAAAAACACTTATAAAAGCCTAACAGTTGCTGTTTCCATTGCAGGCAAATTATATTTGGTATATAGATGAGAACGAGAACGTTCTTAGAACATATTTTTAAAAAAACATATTTTTTAATATGTTCTAAGACCGTTCTTAGAACGTTTTTAGAACATATCAAAAACTTTTATTTTTTGATATGTTCTAAGAACGTTCTTAGAACGTTCTTAGAACGTTCTCATCTTGCATAACCAAAAGAGAACCATAAGGGAACGTTACGTTAACGTTAGGTGTTACCTGGGAGGTCTGCGCAAAGGTCAGCATTGGGTGGTTTTTCTATTTCGTGGCTTTGTTATTAGTTCCTAGCAGATCAGTGCATATATGACCTAATCTGAAAGCATCTTGCTTGTGCCGATGACTTATAACGGATCGAGTTTCAGAAAAAAACACTTGGCCAAGGACGGGGTGATCGCACTACTAATGATCTCTACTAGCCCTACCTTCAGTTATGAGCATTTTCACAGTCGGTTGAAGTAGCATTTATAACAGGGTTGTGCTGTTTGAGCTGTTTTTTTACATGTTGTTGTTTCTGAGAATCAGCACATGGGGAGGTGTTTAGGGCACGTCTGACCGGTAGGAGGCCATGGGGAAGACCCAGGACAGGTCGGGGAGACACTGTCTCCCGGCTGGCCTGGAAACGCCTAGGGATCCCCCGGGAGAAGCTGGACGAAGTGGCTGCGCTTCTCTGCTTAGGTTGCTGCCCCCGCAACCCGACCTCGGACAGGCGAAAGAAGATGGATGGATGAGTGTATCGATGGATGGTTGTTCCTGCTTCATTTACACAGAACAAACATGTGATTAAACAGTTGATGTGTGCGCAATACTGACTGCTAGGACCCACATACAGACCCCATTAGCCTCTATGACAAAATGAGTATGCATACACTAAACTAACATGTATTTATACAAATGAATCTGAATTAAGACAAAGTCACAATATTCTCATTTTAATCATTTCAATAACCCCAGTGGCCCCTTCTTAAAAATGGCTTGTTCCATAGACTCCACACCAATGTTCCCTCTTAGGTGAACGTTTTCGCAATTGAGCACTGCTCCCAAAGTGTGACATTAAACTCATACCCGGAGATGGAGACAAACACACACAACCGTAGACAGTGTCCGCAGGGAGACTTTTCCTTATTAACAGTAATCATGATTAATTATTCAACTAAACGGGAACATATGGACATCCTATCAGTCGTCATCACAGTGAGAGCAGACATTGTACAGTAAGTTATCATTTTATTATGTTTGTAGTTTGTATTTCTTGTTTAGCACTTAGCCATAGTGCTGCATGATGCTTAGTGTTTCACTAATCTGGATCTGTTTATCAAAACTTCTAAAACTTGTAGCTCATCCTCCTTATATTCAGGATCAACAATATAAGGTTCTGGATCAAAATTGTTGCCAAAGTAATTGTTGTTGGCTTTCACAAAGTCTGCATGATTTGCATTGTTGTTGGTGGTGAAGGGATCTGCGGTTCCTACCTCTGCGTCACACGATCATGTGACTGGCTTCCTCATTATCGCTCAAAATGGCTCGGGAATCTCTGTGAAATGTATACTATTTTGATCATATCTATTTAGTTGCAAACTTTGGAGGCCTTTAGGTGCCATGCATCAGATATATATGATAATAGCTGCAATATTGAGGCAACTTGTTTTTCCACTCTACTGGTACTTTAAATTAAGAATATTTCAAACCAAATACTACCTATTTTTTACATGAAACTCTAATCTGAGTGTGAGCACACTAATTTATTAACACAATCTGTTATAAATTACACAAATTATATTTATATTGGGGGTAATCAGTGTTACCCACCTCTTCTAAAGTTTTACGTATCATTGCAGCAACTATCTTTTCAAACGAGGTGCAGCAATACTTCCTCTTCGGTCCCCTTGCCTGTTTTGGCCATGCACGTCCACCTTCTTCTTCGCCTTCTTCTTGATGTCCGACCATGTGTTTTTTATTTCAGCCTGTGTGCAGTTCTCGGAGCCCTCAGCATTGACAAGCTCATAATGTCAACCCTCTTTCGTTCGCTAGAAACATGAGAAAGAAGCAAGTGCTACTGACTCCTACTGAATTCTGATTGGGTAGAGTGTGCCGATCTCGGGCAGATGGCTAATTTCAATATGATTTGCATATGTATAAGGGGGTGGAGCCTGGGCCTGCTCAGGTACACAAGAATCTGCAGTCAAATCCACTTTGATTTGAATGTAAAAAAGAAATGTGCTTGGATTAGTGTATGTACACTTTAATACATCTAATTAGTTTTCTTGTGTACGCTGTTTTTTAGATTTGAAACCCACGCAACTCTTAATACTTGAGGCATCAACTCTACAAAAACAAATCACTTTTAATACTTTAACTGGATAAGACGCAGACTTAACAACACATGATGAAAAAGCAGCCAAAGGAGACACATAGTCAGCTTCCCAAGGTAAATGCTGAACAACATTATTACATTACTAGCGTAGAGGTTAGAGTGTCCGCCCTGAGATCGGTAGGTTGTGAGTTCAAACCCCGGCCGAGTCATACCAAAGACTATAAAAATGAGACCCATTACCTCCCTGCTTGGCACTCAGCATCAAGGGTTGGAATTGGGGGTTAAATCACCAAAAATGATTCCCGGGCGCGGCCACCGCTGCTGCCCACTGCTCCCCTCACCTCCCAGGGGGTGATCAAGGGTGATGGGTCAAATGCAGAGAATAAATTTGCCACACCTAGTGTGTGTGTGACAATCATAGGTACTTTAAAGGCATACTGAAACCCACTACTACCGACCACGCAGTCGGATAGTTTATATATCAATGATGAAATCTTAACATTGCAACACATGCCAATATGGCCGGGTTAGATTAGTAAAGTGCAATTTTAAATTTCCTGCGAAATATCCTGCTGAAAACGTCTCGGTATGATGACGTTTGCGCGTGACGTCACGGATTGTAGCGCACAGCATTGTGGCCAGCTATTAAGTCGTCTGTTTTCATCGCAAAATTCCACAGTATTCTGGACATCTGTGTTGGTGAATCTTTGGCAATTTGTTTAATGAACAATGGAGATAGCAAAGAAGAAAGCTGTAGGTGGGAAGCGGTGTATTAGCGGCCGGCTGCAGCAACACAAACACGTCGTAGCCGGTGTTTCATTGTTTACATTCCCGAACGATGACAGTCAAGCTTTACCATAGGCCTATGGGGAACTGGGACAACAGAGACTCTTACCAGGAGGACTTTGAGTTGGATACACATTGGCCTGTGGGGAACTGGGACAACAGGGACTCTTACCAGGAGGACTTTGAGTTGGATACGCGGTACCGTGAGTACGCGGCTGCGGCTTCCAAACATTTAATCGCTTGCCCGTACGTGCGTGCCGCTATGTGCATGTCACGTACGTAACTTTGGGGAAATATATGTGCTGTATGAACTTTGGGGAGGTGAACGGTACTTTGGGATGTGGGATTGAGTGTGTTGTGCGGGTGTTTGATTTGTATTGGCGGGTTATATGGACGGGAGGGGGGAGGTGTTTGTTATGAGGGATTAATTTGTGGCATATTAAATATAAGCCTAGTTGTGTTGTGGCTAATAGAGTATATATATGTCTTGTGTTTATTTACTGTTTTAGT
Source organism: Entelurus aequoreus (assembly GCF_033978785.1). Taxonomy (NCBI): domain Eukaryota; kingdom Metazoa; phylum Chordata; class Actinopteri; order Syngnathiformes; family Syngnathidae; genus Entelurus; species Entelurus aequoreus. Next base: position 36,664,868 of record NC_084737.1, on the reverse strand, counting down.
CATTCCCAGCTGAATATCAGGTCCCACCCGCCTCTCACAGCATCTTCCCTATCTGAATCGCTTCCACTGCCCTCTAGTCCTTCACTCTCACTTTCCTCATCCACAAATCTTTCATCCTCGCTCAAATTAATGGGGAGATCGTAGCTTTCTCGGTCCGAATCGCTCTCGCTGCTTGTGGCCATGATTGTAAACAATGTGCAGATGTGAAAAGCTCCACAACCTGTGACGTCACGCTACTTCCGGTACAGGCAAGGCTTTTTTATCAGCGACCAAAAGTTGCGAACTTTATCGTCGATGTTCTCTACTAAATCCTTTCAGCAAAAATATGGCAATATCGCGAAATTATCAAGTATGACACATAGAATGGATCTGCTATCCCCGTTTAAATAAGAAAATCTCATTTCAGTAGGCCTTTAACTTTAACTTAAGATATTTGTAGTACATGCAATTTATTGTAATGTTTTTCAAACAGCCTTTCTTGTCTAAAAATGTTTTTTTTTTCATTTTAAAAGGCATGTTACATCTTAAAATTGATTGTGGTGTTTCGGGAGGACCAAGCATAAATTACATTTATTTCAATTCATTTCAATGGGCGAGGCTGATTTGAGATACAAGTGTTTACACTTATGAGCTTGGTCGTGTATCGCAAAGTGTGCTCTTAAGTTGAGGTACCGCTGTGTGTAGTATGCTGATGGTGACCTCCTTTTCAAAAAACATGCATATAAAGATGCAAAAAAATGTTTTGGTAATACCGATGCCATTCCACTTTTGCATTTTAAATAAATGATAAATGGGTTATACTTGTATAGCGCTTTTCTACCTTCAAGGTACTCAAAGCGCTTTGACAGTATTTCCACATTCACACACTGATGGCGGGAGCTGCCATGCAAGGCGCTAACCAGCAGCCATCAGGAGCAAGGGTGAAGTGTCTTGCCCAAGGACACAACAGACGTGACTAGGATGGTAGAAGGTGGGGATTGAACCCCAGTAACCAGCAACCTTCCGATTGCTGGCACTCTACCAACTTCGCCACGCCGTCCCAAGAACAAAATGTATAATTAAAAGCTGTGTTTACATTAACTGACAAAAGTAAAGACATTTATGCAGTTCTGCAAATATTGTATCATATTTTTTCATACAACAACATTAAAGACATGTGCATTTGATATAATGTAAAGTGGTCAATGTACAGTTTGTATAACAGTAGACATTTACTCTCCCCTCAAAATAACTCAAAACACAGCAATCAACGTCTAAACCCCTAATCCCCCACTTTTGCCCATGCATGAACACCTGAAACTTTGTAACACTATGGAGTTACATGACACTAGGGAGGGAAAATATCTAATTGGGCTTGTAAATTAATTGCTGTGTATTTACTTGTTTTAAGGGGAAAAGTAAATGTATATTGTTACTGTATCGTCATTTCTTTAGCACTGTCCCGTGAAAAGATACAATAAAATATAATTGTGAGGTGTGTACTCACTTTTGTGAGGTACTGTACCAGAATTCTTGAGTGGCTTTGCTTTTTTAGATTAAAGTGAATTTAATCCTACAGTACATGATCCGTATAGCTGGCAGCATGGTGAGGTTATGATTATAGCACATGTACTCAGGCACGTGCACACATAGGGCCCTATGGGTGCCTGAGCCCCTGCCCTTTTTTGCCTCGTCTTAAAAAGTGCCCTCTGCCTGTGTGTGTGTGTTTTTTTTTCTTTAAACAACATTAATAAATTCCTGTCAGGGATGTAAAAAAAAAACAAACAAAAAAACCAGCGGTACAAAAACTCCACGTTTTCTTGTAATACCGGGTTGTTTGAGCCTGCCGCTTCCTTTAAACGTTTAGCCCCTCCTCGATCTGCGGGCTGCAGCCAGGGGTTACTCAGACGTGACAGTGGAGCAACTTGAACCTGTGAGTTATGGTCTAGTCGCCGTCCACTTATTCAGCATCTAATATGGGTAATATTTCAGAAAAACGCTGTATTATTCTATTAGTCAATGTGTCAGCTTCTGTTTTTGCCGGACGTCGGAGCACGGCGCATCAATTGAGCACGGCACATCAAGTCCGCACAGAGCAGAGTGGATCGTGCGGGACAGGAAGTAATGTACAAAATAAAACACCGGGTTAATTTTCAAAATAAAATGCACGTTTACGGCGGATCACATTTCTCTCACAGTAGAGTTTTAGATATAAGGTTATTGTGACTTTGCTATTACTGTGTGGGTTAACCAAATAATAATAATAATAATGATAATAATAACAATAATAATAAGAAGAACAATGATAATTGTTGAGTATTAAACTCTGCGACTGTTTTTTTCGGATATTGACCACGTTGGGGTTCCGGTCAGAGAACACACAGTCATCATTTGGACTCCTCCAATTTTAATGGTGCATATTGGTGTAGGTTCATTTAGTTAGTTAGTTAGTATCTGTAAACCACAAGCAAACACCCATCAACATTTATGTCATTTAACTAAACAACAATATATATATATGCCTATATATATGCTCAAAGTAAAATACTAGAGACATAATATATTGCATTCCCACAATGGCATATGAGCTAGCCACATTAGCAGCAGCAATGCTATCCTTAACAGGGAGATGTTAGCTCGTAGCATTCTGACAACACAGCATCAATAATATTATTAAAACACCCCTAAATGTTACACAAACACAGTGATGTCTATTAATAAACTAAATTAGTCTTATATAATAATCAACATACTCACACCGTCAAAGACTAGAGCACCGATTAAACTTAGCAGAGAAAACAAGTCAGCACACATTAACACACGTCAAAAGGGAAGCGGAAGTGACCCCTACAGGAAGGAAGCGGAAGTGACACTGTCATGAAATGCTTCAAAATAAAGTATCTGAAACGTAGATAACATGGGGAATTCTTAACAATAATGATGATAATAATAATAATTATTATTATTATTAATAATAATAATAACAATAATTTCAGCATTCTGGGGATATAAGATGTAGGTTATCTGTTAGGAATAGTGCCATCTGTATTTAAACTTGATTCATGTTGATTATGCCTGCAGCCCAATGCCAAAAAAGAAAGGATACAGCCCTCTACTGGCCCCTGGTCCATATTTCTGGCCCTGTATTGGGTTTCAGTTGTTTAGTCTGAGCATTAAGTGAGATAGACCATAAGTTACAACTTGATGGTGTTTTCATCAAGTTAAGGGAAGAAGGACAGATTTTCACATTGAAGTTTTTTCCATTTGGGTATTTATTTTTGTATTTTTTTTCAAAGTTCATGTTGCACTGTTCAATGTTCAATATTAAAGTGCTTATCTTTAACAAAAATAGCCTAATAATAAACCAGTGTTTTGTTGCTTTTCATGTCTTCCAAGCCTATGATAATGTGAATTAACTCATTATGACCATAATTTGTTGACACAAAAGAAATGGCAATCACTTTTACCTACAAAGGACACACAGCTAAGTAGTTAGCTCCCTATTAGCACATTTAATTTTACATTAATTTCCATATTGTGTAAAGGACCAAAAAAAAATTTCTGCCCTTTTCTGACTTTGAGCCCCTGCCCCTCTATAATCATGTGCACGTCCCTGCATGTACTTCATCGTCAATAGATGTTGAGTCTGCTTGTTCTCTCAAAGTTTGCACTGTACAGTAAACCCTTACCCTTGTTTATCACTATTGGTTCTAGGCCTGACCGTGGTAAATTAATTCCCAAGCATAAAATAGGAATTATTCATTGTAAATTGAATATTTTCATAGCTAAAGCCTAAAAAACTGACATGCCTTTCTAAATATGATTAACGTTATGAGAGCCCTATAGACATGATATAAAACACTCATAGTCACTTTTAAACTTGTTCAATTTAAAACAGTAAGGTTGCAGAAGCTGAGCCATTGGCCAGTGGCCGCATGTATTAAGACTTGTGTGGATTTCCCACTAAAAATTGGTGAACGTTCAAATCCAGAAAACAGCGTATTCAGATGTCCAGATGTATTTAAGTGTGCGCACACACTAATCTAAGAACATGTGTTTCTTAAATCTCAATCAACGTGGAATTGATTGCAGATATTTGCTTGGTTGGGCATGCCCAGACCATGTCCCCTTATAAATACCCTGCGATGAGGTGGCGACTTGTCCAGGGTGTACCCCGCCTTCCGCCCGATTGTAGCTGAGATAGGCTCCAGCGCCCCCCGCGACCCCGAAGGGAATAAGCGGTAGAAAATGGATGGATATTGAAATTAGCCATGTGCCTGAGATTTGCACACTCTGCCCAATCAGAATTCAGTAGGAGGTGCTTCTTCCTCATGTTTCCAGTGAACAAATGAGGGTTGACTTTTTGAGCTTGTCAATGCTGGGGGCTCCGACAACCGCACACAGGCTAAAATAAAAAATAAATAGTCGGACAACAGGAAGAAGGTAATGAAGAATATGGATGTGCTTGGCCAAAACAGGCGAGGGGACGGGAGATGAAGTGGTGCTGCACTCTATTTGAAAAGATAGTTGCTGCAATGATACGTAAAAAGAAGATTCTGATTAACCCCAATATAAATATCATTTGTGTAACTTACAACTAAATGTGTTCAACAGTAGCCTGCTCACAGCCAGATTTGAGTTTCACATGAAAATTATGTAATATTTGCTTTGAAATCTTTAACCAAACATGCCAGCATATCAAAAAGGTTACGAAAAACTTTGACTGATATTGTTTGATTACTCAATTTATAATTAAAACACAGGAGATTTACTTGTGGTAGCACCCGAACATAACACATAGGGCCTGATTCACTATAAGATCCAAATACCACGTGCTAAAAAGTGTATGCAAAAAAAACAACGTGTGAGTGGGCGTGTTGCATGTGATCTACTAACATTGCGCGTGCAATTGTAAAGTGGCGCAGACCGCCCTATTTAAATGAGGATTTTGAGTGCAGACGGGGCTTTTCCCATGGAGACGATCATTTTCTTCTCATTAATTTTACCATGCTCTTTCTTACCTGTGTGCGATGTGTTGAACCAGCAGTACACATCTATAATTTGTAACACCCTTTTTGATTCACAATCTAGACAACAGACACTTTTCTTTCACTTTCACCTTTAGTGAGCAAGGCTGTGGATCGCACCACCAGCGCATTTGTGCGCCTGTAATGACTATAACGCAAGAAAATGCATAACGAAAGACGACTTTTCATGTAGGAGGTATATAATAGTAACATATTTACCTAAACACTTTGGAAAAAGAATGCCATTAAAAAAATAAAAAATAAACGCCAGCAGACACCAAAACTCTGAACGCACCAATTGAATGTATTTTATTCGGCCCCATAAATCATCCAGCAGCAATAAAATTATAAAATAAAATTGTTGAATATGTGTAATATTTCTGACCATCCACCAAAATGTTGACATTCACATGTAGGACATAGAATTCTTGTTTGTCCATTTGCAGGTCCTTCTGATAAAACGTAAAATAGTGCTCGCAAAACGGTGATGAGTGTTGACAAATCCCATTGCGAGTGCTAAATAATTATATTTGCATTTTCCCCTCTTAGTATTGTGGGCGTTTTGATGATCGGCATATATTCTGCATATTAATGAAGACAGAAACACAAAATGGACGACACGCCTTATACTGCTCACTTAACAGAAGCAATCCATTTTGCACACGTTTAGTAGATCAGCTTTGCGTGTGGTATCAAGTTTGCACGTGTTTTAGTGCACGCAGACCTTCACTCTATCACAAAAAAATAAGAGTTGTAGAAATTATTGGAAACTCAAGACAGCCATGACATTATGTTCTTTACAAGTGTATGTAAACTTTTGACCATGACAAAATATATATATATATATATATATATATATATATATATATATATATATATATATATATATATATATATATATATATATATATATATATATATATATATATATATATATATATATATATATATATTTTGACCATGACAGTATATATATATATATATATATATATATATATATATATATATATATATATATATATATATATATATATATACATGCCATGACAGTATATACCTGTATATATATATATATATATATATATATATATATATATATATATATATATATATATATATATATATATATATATATATATATATATATATATATATATATATTCATATATATATATATATGACCATGACAGTATATATATATATATATATATATATATATATATATATATATATACAAACCCCGTTTCCATATGAGTTGGGAAATTGTGTTAGATGTAAATATAAACTGAATACAATGATTTGCAAATCATTTTCAACCCATATTCAGTTGAATATGCTACAAAGACATCATATTAGATGTTCAAACTGATAAACTTTTTTTTTTTTGCAAATAATCATTAACTTTAGAATTTGATGCCAGCAACATGTGACAAAGAAGTTGGGAAAGGTGGCAATAAATACTGATAAAATTGAGGAATGCTCATCAAACACTTATTTGGAACATCCCACAGGTGAACAGGCAAATTGGGAACAGGTGGGTGCCATGATTGGGTATAAAAGTAGATTCCATGAAATGCTCAGTCATTCACAAACAAGGATGGGGCGAGGTTTCACCACTTTGTCAACAAATGCGAGAGCAAATTGTTGAACAGTTTAAGAAAAACCTTTCTCAACCAGCTATTGCAAGGAATTTAGGGATTTCACCATCTATGGTCCGTAATATCATCAAAGGGTTCAGAGAATCTGGAGAAATCACTGCACGTAAGCAGCTAAGCCTGTGACTTTCGACCCCTCAGGCTGTACTGCATCAACAAGCGACATCAGTGTGTAAAGGATATCACCACATGGGCTCAGGAACACTTCAGAAACCCACTGTCAGTAACTACAGTTGGTCGCTACATCTGTAAGTGCAAGTTAAAACTCTCCTATGCTATGCAAGGCGAAAAACGTTTATCAACAACACCCAGAAACGCCGTCGGCTTCGCTGGGCCTGAGCTCATCTAAGATGGATTGATACAAAGTGGAAAAGTGTTCTGTGGTCTGACGAGTCCACATTCCCAAATTGTTTTTGGAAACTGAAGACGTCGTGTCCTCCGGACCAAAGAGGAAAGAACCATCCGGATCGTTATAGGCGCAAAGTTGAAAAGCCAGCATCTGTGATGGTATGGGGGTGTATTAGTGCCCAAGACATGGGTAACTTACACATCTGTGAAAGCGCCATTAATGCTGAAAGGTACATACAAGTTTTGGAGCAACATATGTTGCCATCCAAGCAACGTTACCATGGACGCCCCTGCTTATTTCAGCAAGACAATGCCAAGCCACATGTTACATCAACGTGGCTTCATAGTAAAAGAGTGCGGGTACTAGACTGGCCTGCCTGTAGTCCAGACCTGTGTCCCATTGAAAATGTGTGGCGCATTATGAAGCCTAAAATACCACAACGAAGACCCCTGGACTGTTGAACAACTTAAGCTGTACATCAAGCAAGAATGGGAAAGAATTCCACCTGAGAAGCTTAAAAAATGTGTCTCCTCAGTTCCCAAACGTTTACTGAGTGTTGTTAAAAGGAAAGGCCATGTAACACAGTGGTGAACATGCCCTTTCCCAAATACTTTGGCACGTGTTGCAGCCATGAAATTCTAAGTTAATTTTTATTTGCAAAAAAAAAAAAAGTTTATGAGTTTGAACATCAAATATCTTGTCTTTGTAGTGCATTCAATTGAATATGGGTTGAAAAGGATTTGCAAATCATTGTATTCCGTTTATATTTACATCTAACACAATTTCCCAACTCATATGGAAACGGGGTTTGTGTATATATATATATATATATATATATATATATATATATATATATATATATATATATATATATATATATATATATATATATATATATATATATATATATATATATATATATATATATATATATAAAATATATATATATATATATATATATATATATATATATATATAAATATATATAATATATATATATATATATATATATATATATATATATATATATATATATATATATATATATATATATATATATATATATATATATATATATATATATATAAACTGTATATTACTGTCATGGTCAAAAGATATATATATATATATATATATATATATATATATATATATATATATATATATATATATATATATATATATATATATATATATATATATATATATATATATATATATATATATATATATATATATATATATTTATATATATACTGTATATATACATTTATACATATATACAGTATATACTGTCATGGTCAAAAGTTTACATACAGTACACTTGTAATGAATATAATGTAACGGCTGTCTTGAGTTTTCAATAATTTCTACAACTTATTTTTTTGTGATAGAGTGATTGGAGCACATACTGTACTTGTTGGTCACAAAAAACATTCATGAAGTTTGGTTCTTTTATGAATTTATTATGGGTCTACTGAAAATGTGACCAAATCTGCTGGGTCAAAAGTATACGTACAGCAATGTTAATATTTGGTTACATGTCCTTTGGCAAGTTTCACTGCAATAAGGCGCTTTTAGTAGCCATCCACAAGCTTCTGGCAAGCTTCTAGTTAAATTTGTGACCACTACTCTTGACAAAATTGGTGCAGTTAAGCTAAATTTGTTGGTTTTCTGACATGGACTTGTTTCTTCAGCATTGTCCACACGTTTAAGTCAGGACTTTGGGAAGGCCATTCTAAAACCTTAATTCTAGCCTGATTTAGCCATTCCTTTACCACTTTTGACGTGTGTTTGAGGTCATTGTTCTGTTGGAACACCCAATTGCGCCCAAGACCCAACCTCCGGGCTGATGATTTTAGGTTGTCCTGAAGAATTTGGAGGTAATCCTCCTTTTTTAGTGTCCCATTTACTCTCTGTAAAGCATCAGTTCCATTGACAGCAAAACAGGCCCAGAGCATAATACTACCACCACCATGCTTGACGGTTGACATGGTGTTCCTGGGATTAAAGGCCTCACCTTTTCTCCTCCAAACATATTGCTGGGTATTGTGGTCAAACAGCTCAATTTTTGTTTCATCTGACCACATAACTTTCCTCCAGAAGCTCTTATCTTTGTCCATGTGATGTCAGATGAAACAAAAATTTTGCGTTTTTTTGTGACAAACAAGTATGTGCTCCAATCACGTACTCTATCACAAAAAAATAAGAGTTGTAGAAATGATTGGAAACTCAAGACAGCCATGACATTATGTTCTTTACAAGTGTATGTCAACTTTTGACCACCATGTGTGTGTGTGTATATATATATAACACACTATAACAAAGGATGTATCCCGTCCGTAATATTCCTATGTCCCATCACACAGTTCCTTCAATTGAAAAGTGGAGATGGGTGCAGCGAAAAAAAGGCTTTTCATCCGCTTGCCTGTCAGTCTGCACTCATGGCTGCCTTAATTACAGGCCCAGGGCTGCACTTTGCTCCTTCGTGCTCTTGAAAAAGAGTGGCGCGTCCCATTCTCACGACACCGACAAACTCGCGAACGCGCACTCGCTCGCGTCACAACGTGTATAGATGAAAGTCCGCAGCAGACAGCCGCTGTCCGACTTCCACCACTGAAGCGTCTGTGCGCGTCATCGCGGGCTGCTTGGAGGAGCTCGGAAGATGCGGGACGTCGTCCCTGTTGGGAGAAGCTCATTCAAAGTTTAGTCTTTTACAGCGTAGGGGAGGCGATGCTCCACTTGTGTTAAGTCCTCGCGGCGTGGAACCATCATGGCTGTTGACGGTAGGCGACTTGCTTCATTCATATTATATTTGACACATGTCCAGAATAATTCGCATGCACTAACTTCGCCACAAGATTATTCACGAATCAACACAATATCCAGTACATATGTGGCTCTTACAAAGGTCTCAAATCTGTTTAACTGTCAGGGAGATATTGATGAAACGTGTTTTATTATTGTGGCTGTGGTTAAATAAGGTGCACACTATTAGAAACACGATCAGAATTATGAAGTGCAGCAATAACATATGTGATACAATAACATACATGATAGAATAACATACATGATAGAATAACATACATGATAGAATAGCATACATGATACAGGTTCACATCTCTGGCAGTGTTGTTGAGTTTACAATTCAATTCATTAGATGCATAGATGTGCAGGTGTAGCTTGCCTTAAACGTTAAAAGATACCAACGATTATTGTCCTCTTTTCTGACTTATAACTGCTACAATGTTGGAATACTTGTGTTGAAAAGTGCAAAAGAGCATCAAATTATGAGCTTGCATTCTTTGTTTTTACCAGTGGACACAGTGACGTCACAGTGTGGTGGTTGTACTTATGTGGTCATTTCTAGTTCATGCTCTCTGTCAGGCCCCTCCTCTCTCTCCTGTGCCAATGCCTGGAGCCTCCAGTGTTAATCCTTCTCATGTTATGCTCTGTGCTTGCTATTTATAAAATTAATACTTTCGTGTTTTTGTCCAGGACAATTTAGACTGGACTGTTTTGTCGACATGATGAAGTATTTGTTGCGGGTGTACAGGGGAAGAAGACGGCACAGACAGGAGGGACGTCGTATTAGCTCTATTTATCTATTTATATACAAGAAATAATAATATTAATAAACAAGGGAAATTGAGTGTGACGAATCCAAAAGTGTATGGTGTGACTACGTGAGTGAATTAACTGTTGTGTGTTACCGGTAGTGTTGAACAAGAGGCGCGGAAGTTCTATAGGGGCGAGGCAGGCTCGTAGGTCCGTGAGCACAGGCAGGAAGTCGGGGCAATAGCGAGGCGTCAAAAGTCCGTGTCCAGGCGGGAGGTCGAGATCCAAGATGCAGCCAGGGAACCAGAGGGAACGCGGGGAGAAGATACACACAGCTCGTGACGTGGGAACGAAGGCATGCTGCAGAGAGGCGACAAGGAGGACACGAGACAAAAAAACATGACGGGGGAGAAAACACAGAGAGAAAAACGAATGCATAGAGCTAGACAGGTTTGGCTTACTGTACAGGACAGGTAGCTACGTTCTGGCACATGATGCAGGTTTGCCCTGGCATAAGTAGGCAGGTCTTCTCATCAGCGACAGGTGCGTAGATTGCTGGCGATTGATTGCAGCTGCTTGCTGCAGCTGGACTGGCACGCGGCGGGCGCGCTCCTGGAGGTGCGCCCTGCGCAGTGCACAAATGAATGCGCACTGACGTGTGCCCGGGCCGTGACGGTATTATTTTAATCAAATTGTGGCATGCGCACAATATCACTGGCATGCGATTGGCAGTGACATAAATGCTGTCTTTTTTTTCCATGCTGCTCCGTATTGATCTGACAGTAGGCAGGTGTACCTGATGTTGTAAGTGTAAATGGAGTTTATTTATCGACCTGTGAAGAAAGCGGTGAGATCCTCTTCAAGATATATTTACCATTGTACATTTTCCAAAGATAAATTCCAATACTTTTGGAGAGGGTGGAGGGTTTCATTTAAAATCTGGGAATGCCTTCATACACAAACTGTTTGCAAACACTCAAAAAACAGGTTAAACATGTGCCTGTCAGTTTCAATACACCACAAGGAAGTATTTTAAATGTAAATTAATATTGTCATTGTCTATAAGGAAAATTATAATTATAAACAAGCAGTGTAAATTGCTGCAGGTGAGACTGCTGTCAACTTGGAACAGATTTGTTTAATTGTCATTATGTATTGTTTTTACTATAGTATTGTATTTTGTAATCAATTATTTAAATTAGATTTTCTTTTTACTACAAATGCGCTTCGGGCCCCTTTAAGCTTTTCTAATATTTCATTCCAAAATCCTCCAAAAAAAGAAATCAATTTCATGACACCCATAGCTGCCTAATACTGTACATGACATATTATTTTTAATTTGTTCAACTTTTTTCTTTTGTTTTTTGTAAATTCATTCATCCATCCATTCATTTTTATATACTGCTTATTCTGGTGTTAGTTAAATCATTTCATGAAGTTTTGTACTGCATGGGAACTTCATAATAAATATAGACTGGTTTCCGTATTTTAATATGATATACCGTATTTTCCGCACTATAAGGCGCACCGGATTATAAGGCGCACCTTCAATAAATGGCATATTTCAAAACTTTGTTCATATATAAGACGCACCGGATTATAAGGCGCACCTATGCATCCATTAGATGGAGCTGCGCTAAAGAGAATGTCAACAAAACAGTCAGATAGGTCAGTCAAACTTTATTAATAGATTACAAACCAGCGTTCTGACAACTCTGTTCACTCCCAAAATTAATAAACAGCTGATTTACTCGTGTTACGGTAAATCAAACGTTAGTGCAATCACAATATAGTAACACTCGAAATAGTGCAGAGCAATAACAATATATAACAACAACAAACGTTGCTCAAACGTTAATGTCACACAACACAACACACAAAATAAACATGTAAAGCTCACTTTATGAAGTTATTCCTCATCCACGAATCGCTCAAATTCTTCTTCTTCAGTGTCCGAATTAAACAGTTGGGCGAATACGGCATCCAAAATGCCCGGCTCCGTCTCGTCGAAGTCGTCATTAATGGAGTCAGTGTCGCTGCTGTTGTCTAGCAGTTCAGTGACAATTCCTGCCTTCCTGAAAGTTCGGACCACAGTTGAGACTGATATATCAGCCCAGGCATTTACAATCCACTGGCAGATAGTGGCGTATGTCGTCCGGCGCTGTCTCCCTGTCTTGGTGAACGTGTGTTCGCCTTCTGTCATCCTGTGTTCTACTGCGTGACTGATCGCTTTGAGTTTAAACTCTGCGTCGTAAGCGTGTCTCTTAATAGGAGCCATTTTGGGGTCTTTACATAAACACACAAATAGAAATGAAACGTCATATATCCCAGCATGCACCGCACGCTTCTTCTTCTACGGGGGCGGCTACTTACCATAGAAGAAGAACTTCTTCTTCTACGGGGGAAAAAGAAGTTGGCGGCTGTTTACCATAGTTGCGAGACCTGAACTTTATGAAAATGAAGTTTAGGTTTGTTGTGGCTCAATATTGGTCCATATATAAGGCGCACCGGATTATAAGGCGCACTGTCAGCTTTTGACAAAATTGGAGGGTTTTATGTGCGCCTTATAGTGCGGAAAATACGGTAATTACAAACCCTGTTTCCATATGAGTTGGGAAATTGTGTTAGATGTAAATATAAACGGAATACAATGATTTGCAAATCCTTTTCAACCCATATTCAATTGAATGCACTACAAAGACAAGATATTTGATGTTCAAATTCATAAACTTTTTTTTTTTTTTTGCAAATAATAATTATCTTAGAATTTCATGGCTGCAACATGTGCCAAAGTAGTTGGAAAAGGGCATGTTCACCACTGTGTTACATGGCCTTTTCTTTTAACAACACTCAATAAACGTTTGGGAACTGAGGAGACACATTTTTTAAGCTTCTCAGGTGGAAATCTTTCCCATTCTTGCTTGATGTACAGCTTAAGTTGTTCAACAGTCCGGGGGTCTCCGTTGTGGTATTTTAGGCTTCATAATGCGCCACACATTTTCAATGGGAGACAGGTCTGGACTACAGGCAGGCCAGTCTAGTACCTGCACTCTTTTACTATGAAGCCACGTTGATGTAACACGTGGCTTGGCATTGTCTTGCTGAAATAAGCAGGGGCGTCCATGGTAACGTTGCTTGGATGGCAACATATGTTGCTCCAAAACCTGTATGTACCTTTCAGCATGAATGGCGCCTTCACAGATGTGTAAGTTACCCATGTCTTGGGCACTAATACACCCCCATACCATCACAGATGCTGGCTTTTCAACTTTGCGCCTATAACAATCCGGATGGTTCTTTTCCTCTTTGGTCCGGAGGACACAACATCCACAGTTTCCAAAAACAATGTGAAATGTGTACTCGTCAGACGACAGAACACTTTTCCACTTTGTATCAGTCCATCTTAGATTAGCTCAGGCCCAGTGAAGCCGACTGTGTTTCTGGGTGTTGTTGATAAACGGTTTTCGCCTTGCATAGGAGAGTTTTAACTTGTACTTACAGATGTATTGACCAACTGTAGTTACTGACAGTGGGTTTCTGAAGTGTTCCTGAGCCCATGTGGTGATATCCTTTACACACTGATGTCGCTTGTTGATGCAGTACAGCCTGAGGGATCGAAGGTCACGGGCTTAGCTGCTTACGTGCAGTGATTTCTCCAGATTCTCTGAACCCTTTGATGATATTACCGTAGATGGTGAAATCCCTAAATTCCTTGCAATAGCTGGTTGAGAAAGGTTTTTCTTAAACTGTTCAACAATTTGCTCACGCATTTGTTGACAAAGTGGTGACCCTCGCCCCATCCTTGTTTGTGAATGACTGAGCATTTCATGCAATCTACTTTTATACCCAATCATGGCACTCACCTGTTCCCAATTTGCCTGTTCACCTGTGGGATGTTCCAAATAAGTGTTTGATGAGCATTCCTCAACTTTATCAGTATTTATTGCCACCTTTCCCTAATTCTTTGTCACGTGTTGCTGGCATCAAATTCTAAAGTTAATGATTATTTGCAAAAAAAAAATGTTTATCAGTTTGAACATCAAATATGTTGTCTTTGTAGCATATTCAACAGAATATGGGTTGAAATTTATTTGCAAATCATTGTATTCCGTTTTTATTTACATCTAACACAATTTCCCAACTCATATGGAAACGAGGTTTGTAGTTTTAAACATGTACATTTTATGAAGACCCATGTACATGTACATATACGTGTGTTATTCATTAAGCCCTGCACCATTTTTAGTGTATGTTGTTGATCTTTCAGTACTATTTAAGCAATACTAAGGACAGCACATTTTGACAAGTGTTCCTAATTATCCACATTACCATGGAGAAGCAGCATGTTTACAACAGCAGCCTGGGGGAGAGTAGCATTGTAAAAGATGTTTTGCACGTCAGCTGTCTTGGTGAAGCTGTAATAATTTACTGGACTTTTATCCACAATGTTGGTGATTGGTGGTGCAAGTGATTGCAGGATGTATCTTTGGCAGGACATATTGAATGAAAGCAATTGTAGGATCACACATGGAAAACCAAACATACCCTTCTGTCCCTTCATAGCAACTATCCCTGTCCTCTTCAAAATCTCCTCTTTTCCATTTTAAGATATATAAAGTGTACCGCAACAAACATCATAGAAAATCCTTCCAAAATGGCACATGAATCAGTAATGAGTTCTTGTTGACTGCCAAAAGCAGCATGTTTGCTGTACTTCCACACTTTCTTTAATTAGTGACTGTTGGGGAAACCACCTGCTGTTGAGTTGGTTTGGATGTCAGCCAATACAGACCTCCTTTTAATGATGAGAAAGTAGCGTGTTGAGCAGCTACGACTTTGCACAAAGTTAAAAACATTGACGTAAAACACAACTTCCTTTAAAGGCCTACTGAAATTATTTTTTTTTATTTAAACGGGGATAGCAGATCCATTCTATGTGTCATACTTGATCATTTCGCGATATTGCCATATTTTTGCTGAAAGGATTTAGTATAGAACAACGACGATAAAGTTCGCAACTTTTGGTCGATGATAAAAAAAAGCCTTGCCTATACCGGAAGTAGCGTGACGTCACAGGAGGAAGGATTCCTCACAATTCCCCGTTGTTTACAATGGAGTGAGAGATATTTGGACCGAGAAAGCGACGATTACCCCATTAATTTGAGCGAGGATGAAAGATTCGTGGATGAGGAACGTTAGAGTGAAGGACTAGAGAGGCAGTGCAGGGTGTATCTTTTTTCGCTCTGACCGTAACTTAGGTACAGGGTCTCATTGGATTCCACACACTCTCCTTTTTCTATTGTGGATCACGGATTTGTATTTTAAACCACCTCGGATACTATATCCTCTTGAAAATGAGAGTCGAGAACGCGAAATGGACGTTCACAGTGACTTTTATCTCCACGACAATACATCGTTGACGCACTTTAGCTAACGTGATAGCATCGGGCTCAAATGCAGATAGAAACAAAATTTTAAAAAACCCTGACTGGAAGGATAGACAGAAGATCAACAATACTATTAAACCATGAACATGTAAATACACGGTTATTAATTTCCAGCTTGGCGAAGCTTAACAATTGAAGCTAACTTAGCTACAGAGCTAACGTGATAGCATCAGGCTCAAATGCAGATAGAAACAAAATTTAAAAAAAACCTGACTGTAAGGATAGACAGAAGATCAACAATACTATTAAACCATGAACATGTAAATACACGGTTAATAATTTCCAGCTTGGCGAAGCTTAACAATTGAAGCTAACTACGGAGCGGTGGCGGCCGCGGGCGTTGTAGCTTTCTATGACACCCCGGCCGCCATCGGAGTCGGCAAGAAACATATATTTCCCCAAAGTTACGTACGTGACATGCACATAGCGACACGCACGTACGGACAAGCGATCAAATGTTTGGAAGCCAAAGCTGTACTCACGGTAGTGCGTCTGCTATCCAGCTCAAACACAACACAACCTCCTGATTGTGTTGCTGTAGTCCGCTGCTAATACACCGATCGCACCTACAACTTTCTTATTTGCAGTCTCCATTGTCCATTAAACAAATTGCAAAAGATTCACCAACACAGATGTCCAGAATACTGTGGAATTGTTCGATGAAAACAGAGCAGTTTGTATGGTGACACACTGGGTACGAATACTTCCGTTGCCGTCATGACGTCACGCACATACGTCATCATACATAGACGTTTCCAACCGGAAGTTTAGCGGGAAATTTAAAATTGCACTTTATAAGTTAACCCGGCCGTATTGGCATGTGTTGCAATGTTAAGATTTCATCATTGATATATAAACTATCAGACTGCGTGGTCGGTAGTAGTGGGTTTCAGTAGGCCTTTAACCTGCCTTTAGGATGCATGTGAATGTTGCCTCATGGTTGCTATTTTTACCAGCAAGTACAAAGGTACTTCATGATAACCTCACCACACAATGACAGGGTGTGTGGCTGAACGTGTAAGATCATGCATTTACAGGTTTCTTTGTCATTCTATAGTTAAAATAGTTTTTGGCATTTCTTATCTCTGCAGCGGCGTCCAGTTTCAGTTTTTGTAGGCCAGCTGTGGAGTACAGAGCTCTGCCAGAGGACTTTGAACACCAGCTAACTCGGCGGACTGGGGGTAATCTAACCTGGCATGATGGGCGTGGGCAGAAGGCGACAGGAGGCAGAGTAAAGTTGCTACAGCAACCGGGCACTGAGCTCCACCAGGTACTGGACAACAGCACACACCTGCTCCACCCGGCTTGGACTGATATATTCATAAATTTGTATATTACATTTTGCATCGCAACACACTTACAATAACAGTTATCACATCACATTCTAGGGGTGTGGGAAAAAATCGATTTGAATTCGAATCGTGATTCTCACGTTGTGCGATTCAGAATCGATTCTCATTTTAAAAAAATCGTTTTTTTTCATTTAATTTTTTTTTTTTCATTTAATTTTTTATTTTTTAATTAATCAATCCAACAAAACAATACACAGCAATACCATAACAATGCAATCCAATTCCAAAACCAAACCCGACCCAGCAACACTCAGAACTGCAATAAACAGAGCAATTGAGAGGAGACACAAACACGACACAGAACAAACCAAAAGTAGTGAAACAAAAATTAATATTATCAACAACAGTATCAATATTAATTACAATTTCAACATAGCAGTGATTAAAAATCCCTCATTGACATTATCATTAGACATTTATAAAAAAAAAAAAGAACAAATAGTGTCACAGTGGCTTACCCTTGCATCGCATCTCATAAGCTTGACAACACACTGTGTCCAATGTTTTCACAAAGATAAAATAAGTCATATTTTTGGTTCATTTAATAGTTAAAACAAATTTACATTTTTGCAATCAGTTGATAAAACATTGTCCTTTACAATTATAAAAGCTTTTTACAAAAATCTACTACTCTGCTTGCATGTCAGCAGACTGGGGTAGATCCTGCTGAAATCCTACGTATTGAATGAATAGAGAATAGTTTTGAATCGGGAAAATATCGTTTTTGAATCGAGAATCGCGTTAAATCGAAAAAATAATAATCGTTTTGAATCGAATCGTGACCCCAAGAATCGTTATTGAATCGAATCGTGGGACACCCAAAGATTCGCAGCCCTATCACGTTTCATATTGAACAAGTCAAGGCTAAACTACATTTGTGGTGCCCTGTATAGGTTGTGCTCAAAATTATTTGGAAGACATGCTAGCTGAAAAGTATTCTGTCAAGTATTTTGTTTGTTCTTAGGTTTGGTTAGAAAGTGATCAGTAACTTTCTGTCTCAGTGCTGTGAGGTCACACATCTGTTTGGCTTCTGCCTCCTGTCTTTAAAGGGGATTTTTTCCTATCATTCACAATCTTATATGTAAAACAAGAACACATATGTTTTTATGCTGCTAACTAGTAAATAAATGCCATCAAAAGTCTGCTTAAAATAAAGCCTATAGTAGTCGCTCTATTCTCTATTCAAACATAATAAAACATCACTTACTCTACAATGTCTGCTGTTATTATGATGCCACCTGATAGAATCTTGTCACATTTCCGTTGAGATGAAGAATGACCAAGCGTCTTTTCTGTGTCTTTCTCGCCATTTCCGGGTCTAAATTGTCTGTCAAAGTGTACCAACTTGTCAGATTACGTCCTCATCTTTCTACTAATAACGTGAGAGGCATTATGATCTAGAATAAACATTCACAAGCCCTGATGCAAGGAAGCAGCTCACCAGCCAATCATGTCAACATAACCACATAAACTAGTGATCACAGCGCTGCTATGAATAGTTTGTCTGCGTTAGCGCTGATAATAACAATATCACTAATACTTGGAGTATTGTTGGCGGTTCATTGGTGGTTATTTATTGGGTTTTATGAACGGAATTGACTGGTAGGAAAAGAAGATTTCCCATTGGCTCCATTGTAAGTTGACTTTTATTACATTTATTTGAGTAAGAATGTATTTTAAAAAAATACAGCCATAGTATAAATGGGTTATTCTTGTATAGCGCTTTTCTACCTTCAAGGTACTCAAAGCGCTTTGACACTATTTCCACATTCACCCATTCACACACTGATGGAAGGAGCTCCCTTGCAAAGCCCTAACCACGACCCAAGACACTTCACTCAAGGACACAACTAGGATGGCAGAAGCTGGGGATTGAACCAGGAAACATCAGGTTGCTGGCACGGCTGCTCTACCAACCGGATATTTTGGACTGGTAGTAGTCGATCCCCAGCGATCGTTCTGCCACACAATACCTCAATGCTAACGAGGGGAAATTACACTTCAACGACTGTCGTTGGCTTTGACAGTTAGGATTGCTCATTTGCATCAAAACAGTTTTTTTTTCTCACTACGATAGGGCGAAACCATCCTTGCCCAAGCACACCATCCTGGTTTTTGAGTATAAATATTTGGGGTTTTGGCACAGGCCGCGGGACTAGATATGACCAATCTAAGTCTGTGAGCACGAATTGATGAAGTCTACTCGGATGAGCGGCGAAACGTCTTCTAAGAAAAACCAAACAGTCCAGTTGCGATCGATTGAATGCCCTGAGAGGATAACAAGTATAATAGTGAGGATATTTGTTTTTGTTTTTGAACACACTTAGCAAAGTTACATTAAGGAACATCACATGTTTACACTTGCACAAATCAAAGAAAACTAGACTGACAAACAAACAAAACCTAATTGTACTTACAGCTTTAATTAAAATTATTTATGAAGTAGACCGGAACTGTTTTAATAAATAAAACAATCCGTTGATAAATATTATAGAACTTATTAAGGAAGTTAATCTTACACAACTCACAATTCAATTCGATTCCGATTCTTGGGGTGACGATTTGATCGACCGATTCAACACGATTCCTGATTCAAACCGAATCTCGCAATATACTATTTAGTATATAAATGATAACACCTTTTCAAAGCACATTAAAGGTTACAAATGCACCTAATTTGGAAGACGTATACGCGTATAGAAAGTACACGTGATGACGACCTAAAAACATATTTTTAAAAAATCAATTCTTGAATATTTTTAATCGATTTAAAATCGTAATGAATAAGCATCACAATTCGGATGTGAATAAAAAAATTTCAGCACCTCTCATACTGTAGCTATCATTTTGCATAGGGCGTGGAAGGGAAATCTCTCAGGCAAATGTGTCCGGTCTGGATTGCAAATGGCCGCTTTGTTAACACAGCATATAAGCAGTTTTTTCCCCCATGGGGCTCCATCTCCGAAATGGCACTGGTTGTGTAGTATTCTGCATAACATAATTGCTGTTTAAGCAAAAATATATTTTGTAAGAATTTTTAATTAAAAAAAAGACTTATACGAAGATTTCAGTTCCTAAGAGAGTTGTAAACAGATGTTCATTCAGCTGCTGTTCTGCTCCCTTTTTAAGTCGAACATTTCAATCCATTATCTGATGCTGTATTGTTTCCTCACACAATCGGTGTCGGCAGAGACTGGCCTCATTTAAAGCCTGTGGTTACAAGTCATGCAGTCCCACTTTTGTCTTCACCCCATTGAATGGCTCTTCAATTATCAGCTCCTGCTAAAACTTCAAACTGGGCCGGGCTGATAACAGTTTTATACCATGCATTGTTCGCTCCCTTGAATCCGATCGGATGCACATTTTCTACAGTGGTCTGTTTACCTTTGTTTGGAAGATGAACTATAGTGCATACTGCTCAATTTTCACTTCTTCACCTTCCATTCAGTTCCACCGTTTGCACCTCTTAAGCCAACACTTAACATAAACATACTTAACGTAAATATGCCTGCATAGGAGAGATCCTGTAAGAACCTCTCTGTGATGAAGTGCACAGTTGAAAAACAACTTGTAACGACATGTCTCCCAAAACTATTTTGTCATTTCAAACATTTTCTTGTAAACATTAACTGTGTTACAGAACATATGTCTCTCCTCTGAGCTGATCATTTGGACTGTGCATTCTATCAATTGTTATGCTGTTATAATAGTTTAACTATTGAATTTCAAAGTAAAGGTTATGTATTAAATAATTAAAGCAACACACAATACGGACAGCACCAGTGCTCATTCATGCTAGCAGTGTGGGACTTCAAAAAGTGTCTATACCTCGTCAAGAAGTGAGAAATAGTAAATCAATCAAAAAGAAAGGGAGTGTGGGGGGGAAGCAACTAGCTGAGAAATGGATAGAATGACCAAGTGAAACTAAAGGAGTAGAAAACAGCTCTCTGTGGCAGGAAGGTTGTTTGTGAAATGTCAGTCAAAAAAAATGCATTTGATTGTGTCCATTTTCTGCTGCCTTCCACGTTTTAGAACATTAAAAACTCCCATGTGTTTGAAATGTAGGACAAACCCAATAATGTGTGAATCTCCATCTGGATATGTAATAGTTTCTCTACCCTTCAATTTGAAGATGAAACTAATGTATAAAGTGAATGGTGAAACACAAAATGGTGGAACCAATTGAGCCTTATTCAATGAAAAATAATTATCTAATTTAATCCTACTGGCATGATCAAGGTCCATTTTAAAATTGGGCTTCATGTGCTTTTTATGCCATGCTCATACCAACCTACACTCTCTTCATTGGGTTCTGCACTCACTGATCCTCCTTATATATCCCATTCCTTTAAAGTGCCAGTAGAGTGGAAAAACATGTTGACTTTATATGCTTAATTGTGTTTCAATGTATCCATTAAACCATATCCAATTGTATTTACAATCCGCAAAGTATGTGAAAATACCGTCTAAACACCATACAATGCCACAAATTCAGTCAGCCATTTTGAATATTCCGGTCCGAATACCTTTGACTATTTACCGTGATTGACGTCACTGGAGGAACGCTTCTGCACTTTGGTATCAGATCAGTCAAACTGGAAACACGTACAAATTAGAAAGATATGTGCTGTCTATCATTCACATTCTCTATATAAGACATGTTGCGTTGACCAGCATTCCTCCAATGGGGAATTAAAATTGCTAGTCTCTCCCAGATTCTTTTTATGGCAATAAGCTGATGTTTATATTCAATCAACAGGCAGCAGTTGGTATTTTGTGGTTTATTCTCCAAGCTTAGAGGACAAACCTGAGACCAACCCAGCACCCAAGCGTTCCCTAGCCCGGTCCAGATCGGTCTACCAAAACCCCGGAACTCCTGTCTACTTCCTCCTTCTCCTGTCCCCCCACCTGCTGTTTCCCCAGTCTAGCTGTGCTCCTTATCTTAGGAATGTAATGGCAGTCTCAACAAAGACAGCGCTCTACCTCTCTACTCAAGGACACTCGAATGCAAGCACTTTGTACCACACGAGACATTAGCTGATGAAAATATGACTATAGGAGTTTAGAAAGAAGTAACACTTAAATATGGATATGATTCTGATCTGCTTCCAACAAGTCCCCCTTTTGTCATGACGCGGAGTCGAACCCACGTTTCCTCTGCAGCTGGAGCTGCAGGCACTTCTGTTAACCCCTCTGCTGGCAGCACACTCAGACACACCTCTGCTCGCGCTGAGCACAACACGCCCACACAGCAACAAGCCTGCAAGCAATCAGTCATCAGAGCACCTGGACCTGACGAGGGGGAGCGGCATAAAGACCAGCGGACCCAAGGAACCTTTGCCAGAACGTCGCTAACCTTCCAGTAAGCATCACGTCTGGCATTCCTTTCCCAGTGATTTCCTCGTCCATGTTTTGCTCTCTCTCTCCGTGTTTTCCCCCTGGTTCATGCCCTTTTGTATTTCCACAGTGACTCTCCTGACCTCCGTGATCGTGCCTTGTCACTCGACACCCATCCGAATTTCTAACTGCCCTCCTCGATCCACGACCTCCCTGCTCGGACCTAGACCACGCTGCCCTGCTCTTGCCCACGACCACTTGCCTGTCCACGAACTGCCTCTTCACCCTTTTCCCCTTGGATAACGACGAAAGATACAACCAACATTTACAGACAACAACCCTTGGTAACATTTACATTATTAATTTTACACATAGTCAACACTCACTCACTTTGAGTAGCATACACACGCTACGTATTCATCAAAGGTTTCAAATAAACCTTGTAAACCTCAGTCCTGCCTTGGTTGTCGCCTCCTTCCCTTCTCTGATACATAACACCTTTAAGATCTTCTAATAAGATCTTTATTACTTGTACAAAACTTATAAAGCACGCCCCACATTAAAGTAGGTGCTGTTTTTTTTCTTTAAGCAAGCTAGCAATAAAACAACAGCTTATTTACATGGGAGATAGATGGAGGGAGTCCACGTCAATGTCGTCATGGTCAGGGAAGTAAACCAACAATTCTCGAAAGTCTTAAAGTTACCACTTTGCTAGACCCCCTTTAGTGACACTTAGCCCAAGGGGCGATAAAGCAACCGCATGAGGCTATGATGGCCAAAAAAACTCTGAATGGAGACCAAGACAGACTTAATTAGGTCAGTCCACCTGCCTAATGTGTCCCTAGACAGGGCCTGGAGGCCCTTTAAGGCCCTCTGAACTGAGCCATCGGGGGCAGTGTTGTTAGGAATGAAGGTACAGCATTGGTCACCAAACATTGCACACACTCCTTCTTCCTTGGCTAGGATGCGGTCAAGGGCTATGCGGATCTGAACGGCCCTGAGGGAGGTCGGGGCAAGTTGTTCAGCAAGTCCCTCAACGGCGTCAGGAGTCAGGTTGGTTAGTCTCAACGGCGGCGGGGAGTTAGAGAGGCCGCTGAAACAGGAGTTCCAAGGGGTGTTAATTTGGTGAGTGGGGTCACCAGTCTAACCATAGCACAAAGCCCAACGGCTGACGTCGGCATTCTAATGTACAATCTGTGCTTCCCACAACACCAGAATAAGTCAGCTCGTGCCCAAGGGCCTATCCTACAGCCATCTATCAGTGTGGTGCACCAGTAACGGTTGATGTCACCCAATTTGTTGGGGGACGAAGAGGGTCCTGTAATTTGAAAACGCGTGTAATTCAGCTTTTGGGCCACAAAGGGAAGAAGTCGGGTGGCATTGTCAACAGAAGGGTACACATGTCAGTCAACTTAAAAGGGGCGGGGTAAGTGTGGGAAAAGGGACGTCCAGCGGAAGAAGCAACACAGTCACCCAGGTTTTGGCATCCACCTGAGCCACAGGTTGTCTGCACCCGCTCCTAAGGTCAAAGGTCAAAGTTACCAGGCCTTCGGTGGTGATGTCATTAGCACGCACAGATGTGAGCCTTTGAAACACCACCGAGGTGGGGTGGTACTTTAGGTGCTACAGAGGGTGTAGAGGTAGTTAACGCCCTCTCAAGGACATTCATTTTAATAATTCCTTTAGCGTCTGTATCAGTCAGGTCAAGCCCCAAAACAACATAAAAGAGACGATGGGCACAACTTACCAGAGTATGTTGTCTGCATCCGACACCAATGGTTCAGGGTTGAGTCGTAACAAATATAGAGGTTATTACCACGGTAATAGCTATTGTGTCCCCCGTAATTAATCACACTGCACAGGTCAAAAATAAGTCTTGCTATCCCCTTTGACCCAGTCTATTTAAAGTCCGCTGTATGTTCTTAGACACTTGTCAGTCACTGTCGTCAGGAAGGATGAACTGAGACACAAAGACAGTAGAACACGCCCAAGCACCAGTCCGTCAGGGAACACTACCGGGTGTAACATCCTGCCTTTCGTCTATCAATATCAGAGTAATTTAGGTAACAAAAAGGGGATAAACATCAAACTTTTCACTTAATGTAACGACACAGATAGTTATGCTGCAAACAAGCAAGAAAAACTAAGAAACATTTAGCATACTGGATTGGTCTCACACAAGGATATACAATATAGAAGTTGAAAAGAGTAATGTAGGTAGAAAATCTCTCTCGTCTCCTGGGCTGAGGGGCAGATGTTGTGGCGATGTCAGCAATGACATCCCCTGGTGATCTGTCAGGTTCTTCAGCTGTAGTGCAGAGGGAGAGGTGGTACCAGGTGTCTCCTCCACCAGCCAGTCGAAGGGCGTGGGACGTCCGTTCCACGACCTTGAAGGGACCAGTCCACCTGAGCTCCGTCCACTTGCGTTTGATGACCTTGATCTTGACCCTCTCAGCGGGCGGAAGGGAATCTGTACAGAAGAACTGGCACACAAATTCTGCAATTTTTTGTGTAAAATACCATTTTGGTTTTACGCTGAGTCCTCCTTCCATGGTGGGCTGCTGGTCCTGTGAATGGCTGACCTGTATGCAGCTCATAGGGTGAAAAACTCAAAGGGCAGTAAAACAGTTTTATTCACGGACCTTCGAATGATCATTAACGCTAATTGCAACATGTCAATCCAATTAAATTTGGTCTGTGCACAGATTTTAGCCAATTAGTTTTTGATGTTCTGGTCCATCCTTTCAACCTTACCTTGGGACTGAGGATGGTACCCCAAACCTGTGTTCTAGTCCGAAAGCCTTTTCGACCAAGGCTAAGTGAGTATTTTTTTAAATGGTTGCCGTTGTCTGACCTAATCTTTTTGGGGAAACCATGTCGGGGTACTAGGTCATTCACAAGTCATTTAATTACTGATATTGCATCCTCTTTTGAGGTTGTTGTTGCTTCCGGCCAACCACTGTGATTGTCAACACAAGTCAGTACGTACCTTTTCCCTTGTACCGTATTGATCATATCAGTGAAATCAAAGACTATACATGGTTCACCCTCACCTCCTCCATATTCTAAATTTGATCTACTAAACTACTATCGATGTGTAAAATCGTTATTTTCAAATTAAAATTAGTTATAACTTCTTACCCACGGTAAAAACGTTAAAACTATGGAATGTGTCAGAGTCTGATTATTGTCGATTTTGTTCCAAGGAGTCTGTTTCCACCCTCACTCACCCCCTTCTGTTTCTGAAAAAAGGACTGTGTTAGTCATACTATCACTTTCAGAAACATCTAAGAAAAAGGTCAGCTAATAGTCAAGTAGCGGAGGACAGGTCATGTTTGAAGTCAATGATTGTCTCTTTAGCTTCTATGGTCCACTGGGGGGTGTTGTTAGGGTAGGGGACCCCTTAGCAATATCACAAATAACTCAAACTCAACTAAACCCTAACTTTTATGTAACTTATTCAATATGGTGAAAGTAACAAATATGCTTATATTTATATTGTCACCAATACTAGAAAAATACTACCCTTGTGGCGAATGCTTTAGCAATTGTATTTTTAAATTTTACCACACCTGGTGGCCCCAATAATTCATTAAGTCAAGCTCATGTTGTAGAAAGCTGAATGATGCAGACACGTTTATTACTGAATACTTTCTATCAGACTTCTGTCTTGACGACTATGTGTATGTAATGAGCAACTTATTACTGAATACTTTCTATCAGACTTCTGTCTTGACGACTATGTGTATGTAATGAGCAACTATAATTCTTTGATATGCTTAAATGTGTAATGTGTCGTTTTAGCTCAGCTGTTGTGTAGCTGCTAGCTCCTCGTAGCCTACAGGTGTCTAAAGTGCAGCCCATAGTTATGTGTTTAACATAACCATGGGCTAAACCTAAACAATTGAAAATGTGGTATTTGGGTGTCGGTGTAATGTTTGGCAGCTACGCCGTGTCTTATCATTGGACCTAAGTTCTTTGGGTTTTGTAGGCGAGACAGAGAGCAAGGGAACAATGTGGGACACTATTGTGTCCATCTTATACCATGCTAGCTGTTGCAAAGATAGGTCAACATGAGCAGCCACACCTTGAGTTCCAACATATATAAATAATCATAACATATGGCGAGTCGGGTGGCAGAACACACGGAAGCATCTCAGCCAGCTAGGGTTTTCACTGTTAGAGCAGTTGGATGTCAGCCATTCCTGTTGTTTCAGGCTGTGGTATGAGCTCATGGAGGAGTCTTGGTAGTGGTGTCGCAGCTGGGTGGTTGAGCCGTCAGGTAACACCAGGAATGTTCCTTCTTTGCGATTTGAATGTCAGGGTACAGTCTGTAAAGGAGGTCCAGCAATCTGAACCGGAAGTGGTTTGGTGACAGGTAACCTTCTTGTGACCCCAGCAAAGCCTTCGACCTTTAAAGAGGAAGCACACAGTTTTTTTGGTACCTCTGCATTCAGAATCGAATGGGTGGCTGATAAAATTGTCCGTTGACACTCATGTCCAGCAGGGGTCCTGTCGGTACTTCCTGCTGCGGCTCCTGATGTGGGCGTCCTCTTACACGCCTTCGTGTTCGTTTGTTGGCACGACGGAACCTTTCCTGTTCGGAAATGTTCGGACAGTCACGACTCCAGTGACCAGGCTGGTCACAGCCGAAACAGTGTCTACCCCAGACTGGCTTCGAAGCATCGTGTTGTCCACCACCCGAGTCCAACCGCACGTCTGTTGAGGATTATTTCCTCCACCTGTTGGAACTCAAAAGCAAGGTCACCCACTGCTGAATATACCCTAGCTGATCTTTGACCTTTTGGTTCTTTTAACCTTTTATCTTCAGCGATCTGTAATTTAAGTAGTCGTTTCCTTGTTGCTCTGTCATTAACCATATTTTGCATGGCATGAATAAAATGTCCATGCCATATGTTGGTTTTGGCACCGTGTATATCAGGGTTAACTTTGTCCAAAGTGTTTGGCGAAAGGTTCCCTCCCGGAGGTACAGGTGGGAAAGCAAGGTCAACAATGGCTTGCATGCATGCATCGTCAAGAGACTTATATTGTAGTATGTCCAAAGTGTTAATGTCATGTGTCAAAAATGTCTGCCGGAGAAAATGGTCAGACGTGTACAAGGGGTTAATTTTCGGAGGCAGGATTAATCTTAGAGGGGGCGTGTTAATACCTCCTTCTCTTGTCACTGGAGTAGGGGGCGGTGGCCTAGTCAAAGTCTGGGCGGGTCGTTTGAATTGTTTTGCGCATGCGCGGCAGACAAAAAAACAATCAGTCCATTCTGTGGTATTTGTCTCATTAATCATCGGTTCTTTTGCTGCATTTCGTTTTTCCACGTAATCCCCGCTTACTTTTATCATACGCCAAACTCTTAAATTCTCGAGCACCAACCTTGCTCCTTTTACTCTATCTCTGCGCGTTCCATTTTCACCAGCGCACACACACACACACAAGCACTCAGCAGCACACACACACACGCACACGCTAGCACTCCCGCACACACACACACACGAGCATGCGTAAGCACTCCCGCACACACACACTCACACTCAGCAGCACACTCTCTGCGTTTCACTTTACCATAAAACTTCCAGTTACTTTATTTTTTATTTTTTTTATTTTATTTTACCAGACGTTTGAGTTCACGACTTTTCGAGTATTGTAAACTCCCGCTTAACCCTTTCAAGGAACGTTCTCCTTTTTTTTCTTTCTTTTTTTCTCTACCTGCTAGTTCCATTGTCGACAACCGTCCATTCAATTGATCATTACACAGTAATGATTAATCACATTTTTCCCCGACCGCCATCGCATTCCTATCCGTCACACTTGTTCATGTCAAACCCCGTGGTCATTGTGTCTCTCATGCCCCATCCGTAACCCGAGAATGTATTTCTCGTATTTTTCATAAGGACTTTAACCTTGAACTCTATTAGGGGTGACCAAATCCCCAGGGCGAACCACACCACTATTTGCTTACTCGTCAGTGAAGCAGCCCGTCACGGTAATCTTTATCGTATTATTAATAAGGACTCCAACCTCAGAATTAAAAATACGAACGGACTTTAACCAACAACTTTACCGTATTCTTCAGAAGGACTTTAACCTTGCGAATTTAATATACGGACGGACTTTAACCAACAACTTTATCGTATTATTAATAAGGACTCCAACCTCAGAATTAAAAATACGAACGGACTTTAACCAAGAACTTTACCGTATTCTTCAGAAGGACTTTAACCTTGCAAATTTAATATACGGACGGACTTTAACCAAGAACTTTATCAGGCACAGATGAAAGATTCAAGACACAATGACATGAGTTGACCACTATGTACAACTATTATGTAAAATGGCGGACAGGGCAAAAATGCAATCAATTTGTCAAAATCACCACTCTGTGCCTGGGATTACAAAACAGTGTTTGACTTACAGACTTCAGGACAGACTCCTAACGCAGATTTTATCTAAAAAGAAAGGTTCTGCTTACCTTGAATTGGCCAATTGAGTCTGTCCAGAAGATTGCAAGAAGTCATCAATCAACAGCGTGCCATCCCGGACGAGCCCCCAAATTGTTGCGTTGACCAGCATTCCTCCAATGGGGAATTAAAATTGCTAGTCTCTCCCAGATTCTTTTTATGGCAATAAGCTGATGTTTATATTCAATCAACAGGCAGCAGTTGGTATTTTGTGGTTTATTCTCCAAGCTTAGAGGACAAACCTGAGACCAACCCAGCACCCAAGCGTTCCCTAGCCCGGTCCAGATCGGTCTACCAAAACCCAGGAACTCCTGTCTACTTCCTCCTTCTCCTGTCCCCCCCACCTGCTGTTTCCCCAGTCTAGCTGTGCTCCTTATCTTAGGAATGTAATGGCAGTCTCAACAAAGACAGCGCTCTACCTCTCTACTCAAGGACACTCGAATGCAAGCACTTTATACCACACGAGACATTAGCTGATGAAAATATGACTATAGGAGTTTAGAAAGAAGTAACACTTAAATATGGATATGATTCTGATCTGCTTCCAACAGACATGAACACATGTTTTTCTTGTTTTATGCATTGAAAGTCGTAAATAACTAAACAAAAAGTCAGCTAACAATGGAGTCTATCAAGGCTCTCTATTTTGCCCACAAAATTCTCTAAATAACCATCTAAAAACCCGCAAACAATAATGATAATAATGATAAATACTCCATTTACTTACCGTGACCTGAATATTAACCAAATATTAGTGATGTTGTTATTATAAGCACTAACGCAGACAAAGTCTTTTTAGCATTGATAACCAAGCGCTAACTATAGTTTATGCTGCACTGGACTCAAGGAGAGACTTTAATGTAATTATAAAATGAAACTGAAGATGACAGTAATGCAACGTATATGGATGCAAACTGCCGTAAAACTGTAATGAAGAAGAAGCTTATGCAGCACAGCAGCATCGATGGTTTGCTGCTGCATCGCGTCTCTGCTCGTCAAAGTTATTCTAGATTATAAATCATGCCTCTCATCTGGAGAATAGGAGGATTTAGCTATAAATCTAGAAATTGTTCATGTGTGAAATTTAATTTATACCCGGGGATGGAGAAAAACACACTACAACAGAATCAGAAGCAACTTTTTTTCTTTAACTCTTCTTGGGGATTAAAATGTATTCTTCATCTAAACGGGACTTTATGGACATCCTATCAGTCGTCCTCACAGTAAGAGCAGACATTGTACAGAAAGTGATAGTTTTATTATGTATGTAGTTTGTATTTCTTGTTTAGCTCGTAGCAATACTGCTACATGATGCTTAGTGTTTCACTATTGATTGATTGATTGAAACTTTTATTAGTAGATTGCACAGTACAGTACATATTCCGTACAATTGACCACTAAATGGTAACACCCAAATAAGTTTTTTCAACTTGTTTAAGTCCACGTTAATCAATTCATGCTACAAATATATACAAATATATACTAAAGCTGGATCTGTTTAGCAGAGCTTCTAAAACTTGTAGATCACCCTCCTTATATTCAGAATAAAAAATATAAGGCTCTGGACCATCATTTGTCCCAAAGTAGTCGCTTTTGTCTCCCGAAAAATCTGCATGATTTGCATTTTTGTTGGTAGGGACGGGATCTGCATTTCCTACCTCTACGTCACGCGATCATGTGACTGGCTTCCTTATTATCTCTCAAAATGGCTCGGGAATCTCTGTGAGATTGATACTATTTTGATCATATCTATTTACTCACAAACTTAGTAAGTCTTTTGGTGTCATACATCAGATATATATACGATAATCACTTCAATATAGAGGCAACTTGTTTTTCAACTCTACTGGTACTTTAAAGCAGTGGGGACTGGCCAAATTTGGCCCATCGTGTCATTTTGTTTGTCCCACCAAAGTGTGCCTTCCGAAATGTAATACATGTATATCTTTCATGTTCACAATCATTGATGGCATGTCCACAAGGTTAACTAGATGCCATCTAGCAAACATAACGATCTCTGATACCTTAATTTCGGTATGGAGGGAAATTCAAATGATGGAAAAAAAGAGGACCTAAAATGGAACCTTGAGGAACACTAGATTAAAGTTTTTTTTACGAGTATAACCAAAGAAATTGAACAGATGACTACTGACTGCATCTGAAGTAAACAAGCTACAGCAACACTTTAGTTATATAAATCGCATTATGAAAAAATAATGTAATTGCCAAAATGGAGAGGACTTAAAAGGGGTGCCTTGAGAAACGCCTCAGTTATGTAAATCACAAGTTCGGACCGCAGTGTTTTATGTTAGCAAGGTTAAAATGTAAATGCAAGGATCCGCCAATGTGTTTACTGTGGTCCAAGTTCCTCTATACATCAGAAGCATGATGTGTGTTTAGGAATTTGCTGCAAGAATATTTGTCTCCCAAGTTTTGAACTGAATTCGCAAGTTGAATAACCATGGTAAAGAAACTGCACATACGGTCTCAATCAATTCTGCAAGCTTTAATGAGGCTGATCAGGCTCAAACATATGTGTGTGAATGTGGTGGTAAACTGTGCCTGTTTGTCTGGTTGCTACCAAAGGTTCAAGCATACAATTATCATAGCATTTTTCTGACAAGTAGCAATTTTCTTGTGCTCACACATGATGAGTATGCAGAAGGGTCTGATCATTAAAAAGCAAAATGGCATGAGTTTAAACGTCAGCTATAACAGTTGCAACTTTGTACTATACTTAGTCAATCTGCCATCACTTCATAGAAACCACACACTAATTACTGACAGTGTAGCTCCTAGATATTTAACAATAAAGTTTTAGCAGTTTGCTGCAGATTTAGTGACGTACTGTGTGTATATATACGCAGATGATGCAATTTATTTTGACCGCACATGCTCCTTTACCTTAATCGTTGTGGGTTGCTATACGGTCAGTGATCAGACCAATGCATACATAGGTGCAAAGATGGGTTTGCTCACTGGTAAATGTCATGTCAAAATACACCTAGACGGTACTTTAGATAAAACCGTTACCAAGTTTTAAACAAGTAATTGACCAGAATTCAATTAAAACATTTAAAAAATATCCCTGTATGACATTCTGACAATAAAATTGTGTTGGTGTCCAAATATTGTTTAAATTACTTTAAATTATGGAAGCGAGTAATAACTTGTGTTTAATCATGATTAATACAAATTTGAAAGTGCAATAATCAGATTTTTAAAAATGATAATTTGCCAGCACAAATCTTTTCTAATGTCTGTTTATCTGCAGTATCGTTGCAGTGACAATTACAGCATATACAACACTAGCCCGACACAGCCAAGCTTAATCCGACCCGTGGTCATGTGGACACAGCAAGATGTTTGTAAATGGCTGAAGAAGCACTGTCCACACAACTATCTAACCTACGTAGAGGCCTTCTCCCATCATGCGATCACAGGTACTCACTCTATTTAAATGCAAATTATATCATTAGGTGGAAACTAATTACTAGCCATTGCAACTTTCAGGCCGGGCGCTGCTGCGTCTGAATGGTAACAAGTTACAAAGGATGGGACTGGTGCAAGAAACGCTGAGACAGGAGCTGCTGCAGCAAGTTCTTCAGCTGCAGGTGCAGGAGGAAGGACGCAACCTGCAGCTGCTCAGCAGAGGAGAAAGTCAGTGACTATTACACCAGTGTCCAACTTTAAATCAAACAATCAAACTTTCTGTGTGAAAGACCCTCACATCAGCTACAGTATGGCTAAAGCAAAGTGCTGGACAAACAGTGCAGGAAAAACATAGCATAAAGTGTGTTGTTGCTGTTGGTGTTGAATGATTAAACATTATCATTACATTCAGATTTGTCAGGAACAGGAAACAGACAAGGGTGAACTCTCAGAATAATGATGTTTTTTGTAACTTCAGGGTTTACGGAAATACCAATAAAACACAATTGCATACGTCATGTTGTTTCTTCTGCCCTCTGCTGGTGTAAATATTGCTAACATATACATTGTCTTTTTCAGGGTCCTTCGAAAAGCGATCGTAAGCACACAGAAATGTTTGAAGTGTTTTTGACCCTGAAAGACATTGTGAGAGTTGAATTAAACCCATCAGGTCTCCTTGCTGGACAGTATGAAAAAGCATCATGATAACAATCCCTTCTGTCAACTCAATAATCACCTATGCAGTGATATATTGTCATATTGTTTCTTATTTATACCTTTTCATTTATGTAAACAGTGCCAAAACTCATAAATAAATAAAAACGTCAATAAACGCCGACCAGATTCGTGTGTGATTGAAAATGAGTTTCGGGTGACTACATACGGTAAACTACATTACCCATGATGCGTCAGTAAGGAAGTATCCATCCATGGCTTCTGACTGTCGACGCCGGTTCGGACCTCCTAAGGTCCGCCTGGAAACGAAGTGCGGGTAAATAATGTCGTGTCGCTCCGACAGGTATATGACCAAACATGTTTTTAAGGGCACACATTTGTTGTAGCATTTCAATCATTGTCTTTTTCTTGTTTGTCACGCTGTTGTGTCCTTGGGAGTCCATCTCTCTCTCGCTCTCGCTCTGAAATACATTGTATTTACATATTTGATTAAAACATTTCACTGTCAATGTAAAATAGATTTTTAAAAAAAAATTAAATTAAAATTTAGTGGTTATGGACGAACCAAATGCTTTGTGTGAGATACTCGAGCCCCTCAAAAAGTAGCTGAGCTGATGACGCCTTTCTGTGTCACACATAACTGTTACACAATAAGATTAGACTATTTCCACAACAGTATGTTAAATGTCGCTGTACTACAATCACTTTTGACTATTAATATGTATTTGTGTCTCTATAGATGTATTTGTAAGTTAAACATTCACCTCATTACATAACGAGGCTAGCAAAAGGTCCTCTACACACTACATACAATATTTACATCATATCAAACCTTAATCTGCTCATAAAATCTTCTTTAATCCCACATTTACCAAGATGCATCCTGAACATATTTTAAACCAATATGTCATTTGTATTGTAATGACCTGCTGGTGTTAAAGGGGAACTGCACGTTTTCTGAAATGTTGCCTATCATTCACTGAGACAAGAACGCATATGTATTTTTTTTTAGGATTCTAAAGACAAAAAAATGCTTGCAAGATGCGGCTAATTGGAATCACCATTGTGGCCTTCAAATCCCTCTCTAAACCAGCTTCAAACCTCTCCATCAACGTTTTATTTGGATGCTGCAAGTAATGTTGCTACAACTTTTTTTTTCAATCAATCAATCAATCAAACTTGGTTATTATACAGATGATGGAACATAAATGAAGTAATATTGGTGGTTTTTGGATGCATATTTAGAGTGGTTTAGCAGAATGGATTGCTCACATTAGCTGCGTTGCTAGCCACCTCGAACGAGCTCATTATTACAAATTAGAATGCAAAAACCAAACAAACAGATGTGTGGCTGTCTCTCATAAGGATTGTGAACGATAGGTAAAATGAAAAGAAAGTGCAGTTCCTCTTTAATGTTATTTGTTCACATTATTGATATTCTGAGTTCCCATGTTCGTGAACGTACCGAGCCTGAAAGGTGATTGGTGGAGAAGGAGGAAGGTGTTGTGTTGTGCAGTGAAAATGGAGACACTTATGTGTGGACGACAGAGGATATTTTGTTGGCCGACTGTTAGCATAAAATTGCAGGCATCCCAGATAGGGATGTATATCGTTAAGATTTTATCGATGCGATACCCTTATCGACATTCGTTATCGATACCGGTATTTTTCGGTACTCTTACCGGTACTATATGTAATTGGTGTAAATAAAAATGTTGGAAAAATGCATTTTATATTACCGTTTTTTATTAGCACAAGATAGTGTGCAGGTCCACAACATGATGTAACATCTCAGCAGGGAAATTTTTTATCAACACCTGCTTTTTAAGTCCTAAACAAGTCAACTGTGTTTGCTAATGCAGTTCTAATGTCATCATCTTGTAAAAAGCTCACCGATCCATCACTGTTTCTATTCATTACAATTGCACTCAGCTGGAAATATCATTTATGCATTAATGTACAGAGCAGATACCTTTTAAATGATATATCATATCAAATATATATATTATAAATCAAGACAATCAATTAACATGTTATGTGGGTGTGTATTTTGTAACAATCAAAATAGTTTTGACCGACCGGAGATTGACAGCTACCGACCTATGACCTGTGTTGTGTGAACAATAAAAATAAAAAGACTCAGTGATCAATTGTAATTTTCAATCGTCAAGTTGTTGTGTAAAGAGACAGAAGTTCAACACAATTAAGCAAAGTGTCTATTAATGCCACGTCGCAATCGTGCCGCGATGAAGTGACGCCAGACAGCGACTACGGACCTGTCAGTGGATTTTATCTTGCGTCAAAGCAACTTTATGGATTATTGTATAACTTACATTTTTCACTGATATGAGTGGATTATTATTAGCCTATTGGATTATTGGATCGCTATGAGGACGGTTGATGAAGCGTGGTAGTGGCAGTCATGAGTTACGTTGAAACTATAACTCTTGTTAGCGTGCGTGACTTTGAGGGTCTTTTGAGGATGAATTGTGGTGTTACAAACTTTTGTGTGGTGTTTCTGTCTATTTGTAATATTACACGCTGGTTTGTTATGTGTAAGCCAGGGGTGTCAAGCTCATTTTAGGTCGGGGGCCACATGGAGAAAAATCTACTCCCAAGTGGGCCGGACTGGTAAAATCATGGCACGATAACTTAAAAATAAAGACAACTTCAGATTTTCTTTGTTTAAAAATAGAACAAGCACATTCTGAATTTTTTTTCCATTTTTTTACACTTATATGTTGCGGTTAATAGTATTTTAACTTTATATGTCGTTATGTATACTTTCTGAATAAATTATGCGATAATGTTCATCAGTCAACTCATTGGTGTTAATTTTCAATCTATCAAGATAAAAAAAATAATATCAAAATCAAATTACAGGATGTTATTTATGTAGATTGCTCATTCTCCTCGACTGATGTTATTCCGTCCTACGTGTCTGTGTCCGTGACGTAAACAAGTTGACAGATAGCTAACATGAAGATTCCAAGGAAAGGGAAGAAAGAGTCCAGGCCTTTTATCTTTAAGAATAGTAGTTTTCACAGGTAATGCACTTTTCCTTTCTTCTTGTCTAATTGGTCATTTCTTTCTTTGTTGTTATTGTAAAACTGTATAAAGAGACACAAATATATGTCAAATAAACACCACTAAGTAACTACATTTCCATAAATGTTTGCTGCATAATATGTTTTCACACTTACACACACAGCCCACACAATAGCATGTAAACAGTGCTCATAAAGTGATGTAAATAGCCCTATATAGCCCATGTAACACTCATTGCCACACATGAATAAGATTTACATTTACAAACATTGCACCCTCCCTTAGAGGAGTGAGCTAGCGAGCAAAGAAGCTATATGCTAAGTAGCAACAAGCTAAACAGTAGAACAAGCTATCGTCGCACAGTGCTATTTCTACATTTACACGCACACACAACGTCTTCATGTCACTCATAAAACAGACACAGGACTTACAGACAATGTTTCCAAGGCACTTTGTGGGAAGAAACAACAAACTTGGAGCGCTGAAACACGTAAACCTGTCTCGTGTGTAAAAAAGTGGGCGTCTGACTGTCGTGCAGAGACTACCGGAAACTAGAGGAGGGAGCAACTCGCCTTCAAAATAAAAGTCCCTTCTCATTACCTGATAATGTTACATCACACTCCCCGCCTGGTATAAATACTATACCACTATTTCGAACTGCAGTAGGAACATGCTTGATACAAATTACAGAAACCTAACTTAACTTAGTCTGTATCATTAGCTGCCAAGAGAAGGACTGTCTCAGAGACAGGCCTCAGAAAAGTCTTTGCAGATCCAGATCTTGTGACCTTGAGTTCTATCTTCCTGACCTTCCCGTCCTGGTCGGGGAAAGTCTTTGTGACAAGAGCCAGGGGCCACTCGTTCCTCTTAGCTTGATTGTCTTTGAGCAACACGAGGTCGCCCTCCTTCAGATTAGGCTTGACATCTTGCCACTTGTTGCGATTTTGAAGCGTGGGAAGGTATTCACGCCTCCATCTGTGCCAAAAGGTGTTGGCAAGATGCTGCACCTTCCTCCACTGCTGGCGGTAAAGATCCTTGTTGTCGAACGTTCCAGGAGGGGCAGGGAGAGTGCACAACTTCTGCGTCAATAGCGAAGCAGGGGTCAGAAGGAAAGGAGAATCCGGGTCTGAGGAGATCGGTGTGAGTGGTCTGGCATTAATGATCGCTGTTACTTCTGCCATTAGCGTAGACAACACTTCATGAGTGAGATGTGATCGGCTGGATTCTTGAAGCATGGAGTCAAGAATTCTTCTGGAGACTCCAATCATGCGTTCCCAGGCTCCCCCGAAAAGGGGGGAATGAGGCGGGTTGAAAATCCACGTACACCCTTCCTCACCCAAATACTTCCTGACATTGGGCTCTTTGGGATCTGTTAGGACCATGTGCAACTCCTTGCAGGCACCAATGAAGTTTGTCCCACAGTCGGAACGAATCTGCTTTGCGGGTCCTCTCAGTGCAAATAATCGATGTAAAGCGTTGATGAAACTTGATGTTTCCATTGATTCGATGAGTTCTATGTGCACGGCACACGTGCTCATGCACGTAAAGAGCACTGCCCACCTCTTGCTTTCAGCTTGACCTCCATGGGTTCGTCTCGTGGTGACAGACCAGGGACCGAACACATCAAGTCCCAACTAGGTAAAAGGTGGCTCTGTGCACAGACGGTCAGGGGGAAGATCCGCCATTTTCTGTTCAGCAGTCCTTCCACGAAGTTTGTTGCAAACCACACATTTGCGGAGAATGCTGTTGATGCACCGTTTGGCACCAACGATCCAGTATCCTGCTGTACGGATGGATCCTTCTGTGAAGACACGACCCTGATGTTTGACCTTTTGGTGGTAGTGTCTCACAACGAGCTTCCCAATTTGGTTGTGGGCTGGAATGATAATAGGAAACTGCTCTCCAATGTCCAGTGTGGCATGCTTGAGCCTTCCTCCTATCCTCAAAAGTCCCTTTTCATCCATGTAAGGGTCCAGCTTTCTTAGGGAACTATCTTTTGGAATGTTTTTCCCAGCAGCCAAGCAGTCGAGCTCAGTTCTGTAAGTCTCTTTTTGCACACAACTAATTATGAGAGTCTCTGCTTTTGATAGTTGTTGTGCTGTACAAGGTTTAGTGATATCGTCAGTTGTGACTGATGTTCTTTTACGTTCCAGCATGTTGGTTATGGAAGCGATAGCCCGTACTAATGACTTCCATGTGGAAAATCGCCCAAACCGATGAGATCCTAGCTTAGAGTGAGGAATGGAAAGTGCTGTAGCATGGGAACGTACCTCGCTGTCAGTGTCTGGGTCGACGAGCTTGTGATGTTCCATTTCAGAGCTGGGAACTTCATCAGGCAGGTACAGAAAGGTGGGTCCTGTGAGCCATGTAGTGTTTGTTAGCTCCGTTGCAGGAACTGATCGTGTAGCATGATCTGCTGGGTTTTGAGCTGTGTGGACGTAGTGCCACTGATCTGGTTTGGTTGACCTTCTGATTCGCTGCACCCTGTTGCAGACGTACACGTAGAATCGCCTGGTCTGGTTGTAGATGTATCCCAGGACGACTCTGCTGTCTGTGTAGAAATGCATTGTGTCAATACAAAAGTCCAGCTCTTTCTGTACCAACTCTGCCATTTCCACTGCGAGTACAGCAGCTCCTATCTCCAGTCTTGGAATAGTGTGGGTGGATGGAGGTGCTAGTTTCGCCTTTCCTAGGACAAAACCGACGTGACACCCTCCATCGCTGTCAATTACTTTGAGGTAGCCTACGGCAGCGATAGCCTTTACTGAAGCGTCAGAGAAAAAATGAAGTTCTCTCTTCTGTGCTTGTAGACAAGGTGGTAGGTGAGTACGCTCTAGGTATCCTGATGTCCTGTAGATCTTGTAATGAATCTTTCCACATCTTCCATTCAGCTTCCTTTGTCTTTGGTAGAGGGGTGTCCCAGTCAAGGGCTTTGTTGCAAGTCAGCTCTCGGAGTAGAAACTTCCCTTGAATGACGACTGGAGCTACAAGACCGAGAGGGTCGAACAGGCTGTTCGCTACTGCTAGAGCACCTCTACAGGTGTAGGGTTTCTCTGTGGCTATTGTTTTGTAGGTGAAGATGTCATGCTTTAGCTCCCAGCTGAGTCCCAAACTGCGTTGGACAAGAGTGGAGTTGTCGTCGAAATCCAAGTTTTGTAGTCCTCCTGCATGATCTTCCTGAGAGAAGGCTTTTAGCACGTTAGAGCAGTTGGATGCTATCTTGTGGAGTCTCAGGTTTGAAGCAGCCAACATCTCCTGTGTCCTTGTCAGCAGGTCGATGGCTTCCGTGGCTGAGGGTAGCGACGTGAGCCCGTCGTCGACGTAGAAGTCGCGTTCCACAAAGTGTTTGGCATCCAATCCGTGTTCCTCTGCTCCATGTTCTGCTGCACGGTGAAGCCCGTAGATGGCTACTGCTGGGGAGGGTGAGTTACCGAATATATGGACTTTCATGCGATACTCCACAATCTCTTGGCCGGGGTCGTTTTCTTTGAACCACAAGAAGCGCAAAAAGTCTCTGTTGTCTTTGCGAACGACAAAGCTGTGGAACATTTGTTCAATGTCTGCTATTACAGCAACAGTCTCTCTTCTGAAGCGCAGCAACACGCCGAGCAAACTGTTGTTTAGATCCGGCCCAGTAAGTAGTACGTCATTCAGGGACATGCCATGATGTTGAGCACTGGAGTCGAAGACGACCCTGATCTTGTCCGGCTTCTGGGGATGATAGACACCAAAAATAGGTAAGTACCAGCACTCACCTCCTTCCTCTAGTGGCGGTGCCAACTCAGCATGGTTGCGATCAAAGATGTTCTGCATGAAGGCAAAGAAGTCATCTTTCATCTTTGGCTTTCTTTCAAAGGTGCGACGAAGAGTGGTAAGTCTGCTGAGTACTTGTTCTCTATTGTTTGGGAGTCTTTGACGGGGAGATCTGAATGGAAGCGGTGCCACCCAGCTGTTGGTGTCATCCATTGTCATCTCTCTGTCCATGAAATCCAGGAACATTCGGTCCTCGATGGAAAGTCCTACTTGATCATCATCCTTAGTGCTCTGGAAGATCGTGTTGCCCAAGTTGCTGTCATCGAGGACAGGGATGCTGAATTTAAGGCTGCTAGAAGAAGTTGTATTGTGTACTTTGGAGCTGAACCTTTCCTTGACTTGAAGCTGGTTGGGACATGGAGTGAGGAGAGATGGTCTTCCATTTTCAAGCACACTGGTACGGTAGGAAGTCACAGCTGCCGCTTTGTGGGCTGACCCGAGACACACATCTCCTATGACAACCCAGCCAAGATCCAGTCGTTGGGCGAAGGGGGCACTATGAGGACCGTTACGCTGCTCTCTGACGTTATGGACCTGAAGGACGTCGCGTCCAAGAAGTATTAGTATCTGGGCTTCAGGGTCCAGACGTGGGATCATGTGAGCGATGGACCTCAAGTGGTTGTGGTGTCGTGCGACCTCGGGAGTTGGGATCTCCGACCGGTCGTCTGGCATGTGGTTACATTCTATGAGTGTTGGAAGCACTACACTGGTTTTTCCATCCAGAGACTCTGCGATGAACCCAGTGGCTCTCCTTCCGGATGTCTCGGTGACTCCTGCACATGTCCGGGGCGCAGTAACTTGGCTCTCTCTCCTCTCACTTACTCACACTCGCCCTCTCTCTCTCTCTCTGGCGGAACGGCAAGCTCAAACAACCCGGTATTACAAGAAAACGTGGAGTTTTTGTACAGCTGGGGTTTTTTTTACATCTCTGACAGGAATTTATTAATGTTGTTTAAAGGAGAAAAAAAAAAAACACACACACACACACAGGCAGAGGGCACTTTTTAAGACGAGGCAAAAAAGGGCAGGGGCTCGAGCACCCATAGGGCCCTATGTGTGCACGTGCCTGGCTGGAGGCGTGTCTTAATGAAATTAAACAATGGATGTCCGCTAACTTTTTGCAACTCAACGCTAAGAAAACGGAAATGCTGATTATCGGTCCCGCTCAACACCGACATCTATTTAATAATACCACCTTAACATTTGACAACCAAACAATTAAACAAGGCGACTCGGTAAAGAATCTGGGTATTATCTTCGACCCAACTCTCTCGTTTGAGTCACACATTAAGAGTGTTACTAAAACGGCCTTCTTTCATCTCCGTAATATCGCTAAAATACGTTCCATTTTGTCCACAAGCGATGCTGAGATCATTATCCATGCGTTCGTTACATCTCGTCTCGATTACTGTAACGTTTTATTTTCGGGCCTCCCTATGTCTAGCATTAAAAGATTACATATGGTACAAAATGCGGCTGCTAGACTTTTGACAAAAACAAGAAAGTTTGATCATATTACGCCTATACTGGCTCACTTGCACTGGCTTCCTGTGCACCTAAGATGCGACTTTAAGGTTTTACTACTTACGTATAAAATACTACACGGTCAAGCTCCTGCCTATCTTGCCGATTGTATTGTACCATATGTCCCGGCAAGAAATCTGCGTTCAAAGAACTCCGGCTTATTAGTGATTCCCAGAGCCCAAAAAAAGTCTGCGGGCTATAGAGCGTTTTCTATTTGGGCTCCAATACTATGGAATGCCCTCCCGGTAAAAGTTAGAGATGCTACCTCAGTAGAAGCATTTAAGTCTCATCTTAAAACTCATTTGTATACTCTAGCCTTTAAATAGACTCCCTTTTTAGACCAGTTGATCTGCCGTTTCTTTTCTTTTCTTTTCTTTTCTTTTCTACTCTGCTCCCAACCCGGGGTGGACCGCTAGCCTGTCCATCGGATGGGGACATCTCTACGCTGCTGACCCGTCTCCGCTCGGGATGGTTCCTGCTGGCCCCACTATGGACTGGACTTTCGCTGATGTGTTGGACTTTCACAATATTATGTCAGACCCACTCGACATCCATTGCTTTCGGTCTCCCCTAGAGGGAGGGGGTTACCCACATATGCGGGCCTCTCCAAGGTTTCTCATAGTCATTCACATTGACGTCCCACTGGGGTGAGTTTTCCTTGCCCGTATGTGGGCTCTGTACCGAGGATGTCGTTGTGGCTTGTACAGCCCTTTGAGACACTTGTGATTTAGGGCTATATAAATAAAC
Organism: Entelurus aequoreus; assembly: GCF_033978785.1. Taxonomy (NCBI): domain Eukaryota; kingdom Metazoa; phylum Chordata; class Actinopteri; order Syngnathiformes; family Syngnathidae; genus Entelurus; species Entelurus aequoreus. The sequence goes on along the minus strand of NC_084737.1, from coordinate 36,622,452 downwards.
ATTGATTGATTGATTGATTGATTTACCACGCACAGTGGCTAGTTGATTGGCTGCTTCGAGTCAAAGCTAGCTACGTTAGCCAGTATAGGCCTAGTGCAGCCTGCGCTAACTGGCATGCCCACGCTGTCTCAAGGTGTTTTATTATTCTGTTCCAACATGTGCGTCCCTCAGCAGGGACAACCACTTTAAGAGAATTGTGCAATTTTTACTTGAAGCCATATTCACGTTAATGTTGGAGTGGTGATTTTTTTTTGTAGCCAGCAAAGCTAGGCTAAGCTAGTCTGAGTGTCAAAATCCAACAGTGAATGCTTTGAAAGATTAAAAAAATGAAGAGTGTGGACTGCGTTATAGTAGCCTATAGGTTAACTAGTGAGGCGGTAAAGAGGATGAAAGAAGTCAATAGATCAGGAAGAGCAGGATATATTATTGTAAAGTACTGCAGCAATGGGAATATTGTGGAGTGAACTGTACCCAGTGTGGACTGCAGATAGCAGTGGCAGGCTGGCCACAATGTTACACTTAGTCTGGGAGCGAAGAAGAAACAAGGAAGTGTTCAATGAGCTATTCTCATTAGTGTGTGGTGCACTCCTCCCTGTTAGATATACAGTTGTCTTGGACTCCATGCCACTGGACCCTGACCCGGATCTGTCAAGGATCGTGTGGTGAATGTCTGTGCACCAGTCTCCCCACGTTAAACAAAGTCACGCACAGGCATCTTCCATAAAGGGATACCCCCTGCCAGGAGGATCTTCATACTCGTTTCGAGTGACAGCCGATGATAATACAGTGCTAGTTTTGTGAAAACAAATACAAGGCTGACTTGTGCAGAGTCATTCTGCCTCCTTAATCGGAACCAGTATTACAGTATAATCATGAATTTATTAAGATTACATGTGTAACACAAAGGACGCTGTATTGGGTAGCCAGAGTCGTTCACAAAGAGAGTATGGCCTACCTGGTCAAAAGGCACTCACGTGACTGCCAATTATTTTAAAAGTGATGCAATGTGTTTGCAGCGCTTTTTTGTTAGTTTTTCGACATGTAAAAATGCCCTGTTGTTTAGCGTGGGGCTGCTCCACCCGCGATTATTGTGGAAAGCTTTTACATCGCTTTACCAACAACCCGGAAAGAAGACAAGTATGGGTGTCCGCAAACAACACTTGTGCGAGGAAAACACACGACACAACATCTACTTTCTGTTCAGGAGAGAACACACATAAGGTTATACAAATAAAAACAGAAAAAAATAATAAATTAAAGACATTGTTTAAAAAAACTAAATTAAAGACATTGTTTAAAAAAACTGACTGTCTTTGAATCTAAGCAAAACTAAAATAATGCTATTAGGTCACAATACGAAGGTCCCGAGTTCAATCCCGTGCTCGGGATCTTTCTGTGTGGAGTGTGCATGTTCTCCCCGTGACTGCGTGGGTTCCTTCCGGGTACTCCGGCTTCCTCCCACCTCCAAAGACATGCACCTGGGGATAGGTTGATTGGCAACACTAAATTGGCCCTAGTGTGTGAATGTGAGTGTGAATGTTGTCTGTCTATCTGTGTTGGCCCTGCAACGAGGTGGCAACTTGTCCAGGATGTACCCCGCCTTCCGCCCGAATGCAGCTGAGATAGGTTCCAGCACCCCCCGCAACCTCGAAAGGGACAAGCTGTAGAAAATGGATGGATGGTAACAGTCGGAGAGAAATTCAAATACAAATAGACAAAGTAGACATTGAAAGAGTAATTGAAACCGAATTTTGTGTGTAATAATAGATTAGAAAATGAACTGGAAATGTCATTAAAAAAATTACAACATAGAGTGGCAAGTAATACGTCAATATTGAATAAAGCAAAATATGTTCTGGACCAAAAATCACTCCATATTCTCTACTATTGGCCAGTGTTACCATATTTGAGTTATTGTGCAGAAATATCGGGAAATAACTACAAAAGTACACTTATTTACTTACCATGTTACAAAAAAGAAAGATCAGTGAAAATAATACATAGTGAGTGATACATAGAGTGATTACAAATACATTGGAGGCAACCACCATAGTTACACACTTCACACAAAAGTCACAATTTCTCTGTGATTGTTGGTCCAAAGCTAATGAACATTTTGACAAAATGTGGTTTGTAAGTTATTTTTCTCGTCGTTCTATGGATTTGTTTATGTTTATTGCGCCGTCGGGTGCGTATTAGAGTGCCTGCTGGTCACTAAACACTGTAGGAATGTAGCTGAAGTATGTTTGAAACTATATTTAGACGCATTAGTTTGGTTTATTTCGTCAGAAAAACTAACGACAAAATGACAGCCGTTGCATGCATCTGGGCACAGACGCACACATCCTTGGTAGCAGTCATGGCGCCTGTTGTTTAGTTTGCCATATTCCCCTTGTAAGTTGTATTTCGTCACGTGACTTTTGAACAGAAGTAAACAAAGTGGTGGGCCACCAAACTAACATGGCTACTGTGCAGCAAACAGAGTGCGAACTATCTGAGTACGCACGGGGCCTAGATCTTACTATTAAAAGCAAATACAAGCAAAAAATCTAACTATGCAATGGAATCTATCCCAATATGTTAACAAAAAAAGATTTGTCGAATGACCCCTCTTTACCCATTCCTCTTTGCAGCACCTCTCAAGCACCATCCGGTTGGATGGGAAGCGTTGGTTTTCATCCAGGATGTTTCAGTACATTGCTGCATTCATCTTTCCCTCTATCCTAACTAGTCTCCCAGTTCGTGCTTCTGAAAAACAGCCCCACAGCATGATGCCGCCACTACTATTCTTCACTGTAGGGATGGTATTGGCCTGGTGATGAGCAGTGCCGGTTTTCCTCCAAACATGATGCCTGGCATTCATACCAAAGATGTAAATATTTGTCTCATCAAACCAGATAATTTTGTTTCTCATGGTCCTAGAGTCAATCAAGTGCATTTTGGCTAACTAAGAAATGGCTTCCGTCTGGCCGCTATACCATACAGGCCTGATTGGTGAATTGCTGCAGAGATGGCTTCTCATCCAACCTGATGGCGCTTGAGAGGTGCTGCAAAGAGGAATGGGCGAAACTGCCAACATTTAGGTGTTCCAAGGTTGTGGGATCGTATTCAAAAATACTTGTGGCTGTAATTGTTGCCAAATGGTACATCAGCAAAGTTTTGAGTAAAAGCTGTGAATAATTATGTATATGTGATTTATTTTTCTTTTTTTTCTAATACAGTACATTTGCAAAGTTAAAAAGAAAAACATTTTCACGTTGTCATGATAAGGTATTGTGTGTATAATTTTGAGGACACAATTAGATATATTCCATTTTGGAATAAGGATGTAACATAACAAAATGTGAAAAAAGTGAAGCGCTGTGAATACTTTCCGGATGCACTGTATGTTTCAATGTCAATTCAAAGCATACTGGCCTTTGAAGTAAAATGTTTATTGGATGTGTTTTTAAATTAGGACTTCTAATTAAATCACAGCAAACAACCTTCAGTTCTGCCACCAAGCGGCTAAAACTGGGACTGTGAGCATGTAATGAGAGACAATCAAACATCAGTTAAAAAAAAGATACAATTATCACTTTTGTCTGGCTATTTTCTTGATTGTTCTGCACAGTGAAGCAGTGGTTAGTATTGCCGCCTCACGGCGAGAAGGTTCTGGGTTGCCATCTCTTCTTTGATCTTTCTATGGAGTTAGCATGTTCTCCTTGATTTTCTAGATACTTCGGCTTCTCCTCATAGTCCAAAAACATGAGACTATAAATTTTACATTATGTTAAAAATTATTACAACTGTTGTCCCTGTGTCTGGTCGAGACAGTCTAGCGGGGATGTGAAGCTGAAGATGGTTGAGGCTTGCCAGTGTTTTGTGTTTTAGTTTTTCTGTCAAATGTAGCCGTTTGTGTGACTCTGATTATTGACCCGTAACAAAGGATCAGCAAAAGACATTATCCTGTCCTCTTCTTTTACTTACAGGTGCCTCTATTAATACCAGCCAAGCAGCTCTTTGCTGCCAGTGTTACACTGATCCTCTTAAGTGTCTTCCATGCACACAATGTCAGAGAGTGGCGAGGACGCATGGACCTGACAGAAAAGGAGGCTGGTATTGTACTGTATGCCTAGTGCTATATTCATTCACGTTAGAGCCAAAGATACATGTGCCAAGGCAAGATGGACAACAACAGGTTGTCATCCGAAGCGGATAGAACCTTACTGGACTGTGCAGGTGCCAGAATCTCTGGCTGTTGGTCTCTGAGGTCCGACTCCAGGTATGACCCGCCTGCATTGATGTTTCTTGTATAATACAAGCAGGATGCCGGTTTTATTGCACAAAATATTAACTTGTTTGTTGTGTGTGTTGTGTGAGCTATAAATAGTCTTCTGAGCAGGGGTATCTAAGAGGTCACAGGCGGCGTAGGTTTATGATGCATGTGAGCGACAGCACAAGTTTTTTTTTTGTGGGTAGTCTCTCTGATGGTTCCCTGAAATGTGTATCAGTAGTCATCAAAAGTATGCAAAACACTTCCCATTTATAGTTTTCCCATATGTAGTTTTGCTTCATAAAATAATTCTAATTTCAGCCGAGAAGAACATGAGATTAGAATTTATGTGGTTTCACAGCTGGTACCACTTACACAATGCAACTTTGTGTTGTTGTGAAAAATGTCACCTAATAAGTGGTGGTAAAAGTGTTAAGAGTTTACCATCTTTTCAGAGTTGACAGTTTTACTTGGTTTCTGCTATCCTGTGTCTGTCGTGATGTTTCCATACTGGTCATCAATGTTTTGATACATACTGTAACTAAATGTATAACCTCCACCTGCCTGTTGTCCCTATACTGGTTTGGTGAATACTGTACCGGTATTATTTTACAAATGTAGGTGCAATATGTCACTCCCGTCAAAATTAATAATTTGAAACTGATAAAAGTACATATAACCACTTATTTTTTGTTGTTTATGTGACAGAATCTTGTGAAGTGTAACGTTCAGGTTCTAACTTGCATACTTGTTTTCCAGCGGGAGCGGAGAGGACTCGTTGGACCGGCTCCTGCCCCCCGCGGGCGCACCCCGCAGAAAGAGCACTACTTCGCTGAGTAAAACAGAGCCCCCCTTGCTTCGCACAGGCACTCGCACAATCTACACCGCTGGCCGACCTCCCTGGTACGATGAGCATGGAGCGCAGTCCAAAGAGGCCTTTGTCATCGGTATGATGCTCAGTGAAGATGGTTTGACTTTCTTAGCTCGCCACTTTTTTTGTTGAGCTGCACAGCATTTCTGCTTGTCCCACTTAAACACGTAACTGCTGTGACATACGCATGCGGCCCGACAACATTAGACACACTCTGCAAAACACATATAATGGTCTTCTGAAATAGAGTGCTGTGTGTATCGGCAGGGTTATGTGGGGGCAGTGCCTCAGGGAAGACGACCGTAGCCAATAAAATCATTGAGGCTCTCGATGTGCCCTGGGTGGTGCTACTGTCCATGGATTCCTTCTACAAGGTAAGTCATTCATGCATGTCAATATACTTTGTTCATGATGTTTTCAAAGTAGAAAGCAGATAACAACGGACGGTGTTCAAATAGTTTTCAGTTGTAGAGATTACATTGATTTATGCGTCAGGGCTATTGTTTAAAGAGTACCTATGATGATTTTCACTTTTCTCACTTACAAACAATTTTGGATACTGGTGTTAATACTCCCTGTGATGTGGTGGCCTACCGCCCGAATGCAGCTGAGATAGGCTCCAGCACCCCCCGTGACTCCAATGGGACATGCGGTAGAAAATGGATGGATGGGTGTTAATACTAAAGCATAAAATCATAAGGCTCATGCATTTGGGCGTGAGCTTGCACACCGTTTTGGATGCTTCTGAATGCTGTGATTTTTGACAGTGGGCCATTTGTGACATACTTATGTGGGCATTCTCGTGCATGCTGTGTCGGCAAGCCTCCTGCCGCTCTGCTGAGCCGTCACAGCCAAGACTGCTGCCTGGAACTTCTGTGTCATTCCTTCTCGTTGTATGCCATCCCGCCTGCTCTTATGTCTTTAAAATAATTACTTCTGTGTTTGTTTTACATGTGACTGTTTTGTCAAGATGAGCAACTATGTACTAATAATCATGGCGGACTTTGTGAGAACCTTGGAGCAAGATCATGTAGCACTTATGCTAAGTGCTAATTGTTTCAGGGACAAAATAAGAACATAAAACAGTCACTTAAAATGTCCGCTCTCACTGGGATGACGACTGTCGGGATGGTTGTGTCTTTCAGCAAAAGACTTAATCCTCACTCCTCAGATAACAAATGAGCATCTTTCTCAGTTTTCATAGCAATGTTTTTGGGTTTTATTCCATTAGTTGAGAGTCAAGTTGAACGCCAATATCCCCTATTTCAGTCTGTCTGGATTTTTAGCGTTGCGTGCGGAATTTCAATGTTAACCAAGTTCTCGGCCTGGTGCTACTACCTTCTACTATACAGGTGAGAGGCATGATTTAGATCCTGGCAATAACTTTTCCAGACTAAAAGGCAATACAGCAGAAGCAGCTCAAGTAGCTAGCATTACCTCTCGCTAGTGGCTGAAAAAGCAGTGTGAGCATGGTGATGTGAGCAAGGTCACTATGCCAGAAAAGTAGTTCCTCTGTGTTAGCTTTTACTTTAACAATGTCTTTATAGTTTGGTCAATATATACTGTAGGTCATGGCATGTAAATGGAACATTGTTAGAAGTTGTTGAATGTTTTTAGAGGGCTTTAATGGACTAAATAGATGAATCCCCATTATCGGCTTCGTACTAGTGGCTTTTTCCAATCTAGAACACACACAAAAGGGAAATACGTGTGTTCTTGTCTCATGTAGGAATTGTGGATGATGGCCAAAATTCCACAAAAATTGCAGTTTTCCTTTGTCAAAGTTGCAGATGACAGATAGTTTTCTTTAATGTGCTTGACATGCTTCATCAGCTAAACAACTAAGTGACAGTCTGTTGGGTTTGACAGGATTTATATCCCGAGGAACAAGCCTTGGCCGCAAGTAACGATTACAACTTCGATCATCCGGGGGCCTTCGACTTTGAGCTGCTGGTTGCCACCCTGCGGAAGCTGAAGCAAGGAAAAAGTGTGAAGATCCCTGTGTATGACTTCACCACCCACAGACGACAAAAAGACTGGGTGAGTGTGTTGTATTTAAGCTTAAAGGGACCAGCGCCTCAGTGGGGCACCTTTTGAGTTTATTTTAATGAAATACTCCATAAATCTCAAAGTTGAGTACAGGTCAAATCTGCATTATATTCCTTTCGGTCAAAAGGCTCAAATTTGGTAGCCTTTCTGTCCGACCTCGCTTCTGTTGCGATTACTAAGGGGTCGAGGTTTAGCCCTAGAAAATGTGACAATGAACTCTGCTGAGCAGCACTTACTGCTAGGCAGCAGGCAAGACATACTATACACTGACCTGGTATGGGTATCAAATTCTGTACTTTTTTTAGGCACTGACCGTAATCTGTTGGAACTACTATCATACAGTAAGGCTCCTCTTTTCCAAAATGCGCTAGCGTAATGCTAATTCCAATTGGATATGCCATAGAGAGACATGTGAAATTTCTGCGGGAACGCGGAAATCTGCGTTTTTAAACACCAATTTTCACGTCCACTTTTGCTTTTTTTAATGAAATTTTAAATAAAAATATATTGTAAATAATATTTGCTGAAATTTCGCCTTAGCCACAGTTACTTGCTGTTTCTCTTGCCTAAACGCCACACTGAGTTGCAGTACGGGGAGGTGATCAGGAGCACCGAAACAAGAGCTCTCGTTAGCTGACCATCTAGCTAGCTTACTTGTTGTCGACTCCATTCGCTCTCCGAGCCACAACGTTGACGGCTGTCTACTTTGCTGAATAATATTTGGATGATTACGATCCGAACACTGTTAGTTCCGAATCAGTTGAAGTTGTAGAGTATTTATCAGTAGCCAGCGAGAAGGTATATTTTCGACGTATATTTTCGACAAAGGTCACATAACCGGAATATGTTACCCGAAAGGGCGTTGCTACAGGACATAGTTGCCAAATGGAAAACGTTTTCTGAGTCCTTTGCATGGTTTTTATACATTACATTTTACATAGTAGTGTTAGTAAATTATCCAAAACAAAATCTGTGGTATGTTTACATGGGACATGTAAGTGTCAAAAAGACATCCAAAAGAAGTTGGTAGATGAGAATAAATTTCAAGGTCAAATAAAGTGTAGAATTCCACCCAATAGCAAAAAATGTAGTCTTGATTTTCAAAACATGTTTTTGGGGTTTGCTAGCAACACTTTGTGCTGACAGAAATATTCCTCTTTTTTTCCCTCAATTGTCCTTTGTTTCTCAATGAATAGTCACACCCCTGTAATGATTAACAATGTGCCATGTGAAAGGTAGCGATCTGGTCCTCCTAAAAAAATGTACAAGACCTTGTAGAAATCTTGTGAAGTTCTCGTACCCAACCTTTCACAAGATTTAGGAATTGTATTTGAACCATCCATCCATCAATTTTCTACCGCTTGTCCCTTTTTGGGGTCGCGTGGGGTGCTGGAGCCTATCTCAGCTGCGTTCGGGCAGAAGGCAGGGTACACCCTGGACAAGTCGCCAGCTCATCACAGGGCCAACACAGATAGACAGACAACATTCACACTCACATTCACACATTGAACCAGAGATAACCTAAAAACAGTCCAACCTCATCATGTATAACGAGTACTGTACAACATCTACAACATGCAGTAAGTCTGAAAATGTGATAAAAGGAAGATAGAGCCCCTTTTAAGGAGGATGCAGATAATACAGGCCAGGACTTAAATCTCTGTTAACCTTCCAACCTTTTATGTTTGTTAATTGTGTATTTTTTTTTATTTCCAAGTATTTCAATATGATTTATCAGGGTTAGGAGCACAAAAGACTTAAGTCCTTTTTAAATTAAAAGACAGAGCGCGCTCATCATGTTGAGAACAATGTGATAATCATGTCCACATACTTCTCAATAAAACATAATATTTAATATATATATATATATAATATAATAAGTTACGGTAACCTACTTTAATAGTTACATTCAAAAAGTGAAATTATTTTGTAATATTAATGTTACCGAATTTGTCAAAATTTTCTCTCTGAAGACTCCTGTGTGTCTCTCCCCTACAGAAGAACGTATATGGTGCAAGTGTAATCATATTTGAAGGAATCATGGCTTTTGCAGATAAAGATCTTCTTCAGGTAAAGTTATATGTTTGGAATAAAGTATATCTCCAGGTTTAACTTTTTAATGAATGTGGTAAATATTAATTGAACTGAAAATGTGTTTGACCATTCCAACTGCAGCTCCTGGACATGAAAATCTTTGTGGACACAGATTCAGACATCCGACTGGTCCGTCGCCTCCGTAGGGATATCACAGAGCGCATGCGGGATATCGAAGGTGTCATCAAGCAATACAACAAGTTTGTAAAGCCAGCCTTTGAGCAGTACATCGAGCCAGCCATGAGACTGGCCGACATCGTTGTGCCACGAGGTCGAGACAACTTTTTTTTTTTATGCAACTTTATCACCGTACTACAAAGAACGCACCGTTCACACCTCCTCTTACTGACTTCTCTTCAAGGGGGCTGCAATATGGTGGCCATCGATCTGATAGTCCAAGCATGTGCACAGTCAACTGGAGGAGGTAAGAGGAACATTATGTGAACATGAAACAGAGGCGCCATCTTGTGGGTGAATGCTGCACCGAGAAAAAATTCAAAAAAGTTACCAGAAGTTTTTCTTATTTCAAAAACACTGTTATTTCCTTGGGTCAAGTACTATTTTAATACCCTACTTTATATTGCTAGTCAGATTTGAGAACTTCATGATGTTGTTGACACATGGAACCAACTTCAAGCAACTTTCTTTTCACATTTTTTATGTCATCTGCTGCTTTCTCTTTATGCAGCGTGAGCTCAGTGTCAGGTACGCTAATGTGCATTTTGTGTTAACTAGTGCGTGTAACTCTATCTTTGTCCTCTCTGCGGCCAAGTCACACACTTTTGATGTCTTTTTTTACTAGGGCGCTTCTAGCATCCGCTCAGCAGACACAACCACTGCCACAGACGCTCAGTGTGTTGGAGGGCACGCCACAAGTCAAAGGCCTCCACACCATCATCAGGTAGCGATGCCTGCTTCTGCGATTTTGTGGGTGATTTGAAATCATCCCAGATGTACAACTTGATTTGTCTTCTCTGCAGGAATAAAGAAACCAGCAGGGATGAGTTCATCTTCTACTCAAAGAGATTGATGCGCCTTCTTATAGAACATGCACTTACCTTTTTGTCATCACAGGTGCGTAGTCAGTGAGTACACCATATAACGAGCTGTTTGTGTACTAGAATTAAACCACTGTGACTAATATGCTTAAAGTGTCTTACATATGCAATGTATCCTTTAACCTGTAATTTGATTATCAACAACGTCACAAAAGTTACTGAAAAAGCTCTAGATCCATCAATGCATTTCCTATACCGCTTGTCCTCATTAGTATCATGGGTTAGTAATAGTTATCCCAGCTGATTTTGGGTGAGAAGGGCAATGGACACGTGCAATCTCCAATTAACCTAACATGCATGTTTTTGGAATGTAGGAGGAAGCCGAAGAAAACCCAGCCAAAATCAAATAATAGGTTATGGTCAAGGTTTGCAAGCAGTCTGTGATCATGCACTACAACATGCAAAATGAAAGCAAAATTAAATATCTGAAATCAACATAAAAAATACTTACGTTGGACTAAAATAGTATTTACCCACTGATGGTGGGAGCTGCCATGCAAGGTGCTAACCAGGACCCATCAGGAGCAAGGGTGAAGTGTCTTGCTCAAGGACACAATAGACATGACTAGGATGGTAGAAGGTGGGGATTGAACCAGTAACCCTCAGGTTGCTGGCACAGCTACTCTCCCAACTTCACCACACCATCCCCATTATTTGGGCAGCACGGTGGAAGAAGGGTTAGTGCCAAGGTGAGTCGCCGCCTCATCGCAGGGCCAATACAGACAGACAGACATTATTCACACTCACATTCCCACACTAGGGCCAATTTAGTGTTACCAATCAACCTATCCCCAGGTGCATGTCTTTAGAGGTGGTAGGAAGCCGGAGTTCCCGCAATGGAGCACAATGGGAGTCGTTCTATTCTGCCTATAAAACTCTCTAAAAACATTCGATCACCTCCATTAAGGTTTTATATACACACTACATATATTCTTACAGTGTGTATATAAAACCGTATTGGAGGTGTTCTGATGTTTTTAGAGATGTTTTTATATAGTTTTATTCGAACACCTCCATTAAGGTTTTATATACACACTACATAAGTATATACTTACAGTGTGTATATAAAACCTATAATATATAGCGGTCACTAGGGCCAATTTTAGTGTTGCCAATCAACCTATAATAGGCACAATTCCCCCCAAAAGTGGAGTTCCCCTTTAACTGGCATCATTGACACAAATTCTCAACAAGTCCTCTGCAATCATGTTAATGTGTAGGTTGTTTGTGGCACCATGTAGAAACAATCCACACTCTTGCTTAGTTGTTGAAAATACTGTAATATGTACGGAAAGGCAATGTACTGTGTATACAGTAGTACTGTGTACCCTTTATATGCATCGCATGAATAACAGGTATTTTCTCTGTCTCAGCCTTGCAAGGTTCAGACACCACAGGGCCATGAGTATGAGGGCCACAGATTTGGAGGTAAAGGGGTGAGTGTTTTTTGCTCCTCATTCAAGTGTGTCTTTTGGGCTTTCGATCATCGAACTGTTCCGCTGACTCATGTCCACAGATTACTGGTGTGTCCATTCTGCGGGCAGGAGAGACCATGGAGCCCGCCCTGAGGGCTGTGTGCAAGGATGTGCGTATTGGCAAGATCCTCATCCAGACCAACCTGGACTCAGGAGAACCCGAGGTAGGTCTTGCTCATTTTGAAGCAAGTGTGTTTAACGGGAAATACATGTCTGAAAAACCCCATCAAACAAAAGGCGAAGAGGTTCGATTGTTGCTCTCCAGATGATGGGTGTCTCCTTGGAAACTACACCTCCTGCTTTTGTAACCATGGTAACCTGTCTGTTTTCCTACGGGCCTCCCCAGCTACATTACCTGCGTCTGCCCAAAGACATCAGCGAAGATCATGTCATCTTAATGGACAGCACTGTGTCGACTGGTGCAGCAGCCATGATGGCAGTGCGAGTACTTCTGGTGGGTTCACTTGACATTATTAGCCTTCCTTCAGACCTCATGATCACCTACCAACATTTCTTTTTTCAACGCCAATATTCACCAACCAGACACAATATTATGATCACTTGTAAGAGCTAATAATCAATAACAATTGTGTTAATCACTGTGCTTGTAATATGCACTGCACAATACTACACAATTTTGGAAGCGAAAATTACATAATAAGATTCTCAGTGTAGCTGCAGTACCCTCTCAGTGCACCAGTTCAAACTACATCGGTTTCATACAGCCCCCGTATTGGTCACATTTGATTATACAAAATGTCATAATGTTGGTCTGTGATGTGTTTGCGACTGAGCAGGACCACGAAGTGCAGGAGGAGAAAATCCTGCTGGTGTCGCTGCTGATGGCAGAGCTTGGTGTGCAGTCTGTGGCCTACGCCTTCCCAAAGGTTAAAATCATCACCACAGCCGTGGACAAGGACCTTGACGACTCTTTACACGTCATCCCCGGTATCGGTAAGGCATTACTCACACTTTCTGGTTTAAGTGGAATATGGAATTGTTATAGAGTACCTGAGAAAGATATTACAGTATATAGGTGTGTGCTTTTAGGGGACTTTGGGGACCGCTACTTTGGGACGGATGACTCTGACAGATGGAGTGATGAAGAGGATCAAGAACAGCCATCATACTGATGTGCGAAAGACTACTTAAAACATTATTTTATTCATGGCGTATTGTCAACTCACACTCCTGTACCCTTTGAGGGGGTGAGTTTATAAGGACTTTTGTTTCATTAACCACTGAGAATTTTTAAACTATGGTGCTTATAGAAAGCGGTGCAATTACTGTATGTAATAACAATGTTATGTTTCAAATGATGTTATTCAGGATTTCACTGCACCAGCTTTTCATTCATCAAGTTATTTGAGTAAATATGCTTCTGGTCAATGAGTTACAATTAAGGGAACGCAAAAGACCTCAGAAACATATTTGATTGCAAAGAACAAAGAAGGAAAGTCAGTTTAGAAACACAAAAGGAGATACAAATATACAGTATATAACAAAACTTGCAATCAGTCATAAAGGTGAGTAATTTGGGGGGAGAATAAAGAAAACCCCGAAATAAAGCGTGAAACATAGCAGCATAGTCTCCTAAGACCCAACCTTTTGTATGACATGCATTTTTTATTTATCTTGGTTATTTGGGCTCTTTGGAACCCAAAGGGTATAAAAACAAAGAATAAGTTTCCATCCGAACTTTTCGATGTGTTTTCAGTTCTCTTGAACCCATGTGATGTGGTATACACTTCCTCCACCACTAATTGGCAGCATAATGTCCTCATAAGTGCAAACTAGTGTCTTGTAGAGAAAGATGTTGTATTGTGGTCTACACCAGTAGTCCCCAACCACCGATTGGTACCGGGCCGCGCAAGAAAGTAAAAAAATATATATATATTTTTTTTTTATTTTTTATTAAATCAACATAAAAATCACAATATATACATTATATATCAATATAGATCAATACAGTCTGCAGGGATACAGTCCGTAAGCACACATGATTGTATTTCTTTATGAAAAAAAACAAAAAACCCCCCACCCCGGTCCGTGGGACTAATTTTCAAGCGTTGACCGGTCCCCAGCTACAAAAAGGTTGGGGACCACTGGTCTACACAACCAAAAATGTGATGGCCACATATGAGGATGTTAGGTCCTAGGAAGATATTTATTAAGCAGACTCATTATTTTCAGCATTCTGCTGGATACCGTAATCCCTCAATTTATGAGTTTAATTTGTTCTGTGACACGCTCTTAACTCAAAACATGTGTATCTCATGTGTTAAAAACGATGTGGGGAAGGAACTGTGCCCGATTTCTAGTAAATACCTGTTTGAGGTTGTGCTTTTCGGTGGTACCCTCGACAGATTAATGGTCTCATTTAAATGGCTAGGTGTGGTCGTCGAGGGAACAGCGGAACGTGAACAATTACCTTGGCATAAAGTGCTCCAATTCAAAACGGTGGTTTACCCCAATCAATACTAGGATTATCCAGTTTTAGCTATGGGAGACCTATTACAATGGATGTCGACCGACTTGGAAGAATAAAGAAGCGTATTGCCTCATGGTGTTTACCCGATAGCTGTACAGCAAAAGTCTCAGTTTGGTGCATCACCCTGGTCAGTTAACGGTCATCTGAAGACCAGACCTTCTGAGGAGAGCTAAGCTAATTTTAGCAATTTTATTCAAGTCACCCACATTTGCAGTCCTCTCCAAGGTTTCTCATTGTCATTCTCATTGACATCCCACTGGGTTGAGTTTTTCCTTGCCCTGATGTGGGATCTGAACCGAGGATGTCGTTGTGGCTTGTGCAGCCCTTTGAGACACTTGTGATTTAGGGCTATATAAATAAACATTGATTGATTGATTGATTGACAAAACCACATTACTCCTCCTAATCCAAGGGTTGGCTATCCGGTGTAGCATCCTCTCCAGTACTAGATCTTACCGGGAAGGCTGATTAGTGTTATCCCACGATAGTTGGACCACACCCTTTGTTTCCCCTTCTTAAAGTGGAACCACCACACCGGTCTGCCAATCCAGAGGTACCGCCCCCACTGTCCACGTAATGTTGCAGAGTCTTGTCAACCACGACAGCCCCACAGCATCCAGAGCCTTAAGGAACTCCGGGCGGGTCTCATCCACTCCTGGGGCCTTGCCACAGAGGGGCCCCAGAAATAGGAGAGCCCACCACTGAATTCCCCAGGCGCTGCTTCGTTATAGGAAGACGTGTAGGTGGGATTGAGGAGGTCTTTGAAGTATTCCCTCCACCAATCTACAACATCCTGAGTCGAGGTCAACAGTACACCATCCCCATCATACACAGTGTTGACAGTGCACTGCTTCTCCCTCCTGAGGCGGAAGATGGTGAGCCAGAACTGCTTTGAAGCCGCCCGGAAGTCGTTTTCCATGGCTTCCCTGAACTCCCATAACCAAATTTTTGCCTCCATGACCACTGCAGCCGCACACCTCTTGGCCTGTTGATACATGTCCACTGCCTCGGGAGTCCCATGAGCCAAAAGGACCCGATAGGACTCTTTCTTCACAGCTTGACGACACACCAGCAGGTTCTGGAATTACTACCATGACAGGCACCAACCACCATGCGGCCAAAGCTCCAGTCGGCCGCCTTGACAATAGAGCTGCGGAACATGGTCCACTCGGACTCAATGTCCAGTGCCTACCTCGTGACATGTTCAAAGTTCTTCCGGAGGTGAGAATTTAAACTCTCTCTGACGCGACCCTCACTATGCGTTTGGACCTGCGAGGTCTGTCCGCCATTCTCCCCGACCATCAGAGCCAACTCACCACCAGCTTATGGGTAGAAAGCTTTGCCTATTTCTTCACCCGAGTGTTAAAAACATGAGACCACAAATCAGATCATCGAACTGCGGTCTAGGGTGTCCTAGTGCCAAGTGCACATATGGACACCCTAATGTTTGAAAATGGTGTTTGTTATGGAAAATCTGCAACGAGCACAAAAGTCCAATAATAAAACACCACTGGGGTTCAGATCCAGACGGCCGTTTCTCCCAATCACGCCTCTCCAGGTTTCACTGTCATTGCCAATATGAGCGTTGAAGTCACCCAGCAGAACAAGGCAATCACCGGAGTGAGCACTCGCCATTACTCCCTCGAGGGAATCCAATAAGGGGGCTACTGTGACCTGCTTTTTGGTGAGTAAGCACAAACAACAGTCAGGATCCGTCCCCCCACCCGAAGGCGGAGGGAAGTCACCCTCTTGTCGACTGGGTTAAACTCCAACATACAGGCTTTGCGCCGTGGGGCAACAAGAATTGCCACCTCAGCCCGTCGCCTCAGTGTGTAACACCAGAGTGTAAGAGAGTCCAGCCCCTCTCGAGATGACTGGTTCCAGAGCCCTTACGGAGTCCGACTATAACTAGCCGGAACTTCTCCACCTCGCGCACCAACTCAGGCTCAAATACTAATGAGCATTGATAGAGGAACTGGTCGCAACAGCCAGACTCACCGGTGTAATGGGTGGGCGTGGGGGGGTATTGGCGGCCATCAAATCATGCAGGAGCTGGTCGTGATTATTGAGAGTCTGTTCAAAGCTAGAGAGCATAGAGTGAAGGCGTTCCTTTTCTCTGGAGTCCATGTTGGCCATTAGATTTGTCACAATCGGCTTTTGCCAGAGCAGGACACCAACGCAGAGAAGGAATAATACACATAATAACAAAAAAGCACACTCAAAAATGAGTGAGGAAAAACCACTAAGGATGCACACAAGAGGTGTGGAGAAATGGAAAATGCACAAAAAAGGTGTGGAAAGGAAACAGTTACAGTACCACTACACTGCAGTGCCAGGACGGAGCCACAGGAATGAAAAGCGTGACTAGAGCCAGAGCAGAGGAGATGAACACGACTGGAAGGGTAAATCATCAGGAATCTACTGGCACCAAGTGGATAGACGAGAGAGCTTAAGTAGTCAGGAGGAAAAGGGTATCAGGTGTACGTGAAGGTGTCTCCGCCCCTTGACCCGAAAACCAGGCACTGCAACAAAGAGCAGACAGGCGGCAGCAGAGCTCCCAGATCATGACAGAGAGGTTTACACAAGAATAGTCAATTTAAAAAATACAAATATAAGACAAGACAATGCAGTGGGATAAGTTCTTAGCTTACATTGCATTATGACATCATTACAAAGTTCTTTGGTCAGAACAGCTTTGGGGTTAATGCAATAATTTATCCTAATATGATTCTATTCTACAAAACTTGGTCAATGGTTTGCAACTTTCATTCATTAAATTTAAATATATGATATATGTAATTAATCCTTTTTATCAGAGTGCATGTTGGGAATTGATGCAATTATAGTATTTATTTAGGTTGATCAAAAAAGACAGTAGAGTATGTTGAGTCCCAGAACATATTGTTTACTTTGCATTGACACAGAAACCCTTGGAGTTTTGTGGGGACTTTTTCGTCCTTTCAGGTAAATTGTTGCTCTATTTTGTATTTTTTTGGTGATGTTACTCCGAATATAATTATTTTGTCCCTAGGAGGGGTTTTTAATGTTTAATTTTAATGTTTGTATTTCAAATTCTGAGCAATGATTTTAGCCTCAAAGAGTATAGCACCTGGACGGAAAATGTCCTCAGGTTGTTAAGGGGGAACTGCACTTTTTGGGGTATTTTGCCTATTAGTATCAATCCTTACGGAAGACAAGAACACATACGTTTTTCTCTTTTTTATGTATTCTTAATAGCAAAAACAAAAAACTAGCAGGTGGCGAACAATGTAGCTAATGGGATTAATCTATTCTGCTTATGAAGCCCTTTATAAAAACATCCAACAAATGCCAACAATACTCCTTTTACATGCTGTGACCTGCATAATGACCAAGTACGAGGAACTACTTTTAGTAGCACAGTCCCTTTATCAAAGATGAACTACGGTAGCTCTTGACATACTGAGCTGTTGCATCGTCTCTGAGTTGGTAAAAGTTTGTGCAAGATTATAAATCATGCCTCCCGCTTGTGTAGTAGAAGGTTGTGGCCATAAGCCGAAAACTTGGTCAACTTTTAAATTCAACATAGACCCGAAGACATTGCTAGGAAGACGCGAAAAGATACTTGTTTGTTCCAAACATTTTTATTTTTTTTACCTGAGTGAGGATTATGATCACCCAAATAGGGAACACAAGTCTAGTGCTGAAATATATAAACATCCCATCACTTGACATTCCGAGAAGAGCAGACATTGTACAGTTAGTAATTGTTTTATTATGTTCGTAGTTTGTACTTCTTGTTTAGCACTGAGCATATACAGTATGATGCTTAGTGTTTCACTGTAACATTACCTGCTTATTTCTCAGCTTTTAAAACTGGTAGCGAATCCACCTTATATTTAGACTTGAAAATATAAGGTTCTGGATAATCATTTGTCTCAAAGCAGTAATCTTTGGCTCTTCTGAAGTCTGCATGATTAGTAGTTGATGTTCTTGAAGGAAAAATGGAATGTGAAATATATGCGCCGCTATAATGTATCGGCAATGCCTAAAATGACCAAAATACGATAAATATTACATGTTATCATGAAAATGCCTGTTACTACATTACATATATACTTATAGCATGTATATAAAATGGTAATGGAGGTTGAAAGCACTTTATAGGCGGAATAGAATGTCCATTAATCGCATTGTTAGTCACCTCTTGCTATTATTTATTTATGATTTAGACTGCATAAAAAAGAGAACGACGTGTGCTCGTCTCGCATTTAGATTGTGATGATAGGCAAATACCCCACCAAAAGTGTTTTTTTTTTTCATTTTGTGAATGCTCCTTTGACCCAACTATATGTCAGTTTTATTTTGAGCAAAAAAAATTGTTTTATGCACTCTAAATTCTTAACTTTCTGTCCTAGTACCAATGTACTGCCATTAAATTATCAATCAATCAAATGTATTTACAGTCACGATTAAAAGTTTACATACACTTGTAAAGAACATAACGTTATGGCTGTCTTGAGTTTCCAATAATTTCTACAACTCTAATTTTTTTGTGATAGAGTGATTGGAGCACATACTTGTTGGTCACAAAAAACATTCATGAAGTTTGGTTCTTTTATGAATTTATTATGGGTCTACTGAAAATGTGACCAAATTTGCTGGGTCAAAAGTATACGTACAGTAATGTTAATATTTGGTTACATGTCTCTTGGCAAGTTTCACTCCAATAAGGCGCTTTTGGTAGTTATCCACAAGCTTCTGGTTAAATTTTTGACCACTCCTCTTGACAAAATTGGTGCAGTTCAGCTAAATTTGTTGTTTTTCTGACATGGACTTGTTTCTTCAGCATTGTCCAAACGTTTAAGTCAGGACTTTGGGAAGGCCATTGTAAAACCTTAATTCTAGCCTGATTTAGCCATTCCTTTACCACTTTTGATGTGTGTTTGGGGTCATTGTCCTGTTGGAACACCCAACTGCACCCAAGATCCAACCTCTGGGCTGGTGATTTTAGGTTGTCCTGAAGAATTTGGAGGTAATCCTCCTTTTTCATTGTCCCATTTAAAGCACCAGTTCCATTTGGCAGCAAAACAGGCCCAAAGCATAATACTACCACCACCATGCTTGACGGTGGGAATGGTGTTCCTGGGATTAAAGGCTTCACCTATTCTCCTCCAAACATATAGCTGGGTATTGTGGCCAAACAGTTCAATTTTTTGTTTCTTCTGACATCACATGGACAAAGATAAGACCTTCTGGAGGGAAGTTCTGTGATCAGATTAAACAAAAATTGCTTGTGGGTGGCTACTAAAAGAGCCTTATTCCAAACTTGCCAAAGGACATGTAAGCAAATATTAACATTGCTGTATGTATACTTTTGACCCAGCAGATTTGTTCACATTTTAAGTAGACCCATAATAAATTCATAAAATAACCAAACTTCATGAATGTTTTTTGTGACAAACAAGTATGTGCTCCAATCACTCTATCACAAAAATATAAGAGTTGTAGAAAATATTGGAAACTCAAGACAGCCATTACATTATGTTCTTTGGAAGTGTATGTAAACTTTTTATTGTGACTGTATATAGTACTTTTCATGTACAGGCAAGTTGCAACACAAAGTGCTTTTCACCAGTAAAACCCTAAATCAAAACATAAACGCATGCACAGACAACACTGACAATAATAAAACATGGCCCTGAAGATTGAAGAAAAACACCACCTGGGGAATAATTAATTAAAAATTGTCGTCATGTAAAATAATATAAAACATATTTTAAAGTACCGTAATATATATATATATATATATATATATATATATATATATATATATATATATATATATATATATATATATATATATATATATATATATATATATATATATATATATATATATATATATATATATATATATAACCATGAAATATTGCAAGTAGTAATAATAGCAATAAATAAAATAAACTTAAGAACCTCCGTAGAGTTTAAAATGTTCACTAAAAAGCATAATTTAAAGGTGTGGCTTTAATCTTTTTTTTAATACCCTGCAGTCCTGAGGCTCTTATATTTGATCGGGTTGGTCTTTCCAAAAAGCCAGTAATGTGTTGTTGTTTGAGCCTCTCTTTCTTTCCGAACATGGTCACTCAGAGTAGACGTCATACACTGAAAGCCCTGCAGGGGTCAGTGTTGTTTACATTTAGTTTCCAGTAATAACAAGACGGGGTATACCGCGCTGGCTACACTTTGTTGAACATGTTTAACGTATAAATGGCAGTTTCTGCCAAATGTGTTTTACTGTACAATGTGTGGTGCGTAAATACGAAATAAACTGTAAAATGTCACGTCAGGGTAGCAAAATAAGCAGTGAAAAAGCATATTTCTCCACAACACGCTTTGTGTGTGATAACAATCCTCCCGTGCAACCTTGTGCTCTAATTTGATCATCACAATGAAAGTGACGCCTTCACTCGTTCGTTCATTGTGCACATGTTGCGTTGAAGGCATAACACGGCGTGAGGATGTACGGCGCCGTGGCACATCCACGCGTGTTTTTGGCTCGTTCCTGTGCCAGGAGCGGGTGACACTACAATCACGGATGTCACAGGACGCACGCTGCATCCTCCAAGACAGCGCAAGACTCACTCGACCACATGACTCCTGCCTCAAGGTTAGCCTGTTGCCATGGAGACAAGCCCGCCAATGAAAATTGGGCAGGCAGTTGCGATGTCGACTGCAAGCTTTTTGTTTTAAGGGATGACCTATTTTCACCCCCCATCATGCATATAAGGGAACGCGTGTAGATGATCCCCCTCCCCTCAAAAAAAAAAAAGGCTACACATACTTTACACTAACAAAGGGGATTGGGTTTAAAAAAAATAAAATTTAAACCAAAATCCATTTATACTGTATGTTTATTTTTACCAATGAATGCAAAAATGAAGACACGTTTTCCCCAACCACAATCATGTTGCATCTTCTTCCCCCACACACCCTCTTAATTTGTAATAAGCGAGACTATGAGATAAAACATATGGTGTTTTTAAAGTGGCACTTTATTACAAAAGTATAAACTTGACGGACATTTCATGAATAGTCTTGATATAAAATATTACAATCTTTTGCACTTAGCACTTAATCACACGCTGGCGGAGTACAAGACCCTGTAGTCTGAATAGCAAACACAAAACAAGATCTGCCACACTGAAGTGGCGTGGAGCTTTCCAGGAACACGCCACTATAGCTTCATGGCTTTGAAATAAAACAGAACACACTGGAATTTACATTGCAGCTGTGTGAGTCACAAGAGAAGTTATTCCATAACAATATTAAACATCATACAAAAAGATAGATTTCTTGACATTGATGATATATTTATTATTCTTTCTCTTTTGTAATGTACATACACATTGCATCAACATACAGTATAATCACACACTTTGCTGAAGATATTTGGTCAAATGAAATCATCGTCCAGCATGTGGTTGCGTCTGCACTCTATGTCCTGCTTGTCTTCTTCTTATTCTTGCAACATTTGAACACTGATAACAGAGAAGATGTTGGTGATGGAGTGATGATGACGCATGACTTGTACACACCATATACTGTAATCTCTCAAAGCCGCAACTATGAAATCTAGACAGATGACCACAAGGCAGGGACTTTGATGTGATCAAAGGGGAGTCGAGCACTCTGTTGCCACCTTAAAAGACTTTACCAGTTTGGTATTGTTTGTGTTGCAGGCGCAAAAGGAATAGAAATGAATGAGTGAATGATGAGTCCCAACTCTAACTGGCCTTGTGCTCTACAGAGAAATAACGCACTGTGGAAATAAACACCCTACAACAATAGGAAAAAACCCAAAACATTAATATAGGTACCACTTGACAGGGCTTAATTTTTCTGAGTTTTTTTTTTTCTTTTCTTTTTTTACAGCATGCAACTTGTAGCAGGCAAAGTGCAGGACAGGGTCAACAAAGTAAAACAGCTCATTTACAGACAGCAGTGGAGACAGTGTTCAGTCCGTGTCAGCTGGGACACAATTTGTAACCATGAAAATGCTTTGTGTAGGCGTTAAGGAGGAATGCAAAAGGTGTGCAATTTATTTTCCTTAGAATACTCTCATAATTGTTTCTCTTTGTCCCTGAGCGTTCAAATGTTTTGACTAGTAATTCATTCCTTAAATAATTTAAATTCCATCCTGAATCGATATTGTACAGAGCCCCTAAAGGGACATGGAGGGGAAAACATTTTATACTTTTGCGAGATATCGCAAAAGGTCCTTCTTTATTCGTAGTCCATGATCTCTACATTTAGCGTACATCCACCGGTACTGTAGTTCGTTGCTGATGAATTCAACCAGGACCGCAAGATCACAGTACCCATTACGACGAGAAAGCCCCCTCGCCCTGAGTATTCTTTTCGGATGTCTCTCACTTATGTCAAAGCCATGTCTACATGCAAGAACGGATTTGATGTCTTTATATGTTAGGCAAATACTAAAATAGAAATCAATAAACTTCTCCCACGAATGATGGGTAGGCTCCTCCATCGCTTTGTCTGTTTCACTTCCGGTTCACTGACATAGGAAAAAAACGTTTTGCGAGACCTCGCAAAGAGTACTGCGAGGTCTCGCAAAACATGTTTTTCCCTCCATGTCCCTTTAGGGGCCCCGTAATATTGACTGCATTCAGGGAAGGCCTATTCACAAGTGCTACCGAATATTTCTCTCATTGCTGTGCTTGTTTTCCAGCCCATAAACAACTTTTACCCGCTAGATCAGAAAGAATTTAGGCTTCTTACTTTCTTGTGCTTTGCACATTTATAAATGAATGAACTACAGCATAGTGCTACTGTTACCTACTGATTGCGCTGCAATAGTCTTGTGCTCATCAATTACTCACTACCTTTGGGTTCCTTAGAAGGTTTGTAGATTGGACTTGGCCTAGGTCATAACAGATAAACATTAGTACCTTAAGGCCCCTGGAGCCCGGGAAAGGCATGACGTTATGATGTAAACAGTATGTGTGGGGGAGCATGACGGGGGCTCAGCCGCCATTCCTTAGGGTGTTTGCTCCTTGTGGCTAAGGTCACAGTGCAGCCGCCACCTCAAAGCCCTGTAACGTACATCTCCATGCCGTCATTGAAGGTGAAGATGGTGGTGGTGCTCGAGGAGGTGGAGCCTTGCTTCAGGTCACCGATGCTCTCGTACAGGCTCTCCCCCGGCAACAGCAGAGCTTTGGCAGGCAGGTGCTGTAATTTGGGGTTGTGCTGCGAGGGCGGCGGCGGAGGGGGCTGTTGCTGCTGCAAGGGCTGCTGGGCTTTCTTTCTCCTCGGCCGCAAAGTGGCACATGTGTTGGGGGGTCTTTCTCTTCTCCAGCCGCCCCCGCCATCCAGATTCTCGTAGGCTGGATCACACTCCTCGGCCCCGAAGGACTCATAGCAGTGGTCGTCAAGGGACCCTCCAGTTGCTTTTCCCTCCTGAGGGGCCCACGTCTGAGGTTTGACAACTACGCTAAAGCCCCCGTCTCTGTCTCGGTCACCACGACCCAAGGTCCTGAAGCCGGGATTGGACGGAGGAGACCCAGGTACTGCTCTCTTCTTCTTCCCTGGTTTACACACCTTTGAGTACATCTCAGCCACCTGAAATGAAACAATTGATGACAATGGGCCCCATTCAGCAACCGTTCTTAAGAACAAATTTTGTTCTTAGGCCCACTTATGAAGTTTTTAAGGAGATTTTTGTATTCACCAATGTTTTCTTACTGGGATTTGTTCGTAGGTAAGAACAAAATCTACGAGTGCTCCAGAGCATTCTTAGGGTGGCCTATTTGTTCTTAAGTGTGACAAGTTCCCTTACTTCTATTGTCTAATGTTAAATTAATATCATAGCTAGATAGATTTTATATATATATATATATATATATATATATATATATATAGATAGATATATAGATAGATAGATAGATAGATAGATAGATAGATAGATAGATAGATAGATAGATAGATAGATAGATAGATAGATAGACAGACAGCTAGACAGACATATAGCAAAATGAGCAATATATAGAAATTTCAAAATACACACACACTGCAAGATGCCGCAGATCGTGCCCTGGGCAGAGAGCGCATATTTCACGACCATGTACGAAGTGACAAATATTTACTTGAACGCTTTAAGCTACCGAGAGCTGCCCCCCCCTTTCTTAAACTTACGTTTTGACATTATGTATTTCCCCCGCGGGATAATACGAATTTATCTTCTGTAATCTGTTTGTGTTTACTCCGTGGGTCTGATGTTCGGCTTTTCCGCCGGAATTGTGCCCTTATATGGAGAATTTAGGGCGTTTACCTATGCAAATTACGGGATTAAGTGTGTTTACATATGCATATTGCGGAAATAAGGGCGTGTTAATATTAAAATTATGATAGACACGCACGCACTAACCATTTGGCATTCAGCAACTTAAGAACAACAGGTGGGAACAATTTGGGCGTTTAGGAACACGTCATAAATTTGAATAGACTCCTCTTAGGAAATCACTTAGGAAGAAAGATAAGAGGAAAAGTTAGGAACTTATTGCTGAATGGGGCCCAATTTACTTAGTTAGTATGTTTTGTTGCTTGTATTGTTTGCACTGGACTTTTTGTTATTGTGATGCATGTGAGGCACAAACTGTGTACCATTTAAATCAGTTAATCAATCAATCAATCAATTCCTTTATTGTCATTGTCATAATAACACTTAAGTCATACATGTCAACGAGATTTTGTTTGAGCTTTGTCCAGCGGCATAAAACTGCATTGAAGTTAAAAAGCAATAAAGCATTTTTTGGGCAAACATGTCAAAAAGGAATAATTAAAAGGAAACGTGCGTCCTCCCTTCCTTACCACAGCAGCAGAAGGTTGCATACTCTCCATCGTGTGTGCAGCCAGTGGGCCTAGGGCTTTATTGTGGAGCATGAGGGCATCTTCATCCTCTGGAGGCTTCCAGATGTACTGCTCTCCATTGCCCATAAACATCACTTCCTGTCAGCAGAGCAACACATTACATTTGTATGAATGTCCGTATATTCTTCAGTATTGCACTGATGAAACAGTTTAAATAAAGAAGGTGCGTTTTGAAATCACACCTAAAAGGCCCCTTAGGGGCATAAAACGAGGCATGGATGTATGTTGTTTTTTTTAGTGAGTAGACTTTCACTTGTACTGTGAGGAACCCTGTGCTTGGAGTCTGGGTGACTCACTTTCAGCATCTTGCATCATGCGCTGGAAATGCGCGCCGAGCAGCTCAGCCAGCAGACTGTACGCATGTAATCCTGTCGACTGTGTCATGTGACTTAACTGAGGTTCCTGTGCATAGTTTGACCTCAGTGACTTCACACGAGGCAGTAAATGGCCTCCCACTGTGACTGGAGGAGAGCGCCTCGCATTTAAAGCATAAAGTCTACCATGATTAGTGGCAGCAATCAAAGAGCGTGCTCTCTATGTTGTTATTGTTGTTAACGGGAAGTAGCATCCATTGCTAAGCGCTCTGTGAAATCAATGCGCCCAGGAAAGATGTTTTTGCAATGCTTAAAATGAGCCATATACTGTAAATATTACATGTTATCCTGAATGTGCCTATTACTACATGGCTGTATTCATGTGACTAAATGTATATTACCAGCATTGTTAGTCCCCCTGTGCTAGCAGTTTTTTTTACTATCTAGAACGCAGAGACAAGTGAAAGACGTGTATTCTTTGTCTCACATAAAGATTGTGGAGGATGAGAAAAAATCCCCAAAAAGTGCAATTTTCTTTTTAGTTGACAGTTACAGTTAGCGATAGAGCCACTAAGACATTAAATAAGGTTGCTTACATTGTCCCAGTAAAACAAAGTGTTTATAAACTCTCATAATGGCCATGAATATCATACTAATTTGGAGATTTCAATGATTAATTGGAACTTTTCTTTTTTCCAGGGTGGCCCGAGTGTAGCTGGAATAGGCTCCAGCTTGCCCCCCGAGGGACAAGCTGTAGAAAATGGATGGATGGATGGAATTATTTTAAACTTTTAAAACAGGAACTGAGAGCACAAGTTAATTTGAATGTTCTCAAATTACACAACGTCAAAAGTATATATAAAGAAATGCATACACTCCCACTAATGCTTTGAAAATGCCCTTTAGCAAGTTTCCCCTTGACTAGAATTGATAATACTTGATTAGATGTACCTAGCACTTTCCTAAACACTCAAAGCGCTTCACAGGGAACTGAGAACACATCGTTCATTCACTCCACATTGACACGTTGGCGGTGGTAAGCTAAATGTTTTGCCACAGCTGCGCTGGGGTGAGCTGACGGACGCGTGGTTGCCAATTTGCGGCTACGGTCCGTCCGACTACCACCAAACATTCATGAAGTCAAGTGTCTTGCCCAAGGACACAAGTGCCGTAACTAGGATGGCAGAAGCTGGAATTGAACCAGGAACCCTTGAGTTGCTGGACGGCTGCTTTACCATCTGAGCCAATTGTCCTAGAATTGATGGTTTCCTTACGGAAATATCAAATTATGAACACATGTGCAACTACACTACTAATTTGGAATAATTGTCCTGTTAGAACGCACAGTTGTGTGTAAGTTTCAACCATTTATCGGTTTAATTTGAAGTGGGATTGAAAATATTGGAGGTACTGTAGTCCTCATTCTTCAGGATTTCTTCTACAATGGCAGCAAAACGACCTGACGCTCCTACCACCATGCTTGACGTTTGCTGCAGTGTTCTTAGGTTGAAACTATTAACTCGTATGTCACATAAAAAAGTGCAGCTTTTAACCATTGGAATAATTTCTATAGTTTGAAAACATTTAGCGGGCCGCATTGAAATGTTTAATATGTTGTATTAAGCCAAGGTAGCACAGTTAACTGCTTTTTTGTGCTGTTTTTGCAAGACTCGTGTCACATGACTTCAAACTTGACACCTCATTGGCTGGTTCTGAGACAGGATAGATTGCTTTAGCCTTATTTTGGCGGGAAGAGAGGCTTGCTTTTTGAAACAGTGAATTTTTCAGCTCTCAATTTTTTTACATTGAATGTTTATACACAGAATTCTTTTACACTGATTTTTTTTCTACACAACATTTTCAAACATTTTTTTTTCAATGAAACATAATTTGATGTAAAAAAATTTCAGTTCACAAAATTCAAACGCAAAAATTTCAGTTACACAAATTCAGTGTCAAAAAAAGCTTTCGTAATAAAGACACAAATTAACCTGCATAAACAAACACAAGTCCAAAATTGTCTTATGGGATCATAAACCAGTCATGATCCGCAAATTGGTCAAAAAACAGTCTGGAACCTTCTGCACAACTTGTCAACAGACTTAGGTGAGTATATGTATGATTGTATTTGTATTACATTTTTAGACTGTGTGTAGGTTAGAGAAAATACCAAATAAAATAAAACTTGTGCACCCAATTCTTGCGAAAATCATTGTAGACATATGTTGTGTTGTCATTCCATCCATCCATCCATTTTCTACCGCTTATTCCCTTCGGGGTCGCGGGGGGCGCTGGAGCCTATCTCAGCTACAATCGGGCGGAAGGCGGGGTACACCCTGGACAAGTCGCCACCTCATCGCAGGGCCAACACAGATAGACAGACAACATTCACACTTACATTCACACATTAGGGCCAATTTAGTGTTGCCAATCAACCTATCCCCAGGTGCATGTCTTTGGAGGTGGGAGGAAGCCTGAGTGTGTTGTCATTCCATCCTCGAAAAAGAATGGTTGGAATAAACCATGAAAAGGAACACATTTATATATGATAATGTTTTATTTCAGTCTCTTAATAATGAACTATTTAGCGCTGATTTATTGAGTCACCCAAAATATTAACAATCTAAGTGTTTGTGTTGTAAATGTTAACATGGTGAACAGTGATTTGAACAGCATTATAGCTCTACATTTGGCAGATTATGAAGTTATGATTTTTATTCTGTCGTCTTGACGCTCAGCGGTGAAACTAAGTAATATAAGAACATTCTACCAACCTTAGGGAAGGAGGGAACATTAAATGCGTCCATGTTTCTACGAGGCAGCTTTGTGCTGTGTGGATGTGGCGGTGGAGGGGCGGGATGGGAAGGCGGAGGGTGTCGTGGCGGCGGCACCGGCGGGTCCCCCGTGTCCGTCCCACTGTCCCTCTTCTGTGGCGCTTTGTCGGCCTTCCTCAGCTTCCTGACACAGGCGTACTCGGCCGTCTCAGGAGGATGAGGTGGAGACATGACCTGGTTTTCGGGATCGGGCAGCCCTCCTTCCACATCCCCGTCCGGATCAGGTGGCGCCGGGGTGTTGGCGGGGACAGCCGGGGGGGCCGGAGTGTCCGTCTGCCCGGCCCTGCCTACCATGGCATAGAGCGCGTCGTCAGTTCGCGTGGTTGAGGAGCCACGGCCCACTTCAGAGTAAGTGTGCTCTCCATCCTCTCCAGTCCCAGAGGGAATCTGGGGAAGCTGCCTGCCTTGAGAGCGAAGGATCAGAGTTAGACTGGCAGCCAGGACCGAACTGGTTCTGGACACCTCTGCCAGGCTCAGGTTGGTACCACAGTCACCATAAAGCAGAGGTCACATCCTCTGCTTATAACATGAGAGCAAAACTGAGAATTTGTTTAGATTTTTAGGATCCAAATTGGCTTCCTTCCAGCAGGATGGACATACTTTTCTCCAGGGCTAAGTCCTACTACTAAAGTTTGCTTGCTCCATGATTTGACTTATTTTATATTGTTGTTTCTCTTATGGTTAGAAACCTTGACCCTTTTTCCTTTTGGGAACAACACAACCCCAAATTCCCTTTGGATGGCATCCAAAGCATCCTCCATCATTGTGCAAAGCAAACCATCTGAAGTACCTAGAAGAAGAAGGTCAGTACTTTTGCGTGTGAAAGACGCACTTACTTTTGCCATTGCAGTTCATCTTGTTCATCTCAGTGTCTGATTTACTGATGGACCGCAGCTTGGATTGCCTGAGTATGCCCTGGTGACACACACACACGCATGCACACACACGCACACAGGGCCAGTTAAAGACTGATTAAGACTAAAGATGTGAATGATATGTTTCCCTGTTGAATCATGTTGCTTTCTGAACAAGGACGCCTACCATGTCCATGAGACGGTGTTTTCCACCCTCGCCGGGTACATTATGTGTCTTTCCCTTCCTGGAGAGGACACAACTGTTACTGTATGTCAATCGTGGTCACATTAGCTACAGTTGCGTGCTAGAGGGATAGTCCAAGTCTTTGCATGTGAACATGTAGTATACATAGTGCAACTATATATCTTAAGTATTAACACAATTGGCCATTAGACCTAAGTTATACCTGCTAATCGCTGAGATCCA
Organism: Entelurus aequoreus; assembly: GCF_033978785.1. Classification (NCBI taxonomy): domain Eukaryota; kingdom Metazoa; phylum Chordata; class Actinopteri; order Syngnathiformes; family Syngnathidae; genus Entelurus; species Entelurus aequoreus. The sequence continues at coordinate 36,592,801 of NC_084737.1, read as the reverse complement.
AATGTGTGTAAAGGCTGTTCTACCATTGCAGATTAACTGGCCTTGCATGGATACTACAGCACAGTAACTTCAGTACATTTTGCTGTCCGTGTAAATGAAAAGTGTACCTTTTTTTAAAATGAAGTAACTGTACTTAATGTTTGCAGTATATTTTGATAAAAGCTCAATATAAAAATAATGTGCTCAGATGTCTTGTCAGATTATCACATACAGTATTGGGGTTTTTTCTATCCCTTCACTTTAAAAAATAATTACTTACTTTAGCTTCTGTAGCACACATTTGTCTCCTATTTAGTGTAAACATTTGTCTACCATGAAGACTGGTGCATGCGTACAAAACCTGCTCCGAGGATTGAGCAATCAAAAGTGTATACAGTTGTACCTTAACTTGAGTGTTTTGAGATAAAAGCTGTCTCTCAACTAATTGTAATGCTTAAATGAAAACCGCTCTTATTTTTACATTTTGCTTATTATTCTCAATCCCTATGTAAAACAAAAACACATTTGTTTTTCTTTGTTTTCTGCATTGTAAGTCATAAAATGTATGAGGTGGCTAACCATGCAGCAAAAAGGAGTACTCTATTGCACCCATAAAGCCCTCTTAAAAACTTCTAAAAGCCGCCAACAATTCTCCATTTACATCTCGTGACCTGAATATTAACCAATTAATAGCGATATTTTCATTATAAGGGCTAACACAGAGGAACTACTTTTAGCTGTGACGTGATCACAGAGGGCTCACTAGCTTATGCAGCTTTTGACATACTGAGCTGCTGCTGCTGCATCGCCTCTGAGCTGGTGAAAGTTATTTCTACATTATGAATCATGCCTTTCACCTGTATGGTAGACAGATGTGGCCATAAACTGAGAAGTTGGTCGACTTTGACATTCAACTTATACCCGGAGATTGTGAGAAAGACACAAAAAGATGCTCGTTTGCGACAACTTTTTTTTTTGTAACCTGCACGAGGGTAATGATTAATTCGTCATCTAAACGGGAAGATATAAACATCCCACAAGTCAGCATCCCAGTGAAAGCAGACGTTGTACAGTAAGTGATTGTTTTATTATGTTCATAGTTTGTATTTCTTGTTTAGCACTTAGCAATAGTGCTACATGATGCTTAGGGTTTCACTAAAACTGGATCATTTTAGCACACAGCTTCTAAAACTTGTAGCTCATCTTCCTTGTAGTTATGCTAAAAAATATAAGGTTTTGGATCATCATTTGTCCCAAAGTAGTCTTTTATGGCACTCATGAAGTTTGTCATGGGTGGTCAGTTTTGTTGTTGAAGGGAAAAGCGAACTTTGTGATGCCTCTGTGAAATCAATACGTCAATTGTACATGTTATTATGAAAGTGCCTGTTACCACATACACTATACATACTTATATATGTTACTCCATATATACTTGCAGCGTGTACATAAAATGTTTATGGAGTTTTTTGGATGTTTTTTAGAGCTCTTTATAGGCAGAATAGAGCAAATCCCATTGGCTCTGTTGTTAGCTGACTTTTGGTAGCGTTTATCTACGAGTTAGAATGCATAAACATTGTCTTACATAAGGATTGTAAAATAATAGATAACATTTTTTAAAAGTGCAGTTCTTCTTTAAAGGGGAATTATTGTGCAAAACCAAATTTTCTCACCTGTTGATGTTTTTGTGTATTTGGGATCTGCATAAGTCCTAAAAATTTGAAAACAAACCATGGAGGCATAGCAAAGGTAACTATAAAACAATCATGCCTTCCGTCATTCTTCCTCCAAACGAACCGTTTGGAATTTTCTCTGACTGTTGATGTTATTCCAATTGGTGACATCAGCTGATATATCCATGTACAGTATCGTCACGTTTTACCCGAAGATCTTTGTGCCAGTCCGCCATTGTGGTCCGATGTTGTAATAAGTAAGTTCCTTCTTTTTACCTATCCTCTTTTGTGGGGCAAACTGGCTGGTACATGCTAATGCATCCTCCGCTGTTTCCTTTTTTAATACAAAGTATCGTATATATAACTTATATCTGCCATTAGAATTCATATGGAAGCGCTAAAAACTACAACATGGCTGTCGGGGAGAAGACACAGTTGAAGTGGACGCACGTAAATAAGACCGCCAACAAAACGGCACATCCTAAAGGGACTTCAAGACGATCTGTAAAACATAATCTATACTAAAGTGGACCAAAACACTGTAATTACATGTTATGTAGACCACAAGGAAGTGTTTTAAATCAGTGGTCCCCAACCTTTTTGTAGCTGCGGACCGGTCAACGCTTTAAAATGTGTCCCACGGACCGGGAGGGTGAGGGTGTGTGTGTGTGTGTGGGGGGGGGGGTTATGGTTTTTTTTTTCTTTTTTTTTTTTTGTGTCATAAACAAATACAATCATGTGTGCTTACAGACTGTATCCCTGCATACTGTATTGATCTATATTGATATATAATGTATATATTGTGTTTTTTATGTTGATTTAATAAAAAATAAAAAGAAAATGTTTTTATTTTTTTTTATTTTTTTTTTTATTTCTCGTGCGGCCCGGTACCAATCGGTCCACGGACCGGTAGCGGGCCGTGGCCCGGTGATTTGGGACCACTGTTTTAAATGATCCGACCAAAACATTTGACTTACTCTCTCGCATTAGCTTATAGCTAGAGATCAACATACCTTTTGTTTTTTTAAACCATGAGTAGGAAGAACGTGAGGGTGAAGGACAGTGCAAAGAAGAAGAGGTGATGTGAATGAACAAAAACAGGGCGGAGTGTGTAGTGAACTTTGCAATTCTGCTAGTCAATGCTGGTCTGCAGCATACTGAAGAAGATGGAGTCATAACACCAGCCAAGATTGTTAAAATAATATCTAAATGGTGTACATTTATCCATGAAAACATGGAGAAGCTGCTTATGGTGTGTTTGATGGAGAAGCAGCTGGAAGGAAATGCCGTTGAAATCCAGTCTCCAAGGTAAATTGTGTACATTATTGTTATATTACTTCATAAAACTCCTTTAGTTAGTAGTACATTCTATCATATTTTTTGTATACAATATTTCTTATCTAAAAGTTAGGTTTTTTTAAAAGGCATTTTACATGTTAAAACTGTACTGTTTTCAAGTCATTTCAATAGGAGATAATGATTGTCGATGCAAGTGATTTGAGTTAAGAGCTGCGTCACAGAACCAATTAACCTCGTAAGTTGAGGTACTACTGTATATGCGAAGGGATCTGGTGTCAGATGGAATACGGGGGTTCTAAAATGTTACTGGATTCCATTGAGGCACTATAGTAAAACATTTTCAATAAAAGTTGTGTACATTCTTCTCCTCTCAGCGTCATGCTCATATTGCGCAGCTTCCACCCTGACCATGCCTTATCTGTTGCATCAGTGGTCAAGGGCTTTTCTGGCTACCGTTTTTAGAAAAAAGTGACCAACTCTACTGAGCCGTGGTCGTCGATTACTGCTGTCCACCTGGAAAGTTGCCGTACATGGAATTTGTAAAATTGTAACGCGAGAAATCTTGAATTTTGTACATGTTTTTTTGTTGTTGTGTACAGTGTGCTAAGGCAGTGTGCCGTGAGATACAGTCTGGTGTGCCGTGGGAGACTATGTAATTTCACCTAATTGGGTTAAAAATATTTTTTGCAAACCAGTAATTATAATCCGCAAATGTGCCGTTGTTGAGTATCTGTGCTGTCTAGAGCTCGGCAGAGTAACCGTGTAATACTCTTCCATATCAGTTGGTGGCAGCAGGTAGCTAATTGCTTTGTAGATGTCGGGAACATGATTTGTCGTGATCACAATATGCAGGAGGCAGCGTGTAGGTAAAAAGGTATCTAACACTTAGACCAAAAATAAACAAAAGGCGAGTGCCGCTAAGTGCCGCTAAGTGCTGCTAAGAAAAGGCATTGAAGCTTAGGGAAACTAAACTAAAACTGAACTGGCTGCAAAGTAAACAAAAACAGAATGCTGGATGACAGCAAAGACTTACAGCGTGTGGAGCAGACGGCGTCCGCAAAGTACATCCGTACATGGCATGACAATCAACAATGTCCCCACAAAGAAGGATAGCGTCCGCACAACTTAAATAATCTTGATTGCGAAAACAAAGCAGGCGCGGGGAATAGCGTTCAAGGAAGACATGAAACTGCTACAGGAAAATACCAACAACACAGGAAAAGCCACCAAAATAGGAGCGCAAGACAAGAACTAAAACACTACACACAGGAAAATACCCAAAAATTCTAAATAAGTTACGGAGAACGACTTTTTATTGTCAATATCGGCTGCTGAGTAAAAATTGTTTATGTTTTCTGCTGGTGGTGTGCCTCGGGATTTTATCAATGAAAAAAATGTGCCTTGGCTCAGAAAAGGTTGAAAAACACTGTGCTACCGAATGCAGTAATTAGCACTGGCAACAAAAAGATTGAAGATGTGATTGTTAGTCTTATGTTGAGTTCTGTGATTGACATGCGATCAGGGTGTACCCCACCTTTCGATCTCAAATCAGCTGAGTGTGTACCAGTACTTGTGTGTAGTGGGTCATCTCACCTCTGGCAGCCCACGCAGAGCACCACAAGGAGGATAGTGACAACGAAGGCTGAGGCAGCAGCGATAACACCCAGCAGCAGGACCTTGCCGTAGGGAGGAGCCGTGAAGTTCAGCCCGTCCTGCATGGAGGCCATGTGGGAGCGCTGCCGCTCACTTTCTCTCACACACACTCACCTTTACCCTCACGTTCATGCACACAGGCAAACGCCACGCTCTCACTGGGATCTACGGTGAGAAGGAAAAGTACAACTACTCAACAAAACAAGTCGCACAGAACAAAAAAGTACTGTTAAATGTTTTCAGTGGTAAAGACATCTGTTACGACAGGGGGAGAAAATGTGAGGATTTCTGTCCAGCGCTGAGGCACTGAAGTGAACAGACAACACGCCTGCGGCATTTGCTTCACTTCTACCTTGTTTGAGGGATTACCGAGCTCTCTGTGTCACACATATTTAGACATCAACAGCAGAACTGCAACAGACAGCCCTTCTGGAACATGCCTTTTTTTTTTACTTTAATTTGTTGTGCTTGACCCAATAAAACATTTTTTAAGAAACGCTACAAAATTCCAAAGAAAAATATTATCAAGGTGTATCCATGTCCTGTCAACATGCTAACATTTGTGCTGAATCTTCCTACATGAAGTACTGGTTAGCACATCCGTCCCAATGCAGGAAATCCGGGTTCGAATCTCTGTCAGGAGTTTGCATGTTGTCCATGCATGAGTAATAAGAATAACAATAATGATGATTAATTAGATTTATATATTACTTTTCTAGACAATCAAAGCACTTCATGTAGAACTGAGAACACATCATTCATTCCCTCCACATTCACACATTGATGGCGGTAAGCTACATTTGTAGCCACAGCTGCCCTGGGGTATACTGACGGGTGTGCGCCTACGGTCCCTCCGACCACCACCAAACATTCATACACATTCATACACCAGTGTGAGCGGCACTGGGAGAAAAGTGGGTGAAGTGTCGTGTCCAAGGACTCAACGGCTGTGATTAGGCTGGCGGACGCTGGAATTGAACCTGTAACCCTAAAGTTGCTGGCATGGCCGTTCTACCATCTGAGCCACGACGTCCCAATAATGAATTTTAGCCTCTTTATTGTCCATAGGTCAGTCCGTCCAGGATTTTGTGGGATTTTTTTTGTGATTATTGCGGCCTAAAATGCTTAGATTGGGTGCAGCTTTTTTCAGAAAGTTGTGGCAAAAGTTGCGATGTTCTAACATTGAATAAACTTGTGATTTTATGAATTGCCGGTAGTTATAAATGTTTGAAGTCTTTCTTGTAACCTCAACCTAAAAAAATCTCAGGATTTCATCGAATACTGTATTGATGTTTTACTCACTTTATTCCGCACAGACTTAAAAGTAAACACTAGGTGGCAGTAAAAGCAATTTCTCAGAGATTATTGGCAAATTATTGTTTTAATTACAACAAATATTATTAATAACTACTTATAATTACAGAAAAAAACACCACAAAAGGCTTCCTTATCGTCCGATGTCTGCTCTGTTGTCCACAAGTTGCAGACATTCTCTGAGTTTGTTTTACGCTTGAAAAGTTTGTCTATCTTTCTGTTCCAACAAATCTACCTCTGTGCGTTAAAAGCATTTGTGAACAGTTGAGAGTGATCTACGACGACAATTTTTCTTGGTAATTGACAGACAATGAAAGATTATCATCACACTTCAACCTCTCTGTCATGTAAATTCTGCCTCTTTGCTAGGTCACTTTGCAAATGAGAACATGTTTTTAGTTGCTTTACCCCCAACGAATAAAGGTTAAATAAATATATCAAATATAAAAGTGAGGAGGCCGGTGTGTTGCAAAATGTTTGTATACTACATTACCCAGAATGCTTAACGTCGTAGACGGGGACTGGGAGTAGGTCTGATCTGAATTGTGCCGTTTGAGCAACAAAGAGTTGATATATTGTTACACGTTGCTGTTCCTACTTTGTCTACAGAAAAAACAAACATAAGTCTTGATTAGACAGCTGACGGGCACATTTTAGCGCAACTCAGAGACAAATTCAATTGGCAAAAATGACGCCGTTTAGCCAAAATGTGTGAGGAAGTTGCGATCATTGGCCAAAATTACCAGGTTGCGCGTAATTCGCAAGAACTGGTCAAATTTGCGTGAATTGGCGCGATGGTGACATTGCGAATTCCTGAAGGGACTGACAGGTGTGAATGTGAGTATGAATGGTTGTTTGTATGTGTCCTGTCATTAAAGGCCTACTGAAATGAAATGTTTTTATTCAAACGGGGATAGCAGATCCATTCTATGTGTCATACTTGATCATTTCGCGATATTGCCATATTTTTGCTGAAAGGATTTAGTAGAGAACATCGACGATAAAGTTCGCAACTTTTGGTCGCTGATAAAAAAAGCCTTGCCTGTACCGGAAGTAGCGTGACGTCGCAGGTTGAAGGCTCCTCACATTTCCCCATTGTTTTAAATGATGGCCGTCAGCAGCGAGAGCGATTCGGACCGAGAAAGCGACGATTACACCATTAATTTGAGCCAGGATGAAAGATTCGTGGATGAGGTACGTGAGAGTGAAGGATTAGAGTGCAGTGCAGGACGTATCTTTTTTCGCTCTGACCGTAACTTAGGTACAAGGGCTCATTGGATTCCACACTCTCTCCTTTTTCTATTGTAGATCACGGATTTGTATTTTAAACCACCTCGGATACTATATCCTCTTGAAAATGAGAGTTGAGAACGCGAAATGGACATTCACAGTGACTTTTATCTCCACGACAATACATCGGCGAAGCACTTTAGCTACGGAGCTAACGTGATAGCATTGTGCTTAACTGCATATAGAAACAGACGAAATAAGCCCCTGACTGGAAGGATAGACAGAAGATCAACAATACTACCAAACTCTGGACCTGTAACTACACGGTTAATGCTGTACCTCCTGGCGAAGCCTAGCAATGCTGTTGCTAACAACGCCATTGAAGCTAACTTAGCTACGGGACCTCGACAGAGCTATGCTAAAAACATTAGCTCTCCACCTACGCCAGCTCTCATCTGCTCATCAACACCCGTGCTCACCTGCGTTCCAGCGATCGACTGCGCGACGAAGGACTTCACCCGATCATCGATGCGGTCGGCGGCCCGGAGACGGAGAAAGTCAAGGTAGTCACGGTAGCGCGTCTGCTATCCAACTCAAAGTCCTCCTGGTTGTGTTGCTGTAGCCAGCCGCTAATACACCGATCCCACCTACAGCTTTCTTCTTTGCAGTCTCCATTGTTAATTGAACAAATTGCAAAAGATTCACCAACACAGATGTCCAGAATACTGTGGAATTTTGCGATGAAAACAGAGCTGTTTGTATTGGGATACAATGGTGTCCAAATACTTCCGCTTCAACCCTTGACGTCACGTGCAAATGTCATCATACCTAGACGTTTTCAGCCAGAAGTTTCCCGGGAAATTTAAAATTGCACTTTATAAGTTAACCCGGCCGTATTGGCATGTGTTGCAATGTTAAGATTTCATCATTGATATATAAACTATCAGACTGCTTGGTCGGTAGTAGTGGGTTTCAGTAGGCCTTTAACTAGAGGCCAGTCAAAGGCCTACCTCACCTTTCACCCCAAAGTCAGCTAGGATAGGCTCCATGGCACATGACCCTGGCTGTGGGAAAAGAAACTGAATAAAGTGATTTTTTTTTATTAAGACTGAACGTGCCAGCATAATTATTATTTCTCACCTACAACAGCAACGTGGCCCTTCATATTATGCAGTTTTCCATCTTTTTATCTTATATTTCATATTTGGCACAATCTCAAAGAGAAAGCTGGCATGTGCACATTTTTTCAATATTTTGTTAAAAGGATTCCGACACCTCAATATCACAGTGTTTGTTGGTGTTACTAAATCCAACATGGTAAATGTCTCTCCCTCTGTACGAAGGTAGTTAGACTTGATGCTGGTGGCTGTGGGACACATTTTAAGTCCGTCTCTCCTGGGGATTCTTCTTGTTTTTGTCAGCCTGCTGTTGGGCAGCCTGTAGATCATCCACTTCAGGAAGGTGTGTGGATGACAACAGGAACAACACAGACTGGAAATGAGGTATTAAGTGGAGACTTATGCCATTTTTTTACTTAAATGAAGTAAACAGTAAACCTGGTTTTAAAAGCAAGTTGCCTCCTTGGAGTGGTGAATATGTAGTCTCCAAAAGGAGATGTTTCTTGATGCCATGGATGTTTGCTTATGACCATTGGCGTTGTTAGGCCTATTTTAGGGGGGCTGAAGCCCCCCTAAAATGTTGTTAAGCCCCCCTAAATAATTTAGTGTTAAAAAAAAAAAAACAAAAAAAAAACATTTTTTTTTAAATTTTTTTTTTTTTTTTACAAATACATGCCGACATATTCATTATAAAGTGGCCCGAATATGAGTTTAAATACATAATCATATAACCTGTCATTATTCACTCAGTTTCCCCTCACTTCATAGCGTAAGGTAGAGAGCCCCTTTAGTGCGTCGGTATCCAATCCATTCCACTTGTTCATATAGAAAATGCCCACATCACTCAAAATCCAGTCCGCATTTTCTCTGCGACCTTGCTTGTGGTCCTTGGACTTGTTCATATAGAAAATGCCCACATCACTCAAAATCTAGTCCGCATTTTCTCTGCGACCTTGCTTGCGGTCTTTGGACTTGTTCATATAGAAAATGCCCACATCAGTCAAAATCTAGTCCGCATTTTCTCTGCAACCTTGCTTGCGGTCCTGCAGGTGTACGAAGTACGTTAGCACACAGCTAACTTACAATTGTAAATAATTTAGTTTTTAAGTTTTGTGTTTCTTGTAGAATCTATATAAAGTAATATACTTTAGCCTATTGTTAAAATAATGAAAAAAACATCATTAAATATATTTGTTTTATTGTATTGTTACATTAATAGCTGTTGTATTATTATAGGATGGCTTGTTAAACATTTCATTGGATTTTCAGAGGGTGGAAAAACCAAGATATTTAATATAAAAAGTAAAATGAATAAATACATAAAAAGAAAAAGAAAAAAAATGGTTAAAAGCCATCGTCCCGGGGAGCATTTAATTTTGTCCCGTGCATTTTTTTTACCGTCCCCGGGACGACGGGACTACGTTAATCTCAAACCCTGGAAGTTACATTTTATTGTTTGCATTATTTGTTTCAGCATTGCACTTTGAAGATGGTTCCTCAGCTCTTTGACAGCTTTGGCTCTTTTTCAGATCAGCAGACGGACTCCAAGTCTTTCTTATTTACAGTATATATAAAAGTTCCTCATTTCTATTCAGACTTCCATATATATTTAATTTCCTTAACGGCTTGCCATAATATATATATATATATATATATATATATATATATATATATATATATATATATTATATACAAGCCAAATTATCCCGATCCAGATATTACTTTAATTCAAGTAATTAAGTAATATTTCCAGGGCTTGAATTTACAACCATTTTAGTCACATATGTGCCCAAAATGTAATCTGTGCAACTTCAAAATATTTGGGAACAAACAATTATTGTATTGTGAGCTAAAGTGGTGGCATTAGCCTCTATGTTGTGAATGAATAACATAGAGGCTAATGCCATGACTTTCATTGTGTTTCAGTGTATCTTGAAGGATCATGCAAGTCATTGTTTCTTGTTGATGCTGTAAACAAAATGTCACTGTGCAAACCCATGTTTGTTTGTACTGAATACAGATTGAAAATAAACCCACTGAAATAATAATAATAACAATGATTAATTTGTAAGTCTTTGTTAGCCGTTTGTGAAGTTTTGTGCTTGTGCGCTACGTTCGCTCGCATCCTGCATCTCCTGGGGGCTAAGCCCCCCCCCCCCTGTCCTTAAAAGCTAGTGACGCCCCTGCTTATGACCCCTTTCACACAGCAAACTAATTCGACTTGTATTGTCCTTTTTGCTCCTTTCTTTTCATTGCACCTCAAGTGTGACTTTGCTGATCTGACAGTCTAAAGGTCCTCTGGGGTCACTTCTAAGAACCAAGCAGTTCTCTCTTCATCACAACTTTACCAAGACAGGTCTAAAACCCATATGACAAATATGGTGTCAGCGGAGTCCAAATTATTTAGTGGAGAGGTGTTTTATGGCTTCGACCGTGAAAGCCGAAAGCTGCGTCACAATAAAAGCCTCAGTTATTAACTGCAGGAAATTTGTGATGCAGCTGCAGGAATAGCATGAACTTCAGGTAACCGTGATTTACGCCTCCATCTGCACAAAGTGTTTGTCGAGTTCAAATGTTCTTTTACAGCAGACCATATGAGGAGGTTCGTCTGGCTCAGAGATGTGCAAATTTAGCAGATGTTGGGGGAATTTACATTCCTATAATTAGGTTCAGCCGTGGACTTAAATGTGTACCAAGTTTTACTGGCAGGAAACACTTGTCCTTTTAGTCATGGCGGAACCTTAACCATCATTGATTGTTATAAATTGTTAACACCAAGGGTGTCCAAAGGAGACATTTGCTACCATTTTACTTCATAGTGGGAAAACCATTTAATACAAAAATACCCCGCAAACAAGAAAAAAAAGAGGGCAAAAAGGCACAATGTCAACACAAAAATTTAAAATGTTGATACAAATAACTAACAATAACACATTACTTTGTCTTTAAATATAGTGAGGATATGTGGTGTAGAAAAATGGATGAATGTGTTGGAGACTCTAAACCAGGGGTGTCAAGCTTGTTAGAATTGCAGACATCGTCACAGTTATGGCTGCTTTGCGCCTCATATGCCTGTTTTTTGTTTATCTTTGTGTTTGTATTACCTGTCTCCTTAATGAAAAGGGCTTCTTACCTGCACTTGCCTGCCATCTCTACATCAGACAAACACCGAAACGTAACAGATCATACAATATCAAAGTTTACATTAAATTTTTCTCTGTCAAAATTGATAAATCAAAAACATTTATCAATATAGAATACTGGAAAGTGCTTTATGGGAGGTGAGCTTGAGTTCTACACCTGTGTTCGAAATTGTCCGTAGGTGTTAATGTAAGTATGACTGGTTGTTTTTCCTGCGATTGACTGGTGAGCAATTTAGAATGTACCCGCTTCTCGCCTAGTTTACCTACACCCTACGAGAATAAGCGGTATAGAAATTAAATGAAAAGAATAAATATCAAGATGGCCTCCTGCCACTTGTTTTGAATGTTCAGTACAGCATACTTGCCAACCCTCCCGTTTTTAGCGGGAGAATCCCGGTATTCAGCGCCTCTCCCGACAACCTCCCGGCAGAGATTTTCTCCCGACAAACTCCCGGTATTCAGCCGGAGCTGGAGGCCACGCCCCCTCCAGCTCAATGCGGACCTGAGACCGAGTGGGACAGCCTGTTCTCACGTCCGCTTTCCCACAATATAAACAGCTTGCCTGCCCAATGACGTCATAACATCTAGGGCTTTTAGAGAGTAGAGTGCACAACTGCGCACACAACAAGGAGACGAAGCAGAAGAACGAGGAAATTACAGACATGGCAACGCCGTCGATGAGCAAGATGAAGAAATACGCTTGCAAGTTCCAAAACGAATGGAAACAAGAATTTCAGTTCATCCAGGACAGTTCGAAGGGGAAGGTGTATGTTGCCTGTACATTTTGTAGAACAGACTTCTCCATTGAACACGGTGGCCGAAATGATATACTCATCATGAACGGAGAAGTTAAACAGGACAATAGTGCCATCTAATGGATAGCCACCGGAACACTGAAATTCAAGTATTTATTTTATTTATATGTAAATAAAATAAATATATATATATATATATATATATATATATATATATATATATATATATATATATAGCTAGAATTCACTGAAAGTCAAGTATTTCATACATATATATATATATATATATATATATATATATATATATATAATATATATATATATATATATATATATATATATATATATATATATATATATATATATATATATATATATATATATATATATATATATATATATATATATACATACATATATATATATATATATATATGAAATATATATGAAATACTCGAGTTGGTGAATTCTAGCTGTAAATAACCACGCCCCCAACCACGCCCCCGCCCCCAACCCCCACCCTCTACCCCCCACCTCCCGATATTGGAGGTCTCAAGGTTGGCAAGTATGAGTACAGTGGTACCTCAACTCATACTTGCCAACCTTGAGACCTCCGATGCCGGGAGGTGGGGGTGGGGGGTGGGGCGGGGGCGTGGTTAAGGGCGTGGTTAATAGGGGAGTATATTTATAGCTAGAATTCACCAACTCAAGTATTTCATATATATATATATATATATATATATATATATATATATATATATATATATATATATATATATATATATATATATATATATATATATATATATATATATATATATATATATATATATATATATATATATATATATATATATATATATATATGAAATACTTGACTTTCAGTGAATTCTAGCTATATATATATATATATATATATATATATATATATATATATATATATATATATGTATACATATTTATTTTATTATACATATAAATAAATAAATACTTGAATTTCAGTGTTCCGGGGGCTATCCAGTAGATGGCAGTATTGTCCTGTTTAACTTCTCCTCCGTTCATGACTCGGCCACCGTGTTCAATGGAGAAGTCTGTTATACAAAATGTACAGGCAACATAATTACATACACCTTCCCCTTCGAACTGTCCTGGATGAACTGAAATTCTTGTTTCCATTCGTTTTGGAACTTGCAAGCGTATTTCTTCATCTTGCTCGTCGACGGCGTCGCCATGTCTGTAACTTCCTCGTTCTTCTGCTTCGTCTCCTTGTTGTGTGCGCAGTTGTGCACTCTACTCTCTAAAAGCCCTAGATGTTATGACGTCATTGGGCAGGCAAGCTGTTTATATTGTGGGAAAGCGGACGTGAGAACAGGCTGTCCCCACTCAGGTCCGCATTGAGCTGGAGGGGGCGTGGCCTCCAGCTCCGGCTGAATACCGGGAGTTTGTCGGGAGAAAATTTCTGCCGGGGGGTTATCGGGAGAGGCGCTGAATACCGGGAGTCTCCCGCTAAAAACGGGAGGGTTGGCAAGTATGCCTCAACTCAAGGGTGCACTGCTGGTCTGCACCATACAGAAACAGAATGAGTTTAACACCAGCCAAAATGTTAAAAATAATAAATAAACGACAGACATATTTCCTTGAAAATATGGAGTAGCTGCTGATGGTGTGTTAGACTGAGAAGCAGTTGAGACGAGATACTATAGAAGGTAAATGATGTACATTAATATTATTACGTTAAACTACAGTTGTTGTTGAAGTACTACATTCTAGGAGTGTCAAAAAAATCGATTTTCGATTGATTTTGATTCTTGTTTGTAACGGTTAAAAAAAAACCTACTTTTTTTGGTTGAAATCTGTCCTGTCCATTCACTCAGACAAATCATATTGTTGATGTAGATGATCATATCTGCTGTACAGATTTACTTTAGAAAAGAGAAATAGTGGATATGTGTCTTGTTGCCTTATTTGTATTTGACTTTATTAAATATTTGGGTAGCATTTTGTTAAACAAATCCAGTTTTCTTTTTAGTAATTTAAACATTTGTTAGAGCTGTTTGTCTATTTTATGGAGGAATGCAGTTAATCATAGAACTGGTACCCAATGTATTGATTTTCAATTTAGAATCGGTTTAAATCCAGAATAGATTCTGAATCAAATCGTTACCCCCAAGAATTGAATCGAATCATGTGGTACCCAAAGATTCACAGCCCTACATTTTGTTGTATTGTTTTTATACTGTCACGGGGCATGCGTAGTCCCGCATGTCTTCTGTTGCAAGCTCTGCCGGCGCCTCCGCTGGCAGCGCGCCAGGACAAGCCCCTGCTCGCTCTGGCCGCACAGCGGCCACACGCCGGCAAGGCTGCAGGCGATCAGCAATCAGCGCACATGGGACTGATGTAGGCGAGCAGTATAAAGAAAGACCAGTGGACCCGAAGATCCGGGGCCGGAACGTAATTAACTCCTCGTAGTAAGCATCCCGTCTCTGGCTTCCCTCCCGCCTACTTGACCTCTCTCTGTGTCTTCCCAGTTCCCGTGTCTTATGTCCCTTGTGAAGTATGAAGTGAAGTGAATTATATTTATATAGCGCTTTTGATCTAGTGACTAAAAGCGCTATACATAGTCAAACCCAATATCTAAGTTACATTTACCAGTGTGGGTGGCACTGGGAGCAGGTGGGTAAAGTGTCTTGCCCAAAGTGCCCCCCCCCCCCCCCCCCCCCGCCCCCAGTAAACATAACATATTCAATATTTATTATCTAAAAGTTATATTTATATTTTATGTTTTGAAAAATCCAAATTCCAATTAAATACTTTTTTATCAAATTCAATGGGAGACATTAACTTCAGATACATAGCTAGGTACTGAGATACATAGCCAGGTATTGAGGTACTACTGTATGTCGCCCACAAGAGAAAAAATGTGGACACCCTTGTCATACACTATACACACTTGGTTATCAATTATTCATCTTAGCAAGACAACTGTAGGCTCCCAACTTTTTCTGTTCAACCGTGTTGAAGAAGACCACATCAAACTCTTCAAAAACAATGAGCTAACATGACGTCTCTCGGGTTCAAATGAAGTGACCTTTGACTTCAGTCCTACATCTTATAGAACGTCTTACCAGAAGAGAAAGTCCATTTTCTTCCATTTTCATTTGATGTATACAGTATGTGAAGTGATTTAGTGTAGGTGGTGTATCAGCCCAGTGGAAAAGCAACATGCAGGATACTTTTGAAGAACTGAGGAACGGCACATGAGTCATCTGTCAGTGAATGAAGAGGTGCAAAGACCGGAAGCAGTTCTATCTATTGTGAAACGGCAGGAGAGCCCATAGCAGAAACAAGGGAGAAGGTAATGAGTGAGAAGAAAGGGGATGGTGTAGGTGGGGAGGTAAAGAAAGCAGAGCGTCAGGGAGGAGAACGAGCGTAGGAGTCAGGTGTTTGAAGACGTTCAAAGCAGGTGATGAGACTGGCCGCCACATTTCCCAACAAGGTTTCCTCATCGGCTTGTCCACGGCTCCCCACCCATTCCCTGTCTCCCCCTCCCCCTCCTGCCTGCGGTGCTGAGCCAGAGTGACGCCTTAGCACTGCAGTCTAATCTCTGGCCTGGGAGCCAACCAATTGGACCGGCCGGGTCTTGGACGGATGCCTTCCAGCTAAACAATGGTTTGTTGACAGGTGGACTGCACATTTGATACACCACACAAGGGACCGCGATGTGTTCAGGTGCAGTAGCCATGACAGAGGTCACCTGTTGACTTGGCTCCAATCTTGGAGTGAAGCATGCGTGCCGTCGCCTGATTCCATTTTCCACTCAAGTGAAGGAGTTGCATGGTTTCTGCATGCAGCACTTGACAAGGCCATAAAGTCAACAGGCAACTAGGGTGTAGTCCTTACAAAAATAGCACGGGCAAGCATTTAGCCCAGTACATGTTCGATACCAGAAGGGTTTTGTTTTCTAGGAACATGTCCTGCATTTCTGTATGTCCATTATTAATAAAAGCCGAGCCGCCTTCAGTCAGCCAGGCTGGGGCCACACTGCCAATCTGCTGCATGTTTTGATAAACCACCTGGGAGTATAGAGCAAAAACCTCACTCTCTGTGTGACACAAATAACGTGTGTGTGTGTGTGTGTTGGGGGAGATGATTGAGAGGGGGGACGGGACTGCTATTGTATGAGAATGTGAATTAGGTCAAATGTTTCCTTGCAACAACGATTAACCGTGCGCCCCGTGAGGAAGAAGACTGAAGTGGAAGAGGTTCTGTCTTTATCTCTGTTACCTCATTTATTTTTATTAATATTATCTTCTTTTTTTTTTAAATGAACAATTTCTTCGGATTACATCCTTTTCTGGCAGTTCAGACAAACACGCTGTTGAATACAGATGCTGGAGGTTAAATGACAAGGCGGCAGCATCTTCTGGCTCCTATAGTCTTCCCTCCTGGAAATCAGGAATCGCCCCCTTGTGAGGAGCTAAATGTGCAGAGATGGGCTTCATAGTAGCACCAATAGCAGGCATCCATCACTGGCGGATGTTGGCTGCTGGCTCCAACCGCAGCAAAGCATGGTGACAAGAATAATGGAGGGAGCATGATTAGAAGTGTGTGGGTTTTTAAAAGAAAATTCACACCAAAGGTTTTTTTTCCAAATCAGTGTGGTTTGGTAAAGGATGTCCCTAAGGTCAGCAGGCAACTTAAAGCCGCCCCCCCCCACCCCCCACCCCCACCACCACACACACACACACACACACACACACACACATCCCCCAAACCCTCCATGAGTGGTGGGAGGAAAGAAGGTGGGGACCGCAAACGTCCACAGAAACCTTAATTATCTTTATACTTCACCTTAGCACACTTCACTGCTTACATGCGCATGAAAAGGTGTGATTGGCTGCTGTTTTTCCACCTTCTCTTTCCCACATTTTATCCAATATAGGCGCTCCTTTTTGGGGTTTGAACGCTAAAAAAAAAAAAAAAATGCAATGCAGTACACAGCTGAGAGGGGCGCACACGTGTCCGCGCCTTTTAACGGATGACCAACGTGGACGTGGCGCGGCTGCACAAAGAAAACATGCCACACGCCTAA
Organism: Entelurus aequoreus; assembly: GCF_033978785.1. Classification (NCBI taxonomy): domain Eukaryota; kingdom Metazoa; phylum Chordata; class Actinopteri; order Syngnathiformes; family Syngnathidae; genus Entelurus; species Entelurus aequoreus. The sequence goes on along the minus strand of NC_084737.1, from coordinate 36,575,548 downwards.
ATGAATAATGAAATCCTTTTGTATGTATCACATGTGTACAAGATCTAAGCACATAATGTACACCCCCCCAACCCCCAACCCCCCACCCCCACCCCCACCCCACTCCAACACACGCACGTGCACAAGCGCGCACACGCGCACAAACACGCACTCACCCACACACGCGCGCACATCATGATCCAGGCATTGCGCTAAAGCATCCCCATACTCACTCAGCTCAGAGGTTCGGAGAGGCGCAGCATCAGTCCGTCCTTTGGGTTCAGGTTCTGCTTCGGCTCGGACCAGCAGCCCTGCACCAGCCAACCAGCATAATCAATCACTTGCGACACTCTGTCTTCTCTGGGCTTCACACAACAGGAATGCAGCATATTGCATCTGGCAGCTTTTTTTTTTTTTGTGCACTGCCCGCTGACCCCGAAACTGTACCGACTACCGAGCAAGGGCCGCTTTCTTCCCAGTAGAGATCCGAACCTTCCGCCCTGACGTTTGCAACCCGGTCCAACAGAATCTCCAAGAGCCGGGTTCTCCTCCAGTATCCCTCAAGCCCCTTCCATCTCCACTTGCATCCTCTCCTCGCAGTCACTGCGCTTCCATGTGACACAGGCAAAGCTTGGAGACCCCACAATTACAATTCTTCCTTGTGATGCTGCTGCCACCCACTGGTAGAGTTGGGAAGTGCACCTCTCATGCATATTCCCTGTTGTGTCCATATAAAAACCCTCGACAATATTTTGCCAAATAATACATATGTTGAGCTTATAAACTTAATACAAAACATGTAAATCAGTCCTCTAATTAAATGTTCATTTGTTTTCAGTTGTTTTAATCTCACACATGTTTAAAGGCTTCAGATCCTCCAGTTTTGCAATTAGTACGTCGACTACTGCCACCTGCTGGTGTGTCTGAGAATAGCAGAGAGAACATCGACCTATCAGAAGGAAGGAGTCAGTGTTGCTGTATGAGGGGCGATCAGTGCCACAATAGGCGAGAGTAGGAGGAGGGCTGAAAAATACATAAATGGACAACAACGAGCAATGTGCCATCAGGTTCATGGCTGGTGAGGCACTTACTCCTTTGTTTATTTATTTATTTTTTATACTTTGAGTTATTGTTCTATAATAAGTTAAATGCCTACTGAAATTAAATTTTCTTATTTAAACGGAGATAGCAGATCCATTCTATGTGTCATACTTGATCATTTCGCGATATTGCCATATTTTTGCTGAAAGGATTTAGTATAGAACAACGACGATAAAGTTCGCAACTTTTGGTCGCTGATAAAAAAAAGCCTTGCCTGTACCGGAAGTAGCGTGACATCGCAGGTTGAAGGGCTCCTCACATTTCCCCATTGTTTACACCAGCAGCGAGAGCGATTCGGTCCGAGAAAGCGACGATTACCCCATTCATTTGAGCGAGGATGAAAGATTTGGGGATGAGGAACGTGAGAGTGAAGGACTAGAGTGCAGTGCAGGACTTATCTTTTTTTGCTCTGACCGTAACTTAGGTACAAGGGCTCATTGGATTCCACACTTTCTCCTTTTTCTATTGTGGATCACAGATTTGTATTTCAAACCACCTCGGATACTATATCCTCTTGAAAATGAGAGTCGAGAACGCAAAATGGACATTCACAGTGACTTTTATCTCCACGACAATACATCGGCGAAGCACTTTATTGAATTACATCAACAGTATACAAAATGGGTTATTTTCTGGCGCAATTAAAAATCAATTAAAACGCATCAGCAATTAAAACATATACCGTAAATTTATCTGCTTGGCTTATGCAACTTCTGGTCAATAAACTTTGATTCAAAGTACACACATCTCAAAGATATATTAACTGCCCTGACCACATGATGGCGACAAATGCACATGTAACAATGTTAATTAAAGGCCTACTGAAATGAATTTTTTTTATTTAAACGGGGATAGCAGATCTATTCTATGTGTCATACTTGATCATTTCGCGATATTGCCATATTTTTGCTGAAAGGATTTAGTATAGAACAACGACGATAAAGATTGCAACTTTTGGTATCTGATAAAAAAAAGGCTTGCACCTACCGGAAGTAGCGTGACGTAGTCAGTTGAACATATACGCAAAGTTCCCTATTGTTTACAATGATGGCCGCATGAAGTGAGAGAGATTCGGACCGAGAAAGCGACAATTTCCCCATTAATTTGAGCGAGGATGAAAGATTTGTGGATGAGTAAAGTGCAAGTGAAGGACTAGTGGGGAGTTGAAGCTATTCAGATAGGGAAGATGCTGTGAGAGCCGAGGGTGACCTGATATTCAGCTGGGAATGACTACAACAGTAAATAAACACAAGACATATATATACTCTATTAGCCACAACACAACCAGGCTTATATTTAATATGCCACAAATTAATCCTGCATAAAAACACCTGCGTGTTTGTTATGCTAGCTCCTAGCTCCTCTGCTAGCTCCTAGCTCCATAGAACACGCCAATACAATTCAAACACCTGATCAACACACACAATCACTCAGCCCAAAAGACAGTTTACCTAACCCAAGGTTCATAAAGCTTATATATTTTTAAAAAGTTACGTACGTGACGCGCACATACGGTCAAGTTATCGAATGTTTAGCAGCCAAGGCTGCATACTCACGGTACCTGATATTCAGCTGGGAATGACTACAACAGTAAATAAACACAAGACATATATATACTCTATTAGCCACAACACAACCAGGCTTATATTTAATATGCCACAAATTAATCCTGCATAATAACACCTGCGTGTTTGTTATGCTAGCTCCTAGCTCCTCTGCTAGCTCCTAGCTCCATAGAACACGCCAATACAATTCAAACACCTGATCAACACACACAATCACTCAGCCCAAAAGACCGTTCACCTAACCCAAGGTTCATAAAGCTTATATATTTTTAAAAAGTTACGTACGTGACGCGCACGTACGGTACGGTACGTGTTATGCTAGCTCCTAGCTCCTCTGCTAGCTCCTAGCTCCATAGAACACGCCAATACAATTCAAACACATGATCAACACACACAATCACTCAGCCCAAAAGACCGTTCACCTAACCCAAGGTTCATAAAGCTTATATATTTTAAAAAAGTTACGTACATACGCAAAAAAAAGCCAAAGCTGCATACTCACAGTAGCACGTCTGCGTCTTTGTCATCCAAATCAAAGTAATCCTGGTAAGAGTCTGTGTTGTCCCAGTTCTCTACAGGCGTCTGTGTATCCAAATCAAAAGTCCTCCTGGTTAGAGTCTCTGTTATCCGAGTTCTTCCATCTTGACTGCATCTTTCGGGAATGTAAACAAAGAAGCGCCGGCTGTGTACTGTTGTGGCTGACTACGTTCGAAAAATACGTCCATTTCGCACCGACAACTTTCTTCTTTGCTTGCTTGGCTTCCTTCTCCATAATGCAATGAACATGATTGAAACAGATTCACGAACACAGATGTCCAGAATACTGTGGAATTATGAAATGAAAACAGAGCTTTTTCGTATCGGCTTCAATGTGGAAGGCATACCCGTGTTCGCCGGGCTACGTCACGCGCATACGTCATCCGCAGAGGCGTTTCGAACCGGAAGTTTAGCGGCAAATTTAAAATGTCACTTTATAAGTTAACCCGGCCGTATTGGCATGTGTTATAATGTTAAGATTTCATCATTGATATATAAACTATCAGACTGCGTGGTCGGTAGTAGTGGGTTTCAGTAGGCCTTTAAATGAAAAGCATAACACACTTTAACAACAAGAGTTTACAACATTTAGTTGTAACAGAACAGCTACTGTCAACAACTTGTGATCTGATTGGCTATCGCAACTGTCTCTCAACTCTATGTGTTACTAGGCCACCTACTCAGTGGCCTAGTGGTTAGAGTGTCCGCCCTGAGATGGGTAGGTCGTGAGTTCAAACCCCGGCCGAGTCATACCAAAGACTATAAAAATGGGACCCATTACCTCCCTGCTTGGCACTCAGCATCAAGGGTTGGAATTCGGGGTTAAATCACCAAAAATAATTCCTGGGCGCGGCACCGCTGCTGCCCACTGCTCCCCTCACCTCCCAGGGGGTGATCAAGGGGATGGGTCAAATGCAGAGGACAAATTTAACCACAACTAGTGTATGTGACAATCATTGGTACTTTAACTTTAACTTAACTTAAATTCATCCGCTAACGGTCCCGATGAGTATTCAATATCCAACCACAGGACGCGTAAATGTCACGTTCAACATGAGGCCATCTAGAAGGCCTTACTGACAACAACTTGTGATCTGATTGGCTATCGCAACTGTCTATCAACTGTATGTGTCCGTTCACTTACAGTGCACAAACGCCCGCATTGTTGATTCTGAAGGCGTCTGGCAGATTTCGTACAGCATGGCAACATAAGCTAGTTAAATTCTGATTGGATACAAATTAAAACTAAAAACAAAATCACTGGAATGAGCATAATAAGACATGAAGAGAATATGAATAATTTTAGATATTTAGGGAAAGTAAATAAAAAAATAATTGTATCTTTAATAATGATCGGGATTTCTGGTTATGTTAGGCCAGCAGAGAAGGCCTTGCTGGCCCTGACGGCACACCACTGGATTATCATGACCACAACGTGGCAGCAAATTGTTTAATTTTTTCACTGGGACAGTTTGTGTCTATGTGTGTATGTGCATGCACAGGGGCATAGCCAGTGGTGTGCCAATACATTGTTTTATAGGTGGCACAGGGGTGGCACCTAGTTCTGCAGGGGTGGCAACCATAAAACAGTCTATCTACCCCAGGAGCTGCTGTAGCTACTACAGTAGTTTACCACGATTACCACCACCAAGTATCGAGTGACTCTTCTTGTAAAGCAATTGTTGACATTAAACAATATTGTAAAGCATCGAGGTATTACAGTACGTCAGACAACTTGCAACCATTGGCGCAAAATACAAATAAAGAATGTCAAATAGTCTCTTTAATAAATAAAGATTGTAACATTCATAAACCTTTATTTACATTTAAACATCATCATCATCATCAATCTTTATTGCAGACCTTAAGATCCATTTAAACATATAAAAACAGAATATAATACATTAAAAACAAAACAATAAAACATACATTAAAAACAAAACAATAAAACATAAAAACAATAAAAACATAAAACCCAAATGTCAGTTTCTGACATACAAACATGTGTGCAAATGATTCCACAGTCCAGATGAGTACTTAACAGAACTGCGGCCAGAGTTCGTTAACACAGAGATTATGTCATTTTCAGACTCAGATACCCTACACATAAACTTATACATAATGTTGCGTAGCAACGCTGAAAAAGTGGGCACCCCAACACTAACAAACATCTGGCTTGCACTGGAGCTTCTTGGAATTCCCAGGAGAAGCCTCATACAGTCATTATAAGCAACCTGCAGTTTCTGTATGCTTTTTTGCTTATACTTTACCCACAGGGGGGCAGTATACAGAGGAGTGCAATAGGCTCTGAATAAGTTTATCTTTACATCATATGTACAATAATAAAATTTATTTCTCAGCATGTTGGCTTGGGCATACAGCATACACCGCTGTCTGTATAGGTCATCATCATCACCCAATAGATCAGTAATGATGTGCCCCAGATACTTAGTTTTATCACACACACTCAGCACCTGTCCTGACAGATAGAATGAAGGAAAAGAGAGGTCCTTGTACTCTCTTGTTCTACATATCATGATGACACTCTTTTTGGCATTATATTTCACATCATATTTTAAACCATAATCTGTACATATATTCAGCAGCTGTTGGAAGCCAGCACTGCTAGGAGACAGGATGGTTAAATCATCCGCATACATAAAATGATTGACCACAGTATTACCAAGTACACATCCGGTTCTACATGTATTGAGCTGTACAGATAGGTCATTCATATACAGATTGAAGAGGGCAGGGGAGAGAATTCCCCCCTGGTGTACCCCGTTCCCAACCTTAAATGTTGCTGAGCATTTACCGCCCCATCTGATCTGCATGCTCTGATTAACATACCAATATGACAGAATTATGATTATACTATCAGGCACGCCCCTCTCTTTCAGTTTTAAAAACAGTTTCTGATGGTTGACTCTATCAAAGGCTTTCGATGCGTCAATATAGTCAATCAATCAATCAATGTTTATTTATATAGCCCTAAATCACAAGTGTCTCAAAGGGCTGTACAAGCCACAACGACATCCTCAGTACAGAGCCCACATACGGGCAAGGAAAACTCACCCCAGTGGGACGTCAATGTGAATGACTATGAGAAACCTTGGAGAGGACCCCATATGTGGGTAACCCCCCCCCTCTAGGGGAGACCAAAAGCAATGGATGTCGAGTGGGTCTGACATAATATTGTGAAAGTCCAACACATCAGCGAAAGTCCAGTCCATGGTGGGGCCAGCAGGAACCATCCCGAGTGGAGACGGGTCAGCAGCGTAGAGATGTCCCCATCTGATGGACAGGCTAGCGGTCCACCCCGGGTTGGGAGCAGAGTAGAAAAGAAAAGAAAAGAAACGGCAGATCAACTGGTCTAAAAAGGGAGTCTATTTAAAGGCTAGAGTATACAAATGAGTTTTAAGATGAGACTTAAATGCTTCTACTGAGGTAGCATCTCTAACTTTTACCGGGAGGGCATTCCATAGTATTGGAGCCCGAATAGAAAACGCTCTATAGCCCGCAGACTTTTTTTGGGCTCTGGGAATCACTAATAAGCCGGAGTTCTTTGAACGCAGATTTCTTGCCGGGACATATGGTACAATACAATCGTCAAGATAGGCAGGAGCTTGACCGTGTAGTATTTTATACGTAAGTAGTAAAACCTTAAAGTCGCATCTTATGTGCACAGGAAGCCAGTGCAAGTGAGCCAGTATAGGCGTAATATGATCAAACTTTCTTGTTTTTGTCAAGTCTAGCAGCCGCATTTTGTACCATCTGTAATCTTTTAATGCTAGACATAGGGAGGCCCGAAAACAAAACGTTACAGTAATTGAGACGAGATGTAACGAACGCATGGATTATGATCTCAGCATCGCTTGTGGACAAAATGGAACGAATTTTAGCGATATTACGGAGATGAAAGAAGGCCGTTTTAGTAACACTCTTAATGTGTGACTCAAACGAGAGAGTTGGGTCGAAGATAATACCCAGATTCTTTACCGAGTCGCCTTGTTTATTTGTTTGGTTGTCAAATGTTAAGGTGGTATTATTAAATAGATGTCGGTGCTGAGCAGGACCGATAATCAGCATTTCCGTTTTCTTAGCGTTGAGTTGCAAAAAGTTAGCGGACATCCATTGTTTAATTTCATTAAGACACGCCTCCAGCTGACTACAATCCGGCGTGTTGGTCAGCTTTAGGGGCATGTAGAGTTGGGTGTCATCAGCATAACAGTGAAAGCTAACACCGTATTTGCGTATGATGTCACCTAGCGGCAGCATGTAAATACTAAAGAGTGCAGGGCCAAGAACCGAACCCTGGGGAACTCCGCACATTACCTTAACATAGTCCGAGGTCACATTGTTATGGGAGGCACACTGCATCCTGTCAGTAAGATAAGAGTTAAACCAAGATAATACGCGTTTTGATACGCTCTAATAAAATATTATGATCAACAGTATCGAAAGCGGCGCTAAGATCAAGAAGCAGCAACATAGATGAAGCATCAGAATCCATCGTTAGCAATAGATCATTAGTCATTTTTGCGAGGGCTGTCTCCGTAGAGTGATTTGCCCTGAAACCGGACTGAAAAGGTTCACAGAGATTGTTAGACGCTAAGTGTTCATTTAGCTGCTGTGCTACAATTTTTTCGAGGATTTTCGAGATAAACGGAAGGTGGGACACCGGCCGGTAGTTTACCAGGAGATCAGGATCGAGGTTAGGTCTTTTGAGTAGAGGATGAATAACCGCTTTTTTGAATGCTAGGGGAACAGTGCCAGAGGAAAGTGATACGTTTATAATATTTAACACTGATGGACCTAATAAAACAAAAAGCTCCTTGATAAGTTTCCCAGGAATTGGGTCAAGTAAACATGTTGTTTGTTTTGTCCCATTTACACATTTTGACAATTCCTCCAATGTTATTTCATCAAAGAGAGAGAAACTATTTTGGAGGGCGGTATCCGTCGTATATACAGTCGTATTTGTGTTAATAGAACCCAGTTGTAGCTGAGATGCATTGTCTTTCATCTCTTTTCTAATGACTTCAATTTTCTTATTAAAGAAATTCATAAAGTCATCTGCTGTGTGGGTGGAGCTACGGGCGGAAGCAAGCCACAGGCAGCCCGGCTTCACCCTGATGACATCACAGCTCAAGATTTTTTTTCTCTGAACTCTTTTACTTTTGATCAGCCGCCCTCAACAAAGGACTCTGTTTCTATGATCAAATATTATCAGAACATGATTTTGGACATTAGAGCATATCAGTCACAGCCATCTGAATTTCATGCCCCCCCCCCCCAGGACTCAAGCCACGCCCAAGTCACAAAAAAAATTGTTTTCACCCACTCAATCCCAGGTACAAAAAGAGAGACATTTTGGACAATTGATAGGGGAGGATTTTACCCCCCTCCTGACCTCCCTCCACCCACCCCAAAAAACGGTTCCAGACAGCGGGGAGCGCGTCTGGTATCCGCTCCTTGAGGGGGGGGCTAGGGCTGGGAATTGTTCAGGTGGGGTGGCTCAGCATCGCCACGCCAAGCCACAGCCTCCAGCTCGGCCACCACCACCTGTCTTTTGTCACGCCAAGCCACAGCCACCAGCACGGCCGCCACCACCAGTCTTTCGACCTGCCAAGCCACAGCCTCCAGCTAGGCCACCTCCACCTGCTCCACGCCAAGCGCCACCAGTCGCAGCTCCACGCCAAGCGCCACCAGTCGCAGCTCTACGACGCCAAGTGCCGCCAGTAGCAGCTCTACGACGCCAAGTGCCGCCAGTCGCAGCTCCACGACGCCAAGTGCCGCCAGTCGCAGCTCCACGACGCCAAGTGCCGCCAGTCGCAGCTCCACGACGCCAAGTGCCGCCAGTCGCAGCTCCACGACGCCAAGTGCCGCCAGTCGCAGCTCCACGACGCCAAGTGCCACCAGTCGCAGCTCCACGCCAAGACCAAGCATCCCCACGCCAAGACCAAGCATCCCCACGCCAAGACCCCCCAAGCCAAGACCAAGACCCCCCAAGCCATGACCAAGCACCCCCATGCCAAGACTCCCCAAGCGAAGACCAAGAACCGCCATGCCAAGACCAAGACCCTCCAAGTGACCAAGACCCTCCAAGTGACCAAGACCAAGACCCCCCACGCCAAGACCAAGACCCCCCACGCCAAGACCAAGACCCCCCACGCCAAGCTTCGCCGCCTGACGCGCCACGCCAAGCTTCGCCGCCTGACGCGCCACGCCAAGCTTCGCCGCCTGACGCGCCACGCCAAGCTTCGCTGCCTGCCATGATGACGACGCGCCTGCCTCCTCGTCTGCCACGGAGGTGGCCACTGCCTGGTCGTCCGCCACGCCAAGTGCGCCCACCTCATCGTCGGCCACACATGTGGCCCTTCCCGGGTCGCCCACCTCGTCTGTGGCGGCGGCGTTCCACTCGCCGCCGCCACATGACTATGCCTCGGTGGATTCGGGGCCACTTGGCCTGGCGACCCACCGCCATGTCCCCCTCCCGCCGTCCCATGACTCTTGATCCTGTTTTTTGTTTTTGGACATCTGGGATCTGTCCGTAAGGGGGGGGGTTCTGTCATGTCTGTTCATGTTTTTGTTTTGGCCATGTGTTTGTTTTTTGGACTCTTTTTAGTTCCTGGTTGCACTTCCTTGTTTGTTTGTTTCCATAGCAACTCATTAGTTTTCACCTGTCCTGTCACGCACCTGTTTCACGTTTTGAGTCACGCACCTGTTTTCACCAATCATGTCACTGTTATTTAAAGCCTGTCTTTTTCTGTTGGTCTTCCTGGCGACATCACCTTCTCCACACTATTTCATCACTCTGCTTCATGTCATGTCACAGTTCTTTGCCAAGTAAGTTTTATTCATTTATGCCACAGTTAGTGTTTTTGTTTTATTGTTCATAGTTTCTGCCTTTGTGCAAGTTTTGTGTTTATACCCAAGTTTTGTATTTCCGCCTTTGTGCGCGCCTTTTGTTTATTCCTTTTTTTGTAGTTTATTAGTGTTAAAATAAAACATGTATTTAAATTCACGTCTGGCACGCGCCAACTTTCCGTTGCCTTCCGGAAAAATAAAACCCCAGGACCAAGTCTTGACAAAATCACTGTGTCATACCAAATCACACTATATTTTTATTAGTGTTTCAAAAATAAATGTGGGACAATCTGCGGGCTGTAGTTTGGGCACCCTTGAAATAAGCAATTTGGCGTACCACGAGATGGAGCCCGAATGATGCGCGTATCACAGTTTAAAAACACTTCCTCAAATTGTTCCAACTCTGAGTGAGGTGGCACCTGGGGTGGCCTGTCAGATTTTAGGGGTGGCACGTGCCACCCCAGGCCACCCCCTGGACACGCCACTGGGCGTAGCAACAAACAGTGGGCACCCATACACAAGATTCCTGAAGGCCCACTCATCCCACTGTAAACCAAACGTCGCCGCCCCATACACACAAACTTGGTATGTTTATACGCACTTAAAAACTGCTTTTTGCGTGGATTTGGCTGAAACCAGCTTTTTAAAACATATGTAAAACCCTAATTAAGTGTGTGACTTTTTAAAGAGGGGATCAACATATTTAGAATTTATCTAAATCCACCCCTAAATAATTTGGTTTTGGTTTTTTTTTTAAAAATATTTATTAAAAAAAAAGTGCCAACCAATTTAACGTAAAGTAATCAGCATAAGAGTTTATTTATTTTTTAAATGTATTTATTTATTCATTATTTATTTTTATGTCACCTTAATATTATTTTTATTTTTTTTATAACTAGAACATGATTTCAAACAGTGATGATTGTTTTAAGACTGTAAGGGAAGCTTCCCCTAATATATGAAAAAAAGTGGTCAATTATGTACTTTTGTGTTTACATTTCATTGATTACATATGAGCTAGGATGTGTTCAACTTTTTTTTCAGAATCAGCTACTTTCAGGACAGCTGATGCGACTTACTTCTCATTGATTGTGGGAGCGTCACATTCTATTAAGGAGTGTTGAGCTCAGCGTCCATTGACTTCAATGGGGTAGCATAGTGTGGGTTGTTCCTCTGCAGCGAAACTGGACAGTCATTGGATAAATGCTCAGCTTTGTCGTGCCCACAGGCGTCGCACGTCTCTGGAAGTGTATGGAAAGCAGGCTGGGCCTTGGTTGGCCTGGACGCCGGGCTTCTGCATGATGACTGGATGATCTGCCTGAGGTTGAACCCATTTTTGTTGTTGGTTGTCTTCGACATTCTTAATTTGATTTAAGCAACCATATCATTTAACTTTTATGGCTTTATTTATTTTAATATTAACATTAATAATTTTTTACATATTTAATAACAAAAACATCTGCAAACTTAACAAAACCCCAGGGCCCCTCTGTGCTGGTTTTTATATACTGTATATATGGTTACAAAAGCGTGAATGTGAGTGTGAATGTTGTCTGTCTGTCTGTGTTGGCCCTGCGATGAGGTGGCGGCTTGTCCAGGGTGTACCCCGCCTTCCGCCCGAATGCAGCTGAGATAGGCTCCAGCACCCCCCGCAACCCCAAAAGGGACAAGCGGTAGAAAATGGATGGATGGATGGATGGTTACAAAAGCTAGCCGATGGTGACTAGCCCCTATAACTGGAAACTAATGTTGGCTTCAGCTTTATTTGAATACAAAGTCCATGCTCCTATCCTGCAGGAAAAGCCCTTAGTTATACAAGTATATATTTATTTTAATTTCAAAGGTCAATCAGCCGCTTTGCTTCTATGTAGAAGGATGGCAGTGACAAGCTCTTGCCAGCTCACATACGCCCCCCCGCCCTTCAGGGTCAGTACTGTACTGGGTGCCTCTCCCTATGACATTCCTGGACAATGACCAAAGCGTGGGATTTTTCATTTGGGTATTCGATTCCGTTGAATAATATGCGGGCAAACAAAATACACGGCAAACTTTCGCCGAAAACAGACAAAAAGTCGGGCATACAAAAATCAAGGAGCTCCTGCATTGGCAACATGCTGACAAACATCTAACCCAGTTTATGAAGGATTTTACAAATCAATCAGTGTCTCGGCTCACACATCCTCATCTCAGATTAATGTATTTAATCAGGAAATGTGAAAATTCAGCCATTCTTAAGAATAGATGTCTTAGGTATTCAAATTAATTTTGTTCATGGAACAAATAAAATCACCAGTGCCGCTAAATAACCTCATGTAACGACAGAGATTCACACATCTTTTCAGGAAATGTACAACAGCTTGAATAACCAGTTTGTGCACATCCTCAAAAATACATGTTAATAATTGGAGACTCCTACTTATCCTAAGTGATTTCCATTCATCCATTTTCTACCGCTTGTCCCTTTCGGGGTCGCGGGGGGTGCTGGAGCCTATCTCAGCTGCATTCGAGCGAAAGACTCTCGACTTGAATCTTTTCTTGAGAAGCATCATATAATCAATGACGGTCAGTATGGTTTTAGGTCCAAACGAACAACCTCAATGGCGATAACTGAAGCTATTGAGGAAATTACTAATGCACTGGAGCTTAAAAGATATGCAGTTGGTATTTTTATTGATCTAAAGAAAGCCTTTGATACCATTAATCATTCAATTCTACTAGATAAAATGGGAAGATATGGAATTAGGAGGCTGGCTGGTGACTGGTTAAAAAGTTATTTAACAGGGAGGGTACAGTTTGTTAAAATGGGTCAATTTTTATCTGATACTCTTGGCATTGCTTGTGGTATCCCCCAAGGGTCCGTGTTGGGGCCAAAACTGTTTAATGTATATATTAATGATATGTTTAATACATCCAAAGTACTGAAATGTATACTATTTGCAGACGACACAAATATATTCTACAGTAGTGATGACTATATTGAGCTCATAGATACAGTAAACACAGAACTAAACATAGTAAAAAAATGGATGGACACAAATAAATTATCTTTGAATATAAATAAAACTAAGATAGTGATGTCTGGAAATCGCAACATAACATCTGAACAGAAAATAAGTATTGATGGTACCCAAATTGAAATCGTAAATGAGAATACATTTTTGGGAGTAATAATTGATAGTAAACTATCATGGAAACCTCATGTCAGACACATTAAAACAAAAATCTCCAAAAGCCTCTCAATTATAAACAAAGCAAAACTATACCTCAATGAAAATGCACTCCATACTCTATACTGCACCTTGGTACTGCCTTACCTTACATACTGTGTTGAAGTATGGGGGAATACTTACCACAACACAATTCATCCTCTGATCATATTACATAAAAGAGCAGTGCGGACCATTCACAATGTTGGTTATTTAGAACATACTCATAATCTGTTTATGCAATCAAAGTTGCTCAAATTTGATGACCTTGTTAAATATAATACATTAATAATCTTATATAAAGCATTTAACAAATTATTGCCATTAATCTACAACGTTTTTTTATAAGACGAGTGCAGGCTCATAACTTGAGAGGCTTTGGATATTTCTTATTGCCGAGAGCTCAAACCACTCGTAAACGTTTTTGTGTGTCTGTATGCGGAGTAAAACTATGGAACAAACTGGACTTACAACACAAGCAATGCCAAACTATTAATCGATTTAAACTATTATACAAACATGGGGTCTGGTTCAAATATAGAGATGAGGGTCTTTAAATTGACCTGCTGCTATACTCTGTCTCAAAGTGTTAACATGTGCTCAATGTTTCCTTACCATTATTGCTATGTTGTCTATTACCATTGTTGGTGTATTCATTATTCCTACATTGTTGATACAAATTATTGTTACAGTGTAATAATTATTGTTACCTGTGGTAATGCCACTATGATACAACATCTGTATTATAATCCTTCAACAAAGTAAGAGTGAAACTCATGTGAATAATCACTGAATGGAGAACTGGGGGTGGGATTAAATAAATTATCTTCTTCCCACTCCCTTTCAGGCAAAACTGGACAATCATGAATTACATACTATACATTACCTTTTGCACTATATTAATTTATATTATTATGTGTTGTCAACTTTGTACTGTTTTATGTTATTGCCTGAAATAAATAAATAAATGAAAATGAATGACAAAAGGCGGGGTACACCCTGGACAAGTCGCCACCTCATCACAGGGCCAACACAGATAGACAGACAACATTCACACACTAGGGCCAATTTAGTGTTACCAATCAACCTATCCCCAGGTGCATGTCTTTGGAGGTGGGAGGAAGCCAGAGTACCCATTATCTACATTTATACTGGGAGCAAGGTAGGTAAAGTGTCTTGCCTAAAGACACAACGGCCGCGACTAGAATGGAGGAAGCTGGATTCGAACCAAGAACCCTCAAGTGTCTGGCTGACTGGTTTGCCATCTGAGCCACACCGCCCCAATTAGTTGTTTGTTTATCACCCAAGGTCAGCTGAAGTAGACCCTGAGCTCACCTGTGTCCCTTAAAGGATCAACACTAGAAAACGGATGTCAGAACACATACAACAATAATGGCTGTTTAACCATACAACTATACAATACCATATCAAGTACAGTCGGAAAACCAAATAGCTTTGTTGTCTTCAAACTGATATTTAGTCAGAATAAGGATTTATATTTATGAATATTAAAAAAAAAGATTTTATTCTTCAAAAGTAAGTACCGATGAAAGTGTCAAAACAGTATGTGGCTGGAACTTTTGGTTGAGCATGGGTGTGCTTAGCGGGGTCTCTGTGGAAAAGTAATCTTTTTTATGTTTTACTGGCACTTTTGCTAACTCCAGCCGTCAACTCTATCATACTTTTTACAAAAACAAGAAAGTTTGATCATATGACGCCTATACTGGCTCACCTGCACTGGCTTCCTGTGCACTTAAGATGTGACTTTAAGGTTTTACTGCTTACGTATAAAATACTACACGGTTTAGCTCCAGCCTATCTCGCCGATTGTATTGTACCATATGTCCCGACAAGAAATCTGCGTTCAAAGGACTCCGGCTTATTAGTGATTACCAGAGCCAAAAAAAAGTCTGCGGGCTATAGAGCGTTTTCTATTCGGGCTCCAGTACTCTGGAATGCCCTCCCGGTAACAGTTAGAGATGCTACCTCAGTAGAAGCATTTAAGTCCCATCTTAAAACTCATTTGTATAATCTAGCCTTTAAATAGACCCCCCTTTTTTAGACCAGTTGATCTGCCATTTCTTTTCTTCTCTCCTCTTCTCCCCTGTCCCTTGCGAGGGGGAGTTGCATAGGTCCGGTGGCCATGGATGAAGTACTGGCTGTCCAGAGTCGGGACCCCGGGTGGACCACTAGCCTGTGCATCGGTTGGGGACATCTCTGCGCTGCTGACCCGTCTCCGCTCGGGATGGTTTCCTGCTGGCCCCACTATGGACTGGACTCTCGCTGATGTGTTGGATCCACTGTGGACTGGACTTTCACAATATTATGTCAGACCCACTCGACATCCATTGCTTTCGGTCTCCCCTAGAGGGGGGGGGGGGGGGGGGAGGGGGGGGGGGTGTTACCCACATATGCGGTCCTCTCCAAGGTTTCTCATAGTCATTCACCGACGTCCCACTGGGGTGAGTTTTTCCTTGCCCGTATGTGGGCTCTGTACCGAGGATGTCGTTGTGGCTTGTGCAGCCCTTTGAGACACCTGTGATTTAGGGCTATATAAATAAACATTGATTGATTGATTGATTGATTGATTTTACGAACCTGTCGTATGCAGCTTCTTTTTGGTCAGTTGCGCCTGTGAATTCCGCAAAGTCTGGCCAAGGGAAATCCGACAAGCCAGGCCGCTCCAAGCCTCGTGCGCCTCCGGATCCAGATATCACGGAGGAGTAGACCATTTTTAGGAGCATAGGTCAGAAGATGGACAAAATGCGAGGCGCCATCCTCGACACACTTAAATCCGTTGTCAGTGGAGAGATAGCGGCTGTTTTGGAGCTGTTCGAGAGCATTCTCTTGTCCTATGACGTGGCCATCGCTAGCCAAGTACACATTCGCTTGCAGAGCTTTATAAAGTCAAACATGTTCCACAGTTGTCCAGAATCCAGGGAGATTTTAATCGCTAGTCTTTACTTAATGTATCTGAAGTGGCCCGTGTAAACTCTGTTAAAATGAATGTACATCTGCAATTTTCCTGTTTGTTACAGTGTGTACCACTTTTTCTCCCTCATTCCTTCTTTCGTAAATTAGATAGTCACATTTTAGACTTCATTTGGAATAAAAAGACTCACGTTTACGAAAGCAATATTTACAGAGACCCCAATCGTCGGGAGGATTAGCACTACCAAGGTTTAGGTTTTACTACTGGGCCACCGACATTAAAATTCTTAAATATTAGCTGCAAAATGAAGCATTTGATCGCCCTCCGTTATGGCTGGTTATGGAGGCTAACTCAACTAAACCAGTATTTCTTAGGGCTCTGGTTCACTCCCCATCCACAATTCTACTCTCGCTTTTGCGAAAAAATCAGATCGTAAAAACCTCCTTCAGAATTTGGGTTCAGTTCAAACACTATTTTGGTTTACAGACTATTTCTAGTCTTGCACCCATCACTGCTATTCATGCTTTCCCTCCGTCTCTTGTCGACAGTGCCTTTTTAAATGGTTAAGTCTGGGGATCAACAACATTAAATATTTATACATTGACAACACATTTGCCTCTTTCCAGCAACTTTGTGATAAATTGTCAATCCCTAATCAACACTATTTTAGATATCTACAGATCCACAGTTTTGTTCATAATACTTTTCCCAGGATCCCAAACGTACCAACTGACACAGTTTTAGATGCTTTTTTGACACTATTTCCGACTTTAAAAGGATCAATTACACGTATCTACAATGAAATTTTTCATTTACGCCCTGAGTCTCTGAATTCAATTAAATCACTTTGGAAGGGAGACTTAGGAATGACCCTATCTGAGGAGAGTTGGACAGAAATTTTAAGTAGAGTTCTTCTAGTTGTGCTAGACACAGACTTATTCAATGCAAGCTAATACATCGTACTTATAATACCAAAGTACGGCTGGCTAAGATGAATGATGGAATATCGGCATTATTAGTGTCAACAGACTCCAGCCAACTTAATTCATATGTTTTGGCTTTGTCCATCCCTGTACAGTTATTGGACTGAAATTTTAAATACTTGATCTTTGGTAATTGGAGAAAAGATTGAATCAAATCCTCTGAGCGGACTATTTGGGGTGGCCCCGCTGCCATCTTCTCTTAGTAAATCCAAAAAGAACTTGGTAGCATTTACTATTTAGTTGGCTAGAAGACTCCTTGTGCTAAATTGGAAGGCTGCAGCTTCTCTTTGCCACACCAGCTGGATTAGAGATGTTCTTTATTTCCTTAAATTGGACACAATTACCAGTAGGCTGACATTGAATGGTTGTTCTGTGAAGTTTCAGAAAGTATGGGGTTTCCTAAAATATGTAAAAGAGACTGATCTCAAATTTAACCGCGATTGAAAAGTAATTAAAAGGTAGAAAACTGATGAGCCTTTTCTATTCTTTTTTTTTTTTTATTTTTATTTTTTATTTTTTTTATAATGTCCTGCCCAGCTTCTTGGGCAAATCATATAGCAGATGTAGATGCCCATATCGGCTGTTCAGATTTACTTTACAAAAGAGAAGTGCAGGATACTTCTCTTGTTGCCTTACTCGTATTTTGACTTTATTAAATGTATTTATATTATCATTTGGTGCAACCGGGCCGGAGCAGGAGGGGATAGAAAGAGAGAAAAAGGAAGACAGAGGGGGGAATTGTGGGGACAAGAAGGGGATTAGACAGATAGACAAAAACAACAACAGCAAACACAACAACAACAACAGAGCAACATCAGCAAATACGACATGTACAAATATGATGGTAAAAGTAATAGCAAATAAGCAGTTAGCGAAAATTTTAAAAAAAATACAGAAATGACAATGAGCATTATTACACTAAAAATGGAGCAATATGAATACCAATAGAAATAGTGCTATTGATAATAAACAATACCAGTACTTTACCTTTATTATCAACAATACAATTGTTCAAATGCAACAATACATATACGTAATGATAACTTGAGATACGAAAGAATGCAGAAAAATGGAGGGGAAGAAAGAGAAGCAACCTACATTAACCTTGTAGATTGTTATAGTAACAATAGGTTAAGCTTTGTCAGTGTGCCATGTGTTATACCCAGTTTACCCTTTTCTATTCTTGTGTGTATTGCTGCACCGTGTTGGGGATGGGGACACTCAGGAGTGTAGCTGTCTGTGGCTTCATGTCAATATTTGCCCATACTTATTTGTTCTTTTACAAGTTTATTATTTATTTATGTTATTTTATATTTTTTGGATTACTTGTTTTGGGAAAAAGGAACAATTGACATGTGTTTTATTGTATTTCTGAACTGTACAAGTAAAAAATTCAATAAACAAATGTAGAAAAAAAAAAGAAAAACAATACGGGGCTAAAATGAGGCCAATACCTGCAAGAACATTCAAAATGCTGTTTATGATCTTCCACTTGTGTTTATTTGGGTTGAGAATTTGAGTTACGGCAGGAACGCTTATGAAGCTCATTATATCGCACAGAATGTTCATGTTGTCCATTTTTGCACTTTTTTAGGACAACCTTTTCGAAAAGCATCCACTTCAAGGCTAAACAAGTTTGCATTTTTGGTGTTCAAAATACCACTGTCCAAACAAAAGGGTCCCAGTCATACCAAAGACTATAAAAATGGGACCCATTACCTCCCTGCTTGGCATTCAGCATCAAAGGTTGGAGTCGGGGGTTAAACCACCAAAATGATTCCCGGGCGCGGCGCCGCTGCTGCCCACTGCTCCCCAAGGGGATGGGTCAAATGCAGACACATCTAGTGTGTGTGTGACAATCATTGGTACTTTAATCTTTAATCTTTAATCACAGAGACATAATACTCAATCAAAACACACAAGGACAGGTTTGGAGCTGATCAAGAAACATACAGAACACACTGTGGTGTGTTTTCTATACATACTTCATGAAATCTAAGATTAATCACAATAATCACTCAGTGATGGTGTAAATGTGAGCAGGAATGTCTGTCTCCACATGTGAGGTGGGATCATGGTGACCGATCCAGATAAACCTTTCTCCCAAAGTCACCTGGAAAATACATAGGCTCCAGGTTCCTGTAGCCCTGAACAGATGAAAACAGATGGATATATGGATGGATTGATAGATGAATATCTGAGATACAATACTTAGAATAAACAAAATCATCTGCCAGAATGCTTAGACCAGTGAAATAATTTGATTAGTAACATATAATGCATAGTTTTTGGAAAAAAATTGTAAAAAAAATAAACAAAAACAAAATCAGTTTTGACCATGATTTTAGATATTTATTTATTCATCTTGTTTCTGTCGTGCATAGGGATGATGTTTGATAAGAAATTATCGAGTTTGAGCCCATTATCGAATCCTTTTATCAAACCGATTCCTTATCGATTATTTTATCGAATCCAGATAGGTTGTTGTATATGGAAAAAAACACACAATATTTGGTTTAACAAAAGCTCACTTTTATTTTATAAGAAACAAATAAAATAAAATAAATAGATAAATATGGACTGTTGTTACCCCCCTAAAAAAATAAAAATAAATAAAAATAAATATTGACTGTTGTTACCCAAAGTATATTAAGTGGAATTTTTCAGAAAAACAAATATATACAGTAACACAAAAACAACCTGTCTCTGTGATCACTATAGGTGTATAAATAATAATATAGTGTTAAATAAAATCAGTACCTGGGGCACAAAACTGAAAATAATACAGCTCTCCAAAAAGTGCACTTCTGCTGCTATTGGAACATCCTTCTGGGGTCCATCAGTGTGGCTTCCTCCAGGAATGACTGCACGTCCTTGTCCTGGAGGGAAAATGAGGGACAGACACAGCATAGAATTAGGGGGGAAATTAGCTGAATGTGAAGACTAGGCTGTTTGTTATTAAGTCTTTAGCATTAGTATGTGGAATTAAATGAAGGAATGGATTAAGTAATGAAGTTAAACATTGTACTCATATGATCCACTTTAAGAGGTTGTTCAAATTAATAGTGCTTACAAAGTACAAAGAAGAATTATGAGAAATACTTTCAACCTTATTGAAAATAAGATATTCTTCATCTCAGTATATTAATTATGACTGAATTAATTAATTACATATTACAAAACGGGCAGCACGGTGGCAGAGGGGTTAGTGCGTCTGCCTCACAATACGAAGGTCCTTAGTAGTCTTGGGTTCAATTCCGGGCTCGGGATCTTTCTGTGTGGAGTTTGCATGTTCTTCCCGTGACTGCGTGGGTTCCCTCCGGGTACTCCGGCTTCCTCCCACTTCCAAAAACATGCACCTGGGGATAGGTTGATTGGCAACACTAAATTGGCCCTAGTGTGTGAATGTGAGTGTGAATGTTGTCTGTCTATCTGTGTTGGCCCTGCGATGAGGTGGCGACTTGTCCAGGGTGTACCCCGCCTTCCGCCCGATTGTAGCTGAGATAGGCTCCAGCTCCCCCCGCGACCCCGAAGGGAATAAGCAGTAGAAAATGGATGGATGGATATTACAAAACTGTTGTATATACTAATTCACAGATGTTATTTTATTATAAAAAGGTCAGTAAATTATGTATATATTTGTAAACGCTCTGAAGTGGGAAAGGGGTAGGATTAAATAAGCTTTACTTCTTCCTACTCCTTTTCGGACATGATGTAAAGTGAAATTATATGAAACTGTGATGTGTTATGCTGTAAGTGTGTTCATGTACGAAATAAAAGAAAGAAAGAAAGAAAGCACTAGTTTATTAGACAGCCCTGCAAACTCTGGAGTGGTGTAGGCTACAAGATACCTTTAACGTTATCAGACACATACAAAAAGACTAACGTTAACATTACTGTTAGCCACTGACTATGCATAGGTAACGTTAGTCTAGCTAACATTACTGCAGTCCTGGTTGACATAAGAGGTAACGTTATTTTAGCCTAATGGCTAAAAGTGAGCAGATATGGAAATTAACCGGCAACAGTTAACGTTAGTTACTCACCAGCACTATCACTGGAATTGGCGCTGCAGGTTGAAGCACAGGAAGAGGGGTTTGCTTCGTCATCTCTGTCGCTGCTTCTCCACAACACGTTTCTCTAACCTTCAGGTTATGTACGGCCTGAACATGTTTCATCATGCTTGTTGTACTTCCCCCCTTACATGAGAGCGAAGTCTGGCAATAATTGCAGGTAGCTGTTTCCTTGTCGTATTTTTTTGTAAAATGAAGCCATGCCTTGAGGCGTTTTTTCCGGTCCATTGTTGTTGCTGCTTCTGTATCTGCCGCCTAACGACTGAGCTACGTCATTTCCTGGGACGTGCCACAGGGCATTTCCTGTGGGACGGGATTCGTTCCTAGGGATTCGAATAAAGAACCAACTCTTTTTCTTTACTTTAGTGGCCTCGATAACGGGAACCAGTTCTCAAAAAGGGATTTGAGTCCATGGAATCGGTTCTTTTCTTATCGAACAACCGGGAGAACCGGTTTCGAACATCATCCCTAGTCGTGCAGGACAACAAGGGTCGGACCAATACACAGGAAACCTAAACACAAATCTTGACAAAAAGTAACCATATTACTGAATCCCACCTACTACATTATACTTGTGTATTTTTTCAGTGAATGTAGATGTTTTAAGCATTTGTAGCTGTATATGATGCTGTTTTTCTTCCCATATATGTTCATCTACTAAATTGGGTTACCTTAAATCTGTGTTTTAATGTGATTTTGTCCTTCAGCCCCTCCTTTTCCGCCGTTTTTTTTTACTCCATGGCGTGGCTCTAATCATCTCCCATACTACCCTCCCCCTAGTTTCTAGCCATAGTGTTGTTGCGATGAGGTGTGTGTGTTTGTGTGTGAGTGTGTGTGTGTGTGTGTGAGTGTGTGTGTGAGTGCACTGCTGCATCTTTTACCCCTCACAGGATTGCTTCTCCTGTTTGAGCATATTTAAAAAGGAATATTGACTGTTGCTAGTTGGCATCTTTTAAGAGTGTAATCATCATGGGCTGCTGCTCGGCGCGATGCATGCTGGTCCTGCTGTGCTGTTTTCAGCTGGTAAGATGAGCATTTTCTCCCCTCGCACATGCATGATGCTTCACCACACACACACACACACACACACACTCACACACCTGCATTAATTTGGAAAGAAAGTAGTTTAAATGTGCATGCATTATGCTGTTATTAGTATACAATTTACTTATCAGTGCTGAAATTTTGAAGTGTTCACATATGGACTAAGTTGTTCAAGCTTGATATGTGAATTTTGGAAACCTTTTTAAAAATTGTTCTGCCTTTTTTCCTAGTTTTTATAACTGGACAAAACAAACTGAGTGTTTAAACCAATTTGTGCACATCAAACAAGTTATCAGTTATTCTACAAAATCTATCAAATTGTGCTAGTGGAGCAAAACTACACACAGGCATATGCAAGGTGCAAATAGAAAAGAGTGACTGCAACTTTGCTTCGACGACAATAGCTTTGCGTCTGCCTCTGTGTTTCCCACCCTGCCCCCCTCCTTTCATGGCATGCAGACTGGGCCACTAAACCCGGGAAAATGAGTGCTTTGTCCCTGGTGCCTGTGCTGAGACAATTCTGTTTTATGCTTCCAGATCACTGCGCTGGAGAGACAGGTGTTTGACTTCCTTGGCTTCCAGTGGGTTCCCATCATGATAAACTTCATTCACATCATCCTGGTCATCCTGGGCATATTTGGTGCCATACAGTGCAGAACACGCTACGTTATCTTGGTGAAGGAACTACTTGGCTTTGCTGTTATGCCTGATATATCGTATGCTGATATCTTTAATAGTGGCACAAGACTAGACTTAGACTTCCTTTTTATTGTCATTCAAATTTGAACTTTTCAGTACAGATAAGAACTAAATTTCGTTACATTAGCTCATGGTAGGGCAGGATAAAAAAGCAATAAGGTGCATGCATAAATAAATAAATAGGTTACTGTACAGATAAATATATTGCACTTTTTCATATGCATCCACGTTCATGGATGTATGTTATATTGTCTTTTTTATTCCAGCGAGTTAATCCATTTTAGGGGGAGTTGAGGGGATAATTGATATATATAATAACACAAGCATGGATATGAAGAATATGCCGATCAGGGATTCTCAACTGGTTCCAGCGTAGGACCCACATTTTCCCAAATGATCCGATTGAATTAAAGTATAACCATGCATGTATTTGTAAATAGCCTGAGTAATACTTTTAAGCATATTATGTATACAGAATTTCATGTGCAAAGTGCATTTCAGAGTACATAATCAAGGAGATGAGGAGGAACATAGCAGCATGTGTGCATAAAAATAACACAAACTAAACTTGTACACACACCACAAAAACAGATATTTTACTTACAGTATATCACTGCAATGGGTAAAGCCCATAAAAACAATTGTATTTCAAGATAACAAAACAGACATCAGCTTTATTGTTAATGTTCAAACCCTCAGGCTGACTTTTTTGTACTTTCAGTAATTATTTGCTGTATTATGGTCATCATTTTTGTTGTGTTACTCCATTTTATAAACCCCATTTCCATAAGAGTTGGGAAATTGTGTTAGATGTAAATATAAACGGTATACAATGATTTGCAAATCATTTTCAACCCATATTCAGTTGAATATGCTACAAAGACAACATATTTGATGTTCAAACTAATAAAAAACATTTTTTTTGTAAATAATCATTAACTTTAGAATTTGATGCCAGCAACACGTGACAAAGAAGTTGGAAAAGGTGGCAATAAATACTGATAAAGTTGAGGAATGCTCATCAAACACTTATTTGGAACATCCCACAGGTGTGCAGGCTAATTAGGAACATTTGGGTGCCATGATTGGGTATAAAAGTAGATTCCATGAAATGCTCAGTCATTCACAAACAAGGATGGGGCGAGGATCACCACTTTGTCAACAAATGCGTAAGCAAATTGTTGAACAGTTTAAGAAAAACCTTTCTCAACCAGCTATTGCAAGGAATTTAGGGATTTCACCATCTACGGTCCGTAATATCATCAAAGGGTTCAGAGAATTTGGAGAAATCACTGCACGTAAGCAGCTAAGCCTGTGACCTTCGATCTCTCAGGCTGTACTGCATCAACAAGCGACATCAGTGTGTAAAGGATATGACCACATGGGCTCAGGAACACTTCAGAAACCCACTGTCAGTAACTACAGTTGGTCGCTACATCTGTAAGTGCAAGTTAAAACTCTCCTATGCAAGGCGAAAACCGTCTATCAACAACACCCAGAAACGCCGTCGGCTTCACTGGGGCTGAGCACATCTAAAATGGACTGATACAAAGTGGAAAAGTGTTCCGTGATCTGACGAGTCCACATTTCAAATTGTTTTTGGAAACTGTGGACGTCGTGTCCTCCGGACCAAAGGAAAAGAACCATCCGGAAGTTGAAAAGCCAGCATCTGTGATGGTATGGGGGTGTATTAGTGCCCAAGACATGGGTAACTTACACATCTTTGAAGGCGCCATTAATGCTGAAAGGTACATACAGGTTTTGGAGCAACATATGTTGCCATCCAAGCAACGTTACCATGGATGCCCCTGCTTATTTCAGCAAGACAATGCCAAGCCACGTGTTACATCAACGTGGCTTCATAGTAAAAGAGTGCGGGTACTAGACTGGCCTGCCTGTAGTCCAGACCTGTCTCCCATTGAAAATGTGTGGCGCATTATGAAGCCTAAAATACCACAACGGAGACCCCCGGACTGTTGAACAACTTAAGCTGTACATCAAGAAGAAGCTTAAAAAATGTGTCTCCTCAGTTCCCAAACGTTTATTGAGTGTTGTTAAAAGGAAAGGCCATGTAACACAGTGGTGAACATGCCCTTTCCCAACTACTTTGGCACGTGTAGCAGCCATGAAATTCTAAGTTAATTATTATTTGCAAAAAAAAAAAAAAATTTATGAGTTTGAACATCAAATATCTTGTCTTTGTAGTGCATTCAATTGAATATGGGTTGAAAAGGATTTGCAAATCATTGTATTCCGTTTATATTTACATCTAACACAATTTCCCAACTCATATGGAAACAGGGTTTTTACTTTATTTTTCTTAAGAGGGTTTTTTCAGGTAAAATGTTTACATTTCCATGTCCAATTTTTTCACAGGTCTACAATACTCAGGCAATTATTCTACAATACTCTCAAAGCCAAACAGGATGTAAAAGTCTTTCATCATTTACATTTGTTTCTTACTTTTTTTGCTCAGAACACTCAATGAACTTCAGCCCTAAACAAAAATATCAAACATATAATGTTTGTGTTCGTTATTTTAACGCTTTGAAGGCCTTTTGATCAAATGATGCCGGTTTAAATTAGTATACATTTGCATAAATTTAGTTATTTTACTTTTTTTTTAAACCTGTGACCTTAGCTGATCAAAAGGCATTCAAAGAGGAGAAAATAAAGAAACAAACATTACATTTTTGATAGTTTTGTTTAGGACGGAAATTTATTAAGAGATTTTACCAAAACAGTAAAACCAATTATAAATCCTAAATGTATTAATGCCCTTCAGAAACGTGAGGACTTTTATGTTCTATTTGGCTTTGACGATAATTAAAATGTTCCCAGAAGGTTAAATACATGTTTATCAAGCTGACCCACAATCTCAGAATATATGCAGTAGATGACGTATATCACAATACTGCTAGTATTTTGCAAACTTTCTTGTGACAGGAACACACTTTCTTTTCTTTTTCTTTTTTTTAAAAGAAACCTGAGAATATGTTCAATCTTTTTAGAACATCAACATCTTCAAAGCACAGACACACGTTGTCAGTTAGCTGTGTAATTAGCACTTTAGCTTAGCTCAGAGCTACAATTAGAATGTGGCTCTATAAAGTCAATAAAATCTTATTTCTATGGCATCCATCTAAAACAGAATCTCAAAAAAAAAAATCTAAAACAACCAAAAGGGAATAAAAGCAGTAAAATGGTGGATAATAAATTACAGCAATAAACAGACAGTAGCTTTCAGCCAATAGCTATTGAAGTATCATAAAGGTAAAAAAAACAACAACAAAGCACTTACTTCTACTATGTTGAATGTCAGTGAAAAACGAGTTTTCAGCAAGGTTTTAAGGTGCAAGTGTCTGTAAAAATCTGGTTTTGACCATTTCATACAATTAACAAAGTGTAAGAATGTTAATTGTGTGGTTTTACAGCTATGTGTAACATTCCTGTCTCATCTTGTGTGTTTTATGTGCTCAGTACCTGCTGTGGATGCTCTTATGGCTCAGCTGGAACATCTTTGTTTGCTGTCTGTACTTGGACTTGGGAGGAATTTCCAAAGTGAGCCTACTGATTAGCTCTTGATTAAAGAGTGCTGCTAGTTCCAAACATGTGTTTACTTGCACACATTGTATTGCAACTGACACCTAATAACATGCTTGCACAGTTTGTTTATATTCCTGGTTAAATAATGTACAGTACAGGCCAAAAGTTTGGTCACACCTTCTCCTCATTGAATGCGTTTTCTTTATTTTCATGACTATTTACATTGTAGATTGTCACTGAAGGCATCACAACTATGAATGAACACATGTGGAGTTATGTACTAAACAAAAAAAGGTGAATTAACTGAAAACATGTTTTATATTCAAGATCTTCTTCTAGTTTCTTCAAAATAGCCACCCTTCGCTCTGATTACTGCTTTGCACACTCTTGGCATTCTCTCGATGAGCAGTAATCAAAGCAAAGGGTGGCTATTATGAAGAAACAACAATGTAAAACATGTTTTCAGTTATTTCACCTTTTTTTGTTAAGTACATAACTCCACATGTGTTCATTCATAGTTTGGATGCCTTCAGTGACAATCTACAATGTAAATAGTCATGAAAATAAAGAAAACGCAGTGAATAAGAAGGTGTGTCTAAACTTTTGGCCTGTACTGTATATAGAAGCACATAACACCATTAGCATATACAGTATGTTTCCATTTAGCTTGAAAGATGAGTTGAATTAGCTTTTTTTTGTAATCAAGCAAAAATGGTAATGGTTTTAGTTTTTTTCTGAAAAATGCATATAAGGTAGTAGTTTTACGTCACATATTTACAGTTTCACGATTTAACATGTCGAAAAATGAATAGGAAAACGCAGAGGTTGTTTAATCCTACCTCTTATCAGTTTCACAGCATTTACTTATACAATAGTTCACTTCCTGTGTTCAATGCAGCATGTACCAGTCGCCATTATGCATCCATCTATCCATTAATTTTCTTATGCCGCTTATCCTCATTATAAAGTCACGGGTAAACTTGAGCCTTTCCCAGCTGACTTTGGGCAAGAGGCAGGGTTAATTACCCTAATGATTGACAACAATGATCAATAAGTTATCTTCTTACCACTCCCTTTCAGGCAAAACTGGACAATCATGCATTACATACTATACATTACCTTTTGCACTATATTAACTTATATTATTATGTGTTGTCAACTTTGTACTTTTTTATGTCATTGCCTGAAATAAATAAATACATGAAAATGAAATGAAGATGTGCAATTGTAGAGTGAAAAATTCTGAAGATTCACAACATTTCTACCGTTTCCAAATAAGATTACATATCTGAGTTTTACTTATTATAAAGGATAGTCTGTTTTTGTCAAACCACTTTTTTCTGCAAGTAATACTAACTTTAGGTCCATGACTCTTTAGTGACTATGTCATTTATTTGTATGTTTAAACAGTTTTGGTCCCAGTATTGTACCTTGGGGTACTTAAGCATGCAGATACAGTGTATACATTCTCTTATAGCTTCACGTATTGCTTCCTATTCCTTAAGTAGCATTTTTCCCAGTTCAAGACCAACTCTCTGATAACATACCGTGATAATTTGGGAATTAACATTTTATGATTGATTGTATTAAATGCTTTTGATAGGCTCATAAGTACTCCGGAAGCACACTGTTTGTGATCAATAGAATTGGTAATTTCCTTACCTATCAACCAATGCCATTTATGTGAGCTCTGTATCCAAGTATTGGGTGTCCATGAAGAATTTAAAAATTAATTTTAGATTTGTATTTTGTTATAATATAAATGATTTCCTCTTCTGTCACGTCAGTAGGGAATATCGAGTTGCAACAAAATGAATGCAATAGGCCATTGCAGCACTGCATTGTTGACTACCTCTGCAGTACTTAAACAATTACTAAAACTAACAAGTTGTACGTATATGTCACTGCAGGAGAGTGACATTCTCTCTCTTAGAGTGTCGTCGCATCGCTCTTGGTGGAAGGAAAACGGGCCAGGCTGTCAAAGCGAGCGGCTTCCGTCCACGGGCTGGCAGAACCAGAACCAGGGGAACCCAGAGCTGACCACTGTGCTGAGCTGCTGGCTGGAGTACCAGTACATAGAAGCCCTGCACAGCATCATCCAACTCTTTATATCAGTGAGGGAGCTTTTTTTTTTTGCATATGTGCATGGCAAAATGATATTTCTAACAACTATCCTTATCAATTTCCACAGCTCCCAGCATTTGTTTATGCTTGCTATGCGGTCAGTCTTTTCTCCAACGAAGAGAATACCTGTAAGTATGCAAACACTCGTATAATTATGGATGACATTCAACTTAGACCCCATCTTCAAACAATCCATCCACCGATTCATTTCTATCGCTTGTCCCTCTCAATTATCAAAATAACCAATTTCCTTTTGCATTTGTGCATTCTGTTTATGCATTTTGTCTATTTCAGTCGATACAATTGGTGAGTTTCACAGCCCATCCAAATCACCTCACTTCTTCTACTAGTCTAAACAGCTGCGGTACGTAACAATGGCTTGGTTCAGTAATCCTACTGTCACACTCAATTTTTCTGCTATTTCTCAGGTGCACCGTCTATTTCTGTGTTTGCAGATTATAAGGAACCTTGTTGACAAAGACGACCACCCATGTGATGACATTTCTTCAGCTGTTTGTCCTTATTTAAATCATATTTCATGGATGTTAAACTACAGTGATGCGAAAAAAAAAGTACAAATAGCATGGTGTTTGAGTGATTGATTGATTGAAACTTATATTAGTAGATTGCACAGTGAAGTACATATTCCGTACAATTGACCACTAAATGGTAACACCCGAATAAGTTTTTCAACTTGTTTAAGTCGGGGTCCACTTAAATTGATTCATGATACAGATATATACTATTTTCACAATACAGTCATCACACAAGATAATCATCAGAGTATATACAATTAATTATTTACATTATTTACAATTCGGGGTGTGTGATATTGAGGGGGGGGGGGGACTGACTGACTTAGTAGGATATGTATTGTACAGCAAGTAGTGGACACAGAGAGAAATCAGAAAGTATAAGAAAAAGTATATTATTTACAACCCGAAGAGTTATGATGTGGAAGGGAGGGTGTGAGTTTAGGGTTGAAGTTGTCTGGAGGTGTTCTTTTAGTGCAGTTTTGAAGGAGGATAGAGATGCCCTTTCTTTTACACCTATTGGGAGCGCATTCCACATTGATGTGGCATAGAAAGAGAATGAGTTAAGACCTTTGTTAGATCGGAACCTGGGTTTAATGTGGTTAGTGGAGCTCCCCCTGGTGTTGTGGTTATGGCGGTCATTTACGTTAAGGAAGTAGTTTGACATGTACTTCGGTATCAGGGAGGTGTAGCGGATTTTATAGACTAGGCTCTGTGCAAGTTGTTTTACTCTGTCCTCTGTGTAACTATTAAGGCTACCTCTGTGCGTGTGTGTGTGTGTGTGGGAGGGGGGGGGGGGGGGCATTTGTAAATAAAGAGTTGCATAGTTGAGGAAAATGAATGTGATTACAGTTTTGCTAAATCATCATAAAATTTGTCTATGATTGTTATTATGGGGTTATTGTGCACATGGTTCGCATACAAGCGACATATATTAGCACAACATATATAGTATTAGGGCTAAGTATAGTGGGAATTTCAGTGTAGTTTGAAAACATTCGTTAGTGCTTATAAGGTAATCCAGATATAAAATGTGTGTTTTAAAAAAAATAAAAAAGAGTATCGCTAGCATGGGCGCGCTGCTGCTAGGTAGCCGAAGACGCGTACTTTACGTAAGCTGCGTCACTTCCGGTAGAGCAGACCCGGTTGAAGCTGCAGTCGGGGTAAGTTAGCAGGTCCGCCGAGGCAGCTCGACTAATAAATGTAACGGCGAGGGTTCGAACCCGCTGTGGGCTTCATTTTTGACAGGACGTCTTGGAGCGTCGGCACGGACACGACAAGCCAAAGTCCCGCTCCTGCTGGAGACGCTGGATAGCTGCCGCGGCTAACTAGCAAAGTAACATCCTCTCTAGCTGTTAGCATCTCCACAAAGCGGAGTTTGTGAAGCCTGCACACTCAACGTTCTGTCACACGGCTACAGACGCAACACCTGCAGGATCAATGATGTCCGCTGCCAGCATTGACCCGCAGGTAAGCAGTACGAATAAAAGCCCCGGAATTTAATTTCTCCAAGGAATCGACGTGTATTTCCTCTGAAGCCAGCTAATTTGCTAGCTAAAATGCTTGGCTAGCTAGTAAAAAAACTGCTTGTAATCAAGGCCTGTTGGGCTACAGTCCTCACTAGGTGCATTGTTGCAATAGCGTCATGCCGATTATAGCCTTTATGTAATGCAGCACTTGGATGTAGAAAATGTGATAATGTTGTCAGTCTAGCGAAGATAGCGAGTGGCATCCATGACCCATGTAAGCATTCATCTCCCCCTTTTCTCATGCACCCCTCTACTCAGATATCGAAAGGACAGGATGCCAGCAAAGGTAAGAAATACTTTAACAACTAAATATACTTTGCTGACAATAAACAAGCCTCCTGACACCCAATATCTGACCCATATTATGTTCATTTAATCAGGCAGTGTTTGTACATGTGACTTTAAATACCAAAAACAAGATGATCTGCCCATGCTTACGGGTTTGGTCTGGGTTCCACCATCCCAAAAACATGCACGTTAAGTTCATTGGTAGTGTTTAAAAAATAGTGTTCCTGGTTTTGGGTACTCCAATTAATGACTAGGGCTGGGCGATATGGACGAAAAAGTATATCTCTATATATTTTTACTTAAACTCGATATATATCTCGAGATATTTTCCGGTGAAAGTATACATATAAAGATATTCATTTTTGAGCGAGATTCACTGAAATTGAACTGAATGAAAACTGTACTGTAAACAGTCAGTGGCACTTTTATTAACCCAGTTAGTCAAGATGGGTATTTACTACGGGTGTAACGGTACATAAAAATTTCGGTTTGGTACGTACCTCGGTTTAGAGGTCATGGTTCGGTTCATTTTCGGTACAGTAAGAAAACAAAATATAAATTTTTTGGTTATTTATTTACCAAATTTGCAAAATCTTCCACCAAAAATATTTTTCTTAGTGGAATATCTGATGTGAAGTAATCGGAACCTTGGATAGGTCAATAATTCATAATAACATTTATTTTGATTCAATATTATGTTTTGAGCAATGACAGTTTGAAAGAAAGAAAAAACAGCTTTGTTTTATTAGTCAACATTGCAACTAAATTACATTGAACCTTTAAGCTTTTTTATTTCACTTTTGTAATGTTTTTGTTTATTTTAATAGTATTTTTAGAATGTGCCGTGGGCCTTTAAAACATTAGCTGTGGGCTGCAAATGGCCTCCGGGGCACACTTTTGACACCCCTGCTATAGATAATAAAAATTTAATCTGATAAATCTATGGATAAAAGCAGACGCAAGCACATTTATCATAACTCTCGCTCGCGCTCTCTCTGTCTCTCCCCCTCCCTCACCAATGCTGCTGCGCACCTTCACAATTTGTTTTGTTTTTAACCTTCTTAACTCTTAACATACATTGTTAATACACGCAACCATAGCTCGGGGTGCCGGACATTTGGGGCATTTGGGGGGCACCGCCCCGGCGGCCCCGCGGGGAGGTCATGTCCGGTGGGGGGAGGACGTGTGGTCAGGACCTTGCCCACAGCAACCGGTTTCGCCGGACATGTCCTCTTTTGCTGGCATGCTGGCGGCTAACGGGCTGGGATAGACTGGCCGTGCGTCCTCTTTTCGCCGGGCGTGTACTCTTTTGCGGAGCTGTCGGGGCGGGGTTTCTTGGATGCCTCAGGTTTCCGGCATTTTGAGTATTGTTTACACAACGTGCAGTACGCTACTTTCTATGTCCGTGTGGAAACTCGTTCGGTACACCTCCGCACCGAACCGGAACCCCCGTACCGAAACGGTTCGATAAAATACCCGTACCGTTACACCCCTAGTATTTACAGCACAAAAAAAAACTGTTTAAGTAGCACATAATTACATAACATAAATAAAATAGAAAAATATGATTTATACGTAAAATAAATACCATAGCTGTACAAATAATACAAAATGTATCAAACTCAGATAAAAAAATTATTTACAGGCACTTTTTAAGTCCCAGTCGACAATGTAATGGACTGTCACACACGTACGGTTCTGGTCAGTGCCAAGTAAGTGACTTGACTTAATTGTGCGGCTATGGTCTTCTTCACATCGGCAAACATTTTTGGCAGCATTTCTCGTGCGAAATATGTCCAGCTTGGCAACTCGAGAACAGTTTTGATTTTGGCTTACATGGTAAACAACTCAAATGAATGTTTTATCCAAACACATACATTTGTCCAAATGTGGCCAAGTAGACACATTGTGGGTTTACTGGACGTTGCCTACATCGCTAAAAGAAAAATCTAAAGAAGAGAATCCCTCTGCCATCTTCCACTATTTTCATTAATATAAAAATCGTCTGCTTGAATATTCCCTCTTCTCTTCTCCAACTCTCTCGTCTCATTTGGGATGTCTGTTGTGATTTCCCTTCCTGGTTCGATGACCCGCCCTATCTTGCCTCTGATTGGCCTGTCCCTAATGTTTTGCCTTAATCTCAACCAACCTGATCATGGATGTTCTTATACGTGCAAACACGTCTTGGAAGGAGGAAGGGGAGGGATTTAGTAGCCCGTTGAGAGGGAGTGGGAAGCGGGGGAGAACAGGGAACACAACAAATAAGCAGGGTTAGGTCATTTTAACGTGAAATAAATTATATCAATATTACAATATTTTCTTAATTCATATCGTGTTTAAAAATATATTGATACATCTTACAAACTCGATATATCGCCCAGCCCTATTAATGACTATTTCTTACATTACAATGCCTTTACGGTTACGCTCAATATAATGCTGCTCGTTATTTTTATGGCATTCTGGAGTTAATCTAAACTTGTCAGAGACACACCTCCAAGGTCATCAGAAGCCTACACTAGCATGCCAAGAGCTTGCCAATTTAACCTAAACGAGCATCACTACACAGCACACTGTCTTTGGTCACGGCCCCCAAAAATAATGACAAGTTGCGAAACAGGTAAGTAACTCATACCCAAACAAGGACTACATCTATATAGTTGAAGAATAAACAGCACAAAAATCAACACTTAATTAACTAAAGATTTCCCGATAATGTGATCAGATCAGGGGCCGATATTTGCTTTTTTGTAACTGATCGGCTGATGAACTGCGTATCTTTACCACAACTGTGTCCATGGCTAGAAATTTTACTCACGTGAAAGATTCCTTCAAAAGGGTCGCACGCTCAGGGAGACACAATTACATTTCCATATTCCTTGTTACACACATGCAGGAGTTAAATAAATTCCAGGAGGGTGTATGTCTTGCCAAAACACCAGTTCAAATTTGAGAGCAAGCTGCAACAAAGGGGAGTAAGTCTGGATGCAGGAAGGCTTTGAGAGCAAAACCCAAATGATTTAAATGGTAGCAAATAGTAGTGTTTGTTTAGTTATTGTGCACTAAAAAAATGTATGTCACATTCAATATCACACATTCATCATCTGATTTCCTATAACAGTAGCTAATTGTAAATTGAACAAGATAAGCTTAATAAAAATGTGTTGCGTTTATTTTGATTACTTGCTATAAAACATTTTCAGTTTTGTAATCTATGGTCAGTATGTAAGGATCAGGACTCGAAATCGGGTCGGAATCAGAGGCTAAAAATGTTGATTAGGAAATCCCTACACATAACTTTAGCTGCCAAAATGCATGTAAACAACATTATTCACTATGATGCAGGATGGTTAACTGACGTTAAGCAGCATACGCCAGATGTTGGAAGATTTCAATAATTACTGTTATTAAGGAGTAATGCCATTATTAATTCACTTACTTTTCCAAACAGAATTTTCTAACATTGTTAATCGCACACTGTCTATACTGCAGGTGTTAATGTTTGTTTACATGTGTCCTGCAATTGACCGGTGTCGATGGTGTACTCTCTTGCTCAAAATCAGCTGGAATAGGCTATAGTTCACCTGCAACCCTAATACCAAATTATTGGATAGATGTTCATTCACTTTAATTGTACAAAATTTGCCCATCAGACTATTGAACACATGACATTAGAGCAGTTTGACCGCCTAGTTTTGTGCATTTATAGCGCCCACGCTATTTAGTATCACATTTTCTTGAACCGTGTAACAAAATTCTTATGTGTATCTGTGACAAAAGTTATATTTTATTGCAGCCTTTCCAGTTTCAGTGCAGAACGGCTCCCTGCACCAAAAGGATGCGGTCCACGACAACGATTTTGAGCCTTATCTCACTGGACAGTCCAATCAGGTGGGCAGCTTCTATTGAGTTTTAGGACATCAAGGCTGTGTTCACACTGGTAATCTGCTACCAAATAGGAAACACCCCAAAGTCTGATTGCACACTCGATCAAACAAACCACACTATCAGAGCAAGTGTAAACACAGCCGAAATGTCATCATGTTGTTGTTGTTCCTAACAAATTATTGTTACCATTTGTAGAATAACAGCTATCAGTCCATGACAGACCCTTACCTGTCCAGCTACTACGCCCCGTCCATTGGATTTCCTTACCCCCTCAGTGAGGCTCCGTGGTCTACAGGTGGTGACCCGCCTATACCCTACCTGACACCGTATGCACCCCTCAGCAATGGAGACCACCACTTCATGCATGACACAGTGTTTGGGCAGCCAGGGGGGCTCAGCAGCAGCATTTATCCCCACAGGTTTAACTTTTTCCCAGAGAACCCGGCCTTCTCCGCATGGGGTACCAGTGGTTCTCAGGGCCAGCAGACTCAAAGCACAGCCTATGGGGGGAGTTACAGCTACCCACCCAGCTCCTTAGGAGGCACTTTAGTCCCAGATGGTCAGACCGGTTTCCATAGCGACACCCTTAGCAAGGCCCCAGGTATGAACAACCTAGAGCAGGGCATGCTAAGCCTTAAAATAGGCGGCGATGTGACCGCAGGCAGCTCGGGTGTAAAGGCTGCTGGCTCGGTGATCGGCGGTGGTGCCAGTGTCGCTGTTGCCGCGGGCAACGGGGGCACACCAGTCGGAATGCCGCCTCCGAAGCCAGCATCGTGGGCTGCAATTGCTAGTAAACCCGCCAAGCTGCAGCAACAAAAGACCAAGAACAAGCTGGGCACGTCCATAGGTGGTGGACCTCTGCCCCCGCCCTCCATCAAACACAACATGGACATTGACACTTGGGATAATAAAGTGGTTGCCACAAAGATGGGTCCCCCTTTGCACCACCACCACCATCACCACCACCAACAGCACCCGGCGCAGCAGCTTCACTCTCACCCTGCCAGCCTCTTGCCTCCTCTTCAGCAGTCGCTACAGTCAGCCCAGTCTCTGGTGCAGCAGATGACAATGCAGGCTCCTCCACCCCCACCCCTCCAGTCCTACCAGAACCACAACTCTGCTCCAGCACCTCAGACCCGCTGGGTCGCCCCACGCAATCGCAACTTGTGTTACGGTGGTGGAAGCTTGGACAGTAGCGGCTCCTCAAATGGCGGCGGTGTCGGTAATGGGGGCGTAGGGGGCGGCTGCTTGGGACTAGAGCCGGGCTGCGAATCCCATCCCGTCCTGGAGAAGCTGCGAGCCGCCCACAGTTATAACCCAAAAGAGTTTGACTGGAACCTAAAAAACGGTCGAGTGTTCATCATCAAGAGCTACTCTGAAGATGACATCCACCGCTCCATCAAGTACTCCATCTGGTGCAGCACGGAGCACGGCAACAAACGTTTGGACTTGGCTTTCAGGGCCATAAACTCCAAAGGTCCCGTCTACTTGTTGTTTAGCGTCAACGGCAGTGGCCATTTCTGCGGCGTGGCAGAAATGCGCTCGCCCGTGGACTATGGCACCAGCGCTGGTGTTTGGGCGCAGGACAAGTGGAAGGGCAAGTTTGACGTGAACTGGTTGTTTGTTAAGGACGTGCCTAATAGCCAGCTGCGCCACATCCGCTTGGAGAACAACGACAACAAGCCGGTCACCAACTCGCGCGACACTCAAGAGGTTCCACTGGAGAAAGCCAAGCAGGTGCTGAAGATCATCGCCCAGTACAAACACACCACCTCCATCTTTGATGACTTTTCTCACTACGAGAAGAAGCAAGAGGAGGAGGAGGTGGTCAAAAAGGTCAGTGTTACCTTGTTCCACATTTGAATTACGTAAAAATATATTTTCATATATATTCATTATTATTTGAGCTGAAACTTATGCAAACGTATGAATATAACAATAATAATAATTATGACACAAAGAGCCGCTATTAAGGGAATAATGTTACTTCTTAGAATCTGCATAAAATTATTGTAATGTCGAATAGTGAATGGCACATTTATGTGAAACCTAATTGTTGGCAGTATAATATATTTTATTAATGTGTTTGTTTTGCAGAGCTATGAACCTGCCACAATACAGAGCCGACCCCGACTTGATCAGGTAAAATAACAGTAATTTTTCTTCAGGGAAAATGATTTTGGATGATGTGTCAAGTCTTTTACATACTATATAATGTTTAAGAGTAAGCCTGGGCAGATAATACATTTTGCTAGACGATATATTGTCCCAGAAATAATAGCAGATAAACTATATCAGCATAATGTCAGCATAATTTTGAGACCAAATTAAAGGGGTCATATCATACTTTTTTTTCCTACATTTCAAACACTGAAATGGTGCTTGTTTGGTCAAAATTTTGCGCAGATTATGTTTTACAGACCGTTTTTGAGCCACTCTGTCCGCTTAATCAGGATACGCCGTTTTATGGGCGATCTTATTTTTACACCATCCACTTTGACTGCGTCTTGTCCCCGCCCACTTTGTTGTAGTTTTTAGCTCTTCCATATTGACTCTACGGACAGATAATTTTCTTTTTTTTTTGTCCTGTCCACCCACTTAGGCAAATCATATTGTTGATGTAGATGCCCATATCTGCTGTACAGATTTACTTCAGAAAAGAGAAGTGTGAGATACTTCTCTTGTTGCCTTATTTGCATTTGACTTTATTAAATTGATTTATTTAATGTTTGGTGCAGCCGGACCTGAGCAGGAGGGTATAGAAAGAAGAAAAAAAGGAAGCCAGAGGGAGAAAATTGCAGGGACAAAAGGAGATAAAACAGAGAGACAACAACAGAACAACATCAGCAAATACGATTCGAAGAATGATAGCAGAGAAGCAGTTAGTGAAGTAAATATATTAATAACATAGAAATGACAATGAACATTATTGCACTACAAATGGAGCAATAAAAATACCAATAGAATTAGCACTATTGATAATGAATACTAATAATTACCTCTATTATCAACAATACAATTGTTTTAAATGCAACAATGCATACATGTACCGTATTTTTCGGACTATAAGTCGTTCCGGAGTATACGTCGCACCGGCCGAAAATGCACAATAAAGAAGGAAAAGAACATAAATACGTTGCACTGGAGTATAAGTCGCATTTTTGGGGGAAATTTATTTGATAAAATCCAACACAAAGAATAGACATTTGAAAGGCAATTTAAAATACAAACCCCGTTTCCATATGAGTTGGGAAATTGTGTTAGATGTAAATATAAACGGAATACAATAATTTGCAAATCCTTTTCAACCGATATTCAATTGAATGCACTGCAAAGACAAGATATTTGATGTTCAAACTCATAAAGTTTATTTTTTTTTGCAAATAATAATTAACTTAGAATTTCATGGCTGAAACACGTGCCAAAGTAGTTGGGAAAGGGCATGTTCACCACTGTGTTACATCACCTTTTCTTTTAACAACACTCAATAAACGATTGGGAACTGAGGAAACTAATTGTTGAAGCTTTGAAAGTGGAATTCTTTCCCATTCTTGTTTTATGTATAGCGTCAGTCGTTCAACAGTCCGGGGTCTCCGCTGTCGTATGTTACGCTTCATAATACGCCAAACATTTCCGATGGGAGACAGGTCTGGACTGCAGGCGGACCAGGAAAATACCCGCACTCTTTTTTTAACGAAGCGACGCTGTTTTAACACTTGCTGAATGTGGCTTGGCATTGTCTTGCTGAAATAAGCAGGGGCGTCCATGAAAAAGACGGCGCTTAGATGGCAGCATATGTTATTCCAAAACCTGTATGTACCTTTCAGCATTAATGGTGCCTTCACAGATGTGTAAGTTACCCATGCCTTGGGCACTAATGCACTCCCATATTATCACAGATGCTGGCTCTTGAGCTTTGCGTCAGTAACAGTCTGGATGGTTCGCTTCCCCTTTGGTCCGGATGACACGATGTCGAATATTTCCAAAAACAATTTGAAATGTGGACTCGTCAGACCATAGAACACGTTTCCACTAAGCATGAGTCCATCTTAGATGATCTATGGCGGCGTTTCTGGATGTTGTTGATAAATGGCTTTCGCTTTGCATAGTAGAGCTTTAACTTGCACTTACAGATGTAGCGACCAACTGTATTTAGTAACAGTGGTTTTTTGAAGTGTTCCTGAGCCCATGTGGTGATATCCTTTAG
The DNA here is from genome assembly GCF_033978785.1 of Entelurus aequoreus. Taxonomy (NCBI): domain Eukaryota; kingdom Metazoa; phylum Chordata; class Actinopteri; order Syngnathiformes; family Syngnathidae; genus Entelurus; species Entelurus aequoreus. Next base: position 36,536,444 of record NC_084737.1, on the reverse strand, counting down.
AGATTGATGTCGGTTTTTGATACAGTGCCGTCTGAGGGATCGAAGGTCACGGTCATTCAATGTTGGTTTCCGGCCATGCCGCTTACGTGGAGTGATTTCTCCAGATTCTCTGAACCTTTTGATGATATTATGGACCGTAGATGTTGAAATCCCTAAATTTCTTGCAATTGCGCTTTAGGAAACGTTGTTCTTAAACTGTTTGACTATTTGCTTATGCAGTTGTGGACAAAGGGGTGTACCTCGCCCCATCCTTTTTTGTGAAAGACTGAGCATTTTTTGGGAAGCTGTTTTTATACCCAATCATGGCACCCACCTGTTCCCAATTAGCCTGTACACCTGTGGGATGTTCCAAATAAGTGTTTGATGAGCATTCCTCAACTTTATCAGTATTTATTGCCACCTTTCCCAACTTCTTTGTCACGTGTTGCTGGCATCAAATTCTAAAGTTAATGGTAAATTGCAAAAATAAAAATGTTTATCAGTCTGAACATCAAATATGTTGTCTTTGTAACATATTCAACTGAATATGGGTTGAAAATGATTTGCAAATCTTTGTATTCCGTTGATATTTACATCTAACACAATTTCCCAACTCATATGGAAACGGGGTTTGTAAATAAAGAATAGTGAACAACAGGCTGAATAAGTGTACGCCATATGACGCACAAATAACCAACTGAGAACGTGCCTGGTATGTTAACGCAACATATCATGGCAAGAGTCATTCAAATAACTATAACATATAGAACATGCTATACGTTTACCAAACAGTCTGTCACTCCCGATCGCTAAATCCGATGGAATCTTCCTCCCCGGTGTCGCCTCTGGTATGTCCTTTCTTTCTGCTGCTCGATTGCCGTTCTCTGCTGCATATTTCACTACGTCCAGCTTGTAATCTGCAGTATATGATTTCCTTTTCGGTGCCATTTTTGTTCAGTTCTTCTCAATATTTATAAGTTACTGCAAATGTTGATGTGATCCATTTTAATAGCTACGGCAGTAGCATATAGCAGTTAGCATCCCATGACCCACAATGCACTTCTGCCATGACCCTCCCCCGCCGAATTCTTATTGGTTGACGTGTGAGTGACGATTGCTGACGTGTGTGTGACGATTGCTGCCATTCGCTTCGTCTCTTACGCGAATGAGGTAAATAATATTATTTGATATTTTACGGTAATGTGTTAATAATTTCACACATAAATCGCTCCGGAGTATATGTTGCACGTCAAACTATGAAAAAAACTGCGACTTATAATCCGAAAAATAAGGTAATGATAACTTGAATTACAAAAGAAAGCAGATAAATGGAGGGGAAGAAAGAGAAGCAAACTATATTAACCTTGTAGATTATTATACTAAAAATAGGTTAAGCTTTATTAGTGTGCCATGTTTTACCCAGTTTCCCCTGGGGGGCATAACGTTAATTTGTTTGATGAAACGTGATTATATGCATGAGTGTATGTATTCATATGTGCTTGTATATATATACAGTATGTATACATGTACTGTATGTTTTTACAGTAAATGTGCGTGTGGATGTATGCACCGTGTGTATGTATGTACTGTATTTGTGTACATATGTGGGAGCGAATGTACCTATGTTTGCGCGTATGTATGAATAAATGTACGTATGTATATATGTATAAATAATTGTGTGTATGGGCGTATGTGTGCGCCTATGTATGAATAAATGTATATATGTATGAATAATTGTGTGTATGGGTGTATATATGTGTGTTTGTACAGTATGTTCAATATATTTGTCTCCCAGTATGTGCGGGAGCCAAAGTAGGGCCCCAGCCACCCAGAGAGTGCAACCCAAAACCGCAGGTGCAGGGCCCAGGGAACAAGGGACCACCAGCCCCAAGCAGTCAGGCCGGCCAGCGACTGGACCCCCAGGCCCTGGCCCACCATGCCGCCCAGCAGGCCAGCAGCAGACCGTAGACAGACGCACCCAGCAGAGGACAAGGCACGGGAGAAGCAGGAGATAACCAGCCTCCAAGCTAACGAGAGACCCCCACGCTGGCAGAAAGACGAGACGCCCCGCCCATAGGGGCCCAGAGACTCCCTGCAGGGGGACGGGAAGACAGCCCCACCCTACAAGCAACCGGGCCCCCACAAGCCCAAACCCTCTCAGGAGACCCCAGGACGCCCCACCCAAGTCGGCCACAGCAGGACTGCCCAGCATGGGGCCATGGGAACCACCCATCCCACCTGCATGGACCCCAATGATGGAGATGGAACATCCAGCAACTGCCCTGTTAGATCCTCCCCCTGAGGGAAGAGGAAGGGAATAAAAAAAATAAAAGAGATCACAGACACGCCGATGCACAAGGTCACTACCCCAGCAGCTGGCCGCCATGCAACACTGCAAAATACCATGCAATGCACCGATTGACGCGGGGATGAGACTCAGCAGGCCCCAACCAAGGCATGCATCCGAAAGAGGGTTGACGACGGGACCCAATGGCCCCAGACACGCAGATGGGCTGCAGTAGCCCGAAACAGCGACCCCTGTGGGGCAAGCAGGCCCTCCCCCCTCCCAAATAAAATAAAACAGGATAAAACCCAGTTAGACCCACAGGAAGAGGGTAGCAAAAAAAGAAGGAACTTATTGACTACAACATGGGCTACAGTGGTGGATGCACGCAAGGCACTCTGGGTACTTTTATACCATAAATGGATAATCTGTTGACGGTTTTCCCAATTTGTGACGCCACCAATTGTGCACATTCCAGACAGCTAGTTTGGCGAAAGTATGAAGGAAGGCAAGATTGTTTTATAAATATCTCCGCAATGCCTCCAAGGTTTGATTTAAATTTTTCGGGACTTATGCAGATCTCAAATACACAACAGCAGGTATCGGTAGGTAAGAAAAGTTGGTTTTGCACAATAGGTCCTCTTTAAGCACTAATGTAATCATAATAACAGTGTATAATAATGCAAGTACTGGTCTTCCTTTCAAACGTTACAAACTTTGATTTATCATTATATATATTTTTAACATTGTAATTGGATGTTCAATAACTTAATTATCCTAAATAAGTAAAAAAATATTGTTTTACTTGTATAACAAATAAAATGGACTCTCAATCTACTTAAGCAAAAATTGCACTTAAATAAATATTGAACATATTGAAGCACAGTTTTTCCCCAGTTGGAAAAAGTTGGTGAAGTGGTCTGTTTTGTTGTAGTTGTGTTTTGTTGCCATCACTTTCCAGCAAACTGGGCATACTCACTCGTTCATCCATGTTAATGGGCTCATCATGCTGATTCGTTTAAAGTTGAAATATTTCCAAATCAGAACATATGCCTTGCGAATCTCTGTGAATTTGTGTGTGGGTGTGTAAGAGACGAAGAAAATAAGCACACACAAATACAGCAATACATGATTGACAGCAAAGCTATCAATTTTATTTTCAGTTTATTGTTCGATTCATTGATTTGACTATTGGCCCAGGCCTATTTGAGAGTGAATGATTTTTGCATAATTTTACCTCACTGACGAATGAATCTTTGACTACTTTAATTAGTGCTGTATGAATAACACTTGCTACCGTATTTTTCGGACTATAAGTCGCTCCGTAGTATACGTCGCACCGGCCAAAAATGCACAATAAAGAAGGAAAAAAAACATATATACGTCGCCATGGAGTATAAGTCGCATTTTTGGGGGAAATTTATTTGATAAAATCCAACACCAAGAATAGACATTTGAAAGGCAATTTCAAATAAAGAATAGTGAACAGGCTGAATAAGTGTACGTTATATGACGCATAAATAACCAACTGAGAACGTGCCTGGTATGTTAACGCAACACATCATAGCAAGAGTCATTCAAATAACTATAACATATAGAACATGCTATACGTTTACCAAACAATCTGTCACTCCTAATCGCTAAATCCGATGAAATCTTCGCCGGTGTCGCCTCTGGTATGTCCTTTCTTTCTGCTGCTCTATTGCCGTTTCTGCTGCATATTTCCCTACGTCCAGCTTGTAATCTGCAGTATATGGTTTCCTTTTCGGTGCCATTTTTGTTCAGTCCTTCTCAGTTTTTATAAGTTACCGCCAATGTTGATGTGATCCATTTTAATAGCTATGGCAGTAGCATATAGCAGTTAGCATCCCATGACCCACAATGCACTTCTGCCATGACCCTCCCCCCGCCGAATTCGTATTGGTTGACGTGTGAGTGACGATTGCTGCCATCTGCTTCGTCTCCTACGCGAATTAGATAAATAATATTTGATATTTTACGGTAATGTGTTAATAATTTCACACGTAAGTCGCTCCGGAGTATATGTCGCACCCACGGTTGAACTATGAAAAAAAACTGCAACTTATAATCCGAAAAATACGGTATTATTATTGTCATATTACTGTCCATCTGTCTAATGCCTGCAATGCAGTAGTATCCCTGCATTAAGCTTGTTTTTTTGTCTTTTTTGCTCTCCACACAGGATCGTCCGAAGTAAACATGGGGCGCCTTGTGGAAGCTCAATGGCAGGTCCTGCTGGGATAAACACAATGAAACGTATTTAGATTTAACAAAAAGAAGACACATGGACATGAAGAATATTGAAGACTAATATTTTTTCTATTTAATTTTGTCGACTCTGGTCTGTCTTAACCACGTCACTCACAGCTCCCTCATCTTTAGGAAGTGTGAAGGGATGAAGTCTCTTTAGTATGACATTCATTCATATTTAATTTTTTAAGCCTTATCACTGCCCTGGAACATTGGAAACATTGACATAAACCTGCACGTCTGTTTTTAAGATCCCACAACAACATGCTGCTGATATTCAGTGACTGTTCACATTGTGGTTTGTGTGTTGGAGAAATGTGAAGTGCTTGTGTTGGTGACTCTTGCGAGTGAACAAACGTCTGCTATTTGTGTGTGGCCACTTGTGTTCAGCATAATTACGGAACATTTTGTCATGTCCACTTAAGGAATGTGTGCACCGCAAGTCTCCCTGCAGGCTAAATGTGCTAAAAGTTTCAGACAAAGATTTGATTGACTGATGACACTAATTTACAATAGAGCAACATGGTGGAGAAAGCTTGTCTGTCTCAATTGATTCTTCATCTCCACCACAGAGCCTTAATGTTTCTTTTCAGCATAGTTTCAGGGAATTTGTGTATTCAATTACGGGCCCTCTTTTCTTATTCAAAGAACGACTTAACAAATATGCTTGGCTTTTTTTCCATTGGCACTACATTTGCTTTCATTCATCTGCTTTTTTCTTCTTCTCTTATTTACGTCTGTTTTCTTGCTGTCTTGTCCAAATCTGGAAAGCATGTAATGCTTTTAAAACTTTGTCACTTGGTTTTGTAGTTCTTTATTAACATACTAGTATTTGATGATGGCATCATTTCCACTGCTGTGACCTTTCGTCATGCACCATCAAATATAAGCTTTAATGTACTGACATTTTCTGACTACAAACGCCTCAAACGTTTAACTGTAGCATTATACCTAACTGATTTATTCTAAGTATATGGAAACCTGCAGAGACTAGCATATATGCTATATGTTTGTGATGTTTTTTTGTTTGTTTTTTTCAAATAACTTGCTGTATTCCGTCTGTGTGTGTTAGAATGAGTGTGTCAGTAAAGAGAGGGAGTATGACTGCGGTGCAACCAGAGCTATATAACAGTATTGGATTATAGAAAAAGTTATGCAAAAAAAGTTTAATGTCACCCCTGAATTTAATATCATTGTATCAGAGGTCACTATCACATTCTTAGATTTGATCATATTCATTATTAAAGATATACTTATATGTTATTGTGCCTGTTTATTGTCTATGCACTAATCAAGCTTGCTCGCCCTTTTACTTGACTTAGTTGTAAGCAAACTTATAAAAAGTATCATTCTGCTCATTGTTTTTGAACAAAATATATTCATACAGCAATAGAATGTGCAAAATTGTGCTTTTGTTATCACGTTTACTGGAAACGTGGTCCTTAATACAGAATACTCAGAATACCATTACTTGTTTTGTCACCTTTATTTGGTAAGTGCCATTTTATTACATATATTGTATTAAAATGTTAAACAATGAATAATGTCCAGGAAGGTGGCCATGATGTAATTTTTTTTTTTTTTTTTTTACTAAGACAGTTTGGCAAAAATAGTCTTATTTTCCAGCATGACTTTGCCCTGTCGTGCACAAACGCCCCCCCAAAATTGTTCTTGGATGAATTTGGTGTGGAAGGACTCCCGTCATTCATCTTTCATTCGCAACAGAGTACTTTGTGGAACCTTTTTGTGTAAAAGTATATATATATATATATATACATATATATACAGGTAAAAGCCAGTAAATTAGAATATTTTGAAAAACTTGATTTATTTCAGTAATTGCATTCAAAAGGTGTAACTTGTACATTATATTTCTTCATTGCACACAGACTGATGCATTCAAATGTTTATTTCATTTAATTTTGATGATTTGAAGTGGCAACAAATGAAAATCCAAAATTCCGTGTGTCACAAAATTAGAATATTAGATAATACAAAAAAGGGATTTTTAGAAATGTTGGCCAACTGAAAAGTATAAAAATAAAAAATATGAGCATGTACAATACTCAATACTTGGTTGGAGCTCCTTTTGCCTCAATTACTGCGTTAATGCGGCGTGGCATGGAGTCGATGAGTTTCTGGCACTGCTCAGGTGTTATGAGAGCCCAGGTTGCTCTGATAGTGGCCTTCAACTCTTCTGCGTTTTTGGGTCTGGCATTCTGCATCTTTCTTTTCACAATACCCCACAGATTTTCTATGGGGCTAAGGTCAGGGGAGTTGGCGGGCCAATTTAGAACAGAAATACCATGGTCCGTAAACCAGGCACGGGTAGATTTTGCGCTGTGTGCAGGCGCCAAGTCCTGTTGGAACTTGAAATCTCCATCTCCATAGAGCAGGTCAGCAGCAGGAAGCATGAAGTGCTCTAAAACTTGCTGGTAGACGGCTGCGTTGACCCTGGATCTCAGAAAACAGAGTGGACCGACACCAGCAGATTACATGGCACCCCAAACCATCACTGATGGTGGAAACTTTACACTAGACTTCAGGCAACGTGGATCCTGTGCCTCTCCTGTCTTCCTCCAGACTCTGGGACCTCGATTTCCAAAGGAAATGCAAAATTTGCTTTCGTCAGAAAACATGACTTTGGACCACTCAGCAGCAGTCCAGCTCTTTTTTTCCTTAGCCCAGGTGAGACGCTTTTCGCGCTGTTTCTTGGTCAACAGTGGCTTGACACGAGGTATGCGGCAGTTGAAACCCATGTCTTTCAAGCGTCTCTTGGTGGTGGATCTTGAAGCACTGACTCCAGCAGCTGTCCACTCCTTCTGAATCTCCCCCACATTTTTGAATGGGTTTTTTTCACAATCTTGACCAGGGCGCGGTGATCCCTATCGCTTGTACACTTTTTCTGACCAGTTTTTCCTTCCCTTTGCCTCTCCATTAATGTGTTTGGACAGAGCTCTGAGAACAGCCAGCTTCTTCAGCAATAACCTTTTGTGTCTTTCCCTCCTTGTGCAATGTGTCGATGGTTGCCTTTTGGACAGCTGTCAAATCTGAAGTCTTCCCCATGTTTGTGTAGGCTTCAGAACTGGACTGAGAGACCATTTAAAGCCCTTTGCAGGTGTTTTGAGTTAATCAGCTGATTAGTTTGTGGCACCAGGTGTATTCAAAATTTAACCCTTACACAATATTCTAATTTTGTGACACACGGAATTTTGGGTTTTCATTTGTTGCCACTTCAAATCATCAAAATTAAATGAAATAAACATTTGAATGCATCAGTCTGTGTGCAATGAATAAATATAATGTACAAGTTACACCTTTTGAATGCAATTACTGAAATAAATCAAGTTTTTCAAAATATTCTAATTTACTGGCTTTTACCTGTATATATATATATGGGCAGCACGGTGGTACAGGGGTTAGTGCATGTGCCTCACAATACGAAGGTCGTGAGTTCAATCCCGGGCTCGGGATCTTTCTGTGTGGAGTTTGCATGTTCTCCCCGTGACTGCGTGGGTTCCCTCCGGGTACTCCGGCTTCCTCCCACCTCCAAAAACATGCACCTGGGGATAGGTTTATTGGCAACACTAAATTGGCCCTAGTGTGTGAATGTGAGTGTGAATGTTGTCTGTCTGTGTTGGCCCTGCGATGAGGTGGCGACTTGTCAAGGGTGTACCCCGCCTTCCGCCCGAATGCAGCTGAGATAGACTCCAGCACCCCCTGCGACCCCAAAAAGGGACAAGCGGTAGAAAATGGATGGCTGGATATATATATATATGTATATATATATACATCTTGTCAAGTATCAATCAGTATTTATTTAAATAGCCCTAAATAACAAGTGTCTCAAAGGGCTGCACAAGCCACAATGACATCCTCGGTTCAGATCCCACATCAGGCCAAGGAAAAACTCAACCCAGTGGGATGACAATGACAAACCTTGGAGAGGACCGCAGTTGTGGGTGACCCCCGCCCCTCTCTACGGGAGACCGGTGCAATGGACGTCGAGTGGGTCCAGTCCATAATAGTGAGAGTCCAGTCCATAGTGGGGCCAGCAGAAGACCATCCCGAGCGGAGACGGGTCAGCAGCGCAGAGATGTCACCAACCGATGCACAGGCGAGCGGTCCACCCCGGGTCCCGACTCTGGACAGCCAGCACTTCATCCATGGCCACCGGACCTGTGCCCCCCCCCCCCACCCCCCCCACCCCCCTCCACAAGGGAGAGGGGGGCAGAGCAGAAAAGAAAAGAAACGGCAGATCAACTGGTCTAAAAAGGGGGTCTATTTAAAAGCTAGAGTATACAAATGAGTTTTAAGATGGGACTTAAATGCTTCTACTGAGGTAGCATCTGTAACTGTTACCGGGAGGGCATTCCATAGTACTGGAGCCCGAATACAAAACGCTCTATAGCCCGCTGACTTTTTTTGGGCTCTGGGAATCACTAATAAGCCGGAGTTCTTTGAACGCAGATTTCTTGCCGGGACATATGGTAAATTACAATCGGCAAGATAGGCTGGAGCTAGACCGTGTAGTATTATATACGTAAGTAGTAAAACCTTAGTCACATCTTAAGTGCACAGGAAGCCAGTGCAGGTGAGCCAGTATAGGCGTAATATGATCAAACTTTCTTGTTCTTGTCAAGTCTAGCAGCCACATTTGATACCAACTGTAATCTTTTAATGCTAGACATAGGGAGACCCGAAAATAATATGTTACAGTAATCGAGACGAGACATAACGAACGCATGAATAATGAACTCAGCGTTGCTAGTGGACAAAATGGAACGAATTTTAGTGATATTACGGAGATGAAAGAAGGCCGTTTTAGTAACACTCTTGATGTGTGACTCAAACGAGAGAGTTGGGTCGAAGATAATACCCAGATTCTTTACCGAGTCGCCTTGTGTAATTGTTTGGTTGTCAAATGTTAAGGTGGTATTATTAAATAGGTGTCGGTGTCTAGCAGGACCGATAATCAGCATTTCCGTTTTCTTGGCGTTGAGTTGCAAAAAGTTAGCGGACATCCATTGTTTAATTTCATTAAGACACGTCTCCAACTGACTACAATCCGGCGTCTTGGTCAGCTTTAGGGGCATGTAGAGTTGGGTGTCATCAGCATAACAGTGAAAGCTAACACCGTATTTGCGTATGATGTCGCCGAAGAGTACAGGGCCAAGAACCGAACCCTGGGAAACTCCACACGTTACCTTAACATAGTCCGATGTCATATTGTTATGGGAGATGCACTGCATCCTGTCAGTAAGATAAGAGTTAAACCAAGACAAGGCTAAGTCTGACATATCAATACGTGTTTTGATACGCTCAAATAAAATATTATGATCGACGGTATCGAAAGCAGCGCTAAGATCAAGAAGCAGCCACATAGATGACGCATCAGAATCCATCGTTAGCAATAGATCATTAGTCATTTTTGCGAGGGCTGAGAGTGATTTGCCCTGAAACCGGATTGAAAGGGTTCACAGAGATTGTTAGACGCTAAATGTTCATTTAGCTGCTGTGCAACAATTTTTTCGAGGATTTTCAAAATAAACGAAAGGTGGGACACCGGCCAGTAGTTTACCATGAGGTCAGGATCGAGGTTAGGTCTTTTGAGCATAGGATGAATAACCGCCTTTTTGAATGCTAGGGGAACAGTGCCAGAGGAAAGTGATAAGTTTATAATATTTAGCACTGATGGACCTAATAATACGAAAAGCTCCTTGATAAGTTTCCCAGGAAGTGGGTCAAGTAAACATGTTGTTTTATCCCATTTACACGCCGTAGCAATTCCCCTGTTATTTCATCAAAAAGAGAGACTATTTTGGAGGGCAGTATCCGTCGTATATAGTCGTATCTGTGTTAATAGAAACCAGTTGTAGCTGGGGTGCGTTGTCTTTAATCTCCTTTCTAATGAGTTCATTTTTCTTATTAAAGAAATTCATAAATTCATCTGCCGAGTGGGTAGTGTCCAAATTTTTTCCACAGACTGCTTCATACAGACAGAATAAAGGTGGGGCACGCTTTATAGTTCTGTAACTGTATTATAACGGCAGAAACTTGTTTAAAACTGAAGACGTACTGTATTTATTTGACAATCTGAAACAGCTAAATACTCCCTTGTCACATATACTGTAATACAAGCAATTTAGAAGGCCTTCTTTGGCCTTGACAACAGCTTGCAAAATGATAGGAATGCAAATAAATAACTTTGACACCTTAGCCAAGAATTATTAATGTGCTTTACTATTTGTTCTGTTTTTACCAACAATCCATGTACGACAATTATATTTTTGTATACAAATATGGTTACCTGAAAACAAAGTTTTGTTGTACTTGTGCAATGACAATAAAGACCTATCTACCATGCTAATGCATGTATTGACCATTACAAAAACATACAAATATTTGGCTAATTACCATTGCTATTTATGCAGCAAGGGTGTAATACATTGGATGGTCTAATACAGGGGTCGGCAACCCAAAATGTTGAAAGAGCCATATTGGACCAAAAATACAAAAACAAATCTGTCTGGAGCCGCAACAAATTAAAAGCCATATTACATAGTGTGTCATGAGATATACATTGAATTGAGATGACTTAAAGGAAACTAAATGAGCTCAAATATAGCTACAAATGCAATATGTACATATAGCTAGCCTAAATAGCATGTTAGCATCAATTAGCTTGCAGCCATGCAGTGACCAAATATGTCTGATTAGCACTCCACACAAGTCAATAACATCAACAAAACTCACCTTTGTGCATTCACGCACAACGTTAAAAGTTTGGTGGACAAAATGAGACAGAAAAAGAAGTGGCATAAAACACGTCCTAGAAAGTCGGAGAAAGTTATACATGTAAACAAACTAAGGTGAGTTCAAGGACCACCAAAATTAGTAGGACAAAACGGCGCTCGCCAAATACTCGAATCAGTGAAGCATGTTTAATACAAACAGTGTGCTTTATAACAATTAGGGAGGTTTGTGTCGTGTTTTTCCTCATACAGAAACCATATTAAAACAAAACTTATTTTTTTTCCACTCATCTTTTTCCATTTTTCATACATTTTTGAAAAAGCTTCAGAGAGCCACTAGGGCGGCGCTACAGAGCCGCGGGTTGCTGACCCCTGGTCTAATATTACCTAAACATGAGCACTAAGTCAACATCTGCACCTTATGCTAATAACTTCTTTCTTGTAACGGTTGCATGGCCCAAAATCCTCATTGTAATGTTCCGATGTGGGCCACATTTCATTTTCTGCTGAGAATATTAGACGGGCCATTAAAAGTAGCAGGGACGCTATCCCCCCTGGGCCGCACTTTCTTACCAATCTCCTCTTTCCCACTGCCGCTTCCTGCCACAGTGATGTCCCAATACTTGTGTCTGAATGAACGCATATGATCCATCTTCCAGATTTCGTGCTGCACATCGATTCCTCTCTTGGCATTCACCGCGTGCCTTAATCGTGTGGATGTGCAATCAAGGTCCACTGTGAACACAAAGAGCGGCATCTTTTTGTCTTGTCTGACAGCCAAGCCCGCACTCGTCTATTACTAACATTTTACACCTTCCAAAAATGTCAGCACGTAACACGAAAACGACGTTGTAAAGACAACACGAGTCCGAGGAACACATCTTTCGTGACATCATTAGCGCACAAAGCTGTGATGTTAGCAGGCCCGCTCGCTGCTCTCTCGTCCTCACGCCATGACACACGAACAGCAAACATTATGTCCAGCCTCATATAACAACAACTCACACATTGTTTTGGTAATTAATCACATGACGTCGTACAGTGTCCATGTCCTGTATGTCCTGAGGGTCCAAGACGTCATGACGTCATGTGAGTGTCCTGGATGTCCTGCGTGTTGAGCTGACCGCGGTGCTGAAAGTGGATCAATGCGCAACTGTGCTCCTCCTCCTCTTCCATCTCTTCCTCCTCTTCCAGTGGAGCTTTGCATATAGAGTTAGTGAAATATATATATATATATATATATATATATATATATATATATATATATATATATATATATATATATATATATATATATATATATATATATATATATATCAGGGGTGTGGGATGAAAAAAAATCGATTCGAATTCGAATCGCGATTCTCACGTTGTACATTCCAAATCGATTCTCATTTTTAAAAAATCGATTTTTTCAAAAAAATGTATTTATTTAATTTATTTAATTTTTTTTTTTTTTTTATTGATCAATCCAACAAAATAATACACAGCAATACCATAACAATGCAATCCAATTCTGAAACCAAACCCGACCCAGCAACACTCAGAATTGCAATTAACAGAGCAATTGAGAGGAGACACAAACACGACACAGAACAAACCACAAGTAGTGAAACAAAAATGAATATTATCAACAACAGTATCAATATTAGTTACAATTTCAACATAGGAGTGATTAAAAATCCCTCATTGACATTATCATTAGACATTTATAAAAAAAAAAAAAAAAGAACAATAGTGTCACAGTGGCTTACATTTGCATCACATCTCATAAGCTTGACAACACACTGTGTCCAATATTTTCACAAAGATAAAATAAGTCATATTTTTGGTTCATTTAATATTTAAACAAATTTTACATTATTGCAATCAGTTGATAAAATATTGTCCTTTAACAATTATAAAAGATTTTTACAAAAATCTACTACTCTGCTTGCATGTCAGCAGACTGGGGTAAATCCTGCTGAAATCCTATGTATTGAATGAATAGAGAATCGTTTTGAATCGGGAAAAAAATCGTTTTTGAATCGAGAATCGTGTTGAATTGAAAAAAAAAATCGATTTTGAATCAAATCGTGACCCCAAGAATCGATATTGAATCGAATCGTGGGACACCCAAAGATTCACAGCCCTAATATATATATATATATATATATATATATATATATATATATATATATATATATATATATATATATATGTATATATATATATATATATATATATATATATATATATATATATATATATATATATAAATATTTGCTATTTTGACACAGCAGGGCCTTGATAGGGCTGGCCTGTTGCTGTTGTAAAACAGTTAACCCCATCGATTATTTTTAAAATGTGGGAACTTCCAGTTGGAGTAGAAGAGGTTTCAAACACTTTTCCACTGAGGGCCACATCGCAGTTATGGCTGCCGTCAAGGGCCACTTGTAACTGAGTCATTCATAAAATATACATAGGGATTTGCCTCATGATATTTAAACACAATCACTGTTCATTTGATTATTATGTATTTTTACATCCACAGTACAAAAAAATCTAAAAACAACAGTGACTCATATGTTTGAGCTTGCACGGTTGAATATGCTTTATAAAGCGGGAAAGTGCAGAGTTGATTTAATCCGACTTCTCCGTGTTTCAGCAATCACTGATATTTTGTTCACTACCTTTGTTTAAATATTACCTTTTTCTAATAAGGAAAAAAAAGAATATAGAGAGTGTTGAGGTTGCCCTCCGAGGGGTTCTTCTGACCACCAAACATTGACATGAAAGCCCGGTTTATTTTGCAATAATTCAGCAGGTTGCTTTCCAACAATTGTCTTTCGTGTCTGTGTCAGACACGAACGTTTTAACACGGCAGTTTTTAACTAGCCTATATAAATCAACCATTTATAAATACACATCAGTAGGCTAAATGAACCTCTTAACAGAATGTGGTTACTTCCTGGATGGATGAGGTGCCGGCTTCACCTGTGCCCTCGTCGGTGCAACTCAGGGTGGGGGCTCTCTCTCAGTACGTCTTGCTGGCTGCTAGGTTCTGGGTGAGGGGGCGTTTTCCTTGCTGCTTATGCTGGCTATGGGGGGAAATGTTGGGTACCCAATCTTCCTCTGCAAATTTAACAAATGCAAGCACACACACACACACACACACACACACACACACACACACACACACACACACACACACACACACACACACACACCAGTGTGCCTGCATGTTGTTTTCTGCATCTTCATTTCTTGCGAGGCATTAATTTGACACATAATTATTATTGAAATATAAAAATAGCTATATTAGTATAGCTGTTGTAGTTGTTTATTTCTACAAATTAGCAGGCGAGCATGCATTTATTGCTCTTATGTGAGTATGTTTTGCCCTCTTTCTTGTTGTCCATCCCCAGGTTCTCCAATCAGATTCCACGACTACTGTTCCTGCACCCATTCTTATCTGGTCCATCCAGCACTACACAAATCCATGAAGTGGATGTTCTCCCAAGCTGTTGTTGTGTTTCACTGCCCTTTATTTCTCAAACCATACCCAATCTAATTGTCTCTATTTCCCATTTGTCTGTCCCTTTCTAAACCACATACTTTTTGGCCGCTCTAAAAATAAAAGTGCAATACAACTTTAACGGGATGGGTATACCAGATCTTAGCCTTAAAGAGGTAATCAGATATATTGTACACGCTCAAAGATATTTGCTTAGAAATGTCCATTTTGTAAACTGTTTGTCCTCATTATGGTCACAGGGGAGCTGGAGTCTATCCCAGCTGACTTTGGGCTTACACTTTGGACTGATCACTATAGTCAATCACTATCTAACTTATTAATTACACTCTTTAGGATGTAGTTTTGTTGTTATTAATGGTTTAAAAAGTCAATTTTAGGTGATGACAGTAGTTCTATGCAATCAAAACCATTAAGACGACACAAAATACAGAGGCCGGTTTATTGATCAAGTTCATATTCACCAACCGTACATAAAGTCATTACAATAACTCAAAAGTGCAAAGTATGATAGTTTCACAACAAAACCATACAAACAAACTAAAATGATATCTGCAGAGAAAGACACATAGGAAATGTTGATATCTTAGGACAGATAAGGGAAAACTGCTCTCAGGTCTTTGTTTATACATCACTCATTAAGCAGATATTTTCAAACTCAAATCAAATCAAACTTTATTAAGCGCTTTTTACACATAAAAAAATGCAACACAATGTGCATATGGATTGCACATAACAAATATGATTTCTAACATAAACATCCTTTACAATTATTATGTACGCTTTTAATTTGCACAGGTATTGTTTCCATTAGGCAACAGTAAACACTAGTGTGGAGATGTGTTGGTTCATAAATCGACGCGAGACATACTTGTATTATACTGAACTAAGTCCTTTGGTGAACGATTTAGGATTTTCTAGGTCCACACGTTGTGCGTCTCCAAACCAAAGGAAGACTGCAAGACCTATGACGTGGACGCCGGGGATGAGGAAGAAAACTGCGGCCCATGACTGGGTGACCTCAATCAAGTAACCAGTTAGTGAGACCATCACCACCGCTGTGAAGCACATTTGACAGCTATTTCATTTAATTGTTATAGTAGAGTTTACACCACACAAGAACGCTGATAATACGTACCCATGAAAGCCCCCAACATATTCATAAAACCTAAAACAGAACAAGAAAAAATTAATGCACAGCTTATTATATTGACATTTTTGCTAATATTTATCAAAGCTAAAATTTTGTAAACACATGCACTGTTTGCTTTCGCACAAAATTTTAAATTAACTTACCAAAGAGGGCACCAGCGCACGATGGTGTGAGATCCTGGACGTTGACAGACGCACCACTGAAAACCATGACAAATTCACTAAAGCAGTGTTTTTCGACCACTGTGCCGCGGCACACTAGTGTGCCGTGAGATACAGTCTGGTGTGCCGTGGGAGATTATGTAATTTCACCTAATTGGGTTAAAAATATTTTTTGCAAACCAGTAATTATAATCTGCAAATAATGTGCCGTTGTTTAAGGGTCTGTACTGTCTATAGAGCTCGGCAGAGTAACCGTGTAATACTCTTCCATATCAGTAGGTGGCAGCAGGTAGCTAATTGCTTTGTAGATGTCGGGAACATGGTTTGTCGTGATCACAATATGCAGACGACAGCGGGAGGCAATGTGCAGGTAAAAAGGTATCTTAATGCTTAAACCAAAAAAAGGCAAGTGCCGCTAAGAAAAGGCATTGAAGCTTAGGGATGGCTATGCAAAATTAAACTAAAACTGAACTTGCTGCAAAGTAAACAAATGCTGGACGACAGCAAAGACTTACAGCGCGTGGAGCAGACGGCGTCCACAAAGTACATCCGTACATGACATGACAATCAACAAGGTCCCCACAAAGAAGGATAGCGTCCGCACAACTTAAATAGTTTTGATTGCTAAAACAAAGCAGGTGCGGGGAATAGCGTTCAAGGAAGACATGAAACTGCTACAGGAAAATACCAACAAAACAGGAAAAGCCACCAAAATAGTAGCGCAAGACAAGAACTAAAACACGACACACAGAAAAAATGTAAAAAACCTCAAAATAAGTCACAGCGTGATGTGACAGTTTGTGACAGTACACCTACTTTGAGACAAGAGTTATAGTGAATCATGGTTGTTAGGTTTGAATTCATATCCAACAATTGCGAAAACAACTTTTTATTGTCAATATCGGCTGCCGAGTTTCATTTTTCAATGATTTCTGCTGGTTGTGTGCCTCGGGATTTTTTCAATGAAGAAAATGTGCCTTGGCTCAGAAAAGGTTGAAAAACACTGCACTAAAGAACATTGGACTTGTAAGCTGCATTTCCATGTGACTGCATTTCAATGTTTTCACTCAAAACCAAAACAAAAATGAAAAAAAGTTCAATTTGTTTTAATCCTATAAGAAACATATTTTTTATATAGTTATGCCAGGTATGTCAAACGTACGTCCCACGGGCCGGATCAGGCCCGCAAACAGATTTAATCTGGCCCGCGGTCCGCAAGATGAGTTTGCTATTTATAAAACTGAGCTGCAATTTTTCATGAAAGAATCTGCTGTTGTAAATAAATACAATTGGATGTCGCAATAGCAATCCTGCATAATGAAACGTAAAACCTGCCTTATGGTCTGTTTTAAACACAGCGTGCTTTAGCACTTTTAATTCCCCAAAAATGTCTGTCAAAAGAGAGGAAAGTGGACGCAGAGTGTAACTCAACCCTCTTGAATAGGGTTATTTTTTGGTTAAAGAAAAAGGAAAAAAAACAAACGGGTCATTATCCGTTATCCGAATATATTAATGTGTTTGAAATTTGAAAATGGGAATTCAAACAACGAGTGGAAAGCTCTTTTCTCTATCAATGTTTAGACATTGGGTTGATTGCGCATGCGCAGTGTCTCTTCAGGATCCTTGTCTATGAGTGACCCAGAACAACAAGAACAGATGAAGAAGAAGACAAAGAACGACGTCAGTGTGGTCAAAACCATATTTGCGCGGTCATGAGTTCCCTTCTATTTTTTAATGTGCAGTAACTTGGAAAGTGACACGTTTTATTGGTTCTCTATCGAGCAGGCAAACGTTTTTCCATTTCTGTTGTTGTTGTTCAGGGTCACTCACAGGCGAGGATATGGAAAAGAGACACTGCGCATGTGTAATATACCATATTTTCAAACATTGAACACGGAATAGAGAAAACAGTTTTCCACTTGCTGTTTTAATTCCTGTTTTTGATTTTCAAATATATCAATTCGGATAATGGATACCGTTTAGGTCCGTGTTCATTCTATTTCCCATTCTTAAACGCAAATCAAAAAACAAACGTTTTTAAATTTTTCTTACCGGTATATATGGCAGATTTAAAACAAACAAAAAAGGGTTGATTTTCATTCAAATATTGCCATAAAATTGGATTTTGTGCTGTTTTCCTTTAATTTATTTTTATTTTTCCAGATAAACACAAAAATCGAATATACATTCTTCCAAAATGCAAAAATCAACAGCATTTTAGCTTTTCCTTTAGCGTTTAGCATGTTTTTAGCTCTACGGTAACACCTTTGTTCAGCGGGAGTCCTATTGTTGTTTAAAAAAGTGTAATTAAATAGTTGTTCAACTTTTGTTTTAGAAATGCAAATAGAAAAAATGGCCCGAAATGTGTTTATTGATTTGAAATTAAGAATTTGAAATAGAATGAACAGAAGGTACATGGACCCAATCCATTTTCCGTTTTTTGTTTTTTATTATCAAACCCGAAAAAAATGTATATTATTTTTTTGTCAAATTTTTAATTTCAAATGAAAAACGGACGGCCACGACGTACAAGGGCTATATCTAATACCTAGTAGAGTTTTTATTATTTGTTATCTATTTAGGATTTAGTTAAATCCCAGACAGGCTGTGACTTTGTTGGCTTTATAGATAAACTGAGACAAAGTCGGAGTTCATTGAGTACTTGTTGTGTTTTTGAAACAGAACCAATTTTTTCATTAGAATTTTCAACTAACAAAACTGTTTTGACAAGAGGGTTATTTGTGATGTGCATATTTTCATAATGCGCTTGTTCTATTTTTGGCCAAAGTAGTTATGCCATGATTTTACCACATGGGAATAGATTTTTCTCTTTGCGAGCCCTGAGTTAAAACTAGTTTGACACCCCTGAGTTATATGGGCATGATAAGGTGGCAAAGTAGCCAAAATATTTATGTTTCATTATTATTACAAGAAACTTGGTATTCCTTACTGTGATTGCTGAACACAGGATTAGATGAAAAATACTACCGGTATAAATACAGTACTATGCAAAGTTATATTGTTTTAGCAATACTTTAATGACCACCTATAACTAAAATGTCACTTAATAGAGCATTGACCTCAACCAGATATGTCAAATAAAATAACAATGTATTTTGTCCATCAGTCAGTTTCCTTGTTCAATGACAACCAGACAGTGTGCCTTTATAGATCTATCTGTTAATAATTTGGTAATTTGATGTAGGTTGTTGAGTTGAGTTGAGTTTGAGTTTATTTCAAACATGCATGCATACAACATGATGCATCACAATTTCCAGTTTCTCTATTCAACATGTTCGAAAAGGAGTAGGAAGAAGCAGAGCTCATTTAATCCTACCCCTTTTCCTTTACATAGCAGTTGCTAAAACTTTTGTTCACTTCCTGTTTTTTAATTCATTCACAATATACTCCATAGGTAATAACAATAAAAATAATAATAATAATAATAATAATTGGTGCAGTAAGTTGTATTTCATATCGTGAGATGAGTAAGATTATCTTGAAAATGAATGGATGGATGAAATAAATTCAGAATGTTTATCATGGTTCTTCTTTGTACTTTGTAAACACTTTAAGTTTGAAGAGTTTCTTTAAGTGGATCATATTAGTACACTGTTTGATTTCTTTGCTTAATCTATTCCGTAATTTAATTCCATAGTGATTAAAACTGTAACTTTAACCCAGCTTCTCCTCAAAATGTATTTATTCTTGATCCCTGTCAAACTATATATATATTTATATTGAATATACTGTAAATTATGATATTCAATGCTGTCTATACTACTGTATATGTACAATGCTAACATTCCACCATTACTTTATGATTGTATTCACTCTACTGTGTCCTTATCATA
Organism: Entelurus aequoreus; assembly: GCF_033978785.1. Lineage (NCBI taxonomy): Eukaryota > Metazoa > Chordata > Actinopteri > Syngnathiformes > Syngnathidae > Entelurus > Entelurus aequoreus. The sequence continues at coordinate 36,516,473 of NC_084737.1, read as the reverse complement.
CACAACGAGGTCACCTTCAAACACGTACCTGCTGGTTAAGGAAAGTGAAACCATAGCTGCAGAAATTAAGATAACCGCCATGTGAAACGAGACCTTCCCAGCCAGCGGAATGACACAAACACCAGAGGCGCCCATGGCAATGAACTGAGGAAGGGAACACATGTTATAAAAGAAACAATGGTACAAAAATATCACAATGATACCTCAGTTTTTATACGCCTCGCACAGTTTTTTGTTTTTTGTATGGGCAAACCTGTCATGATCTGGCAGCTCTGCTGCCGCCATACTGCTTTGTGTTGCAGTGCCTGGTTCTCGGTCAACGGGGCGGAGCGTGCAGTGATAACTTTGTTAAAAGGTTGGTTTGATATACTTTTAGAGGGACAAGCGGTAGTAAATGGATGGATGATAAACATTTTAACGTATAGTATTTCCTATTTAAGTATTACCTTGATATTATATGCATTTAATCTTGTTTCAGAGTCCTTAAAACTCATTTTTTCTACAAGTAAAGCACCAACTCGGCGAGTCTAAATAAAATTGAGCAAATGTGAACAAAACCTAAAGGAGTTAAAAAGGAATTGCACTTTTTTTGGAATTCTGCCCATTTCTCAAAATCATTATGAGAGACAAGAACACACGTGTTTTATTTTTTAGGACTTTAAAGATGATAAAAAACGCTTTGAAGATTCGGCTAATGGGAGTCACCGTTGTAAGCTTAAAGCCCTCTAAAACAACTTGCATGTACAGTCGTGGTCAAAAGTTTACATACACTTGTAAAGAACATAATGTCACGGCTGTCTTGAGTTTCCAATAATTTCTACAACTCTTATTTTTTTGTGATAGAGTGATTGGAGCACATACTTGTATGTCACAAATGCATTCATGAAGTTTGGTTCTTTTATGCATTTATTATGGGTCTACTGAAAATGTGACCAAATCTGCTGGGTCAAAAGTATACATACAGCAATGTTAATATTTGGTTACATGTCCCTTGGCAAGTTTCACTGCAATAAGGCGTTTTGGGTAGCCATCCACAAGCTCCTGGCAAGCTTCTGGTTGAATTTTTGACCACTCCTCTTGACAAAATTGGTGCAGTTCAGCTAAATTTGTTGGTTTTCTGACATGGACTTGTTTCTTCAGCATTGTCCACACATTTAAATCAGGACTTTGGGAAGGCCATTCTAAAACCTTAATTTTAGCCTGATTTAACCATTCTTTTAGCACTTTTGACGTGTGTTTGGGGTCCTTGTCCTGTTGGAACACCCAACTGCGCCCAAGACCCAACCTCCGGGCTGATGATTTTAGGTTGTCCTGAAGAATTTGGAGGTAATCCTCCTTTTTCATTATCCCATTTACTCTTCTGTAAAGCACCAGTTCCATTGGCAGCAAAACAGGCCCAAAGCATAATACTACCACCACCATGCTTGACAGTAGGCTTGGTGTTCCTGGGATTAAAGGCCTCACCTTTTCTCCTCCAAACATATTGCTTGGTGTTGTGGCCAAACAGCTCAATTTTTTGTTTCATCTGACATCACATGGACAAAGATAAGACCTTCTGGAGGAAAGTTCTGTGGTCAGATAAAACAAAAATTCAGCTGTTTGGCCACAATACCCAGCAATATGTTTGGATGAGAAAAGGTGAGGCTTTTAATCCCAGGAACACCATACCTACCGTCATGCATTGTGGTGGTAGTATTATGCTCTGGGCCTGTTTTGCTGTCAATGGAACTGGTGCTTTACAGAGAGTAAATGGGACAATGAAAAAGGAGAATTACCTCCAAATTCTTCAGGACAACCTAAAATCATCAGCCCGGAGGTTGGGTCTTGGGCGCAGTTGGGTGTTCCAACAGGGCAATGACCCCAAAAATGCTAAAGGAATGGCTAAATCGGGCTAGAATTAAGGTTTTAGAATGGCCTTCCCAAAGTCCTGACTTAAACGTGTGGACAATGCTGAAGTAACAAATCCATGTCAGAAAACCAACAAGTTTAGCTGATCTGCACCAACTTTGTCAAGAGGAGTGGTCAAAAATTCAACCAGAAGTTTGCCAGAAGCTTGTGGATGGCTACCAAAAGCGCCTTATTGCAGTGAAACTTGCCAAGGGACATGTAACCAAATAATAGCATTGCTGTATGTATACTTTTGACCCAGCAGATTTGGTCACATTTTTAGTAGACCCATAATAAATTCATAAAAGAACCAAACTTCATGAATGTTTTTTGTGACCAACAAGTATGTGCTCCAATCACTCTATCACAAAAAATAAGAGCTGTAGAAATTATTGGAAACTCAAGACAGCCATGACATTATGTTCTTTACAAGTGTATGTAAACTTTTGATCACGACTGTATATATATATATATAATGTAGTAACATACACATTCATAACAATATGCACAATATTTGCCGTGTTTTGCAAATTTTAAGTATTACTGGAACTTATTTCCTCAGCACATGTATTGCCATTTCCATAGCAGCGCACTTCCGACTTCAGGCAACAAGTGTGTGTTCCTACCTCCGTAAACAAACACAAGTGTGTTGTAATCATGGCACACTTAGTAACAGACACTGAAAGCGTCTATTTTTGGACAACTGAGGATTCACATCATTATCTTTTTGAAGCTGAAAATACGGAAGATGAACTGCTGCTTATAGAAGCGAGCACGAAGAAGAGACGGAAGCCGAGAGAGTGAGGTTGGCGTGACTTCACGCTGCGATTGTGGAACTTTGTGCCAAACTATGACGACATAAATGACGTGCATACCCAAAATGAACTGTAAACGCCCCCAGCCAGCTGGACAAAACAGACACATGTTCATCGAGTGAGTCTCTTTAATATTGATCATAATACATGCAGCACATCACCGTACAACTACAGTACATGCGCCGTCAAGCTAGCTGTGTGCAAACAAAACATTACATTTGGGCTAATACTTTACAGATACTGTAATATTATTGTTCATGTTTTTCAGTCAGTACAGATTGGTGTCTTATTGCATTGTGTTGTGCATCACAAACTCAAAAACATTTAGCTGGAGATGCAAAAAGCTAGCTTAAGCTAATACCGAAGTACGCAGATATGTTACTACTCTAGATACACAGTTCCTCAATATTCGCTCTTACAATAACAATGTCGCCACAGTTTGGTTATTATACAGGTTACGGTACGAAAATGAAGTATTGTTGACGGTTTTTGAATGCATTTTTAAAGTGATTTAGAGGTATAATTGATTGCTCACATTAGTTGCATTGCTAGCCACTTAGAACAAGCCGATTATTACGAGTTAGAATGCAAAACACAAAAAAATCCTTTTGTCTTGTTGTCTCTCATAAGGATTGTGAACAATAGGCAACATTTTAAAAAGTACAGTTCCCATATAAGCTCTTACCAAAGGCAGCAATCATGAATGAAGCTTTCAGCACACAAAACATTGAGATCTATAGTTATATTTTGATAACTCGCCAAATCTTTTTTTTTTAAACGTTTAGGGATCTATTCTATTGCATACAGAGCAGGTTTTTGCCATGGGCAATGTGGGCAACCGCCCAAGGCGCAATCAATGTGAGGGTGCACGCACAAAAAAAAAAAAGGATCAAAACAACACTCGCCAGTTTTCTAGACTACCGCCGCTCATTTCCATTAGTGGCCTTTTTTATATGGAGAAGGCGGCACATTTGCTCCAATGTAAGGTTGGCAATTTGCCCCCCGTTTATTTGAAATAGAGACATAATATTCCTAATTTTTCCAAAAACCGCCTCTGGTAGAGGTAATTAAGACGTCAGCCCATCTCACTCACACTGTTAAAAGTAATTTGGGCATTTTGTCAGAAGGACTATTGTTGTCAAGTTGACAAAACAAATTGATAATGTAAGTATGTACTGAATATATACATGAACTCAGACGCGCTATATAAATATAGCTATATAAATACAGTGTAACAGGTACGTTAGCTAGTATAGTAGAAGTTCTCAATATTTGGGCAAATCAGAAGTCTAGATTACGACTCGGAGAGAGTAGGACAGACACAATTAAATGATACTGGTGTTATTTAAATATGTACAGTGCAACAAATAGTGGACAGACATTGATAGGAATGGCCATTCAAAACAAAAGAAAAAACAGCAAGGGTTCAAGTAATTCATAACAGGTAGTATCAAAAGTTCTTAAAGTTCATAAGAGTCATATGAGACTGATCGCAGTCCATATGCGCAATCACAGTTCATACAGCCACACGGGTTGGGGTTGTGGATATGGCAGTTTGTAGTGAAAGTTCAGTTTATGGGCAGGGTGTGTATGAGGTAGTGCAAAGGGCCGCAGAGCAATGAGGTGCGAGGCAAGGGGTTCGGCTATAAGCCGCCTACCGGCCCGACCAGAGCAGGTGGAGTTCAGGGGTTGAGTGGTGGAGATCCTTGGGCTCAGGCTCGAGGCCTATCTACAGCTCGCCATCCAAGACATAGGGACCTGGCCAACTCGGCTTAATATCTTAACATTGACACACTCTCTCGTCGCAACTCGGCCCTGATGGTCGGCACCGGCTTCAGATGTCCCCAGGTTTAGCCACCGCACCTGGCAGCCATCTTGGAACGCTGGATTTTATAGCGCGCGATTGGCTGCAGCGGGTCACGTGAGCGCGTGTGTTAAACTCGCGAGATTAAACGTGGAAACGGAGCAGGTAATATGAGGAGATGCCATGAGAGGAAATATGGCTTATTTCCCACCCGTGTTACAACAGCTATATAAATACAGACCATTTACCATGTTGAGCCAACTTGACTTACATTTGTAGGAACTTGATCAAACATATTGAACCAACATATTTTAAAGTTATCTCAACTAATATTTTCAAGTTCACCTTACATCAGACTGAACGTCAACTCATGTTTTCAAATGTAATATACCTGACACTATAAGTTGACTCAACTTAACTCAGTCAAAGCACAAAAGATGACCTAACTGAGCGCTAAATGTTAAATGTGAGCACTAAATGTTAAATATAAACCTAAATCTTAAATCCAAACCTAAATCTTAAATCCAAACCTAAATCTTATATTTAAATCTAAATGTGAGCGCTAAATGTTAAATCAAAACCTAACTGTTACATCTAAACCTAAATGTTAAATATAAATATAAATGTGAGTGCTAAGTGTTAAATCTAAACCTAAATGTGAGCGCTAAATGTTAAATGGGAGCATTGAGATTCAGCATTTAGCGCTCACATTTAGATTTAGATTTAACATTTAGATTTAGGTTTAACATTTAGATTTAGGTTTAGATTTAACATACAGATTTAGATTTAACATTTAGATTTAACACACAGATTTATATTTAAAATTTAGGTTTGGATTTAACATTTAGATATAATATTTAGAGTTAACATTTAAATGTAATTGTGATTAAAGTTAGCTAAATCAAAGAAAAGTGAGTTAAATCTGAGAAATACATCTGCTAGAAAAATTGTGACTGAACTTTTACATTCGGCACCCCATACTTGTGATGCTTGATCCACCAACAACAGTCTGTGTAAAAGTACAATAGTAAAAAGTAGTTTTTAGCAGGAACCAAAACCATATTCGAGATTCCCTTCCCACTTTTTAGTGTAGACCTAAAATCTTCCTTTTTGATGAAGCCTATAAAAGTGCCTTGAGATTGCTGTGGATCGGCACAATACAGTTTTGAAATGTCATCTAATCATGGACATTACTTTTCTTTCGCTTCACATGTAGAGAAATGATACAATTCCACCATACAAACACACAAATACACTATTAGCACACATTGGGATTTCAACCATCAACTGTACAAGCGTACAGTAAAAAAAAAAAGTCAGCATACTTACTTGCATCGTCTTTCTCACAAACACGACACTGTATCCTATATAGGAGGGGGGAAAAAAACTTTGTTGAATTGCATGTATTAAAAGTCAATCAAATGTGATCTATGATGTCATTAACTTTGGTGACAAAAGATACCTCGGCTGATGAGTGAATCTGAAACATATCCACCCCAAAGAGCAGCAGGAATTGCTGCTAGCCAAGGAAACACATTGTACACCCACACCTGCAAGAACAGACACATACCAACCATACCATACCAACTTCATTTATAAAGCCCTTTAAAAACAACCATTGTTGAAGAACAAAGGGCTGTACACCACAAGAAAATACAGGCAAAGGACAAACTAAAAAATAACATTTAAAACAGAGGTAAAATACACACACACATATACACATACATACATATATATATATATATATATATACATATGCACATAGAAAAAGCAAATACAAATTATCTTAAGAGCAATTTGTTAGATAAAAAGCAGTTAAAAAGTTAAAAACAGTTTAAACAGTTCAAAGTCTCATGCTGGGTTAAAAGCCAGTGAGTAAAAATGGGTTTTAAGAAGGGTCTTAAAAGTAGCCAAAGAAGGGGCATGTCTCACATGGAGAGGGAGATCGTGCAACATGACATGAGTGTTGCACAAAGTAGTTATGGAAGGAGAAAAAAAGTACCGCAGCGTGTGGATATTCTTCACTGAAGTATGTTGGCATCCACGACAGTAAAATGTAGGAAGTGCCACATGTGCATAGGTGAGCAAAAACCATGGCCCTAACAAAGAGGAGAGGAAACAGAGAGGTTATGTTCCTGGTGAAAAACCAACGCACAAATACAAGATAAAGAGTGAGTTTTACCAGACGCATGGCTTCTTCAGGAGACTCAGCAAATAGGACATTGAAAAACTCCTTGAGTGTGAGCCGTTGTTTCTTTGCTTCTGTTTTGGATAAGATTTACCTGCATGATCACACAGCAAACATTTTACTATAGCGCCAACATTAGTGTCACTTTGAAGGAAACAACGGCTTTTAACTAAAACACGTTAATCGACCAACTGTTGAATACCAGGGACAACGAAATAAGTCAAGTCAAGTATAGTGACACCTCATCTTAAGAGTGTTTTGAGATAAGAACTGTCTCTCATGGCTATTTGTTTTGTTTTAAGTTTCAGGCAAACGCTTGAGTTACGAGCATCCCGCCATTAGTTGGTGTGGCAAATGTCACAGTGAATGCCGTAAGATCCGACCAAAACATTTGGTCTTGCTCGCTAGCAATAGCTTGTAGGCAGATATTGACATTACTTTGTTTTCCAACCATGGGAAGGAAGAAAGTGAGTGTGAAGGATAAAGTTGAGAAAAAGAAGCAGATTATATTTATTTAATTAATGAAAGAAATGATCAAAAACATGATGATCGTGTAGTTGACTTGATGTGTATCACTGCTAGTCTGCACCATACTGAAGTAGAATGAGCTCAACAACCATTCAAGAATGTTAAAATAATATCCAAACCAGGGGTCGGCAACCCATAATGTTGAAAGAGCCATATCGGACCAAAATAACTAAAAACAAATCTGTCTGAAGCTGCACAAAATAAAAAGGCTATTAGAAGCCTTATAATAAAGGTAACACATGCTGAAAGTGTCAATATTAGCCTATACTATCAAGATGACTATGTAGGCTAGAAATACATGAGCATTCATGTTTAAATGTTTATTTCTCCTGCAGCACATCCTGGAGAGAATGACGCACCACGTGACTACTCTGCTGTATGATGGGACTTTAGGTTTAACTTCCATTACAACGTTAATGTATTATGTTTAGTAGGCATTGATGAAATTATCCAAATACAATAAAGAAATCCGATTTTTGATGTCGCTTTAATTTTTAAAGATTCGAAAAAAACAAAATAGATTGTGCATAATAGGCCTCCTATACTTTCAGACTTCCCCATGGAATTAAAATGCAGTCATCTTCAATTCTCACTAATACAATACAATCTTCTTCCCTTTTTCCTCTTATCTGGGCAAAAGACAGAGTGCAATAAAACACAGCCTGCAATTATAAATTAAAAAAAACCAGCAGCATTTTCAAAAAGGTAAAGCATATACAATTAAAATAATACAGTTTAAGTTCAATTTCTGTGCATTATCCTCTTCTCATTAGTTTTCTGCAAATGCCAAGTTGGTCACTGCGAGGGTAAACGTGGAAGCCTTCTCTTTTGACACCAAAATACAACGCAGCCGATCGGGCTTGAGCAACAAAACACAATAATATCCCTATATGTCATTCCAAATGTGTATTGACAAAATTCAGAAATCACTCTATAAAAGCAGCTACTTTGTTACTAAAGATGTGCCCATAACTGGATTGTCGTTTAATGTGACTTCAGGCAGGTAAACTCTAACTTTAATCTTCACGCAGGACTGTAAACTATAATCTGTGAGGCGGGTGCGGTATTTGGATTTGATGTAGTTCGTGTTCGACAATATCTGTTCTCACAGGTATTTGTTTTGTTTGCAACAGCCACCTGCCTGGCACCACGTCAAGCTGAAAGAAATGTGCCTCGCAGGCTTACGCAAATCTTCGTTGACAGAAACGTTGAAATGTAATATTTATTTGACATATTTTTACAGCACTGGAAAACATTAGTGTTTGTGTCATGTTTGTACTCCTACAGAAACCATATTAAAACAAAAAACATATTTTTTCCCCAACTTTTTCCATTTTCACCCGATCTAAATGGTGAACATTTATCCTTAAAAATAAAGAAAGCTGCTGAAGACGTGTTTGACAGAGAAACAGCCGGAAGGCGATGCCGTAGAAGCCACCCTCCAAGGTAAATGCTGTATATTATTATAACATTATTTCATAAAACTACTGTAGTTATTTATAATACATTCTATTGTATTGTTCCCATACAATATTTCTTTTATTGTCACGGCATGTTAGCTGTTTCCTGTCTCGAGTTCTCCTGTATCCTGTTCCTGTTTTCCTGCCTTAATCCTTTGGACATTAAAGTCATGTTTTCGTCCATCACGCCTGCCATCTTTGCATCTAGGAGTTGGTCACCAGCACTACCTGACAGAATACTCAAGCAGTGACTTGAGGACGAGGCAGGCATAAATAGTAGCCAGCTGATTGACACCAGGTGTGGCCTGGCTGCCAATCAGCCGCAGGTAAGGGGAAACAGTGCTCAGACAAAGATGTGTGAAGCGGTCACGGAAAAACACCCACACAACAGGAAGAGTCACCAAAATACAAACCCCGTTTCCATATGAGTTGGGAAATTGTGTTAGATGTAAATATAAATGGAATACAATTATTTGCAAATCCTTTTCAACCCATATTCAATTGAATGCAATACAAAGACAAGATATTTGATGTTCAAACTCATAAACTTTATTTTTTTTTGCAAATAATAATTAACTTAGAATTCCATGGCTGCAACACGTGCCAAAGTAGTTGGGAAAGGGCATGTTCACCACTGTGTTACATGGCCTTTCCTTTTAACAACACTCAATAAACGTTTGGGAACTGAGGAGACACATTTTTTAAGCTTCTCAGGTGGAATTATTTCCCATTCTTGCTTGATGTACAGCTTAAGTTGTTCAACAGTCCGGGGGTCTCCGTTGTGGTATTTTAGGCTTCATAATGCGCCACACATTTTCAATGGGACACAGGTCTGGACTACAGGCAGGCCAGTCTAGTACCCGCACTCTTTTACTACGAAGCCACGTTGATGTAACACGTGGCTTAGCATTGTCTTGCTGAAATAAGCAGGGGCGTCCATGGTAACGTTGCTTGGATGGCAACATATGTTGCTCCAAAACCTGTATGTATCTTTCAACATTAATGGCGCCTTCACAGATGTGTAAGTTACCCATGTCTTTGGCACTAATACACCCCCATACCATCACATATGCTGGCTTTTCAACTGTGCGCCTATAACCACCCGGATGGTTCTTTTCCTCTTTGGTCCGGAAGACACGACGTCCACAGTTTCCAAAAACAATTTGAAATGTGGACTCGTCAGACCACAGAACACTTTTCCACTTTGTATCAGTCCATCTTAGATGAGCTCAGGCCCAGCGAAGCCGACGGCGTTTCTGGGTGTTGTTGATAAACGGTTTCCGCCTTGCATAGGAGAGTTTTAACTTCCACTTACAGATGTAGCGACCAACTGTAGTTACTGACAGTGGGTTTCTGAAGTGTTCCTGAGCCCATGTGGTGATATCCTTTACACACTGATGTCACTTGTTGATGCAGTACAGCCTGAGGGATCGAAGGTCACGGGCTTAGCTGCTTACGTGCAGTTATTTCTCCAGATTCTCTGAACCCTTTGATGATATTACGGAACGTAGATGGTGAAATCCCTAAATTCCTTGCAATAGCTGGTTGAGAAAGGTTTTTCTTAAACTGTTCAACAATTTGCTCACGCATTTGTTGACAAAGTGGTGACCCTCGCCCCATCCTTGTTTGTGAATGACTGAGCATTTCATGGAATCTACTTTTATACCCAATCATGGCACCCACCTGTTCCCAATTTGCCTGTTCACCTGTGGGATGTTCCAAATAAGTGTTTGATGAGCATTCCTCAACTTTATCAGTATTTATTGCCACCTTTCCCAACTTCTTTGTCACGTGTTGCTGGCATCAAATTCTAAAGTTAATGATTATTTGCAAAAAAAAAAAATATGTATCAGTTTGAACATCAAATATGTTGTCTTTGTAGCATATTCAACTGAATATGGGTTGAAAATGATTTGCAATTCATAGTATTCCGTTTATATTTACATCTTACACAATTTCCCAACTCATATGGAAACAGCGCAGGACAGGAACTAACCCAAAACACAGCAGAACACCAACAAAAGGGCACGGCTTAGTGTAACCAGCCGTGACATATACAAACTTTGCTTTTCTTTTTATAAGGCATTTTATATATGGAAATAGCGCTTTTTGGGGGAGGCCATGCACCAATTAAGTTTATTTTTATGTATTTCAATAGGAGATGTTGATTTGAAATACAAGTGTTTTCAGTTAAGAGCTCCATCACATAATCAATTAAGCTTGTAAGTCGACATACTGCTGTAGGTAAAAGTACTGTGGCACTGTCCAACTAACTGTATTTAGTGGAAAACAAGCCATATTGCTGCCAACACCTGACAACTAAATAATTGAGATCAAACACAAAGACATTCATTGAACTTAGTTTTCATAACAAACTTTTGACATTGCTAAGGACTGTGAAATTTGAGGAAAAGCATTATGTGTAACAGAGACATGTTTGGCCTTCATAACCAGATCGTCATTTGAAGCTACACTTTTAATTGCATAGAAATCATACAGTATATGGCACCTTTTAATAAAAACTGCCAAACAACGAGTGCCCAGAGTCCAGACAGAAAACCAACAGCATAGAATGCACTTTCCCAGCCGTACAAGTCCAACATTAGCGATCCCAGCCCACCTGCCATCAATATTCTGGAAGAACAATTTAAACGTGTCACAAAAAATACAGTTGTACTGGTGTGTTGATTAGTGTGGGTGTATGTGTGTATATGCGTGCGTGTCCTTGTGTGTGTGTGTGTGTGTGTGTGTGTGTGTGTGTGTGTGTGTGTGTGTGTGTGTGTGTGTGTGTGTGTGTGTGTGTGTGTGTGTGTGTGTGTGTGTGTGTGTGTGTGTGTGTGGCATACCCAAGAGAGCTCCCACTTTGAATGATGCTCATTAAAAAGCCATTTTCTCCTTCTGCTGCACGCTGTGCAATCAGACTGGCCAAAGATGGGACAAAGACACCTGGAAACCAATTTTGGACAGACACACCACCATTTTGGATACTTTTGATGAACTTACATTTGCTGCAATCGCATTTAAAATAACAATTCATTTTGCAAAGGTTATAAACTTGCAATAACTAAAAAAAACTAAAGAATCTCAACACAGCTAACAGTACATTGAATAGTCCGAGTGCATCAGTCTTCATTATGTGTACATAAAAACGTATTATTTAAAAACCATCACTTCAAAAGTGTTAAAAGCTTGGTCATCACATTGTACTAAACAATCGTGGATGCTGACCAAAATGTGCAATGTTACTTATGCCTTTCATTGCAGAGGACATGTCATGGGTTTGATTCCTCAGGGAGGGCATGTGGCATAAAAACAAAACCAAAACCACTCATGCGATCGACTACATCTGGCAAATCTAAAAAAATGATGACTAAAATTGCGAGTAGTTCCATCTAAAACCTGTATGGTGTCTTACAAATTGGAAAAGGAGCTATTTTGGTCAGAGTGGAGGAGACTGGTTCCCAGACGCAACATGATTAGCCATATTCAGTCATTTACAATACTTTTAAGAAGTTCCACACTGTTAGGGTTAGCGTCAAGTAGTTCATATGACACAACTCACTGTCACAATGAAGTTATACTATGCCACATGGTTCTGCGCTTGGATTCTTATCATTGGATTTATAAATACTTGGTATCAGAAACAAACACCCATACTGGATCCAGAGCCTAAGTTTGAGAAAGGCTGAGTCAATAGGAACACAGCAATTCACTTTCGTTTTTATGCAGGTAAAATGTACTAAACATGTTCTGCTTTGATGCTAGCTGAGCTTTTTCTGCTGTCATTAATCAGTTTTGCTACGGTCTTTTCTTTAGCGTAAAATCACCTTGCACTAGTCCCATGAGGGCTCTGGCCATGGTCATTAGAGTCAAGGTGTGAGAGCCTAGGTGGGCCAGAAGGGGCGTAGCGGCTGTGATCACGGCCCATGATGCTGCTGAGAAGATAAGAACTCGCTCCCCTCCAATTCTACAATGATCAACACCCCAAAGTCAAAAGCTGCGCCTTTAAGCTAGTAGAATTCTGTATGTGAAACACTTACTTGTCACTTGCATATCCTCCTAAAATCTGTGTGCAAGAGTAGCCCCAGAAGAATCCACCCAGAGCGAGACCAGTATCGATCTTGCTCCAGTGGAACGTGGTTGCCATTGAGACTGCACAGACAGGCATGGTCATCCTGGCGCAGTAGAGCAGGCATGTACCAACAAATAAAACTAGCATCCATTTGCGAGCTACAGCTCTATCGGTTGGACAAAAAAAAAGGCATACCAAGAGGATTAGTTATAGTCTCTCACATTAACAGGATACCTTTCTGGAAAGTAATAGGTTGTTAGCTTATATGGTGAAACATACAGATAGAGTCCATGCTCTTTATTTGAGAGTGACAATCTGAGAAGCTTGAAAACAAACAAACAAATGGCATACAACTCACCTGGGCCACTGTTCTTTGCCTCCCGCCTCATCCCTGGCAATATTGGCTGTATAAACATTACGATCCAAGAGGGGAGCAGCCAAGTTAATCCAATCATCTCCCAATGTGTGTTTGTCTGCCATTCAGAGCATATGCTGGCGTCTTCAGGGTTTAGCTGTGCAGCATTCCCACCCAGAGAAGTGAGCTGCTGTAACACATCCCAGCTTCAGGCAGACAGGCACAACTCGTAAAACTTGTTTGAACAAATAGTAGGCAAAACTGATGTGGTTGAAGCGAATGCTAACACCGTGATTGACAAACAGAAACATGTTTTGCTTGATTGCAAGACGTCTATGAAGATCTTGATAATATTCAGGCTGAATGTACTTGTTGGGCTAGGTGTATTTACAGGATTTGACAAAACCTACTGAACATTTTGAATTGTGGTGTGGATTTGTTTCCCAATGTGTGATCATTTATGAAACCATCTTTTTTTGTCAGTATAGAACACATTTTGAACACTTATTGACAAATTACAGGCATTTGCAGAGGTGAATATATACCAGTGGCCCCAAACCATCGGTCCGTGTTGCATTTGCTACCGGGCCAAATAGAAACATTGAATCATTTATAAATGACTACATTTTCACCAACGTAAATGTCGCCTGTCTTACCAGACACACCAATAGGCATGTTCAGAGATGTATAATAAAACTCCTGACAGAAAGGCGGCATTTGTTATATTTGGTATATCTTTGTTACATGGATCGATGCACACTAATGCAGATATAAAATGTAAATGTGTCAGGTTGTTGCCAAAAGCTAATTTCCATCTGCAGTCCCCGGCAGGATGATGGTATCTATAGCCAACAAGGTCCATAAAAAGTTAAGTAAGACAGCACAGACATAAAGAGTACAAAAAAAATACACAGACTCAGATATCACACCGTAGGTTGCAGCATGACCTCAGCTCAGGACAGATTAAGTATAAAGTCACCACAGTAGTTAAAGTGTATAAAACAGATGGAGAATTGCTTTAGTGCTAAAGTGCACGTGTGCTAAATTGTTGCATATAATAATTGCATATAGTAAGTGTGCTGAAGGAAGAAAATACACATCTCTATTGGCCTAGTCAGTTGCTGTTATTATTGCACATACAGTGGAACCTTGATTTACGAACCCCTCTATTTGCGAACTTTTTGATGTATGATCCTTTATATCGAGCCAAATATGCCTCCGTATGCAAACTGTGTCGCTGTGTACAAACGCTTTATTAAGTCATTTATTTTGTGTCAAACCTGCAGGCAAAAAGCAGAGCGCATCATTGTTTTGGAGGTGGGTGCTCGCACAATTGCGCACTGCTCGCAAATGGAAAATGTATGCAGCACACAAAATATATCCTAAACTCTGAACAAAATAAACACATAAGTATTTGTTCTGTACCATTTTGCAATGCAACTCATATGAATGACGTGACAACAAGTTGTCACAAAAAAATAAAATATTGACGTTTGCCGAGACATTTTTCTTGAGCAAAACGGATTACTGTCGGCCGTAATCATACCAAAACAAACAAACTATAGGTCGTATTGACAGCAACCGTTCCACACACTCTTGGCTCAGCCAGTGATGCGTTCATGGTCACAAAAACAGTTGGACAACTCCAATATCACGCATAACGTGATGCAGTTCACACTGTTTTGCAGGTTAGTTAGCAGCAAAAGCAGTTAAAAGAGTTAAATTCTAAATTTTAACTCCTAATTCGGCCACATGAACGTGCACTACATACACACACGTTCCACATTCAGATGTGTGCAATACTGTCTTGTATTAAGAATGTTAATTTTGAGTATTTTTCATGAAATGTGGTCACGAGATTACATAAATGCTAATAAAAACTCTGTAATGATATAGTTTACAAACACAATGTGGTACAATGTAACCCATGCTTGTGCTACATCACACATCTTATTGTATAAAATGTGATCTCGGAAAGGGGTACGTGTCTCAAATTCTTCCAAAGCAGGACTCCACAGAGACATTCAACATACAGCTTTATTTTCTTTGTCAGTAGGCCATGTCACTTATATTAGTAAATAATATAATGGAAATGATTGCTGTTGTTTGATTATTATACTAAAACATTTAACTTATGTCAGCTTCGGGACAGGTGTGCTGCTGGTGCGGCCACAGTGTGCAAGTGTGATGTTGCTCACATGTGGTCCAAGGAATGCTCAGAGTTTTTACGTTTGCTCAGACACATGAAAAATTAGGAGGAACATTTGTTGTAGTAGGTGGAGCCAGGGGCGCCGCTAGGGATTTTGGGCCCCATGAAAAGAATCTTTACAGGGCCCCCTGTATTATAATTTCATCATCATTAGGGGCCTCTCTGGGCCCCCCTCCATCATGGGCCCCTAGAATCCGTCTCCTTTACCCCCCCTTTTCGGCGCCCCTGGGTGGAGCCCTCCACGTCACTAGCTGCACAGGACACTTCTCGTCACTTACTTCTTAGCGCTTCAGTGTGCGTGCGCCTTTTGTGTGTTTTTCGCCTTTTGCATACTTGCCAACCCTCCGGTTTTTACCGGGAGACTCCCGGTATTCAGCGCCTCTCCCGATAACCTCCCGGCAGAAATTTTCTCCCGACAAACTCCCGGTATTCAGCCGGAGCTGGAGGCCACGCCCCCTGCAGCTCAATGCGGACCTGAGTGGGGACAGCCTGTTCTCACGTCCGCTTTCCCACAATATAAACAGCTTGCCTGCCCAATGACGTCATAACTGTAGAATGATCGAGGGCGAGTTCTTGGTTTCTTATGTGGGTTTATTGTTAGGCAGTTTCATTAACATCCTCCCAGCGCGGTAACAACACACAACAACAGCAGTCACGTTTAGTCTACCGTAAAGCAGTTCGTCTGCCGTAAATAGCAATGTTGTGACACTCTTAAACAGGACAATACTGCCATCTACTGGATAGCCTCCAGAACACTGAAATTCAAGTGTTTCTTTTATTTATATGTATAATAAAATATATATATATATATATATATATATATATATATATATATATATATATATATATATATATATATATATATATATATATATATATATATATAGCTAGAATTCACTGAAAGTCAAGTATTTCATACATATATATATATATATGAAATACTTGAGTTGGTGAATTCTAGCTTAAATATATTCCCCTCTTAACCACGCCCCCCCCCCCCCCCCCCACCTCCCGGTATCGGAGGTCTCAAGGTTGGCAAGTATGGCCTTTTGACATGTTTTGTGCGTTTTGCTAACTTAAATGAGTCCCAAAAAATCAACAGTCCAGCGTGGAAAAGGAGGGAATCGCTGTGGAGTTAAAAAATAAATTTAAAAAATACTATTTGCGAGGAGCAGATTAATGGCGCTCACAAATATGAAATGATCATAGAAGCAGGCTTTGAATACCACAGCCAGTTTTAATTGTGATGAGATCTGACTTCTCTGGAAAAACATTTGCCAAAGCAGAATTATTTTAGAGCGACGAAAAGAGTTACAGTACTCTCGTTTCTGATAATCTGTGAGTACACCAGTGGCTTCTGTGTGTGTGCGCATGTTGGCAGAGCATCGCATACAGCACAGTTCAGTGTGTTGTTTTGGGTTGTTATTAAATAGAAAGTTGATCCATCAACCCCTTGTTATGTTTGTTTGATACACAATACTGTACAGCACTTTTTATTGTGTTCAAAGTGTACCAACCTTCACTAAAAGATGGATTTGTCGAAGCTGGAACCCATTATTCATATTTACATTGTTTATTATGGAAAAATGTGTTTCACTATATGAACTTTTCGATTTTTCGAGCCCTGTTCAAGAACTGATTAGGTTCGTAAATCGAGGTTCCACTGTATTTATCTTCCACACGTGGAAGGCCGGTCCGTCGGTCCCTGTTGCAAAAATGGTTGGGGACCCCAGGTATAAAAAGTACTAGGGATGTGTTGATCGATTGGTCACCGTTCAGTATCGGACGATTTTAATTAAAAAGTATGAGATCACCATTGCCGTTTCTTTCAGTGACAATCATAAACACTGATCACGTCCGGCTGACACCGTAGTTATTTTTGTATATCATTTATTTATTAGTCCCTCGGCTGACAAGCAGCTAGCAGCTAAATATGTGTCTATACTGTATATACAGTGTGGAGCCGCTCCCCTAAGTTAATAATAATTACTTCTATTACAGCAAATAAAACATCTTTATCAGTAGCTTACATATTATTATGATTGGCGGATGAGGCTAAACGTGTTACACACGGAGCGCAAGCCAGGGGCAGGCATGCTAATTGCTAAGCTAGTTTTAAACAACACCAAGATATAAGTGCTTACTAGTAAACTTCAGCTTGTGTAGCTGGAACAGCATTACAGCAGAAAGTAAGCAGCAATTAACAGGAAATTAACAAATACATTAATAATAGTTAGAGAAAGGATGATATAACAACAAACGACGTGTAAGAAGGGGGTAATCCGTAAATTGTTGGTGTGGATATTCGCTGGACACAGGACGACTTTGAGGGGAAATACCAAAGGATTTAAATGAGTACTAGAAATTAGTTTTTAATTTTGTTTAGTTATTCTTTATATGCTGTCCCCTGAGTATGTGGCTGCACAAAATGACAGATAGCTAAACATTGGTCCATGGAGTTGAAAAGTGAATGATGACTCAGACGTTGAAGTATTTTAGATGTCTGTTGGTCTTTGTCACGGAGTTTGCATGCCAAAAGACTTTTAATATTGTGAAACTGAAAGGGATATCAAAAAACGGTCATGTATAAAATGTGTGATTAAAGGCCTACTGAAACCCACAACTACCGACCACGCAGTCTGATAGTTTATACATCAATGATGAAATCTTAACATTGCAACACATGCCAATACGGCCGGGTTAACTTATAAAGTGCAATTTTAAATTTCCCGCGAAACTTCCGGTTGAAAACGTCTATGTATGATGACGTATGCGCGTGACGTCAATCGTTGAAGCGGAAGTATTCGGACACCATTGTATCCAATAAAAAAAGCTCTGTTTTCATCGCAAAATTCCACAGTATTCTGGACATCTGTGTTGGTGAATCTTTTGCAATTTTTTAATGAACAATGAAGACTGCAAAGAAGAAAGCTATAGGTGGGATCGGTGTATTAGCGGCTGGCTGCAGCAACACAACCAAGAGGACTTTGACTTGGATAGCAGACCCGCTATCCGACGCTAGCCGCCGACCGCATCGATGATCGGGTGAAGTCCTTCGTCGCTCTGTCGATCGCTGGAACGCAGGTGAGCACGGGTGTTGATGAGCAGATGAGGGCTGGCTGGCGTAGGTGGATAGCTAATGTTTTTAACATAGCTCTGTGAGGTCCCGTAGCTAAGTTAGCTTCAATGGCGTCGTTAGCAACAGCATTGTTAAGCTTCGCCAGGCTGGAAAGCATTAACAGTGTAGTTACAGGTCCATGGTTTAATAGTATTGTTGATTTTCTGTGTATCCTTCCAGTCAGGGGTTTATTTCTTTTGTTTCTATCTGCAGTTAAGCCCGATGCTATCACGTTAGCTCTATAGCTAAAGTGCTTCGCCGATGTATTGTCGTGGAGATAAAAGTCACTGTGAATGTCCATTTCGCGTTCTCGACTCTCATTTTCAAGAGGATATAGTATCCGAGGTGGTTTAAAATACAAATCCGTGATCCACAATAGAAAAGGAGAAAGTGTGGAATTCAATGAGCCCCTGTACCTAAGTTACGGTCAGAGCGAAAAAAGATACACCCTGCACTGCACTCTAGTCCTTCACTCTCACGTTCCTCATCCACAAATCTTTCATCCTCACTCAAATTAATGGGGTAATCGTCGCTTTCTCTGTCCGAATCGCTCTCGCTGCTGGTGTAAACAATGGAGAAATGTGAGGAGCCTTTCAACCTGCGACGTCACGCTACTTCCGGTACAGGCAAGGCTTTTTTTTTATCAGCGACCAAAAGTTGCGAACTTTATCGTCGATGTTCTCTACTAAATCCTTTCAGCAAAAATATAGCAATATCGCGAAATGTTCAAGTATGACACATAGAATGGATCTGCTATCCCCGTTTAAATAAAAAAAATTCATTTCAGTAGGCCTTTAATGTTTACATTAAGTCAAAATACAAAGCAGAATAAGCGGTTACTGTATGTTGCATGGAGACTCGATAGAATATTAACTTTTAGCACTAGCTGTCCTAAGAAATATAGACAATCAATGAACTGCACACGTGTAATATATTGGATACAGTTACAAACAAAGCTTGTTCAAGGCTCAACAATGATGGATGCAAAAGCTCCAGAGGTAGATGTTTGTAGACTACGTTGTCTCATACACCATGGAAAAACAAGACGACGGATCTGACCTTTGACCTTTATCAGGTGACGATGACAGCCAATAGAAAATGGAGGCCTTTCTAACTGAAATGACTAACTTAAATCACCACCAAGGAGCACTGTATAACACTACAGCAGGGTTATTCAACTAAATTGTTCTATGGGCTCACAGTTTCAGAAATCAAAAGACCAGGGGGGGGGGGGGGCGGACCCCTCGCCTTCACTATTATGAGAACCAGCACCTTCTGTAGTGACCCTTATTTTTTTAGCTATTTATTTTATCTGAGTTACACATTTCAGGACAAAAAAGCCCTGTTGTGTAAAATGCAAGGGACGCTGGTCTTTAGCTGGCTAAATTGTCAATGCAAGGATCTGCCAATGTGCTTACACTGTTCCAAGTTCCTCTATACATTTCATTTCATTTCATTTATCTCCTTCATTGATGTGCATTTTTGATCAATAGACAATTAAACTTTAGCAACTAAACACATATTTACACACCTATGCTTGAGAAGGAACAGGATGAAGAAAATCTTATATTTCCTGCCCCCTTCAACATAATAAGTAGTTTTACTAAATGGATAGCCCAGATTCACAAGCATACAAACCAAACAAATACATCCAAATATAATGAAAACAAACAAAAAACACACAAAAAAAACAAGTGCAAAACTTCATGAAGTACAAACCGAACATAAAAAGTAATATACACCTCACGGGATGAGACAAAACAAATACAAAACCAGACAAAAAAAAAAAGAGTAAAATAATAAATATAGAGCAAAATGTAGACAATTACGGCTGTCCATATGATCTTATTGTTCTGTCTTTATATATTTTTTTCAATTGGAATATATTTCTACAATCTTTTATCTCATTGTAAAGAGAATTCCATAGTTCAACCCCCACCACTATACACATTTGTTTTAAAGTTGTCCTTGAATACTAATGTTTGAAATGGCCTTTTCTTCCATGCTCTTGTGATGACAAACATTTTTTGTAAATTTGCTGGTAATGTTTTTAATTTTAGCCTTAAACATAACACATAATGTCTTTAACTTTACTAGCTCCTGTAGTTTCAATAAACCAGCTTTAATAAATAATATGTTAATGTGTTATAGATAATCTAGTTTATGAATAATCCTTATAGCTCTTTTCTGTAGTTGATACAATGCCTTTATGTTACTCATATGTGTTCCCCCACACTTCCACACAATATATGGCAATATAAGTGCACAATACAATATACGCATTGCCTTGTAATCTAACACATATTTTACCTTATTTAATATAAAAATACTCTTAGACATCTTTTTCCGTACATGTGCAATATGAGATTTCCATGTCAGACCGTCATCCAGTATCACTCCTAAAAATCTAAGTTCATAAACCCTTTCAATATCAATTCCATCTATTGACAGTTTGATCGTTTCCTCCCTTTTCCTCTTACATAAAATCATAAACTTTATGCTTTGCTCTAGTGTTTTTAGGAATTCACTGCAAACAAAATTTCCCCCACATTTTGAACTAAATGCTGGGGTCGGTCTGGTGTAACTGCCGGGCCAGAATTGGCCCCCGGGCCGCCAGTTAAATATATCTGCTTTACAGTGTACTATTGACTTTCTTTGCTTGACCAATTGTATGTAATAAAAACAATAGTGAACTAGTATAAATATTGTGTTGATATTAATAAACTGTGAATAGCACTGAGCATAAATTAATTGAAAAATGTATGGTTAATACATGAGACTGGTATTGGCATTGGTATCGGTCATTCTCACTCATGGATGATCGGTATTGGAATCGTCAGCATTAAACCCTGATCCAAACATTCCTAAACAATACAAGGTAGGGTTAGAATGAATAAATATGTGATATTATAATCATAGTTAATTTATGTTATAGACATTTTTTTTAATTTAACATTTTCAAACATTTAATTGGTAAAATTACTGTTGGTCAAATTGTAAAGTAAGTACAAATGAACCAATGTTTTTTTTAATTTTTTGTTGTAATTTGTTTAAACCTAAACTTGAGGAAAAAAAACAAACCAAGACAGAAAAAAATGTTTCACAAAAGTTGTGTTTATTTTAATATTTGCAAATCGATCTTATAAATGTTGAATAATAAAAGGGACGTGAGCACTCCATGTCTCAATATGCCAGCGCAAGTCAATAGAAAGACAACACAACCTTTAAAGAACTTAAAGATGGACAACTAGCAGCAAGGTTGGTTTGATTCTAGAAGTAAAGTGCCCTTCCTGCGGTAAATTAGACACTTGCATGCGGTCAAAGTGAAACAACTGTTGGACCAAAAGTCAGACAACGCTAGATTAAAAGATTCCTTTGCAACTCATTTTGATCACATTAAAAAGAAAAAAGTTAAAGCATTTTATTTTTACCGATTAGGTATATTCGGTTTTAAGTAATTTATATATTGTTAAATTGTAAATTTACACAAAAGGGCTCAATCTAAATATGTATTGACTTTAAAAAAGAAGTTCACCCATTTAAACTTTCACAGTTGTACTCTCATCACAGTATCCCTCTTGTACAATCAACTTGCTTTTTTAAGCAAGCTAATGTCATGTGGGCACAACTGTCACAATAAATAATACACACTCAAGGCGTTCAAGAAACAAAAATATACAAAATTTGTATTTGCTGACCAACAACTCCCCTAGAATCCAGGAGGGGTATTTAAATGTTACTTTGAAAATGCAACGATTTACAGTCTGTGCAATAAATGAAATACTAATCTCTCCTTCAAGACAAATGAAATAAAACATAGCATTTATTTATTAATAATAAGCTGTCATTCGAGATAGCGATTTAAGCCAGTTTTAGTTATCATGGCTGAATGTAGTTGTGACTGGGTTGCACAAAAACGGTAGCACAAATGTTACAATGTAGACCAAACAGTGATAGAAGGTATAGTTTTTTGGGGGAAAGAGGAGTGTTATTCCATGTTTGTATTAAACAGGAATAAAAAATAATCAGTAACTGTATTGCTACACAAAAAATAATAAAGGGAATACTGTTAAATTAACACCAGTTGCATGAACATACAGTATGAATTAACTGTTCACAAAACATATCTCCATGGCAACATACATGATGCTGGTTACGTGCAACAGTCATGACTAAGTTTAACCAAAATAAATAAAGAATCCCGGTTTAACCCACTAACCAGGTGTAACATCGCTATGGTTGTCACACATTCTGATTATAATCTAAGAGGCCTTCCTTGTTTGTTTGTTCACTTGGGGTCCTCGATGGTTCCCGTACTCAGATCAGTCATTTTAGGATATTTCACCTTCTTCTGGTCCAGCTCGTTCTGTGCCCACAGCAGTAACTTGAGGAGTTTAGCTAGTTTGGGAGTGGACTCCCTGTTTTCATGGTCCAGCACAGCTTGGTTCACCTCACTCCACACCTGTGCATCAAGCAAGACAGGCCTTTACACGCTTGACACGCACATTTCCATTTCAAATTTAACCTTCCTATAGTTCAGGTCAAAACACTTCTCTAAAACATACTGCCAAATGTTTGCAACATTCATAACATTCTATACACAGTAGTAAATGATTCTTCAATGATATTGCTCTATTTGAAATGCTTTTCAACATTAAATGAATTCAGATGATGCATTTTTGAAAGATGTTGTATAAATTGCGATGGTCAAAATTAGTAGCTACAAATTCATTTTTAATTTATAAAACTAATGTGGTCATTTGTAGTACATTCTATTATAATGTAATGTTTTCAAATAGTATTAATTGTATACATGTGTGTTTTCCTTTTTAAAAGGCATGTTAGATGTTAAAACTATGGTGTTTGGGGAGGGCCAAGCACTGATTAAATTGACTTCAATTCATTTTAATGGGAAAGGTTGCTTTAAGAAGAAGTGTTTTGAGTCACAAGCTCAGTCGTGGAACGCAATGTGCTCGTAAGTTGATGTACCAGTTCCTAAGCCAGGGGTCGGCAACCCGCGGCTCCGGAGCCGCATGCGGCTCCTTGACCACTCTGATGCGGCTCAGCTACATACATGCCGACCCCCCCGATTTTCCCAGGAGATTTATGGATCTCAGTGTCTCTCATAGATTACTCCCAGGGAAAAAATTTACACTCTAATTACTAAATAAAGGGCGTGCCCTAATTGCACTGCAGTAATTGTCCTCTATAGCATTTACATACAGCGTGCCAGTCCAGCCACATGTTGCATGTTGTTATTACTTGCACACACAGGAGACAGCAAAGCATACTTACTCATCAGCCACAAAGCTTACACTGACGGTAGCCGTATCAAACAACTTTAACATTGTTACGTTACAAATATGCGCCACACTGTGAACCCACACCAAAAAAGAATGAAAAACACATTTCTGGAGAACATCCCACCGTAACACAACATAAACACAACACAACCATTACCCAGAATCCCATGCAGCCCTAACTCTTCCGGTCTACATTATACACCCCCGCTACCACCAAATCCCCCCACACATCAACCCCCCCCCCCCCCCCCCCCCCCCTCTCCGTGCGTTGGTTGAGCGGAAGAGTTAGGGCTGCATGGGATTCTGGGTATTGGTACCGTCAGTGTAAGATGTGTGGCTGCTGAGTTAGTACGCCTTGCTGTCACTTACGTGAGCAAGCTGAAATAGCATTCTACGTGTGGTTGAGCACGTACACTGTTAGGGCAGACTGTAGAGGGCACCAAATGCAGTGTCATCACGCTCTGATATTCGGGAGTCTCCCGGGAAAAATGAGAGGGTTGGCAAGCATGACGCTATCAAGCGCCATTCACTCAAAACTCGCGGGCTGCACTAACATCAAATTTCCACATTAAAGTGCGTGCCGGTGCGTGTGTCGGAGACACCTGGTTAACATAGCACAAAGCATTTAAGCTTTGTATGCAGTGTTTTTCATTTAAAAAAATTTTTTGTGGCTCCCATTACTTTCTTTTCTTTTGTGAAACTTGCCAAAATGGCTCTTTGAGTGGTAAAGGTTGCCGACCCCTGTCCTAAGCCCTTTGAGAAAACATGTGATTAAAGGCCTACTGAAATGAATTTTTTTTATTTAAACGGGGATAGCAGATCCATTCTATGTGTCATACTTGATCATTTCACGATATTGCCATATTTTTGCTGAAAGGATTTAGTAGAGAAAAACCAACGATAAAGTTCACAACTTTTGATCGCTGATAAAAAAAAGCCTTGCCTGTACCGGAAGTAGCGTGACGTCACAGGCTGAAGGGCTCCTCACATTTCCCCATTGTTTACAATGCAGCGAGAGCGATTCGGACCGACAAAGCGACGATTACCCCATTAATTTGAGCGAGGATGAAAGATTTGTGGATGAGGAACGTGAGAGTGAAGAACTAGAGTGCAGTGCAGGATGTATCTTTTTTCGCTCTGACCGTAACTTAGGTACAAGTGTTCATTGAATTCCACACTTTCTCCTTTTTCTATTGTGGATCACGGATTTGTATTTTAAACCACCTCGGATACTATATCCTCTTGAAAATGAGAGTCGAGAATGCGAAATGGACATTCATAGTGACTTTTATCTCCACGACAATACATCGGCGAAGCTCTTTAGCTACGGAGCTAACATGATAGCATCGTGCTTTAATGCAGATAGAAACAAAAGAAATAAACCCCTGCCTGGAAGGATAGACAGAAAATCAACAATACTATTAAACCATGGACCTGTAAATACACGGTTAATGCTTTCCAGTTTGGCGAAGCTTAACAATGCTGTTGCTAACGACACCATTGAAGCTAACTTAGCAACGGGACCTCACAGAGCTATGATAAAAACATTAGCGCTCCACCTACGCCAGCCAGCCCTCATCTGCTCATCAACACCCGTGCTCACCTGCGTTCCAGCGATCGACGGAAGGACGAAGGACTCCACCCGATCATCCGTGCGGTCAGCGGCTAGCGTCGGCTAGCGCATCTGCTATCCAAGTCAAAGTCCTCCTGGTTGTGTTGCTACAGCCAGCCGCTAATAAACCGATCCCACCTACAACTTTCTTCTTTGCAGTCTTCATTGTTCATTAAACAAATTGCAAAAGATGCACCAACACAGATGTCCAGAATACTGTGGAATTTTGAGATGAAAACAGAGCTTTTTTGTATTGGATTCAATGGTGTCCGAATACTTCCGTTTAACTATTGACGTCACGCGCATACGTCATCATACATAGACGTTTTCAACCGGAAGTTTAGCGGGAAATTTAAAATTGCAGTTTATAAGTTAACCCGGCCGTATTGGCATGTGTTGCAATGTTAAGATTTCATCATTGATATATAAACTATCAGACTGCGTGGTCGGTAGTAGTGGGTTTCAGTAGGCCTTTAAGGGCTATATCAGGGTTTCCCCTGGATTGACAAGATACCTGTGGCTGTAGGCGCATGGTCATTCCGACATTATTTGCTATGATGCATATATTTTCTTGAAAAAGGCAAAAAAAATGTATACATACATTTGCAACAAATGTGTTATTTTTTATTATAGTATGAACATATATTTTTCTTACATATCGGTTTGCTCTATTTTTAAATTGTTGCTTTATATTGTAAAATGTACTTTGTTGAGAATTGTTTTCTAGAGATTTCTCCAATCCTTTTAGTCATTATTTATTTATTAAAAACAACTAGCAACAAATCTAGCATTCATGTCTGGTGTTAGTGTTGACTGTACTCGTGTTGAAACACTCTTTACTTCTGTCGCTTCATGTCCGCAACGAAAAGAGAGCTGCATAAAGCCTGACGTCACACAGCCTTCCTTTCCTTAAAGGCCGCCACAGTCATCTTAAATTTTGTCTGTCCGCGGGTATATATCTCGAATACATTAAAGTATGTCCACAGCGCGGAAATGCTGCTTCCGATCCAGACAACCCTGTGCGTATTGCTTACATCATCACAACATCGGGTTTTGGCAGCACTTTTCCGGTGTTTAGAGTACATCTTTTTTCGGTGCATTACTAGTCAATAGTGCGTAAATAAACTATATATATCCATTCACACTTTAAAGTTAACTCGGTGTTAAAGTGTATGTTAGTGTGTTATGACGTTACTTTTTTCGATGATCTTGAACACACCGTTTTGGCGGAGATTGAGGAAGTGTTGTTATGTGTCTAGGAGTGAAGCACGGAGGGGAAAACGTGTGCATGAAGGCAATAATTGTTTAAGTTGGGCCGGTAAACTTGAACTACGTAAAAAACTATAATTTGTAAAAGTGTGGCGGATAATATTTTGCTGTGGCGCACCCCCACAATCAAATACATTAAGGGGAAACCCTGGATTTATAAACAAAGTTTGATTGATTGAATTTTGATGTTGCTGTTCCTGGTCTGCCTACACAAGAATCGAACATAAGTTTTCATTAGACAGTTGACTTTAACTTTGCACGCAACTCTGGAAGCAAAACACATTTCATTGGCGAAAATAAAGATTAGCCAGCATGTGCAGGGAAGTGTCTAGCTTTGGACAAAATTGAAGGGATGCGCATAATTTGCATGAATTGGTTAAATTTGCAAGAATTGGCACGATCGAAACATTATGAATTCCTGGAGGATCTTGCAAGAAATTTCCAATAAGAAGAAGACATTATTATGTTAAATACCCCACTGTGTGAATGACTAAGTGCAATGAACAGCACATCATTTTTATATTTCTAGACTACCTTTTGCCGCTGCATCATGTTGAGCAGGTCTCCAAAGGGCGACTCTTCCGGGTTATCAAAGGCCAAAAGGGCGAGCGTTCTCTCCATCTCTGTGAGACACTCACGACTCTCCTCCCCCTGCTCGGCCAGCTGTGTCTGAGCAAACTCCAACGCTGACTCCGTCTCCCTTAGCCTGATGAGCTCAATCAAATGTTGCTGCTGTACCAGAGAAATAAGGTACATGCAATGAATGTTTTGCTTTGTTGATTAAAGCTATATCGTTAAAAACATAAGGCTGATATGTAATGAGAATGTAGTTATATTTTTACAAGACACTTGTACAGTCACAAGAATTAAGTCGTTAATGTGCGCGTCCTCATAAATCACTATTATTCTAACTAGGAAGTGGTGGTCTGAAGGACATCCTTCATTTTTCCATACTGTTTGTCCAGTGTTCCAGGAACCACAATACAAACAGACCTGTCATGTGCAGCTGTACCTGCAGATGAAAATACAAGTATCGGTTGGTGTCGAGCAGCTCCGGGTGTAGGCTGTTGATGAGTGCTATAGCTTCCTGGATCTGTCCCTTCAAAATCATCTCTCGGATCTTTATCCTTTCATCTAGAGAGTCCAAGTCCACACTCGGCTCGATGCCAGACTCCATCCGAAACTTCTCTGCTGCCTCTTTAAACCCCTCTAGAAACATAAAGCACATACACATTAATTAGGCATGTGTCATTTACTCTTGCATCGTTTCAAGGCCACGCCCCCAGGGGAGGAGCCTCACCTGTCACCAGGTAGTTCATAATGAGACGATTCATGTCTGCCCTCTGAATGTGCACGTTGTTTAATTTGTCCATCCACTCGTCTTTTGTGATGTCTTCAGGCTTTTCGGCATAACTCATCATTGGAAGCCTGTTTAGAGAAACATATTTTAGCTGAGGCAGAAAGACGTGGCCACGACTGACACGGTTTGGTGGCTTGAAGTACCTACAGCAACAGTAGGGGTAGAACGGAGAACTAATATAAAAACAAACACACATATCATGGTGTTTACCACCAGCATAGTACGACAATGACAGGACTAATGTGCTACAGCGCCGAAAGTCATGTGGACAACATCTAGCGCTAAACTCATTTGAACATCCCAAAACAAACCCATTTCCTCCTCCCGGGAAACAGCCGCGGCTAGTTAGCCGACCGCTAACTTACCGTCCAAACGCAAGGTCCAGGGTTTATTTATTTCCTTGTAGACGTGAAGATAATGTGAAATTATAGGAAGAAGAACTATTGGTTCTCCAGGAAGAAGTATTTTGTAAACTACAGGCTCCCAATGAGGTTTTTCCGCGGCTGGCTAACAAGCCAAGCTAACGTGATATCCTCGCGATAGCCACGTCATTGTTACGAGCTCAGCCATTGGTGGAGATGGTGACGTCACAGTTGCTGAGGAGCTGGAAGGGTGATTGTTTTTTTAAATAAATATCTAGTGCTCTATTTAGCTATTTTTGTCAACTTATATGCAATATTAAAATTACTAAAATAAACTTGTCATACACCGTAAAAATTTTTTTTGTCTAAAACCAGGTTGATAAATTAAATGTAATCAGTATTTATACTATTTTTGTTTGATAATGTGGCAAGGTAGCCACATTAAATTGTACTTACACTTATTTTAAAAATGTTCATGCCAAACTTCGTTGTACTTTTTTTTACATGTAGTCACGTCTCTTTTTCGGCGCGCCCCCGCTTCCCGCATCCTCGCGTCGTCCTGGTCGGCATGAATGCGCACGGCGCGTCGCCGAAGGGGGCGGGGCCAAGGTTCTGCTGCAGCTGTCCATGGTTGGTGGGCGCTACAGAGGGTCCGCGGAGTGATGCAGCCATAGTCACGCTACACTGTCCTTTCTAGCTACCTGTTCATCGTTTCTGTCTCCTCGTATCCGAGCTGCGTCAAAGGTGAGTCTTCTCCTTCTCGTCGCCTGGTTCTGTTTTCCCGTGCACGATGGCGGTTGCCCTTCGAAAAGGCTTCCGACGAGCGGGCCTGCCTTGCATCAAGAGCAGGCCAGGAGGCAAACCAACATGGATGCTGCGCGCCATGGCAGTGCTGCTGATGATGATGGTGATGATGATGTGCAGAGATTATGCTCCTTGCATCGTTTTCACGGCCTTTAATCCTTCTTATTGACATTTGAGTTGAGCGCAATTCCAACAAAGAGACCGATTTTTGCTAATGTTATCTTCACAAACCTGCCTCGATCGTGGCTTTATCCGTCTCAATATGAGGAGCTTGATATGGTGTATTTATTCTGAGAAATACGTTTTTTATATGTGCTCTTTTGAAGCATCCTTGGCCAAGACAATATCACAAAGGATGCCTTGCAAATATTAGGGCACGTTACAATGTAAAGTTACTTTATTAGTGCATGACAAATGCACTGCAGGCGAGTGTCATAAATCCAGGACTTGCTCCCCCTTTGACTCTGCAGAGCTGGGCCAGCTGTTGGCCGCAGTCAGCACCATTTAATCTCTCCAATTGGAGATATATTCTCTTTTTGCCAAGATGTATAGAATTGTTCACATATACTAGTTTGTTGTTTGTGCAGCCTGTGGACGTGAGGCATCATGGCTGAGCAGCAGAGGCAGCGCTCTCTGTCCACCGCGGGTGAGTCCCTCTACCATGTGCTGGGAGTGGAAAAGATGGCCACAAATGATGACATCAAGCGGTCCTACAGGTGAGACCACACCCACCCATTGTGAGGAAGATGCCACACTACGGTTCTAGTGGCTGTCTGGTGCGACTTTCCATGTTATTCTATGCAGGAAACTGGCACTGAAGTTTCACCCCGACAAGAATCCTGACAATCCAGAGGCGGCTGATAAGTTCAAGGAGATAAACAATGCCCACGCCATCCTCAATGATGCCACAAAGCGCAATATTTATGACAAATATGGCTCGCTGGGACTGTATGTGGCCGAGCAGTTTGGAGAGGAGAATGTCAACACTTACTTTGTACTCTCAAGCTGGTGGGCAAAGGTAAGATCGGATTGAAGTGATTTCATGCTTCTTCTGTTTGTCTCTGCAAGGAATGCACGATTTGGAGGAATAAAAAAATAGCTATTTTTCTGCAAAAAATGTAGATTTTTAGATTAAATTCATTCAAATGCGAGAAATATCTAAAATGATGAGGTAAAGAAGTAATGTTACTTTTTTTCTCGTCTCAGGTTGCCACACATTAGAACAACGTGCATTAATCTACTTTCCGAAATATTTGGGATTATTAATGCCTATACAGTATATTCGCTTACAACATCCTTGGGCACTTGACGTAGCCTCATTTTCGAACTAAGCCCAGAGAATTTCTTTCTGCCATTTTACACTGTCACCATTAAAACGTTTTTGCAGATACTGTACAGTAATACTGTACAACAGGGCTATTCAACTGGCGGCCCGGGCAATATAATCCCACTACGGCCACAAATAGGCGTTCTTGTGCTGTTGGGGTTTTTCGTTTTTGCAGACTAGAATGCCCCATTTCTAACATCTGCCCACAGTTTCAAAATAAGATTTTCAGTCTGCACAGGTTGCGTGAAACTAACTTAGAAACAACTAAGGAATTGGTTAACGTTAGGGGAAGAAAAAAGGGATGAGGCCATAGTAGTAAAATAACATTGTGTGGCGTTAACTGCCATATATTGGCATACTTTTTTTTTTGAAGGCCTGAATGCGGCTACAGGATGTTGTTGCGACAAAACCAGATGTGTTACACGGAACTGATGTTAAACAAATAAAGATTTGCATTGTATAACATTCATACAAAATAATATAAAAGAAGAAATAGCCTGCTCACTGATATAATCGCTCATCAAATATTTTCTCTAGACGACATCAAAGTGCCAATATGGAAAGAGAAATGACATCAAATCCGTAAACCTTGCGAAACTATATGCGATTATTTGTTAAAACGCTATCCAGAAACACCCGTTAGGCATTCTTATGTCATGACAGAAACACCCAAGCCGCAGTTGGACCCTTTTCAGACTGTGGGGCCAAATTCGGCAAGGGAATGAAGCCATACAAACATTTTAGCACCAAGTTCCTTCAAACACCACTGTACTTTGATAGGAAAACGATGGACAAACTTATGATTTACATAACTGTGGCCTTCCTCAAGACGCCCCTTTAAGTCCTCTTCTTTTTGGCAGTGACACATTTTCATCGTAATGTTACTCATGTAGCTAAGGTGTTGCTGTTGCTTGTTCACTTCAGTTTCAGTTTGTAGTCATTTGTTCAACGTCTTATGTCATACTAATAGTGTTCCTCAAGGTTCCATTTTAGGTAATTTTTTTCATCATTTGGGTTATTCACCTGGTGGTCCACGAGTTCAATTCATAAAACATGTGAGAGACTCAGAAGGTCCTTAAAAACAGAAGTGCACTTCTGTAACTGACAAAATAAATAGACCAAGATCCAATGTTGACGGTAGAGGATGCTGGTTCTCCAGAATATACAAAATAAAAAATTAGTAAATAGAGACATCCAGCACACGGTGCCTAGCTTTCTAGAAATGTGGCCCCCAAAACAATTTAGTTGAATATCCCTGCTGTACGCTAATACAACGCAAGTGGTGTTAGATATTAGCATATCAGCTGCAACATACACAAACTTGCTGTTTCCTGTAAATACTTTTGATTGGCCAGCAAGCTAAGGATGCAAGGCTCAACCATTCTGATTTGAAGATGGAGGAGAGAAAAAAATAAAAAGCCTCAACGTGGATTAGATGTTGATTAAGTGTGCAGCCCTAGTGTCCGCCATCGAACTTCACCGTTTCACTGCCTTGCAGGCGCTGTTTGTGTTCTGTGGCCTGGCCACGGGCTGCTACTTTTGCTGCTGCCTGTGCTGCTGCTGCAACTGTTGCTGCGGAAAATGTAAACCTCGGCCTCGTGAGGGTCAAGAACAGGACTTCTACGTGTCCCCTGAAGACCTGGAGGCTCAGCTGCAGTCTGATGAGAGAGGTGAGTGGGTCTGCATGTGTCCATCTGCGTTTAAATACTGAGGCGTCTTCTTCCTGTTGCTCTAGTAGAGGCCGGAGGTGACCCCATAATGATGCAGCCAACAGCGACAGAAACCACCCAGCTGACATCGGACGGCCACTACTCCTACCACACCGACACCGGCTTCAACTAACCGGCCGCACCCGTCCATCTTTGCCTCGGTCCTGCCTGCTCCCCTGCGCCACCTCAGTGACATGAAGGAATCCATCTTTCACAAGGCAGGCCATGCAGAGGAGCGGGACTATAGTCCGCATGGCCCATGAAAAGACCGACCTTACATCTCTTTCCCTATTTATTTCCCCACAGTATGACAAGAAATGAGCAATTATTTTTTTTAAATTTTCGGTTTCTCCTACTTTATCCTCTTAACGGCCCCAATTCGCCCTCACTCACATCATTGTGTAGCATGCACCATTCATTTATAACACACATCGCAGTGTTCTCCTTCCTCTTCTGCAGCGTTTAAGGCTCATCACGTTGCTGCAAAAGTATGTGCAATATGTCCACTTTAATGCAGTTCTCCCAAGTTATGCTAGGAGAGCGGCGTGTTGTGGTTCGGTGCAGCGCTCAGTGCCATCCCACGCAGGAGAACAACAGTTATTAAGCAGTTATGTTTAGTCTAAGAAGTTGTGCTTGTCTTTTGTGTGTTTTTCACACCAGTCACTAGGTTGTTGCGGCACGGCAGACCATCACCTGCTGTGTTAATTACTTCTGGGTGTTGGCGCATCTGCTTCAGCTTTGTTTCACTCCATCCTTGCAGCCTCTGTTATTATAACATGGGTTTGTTTGATCTAATGTGTGGCTGTTTCATGAGTGGTTGTCATATTCCCCGTAGAGGAATGTTGTCATATCAACACACATCTCATTATGATCCAAAACAGTTAGCGTGTTTTGTCCAGTATACACTGCAAAAGTTGTCGGAATGCAGAACATAACACTGGGAAATAATGCTTACTACAAAATCTGTTTAATCCTGAGATGAGAGGAATTCTCATTTTCATCTTGTTTTGAGGTGTGCTGAGAGTAATCACTGTTGACTCGTTTGACTCCGCTTATATCTCGTACGGAACATCATGAGTGATCCGAAATCCCAGAGAGAATATAATTTGTCATATATGGATTTGCATCTATTGCCAGGCGTTTTGCAAATCCCCACAGTTTGCTAGATTTGCCACTTTGTCAGTGTGTCCACTGCTAATCATGTGTTGCAACGGTTTACAAGCGGTGAGCTGCGACGAGCCACCGTCTGCTATTAACGATATGGATGTTGACTTCTGTGGCCCTCGTATGATGTTTCCTGTAACCCTCGATGAAACATAGATGTACCTGTCATAGCTTTTTCATTCAGATACTGAAAACGCTACTGTACATGTTCTAAGTTGAATGCACTGTGTGTTTAAAACGGGGGGAAAAAATACCAGTACAATGGATCAGGAAATGACGAAACAAAAAGAACGTAGTACAGAGTACAACTATAGTGAATTGGAGTTAAATTTATGTCATACTTTGTCATGGTTTCAAATGATGATGGGGAACCATTTTAACGGGTGCAGTGTTGTATTGTAACCATTAAATTGTGCAAGCAAAGGTTTAATGGTGCAGGTTGGTTGTACATACACTTGGCCTATATAAAGTATAGAAACCTTTATGTTGTAGCATGGTAATTGTGTGTCTGGAAGAAAACATGATCTAATTTGCTGTTGGTGAATAAATGTTCCTAAACATTTTGACGTATTCAATTATTATTTGCTGTCAATACTACATCTCATTCAGAAGAAAGTTAGGTTTTCATAAGTTTGTCTTATTGTATTGTCTGTCAGCAGTACACATGTATTTTTTGCTGCCATACCAACACTTATTGTCCTGTACATTTAGAATGTTATTGCAACAAAATACAAGTTATCTTCCCAACAAAGCAATATCAACATTATTATACTTCTGATAGCATCAGATAAACACCAGTAGTGCATGTAAATATGTTATGTTACAGTAAATGTGAGAATCTTCATTGTTTCAAAAAGGGGGTTTGGCATTCATTTGTAGAAGCAAAAAGTGCAGTCCTAGCAGGCTTGTCCCTGTACCAGTAGATGGAGACAAGTCCTTTTCTTTTAAACTGTTGCAGACTTCATGATCAATTACACTTTAAGACACTGTACAATAAAATTACAACTCTATGCTGTAACCACAGTTATACTTTTATAGTTAATTACAATAAAATGGCCACTCTAGGTTTTAACTTCACAATTGTAATTCTATAAAGTTACAACTATAGGTTGTAACATCACAGCTGCGATTTATGAGTTAATTACAGCCAGAATTACAGTGCCTTGCTGTACCAAAGTTACAGTAAATTGCCTGTAATTTTACATATTTACTATGAAAGTAATGCAATTATTGGCCATGCTTGGTTTTGTTTGCAGGAATATGGCAAATGGTACTATATACAGTATATATGTAATAATAGTAAAAAATAGCCCTTGAAAAAAACACCTTCATTGATGTTTTATATACATGATGTAAGTATATATGTAATGTAATAACGGGCACATTTATAATAACATTTAATATTTATGTATTTTGATCATTTTAAACATACGTGGCGCATTAATTTCCAAAACACATCACGAGGTTTGCCTTTTTTTTCTTCACTGATTCTTACTCATTGCAGACTTCATGAGAGCCAACAAACATAATACAACATCACTTACTGTACAAGGTCTGCTGTCATTAGGATGCCGACTGTTAGGATGTTCATATATTCCCATTTAGATGAAGAATGACTTGTAATCCTCACGAAGAAACGGGCTGTGGGGGGGGAGGAAGATGAAGCATCTTTTTGTGTCGTTCTCGGGTGCTAAATGGATGTCAAAGTGTACCAACTTGTCGGAATACATCCTCAGACTTCTTCTGTTCAGGTGAGATTTTAAATCATAAATCAAGTTCAATAAACTTCCAGCGAGCAAGGAAGCAAGGAAACACCTCGCCAGCCGATCATGTCAAAAGTGTACACATAGCTTGAGATCACAGCGCCGCTATAAATTGTTTGTCTGCGTCAGCGCTTATAATAACAATATCACTAATACTTGGTTAATATTCAAAACATGAAAGGTAAATGGAGTATTGTTGGCGGTTTTTGAATGGTTATTTATAGATTTTATGGGCGGAATAGTGGTGTAAGCTGTAAGCGGACTTTTATTTACGTTTATTTACAAGTTAGAATGCATTAAACAAAAATCCATCTGTTGTCATGTCCTTCTTTCATAATGATTGTGAGCGATAGGCAAAATAAAAATAAAAAAGTGCAGTTCCCCTTTAAAACCCACCTTTCCTTCAAGCAGTTAGGAGAATAATTCTCACAGGAACTCGATATATATATTTGGGGGTAATTGATGTCATTTTTATTCTGAAATTAATCAAACAATGGCTGCAGCAAAAAGAAAACCTTTTTCACAGAGAGCAAAAGGACGAGTGGAGCCTGTCAAGAAATATTAACACATGTATTTTTTCTCACAATTACCTTTATTTCTTTATTAGTAAGACCAAATCATTTAGATCATGGGTGTCAAACTCTTTGGCCCGCCGTGTAATTTCATTTGGCCCTTGAGGCAATATCAAATTAACACTAGAGCTGGCCCGCCGATTATATACAGCGGCGGTGCCGCAGTAACACCGCATTCACCGCTAATTCTCATACTTGCCAACTCTCCCGGGAGACTCCCAAACTTCAGTGCCCCTCCCGAAAATCTGCCCCGAGCTGTCGTCACGTCCGATTTTCATCCAGTCCAACGACGTGCTTGCCCAGTGTGGATAATGCATATGTTTAAGAGCTATTTCTTTATTCATAATCATGTTTGAATCAGCTCATATTTTTGAAATTAATTTTACTCTGTATACTAGTTTCTCTTTGTCTTCAGATTGCCTATTTAGACAGGGTCGTAAACCATCAGGAATGTGAACACAACCCCCAAGTCTCTCTTCTTATCAGTGTTGAGAGGGGGGGGGGGCTTTCTTTGTGTGAAAAGAGTTGCTTTTACCTGTGGAATGCCAGATCAACTTGGGCTGCGCATTTGTATGTGTTGTTCGAGGCTGGTCTCTATTCTCAAATATTTGACAATAAAATTACAAAATAACTATTCTGTGCTGGGTGGTACCTTTGAGTCAGTATATATGTCATTAAGGAACTTGGGACTGACCAGCGCTTTACATCCCACTTGGAGGAACATCTGGTCAAACGCAACAATTGTCACATAATATGTGCGGCTTCTGCACGCACTAACACAAGTGAATGCAACGCATACTTGATCAACAGCCATACAGGTCACACTGAGGGTGGCCGTATAAACAACTTTAACACTGTTACAAATATGCGCCACATTGTGAACCCACACCAAACAAGAATGACAAACACATTTTGGGAGAACATCCGCACCGTAACACAACACAAACACAACAGAACAAATACCCAGAAGTTTTTGCAGCAGTAACTCTTCCGGGATGCTACAAGCTGTGTGTGTGGGTGGGGGTATTTTGTAGCGTCTCGGGAGAGTTAGTGCTGCAAAGGGTTCTGGGTATTGACAAATGTGGTGTTTTAACCTGCAATATTGTTCAATTAAGGACACATATGTAGCTTACGTGCTATTGTGTGCTAGCTCCAAGTAGCCTATACTGTATTGTGCGGATATATTACCATGTTTACCTTTTGTAAATGACTTGACTAAAATACAAGAAAAGACAAACCTTGTGTGCTGATTGGAGGACATTTAGATGT
Organism: Entelurus aequoreus; assembly: GCF_033978785.1. Taxonomy (NCBI): domain Eukaryota; kingdom Metazoa; phylum Chordata; class Actinopteri; order Syngnathiformes; family Syngnathidae; genus Entelurus; species Entelurus aequoreus. The sequence continues at coordinate 36,479,523 of NC_084737.1, read as the reverse complement.
TAATTGGCTGTCCAGCTTTGGGGGGTGTATTTTGTAGCGTCCCGGAAGAGTTAGTGCTGCAAAGGGTTCTGGGTATTTGTTCTGTTGTGTTTATGTTGTGTTACGGTGCAGATGGTCTCCCAAAATGTGTTTGTCATTCTTGTTTGGTGTGGATTCACAGTGTGGCGTATATTTGTAACAGTGTTAAAGTTGTTTATTCGGCTACCCTCAGTGTAACCTGTGTGGCTGTTGATCAAGTATGCGTTGCATTCACGTGTGTGTGCGTACCGAAGCCGCACATATCTTGTGACTGGGCCGGCACGTTGTTAGAATGGATGAAAAGCGGACGTGACGATAGCTCGTAGAGGACGTTAAAGGCAGTGCCTTTAAGGCACGCCCCCAAGACTGTGGTCCGGGTGGAATACGAGAGAATGGTTGCCCCGGGAGATTTTCGGGAGGGGCAATTCCCGGGAAATTCGGGAGGGTTGGCAAGTATGCTCTACCGACGTGTGCGCACAGTTTGCTGAAAAACTCAGTGTACTCGGCGCTGAGTTAAGACGGCAATTTGGCGACTTTGATGGTCAGAAATGTAGATTTGAACTGCTTAGTAATCCCTTCGCAGTTGATGTGGAAAAAAGCACCAATTAACCTCCAAATGGAGCTGATTGAACTCCAGTGTGATGACACGCTGAAGTCAAAGTATGATGCTGTTGGCGCCGCACAGTTTCCACAATTCATCCCTGACACAATGCCTCAGCTCCGCACCCAAGCTGCTCAATTGCTCTCCCTGTTCTGCAGCACTAATCTATGTGAGCAACTTTTCTCCTCAATGAAGATGACGAAAACGTCTCACAGGATACATCTGACTGATGAACACCTTCGTTCGATAATGAAGGTTGCCTCAGCTCAAAGCCTGAGCTTTGAGCTTAGAGTTAGAGTTAGAGTACCAATGATTGTCACACACACACTAGGTGTGGTGAAATTTGTTCTCTGCATTTGACCCATCCATCCCCTTGTTCACCTCCTGGGAGGTGAGGGGAGCAGTGGGCGGCAGCGTTGCCGCGCCCGGGAATCATTTTTGGTGATTTAACCCCCAATTCCAACCCTTGATGCTGAGTGCCAAGCAGGGAGGTAATGGGTCCCATTTTTTGTTATAGTCTTTGGTATGACTCGGCCGGGGTTTGAACTCACAACCTACCCATCTCAGGGCGGACACTCTAACTACTAGGCCACTGAGTAGGAACTAGCATCCAAGAAAATATGGCAGGTATCTGGCTAGGGCACATCAGATTAGATCAGTGTGTTGCAAACTTAGCAGTTTAAAGTCCTGAATGGTTGGTTTATTCATTGTTATTTTATTTTCAAATTTATTAGCCTGTGGAAAAAGTTAATGTTTATATTTACCTTAGAAGGCTGCAAATAGAAAACAGGCATTCAATTTTTATTTAAATTGTATTTGATATGCCATTGATATTTTTTAATTATTATTATTATTATTTGAAACTCGATTTTGCATGTCACTATAAAGTTATATAAGCCTTGCTTGTTCAATATTCAATGCAAAACTTGTTTGGGTCCCTATTAAAAGGTTAATTTGTTCAACCTTGGCCCGCAGCTTTGTTCAGTTTAAAATTTTGGCCCACTCTGTATTTGAGTTTGACACCCCTGATTTAGATCAAAAGTAAGCAAATTATTATATCTGCGAGAGACTACATTTTGGTACTGCACTTATTTATTAAGTTTTATTTGAATTGATGCTTTAATACGTATAATTGGAGTATAGATTATTATTATGCAACATGTTACTTAAACAATACTTATTACTATTTTTAATATTTTTTATTTCCCAATCAAAGGGCCATATGATGTCATACACTGTGCGTGTATGTTTGTGTTACCAATAATAGCTGCATTGATCCTCTCTCTCTCTCTCTCTCTTTCTCTCTCTCTCTCTCTGTGTGTGTGTGTGTGTGTGTGTGTGTGTGTGTGTGTGTGTGTGTGTGTGTGTGTGTGTGTGTGTGTGTGCGCGTGTGAGTGTGTGTGTGTGTGTGTGTGTGTGTGTGTGTGTGTTGTGTGTGTGTGTGTGTGTGTGTGTGTGTGTGTGTGTGTGTGTGTGTGTGTGTGTGTGTGTGTGTGTGATCCTGCTGCTGCTGTAAGTTGAGCTGATTGAATGGAAACAAGCGACGCAGACGAGTCTCTTCAAAACTCTCCTTGGTGAGCAGCCATGAACCGACCCGGTAAGAAAACCTACCTTCTTCACATTCTCAAGGCTAGTCTTCGAACTTAAAATTAGTCCTAATGTTTTTTTATTGTGACTTTTTTTTATTTGTCTCTGGTGGGCTAACGTTAGCATTATGTACAACAGGTAGCATTAGCTGCTAGCTAACTAGCTTCGACTGAAAATAAGTTCAGTACCATGGACAGTACTCTTTGTTTATTTCATCTATCTATCTATCTATCTATCTATCTATCAATCCACCGATCCATCTTTCTATCTATCCATCTATCTATCTATCTATCCACCTTTCTATCTATCTATCTATCTATTTATTGTTCCTGTGTAGGTGTTGGTGGGACTTCATCCATTAGTTTGTCCAGCAGCATGCCAGTGAATGGATGTCCCCCCACAGATCTAACAGAAGAAGACATAGACAATCTGCGTTTTGAACTTGCCAAGGTGAGGCTGCTCTTTTGTGTCACAAAACAATCCATCCATCCATTTTCTACCGCTTGTCCCGTTCGGGGTTGCGGGGGGTGCTGGAGCCGATCTCAGCTGCATTCGGGCTGAACACGTGAGTGTTAATCCGGTTGTGTTTTTCCTCAGATGGAGGAAGAAATCCAGACATTGAGGCAGCTGGTGTTGGCCAAAGAGAAATATGCCGCCGACATCAGGAGGCAGCTGGGTCTGGGTCCTCTCAGCAGCCTCAAACAGAACCTGTCCAAAGGCTGGCAAGAAGTTCAGACCTCATCCCCGTGAGTGCTCCTCGTCACATGTTTGAAGTGGATTTGCAGCTTTCTATTTTCAAACGGGTCTGTCATTGTCATGTTAAACCCTCGTCCCGTGTTGTCTTCAGTGGCACCACACTTTTTCATGTCATGCTGTGTTGTGATTACGTAACCGGGAGGAAAGCCCTCTAATCGCTGTTATAAGTCACACGGCTTTGTCCCTTTTCCAGATACCTTACAGCCTCTGCAACCATGGATGACATCAGCAACTCCAATGTGTGAGTGCTACTTGTTCGAATAACATGCACCCTGACAAAGACCATACGTGGGATCGCTTGTTGTTTTGTCAGGTGTTTATGCACTGAGGTCCCCCTGCAAGGAACAAGTGATGGGATTTTCTGGGTGCAATAGGATTGGTGCTCTGTTAATAGCCTTACAGCCTGAATTAGTTTAGGAGCAGCTGTGTTAGTGCAAGCTTCAGCATGAAGTGTATGTGCAGGCATTCTGTTTGTGCTCGTGTAGCGAGTTCTTATGTCTGCCTCTTACTTTCTACCTGCAGATATGTGAGGACCAAGGAAGGTCTCTCTCATGCAGGCATTGTGACATCTTCTGCATTGTCCAATTTGGGTGTGGTCATCACCAGGAGGCTGGCAGAGATGAGGTACCCTTCAACACTCACGCAAATGTCTAAGGAAGGAACATACTTGTTAGCAATGCGACCTCTCAGCACAAGATGACAATGGTGGATTTTGGCAATCTGATCCTGGCAGACGGACTGACAGAGGGGAGGCCAACAGTCAGGCCAAGCCACTCCATGCGTGTAAATTATGAAGCTTCTTAAAGAACAGCTCTAAGGCTTCAACTCAAATCACACATTAATGTTATTCTATCAGTATGGAATAATGTATTCTTATCACGATGACAGCAAAAGAAAACAAGCTGTTTATAGTGTGTCCCTTTTATGTTTGCCAAATTAGCAGTACAGCACCAAGGGAGGGCAGTATTGGTCCATCTGTGTTTGGGTTTTTAGGCTTGTCTACTTAGGTTTAACCTCAAGTATACATACAATTAATTTGTTCACCTCATACATTTAGTCATTTTTTCACAGTAAGTTAGTGAATGACTAGTGATGCATTAGATTTTGTCATTTCAAAATGTGTTCCAATTTAGAGTCAACTTTTTTCTTTGAAACTACCAGTAATATACATTGATATTAATCTATTTGAGAGTCAGGCTGCTGCCAGCTGTCATCATAAACTAATTTGCAATTCTATTGTACAGTACGTATAATGTTTTAAGTAACTTTTGACAATTCTTAACAGTCACACAAATGTAAAAAGTAGTTACTTGCAGTATACTAAAATATAAAGAATTATCTACAAGCCCTACAGTAGGTGAGTCAACTAACATTAAAAATCGGTGTTTGACCTTCTTACATTCAAGTGTACAAAAGTTAACTCATGTTAATTGTAAAAGAATACAACAATGAATAGAATATGCAACCTTTTGATGCATGGACAACTCAACAATCTTTACACAGGAACATGTATTAATCTAACAGTAAACAAACATAACTTTGCAGTGTGAAATCAAATCAGTAGGTTCCATTTTGGATTTCATTGTTATCATCACACTTTTCTTTATTGTTGTAACAGATAGCCCTAAAACAGTCAAGGAAAAGCAAACGTGTCGTAATGGCATATAAAACTAGCGTCTTTCACAAAAACCTTTAAGTCCTTTTATAACTTTAAGGCATTTATTATTATTGTTGTTATTATTATCATTATTTTCCTTTTGCTCAACATATTTATATGTTGTTGTTAACATGGACACATGATAGATGAGAGAGTGAGGTAAGTAGCAAACTGAAAATAACATGATACTTCACAATTACAATTATGTTATCAGATATCGGTCCCATATCAGCAAAATGCAAATATCAAATAATATCGACTTGCATCTAAAATATCTCATACAAGAAGTCCTGCAGTGTTTTCACTTGTGCAAAGCTGTACAGCCAATTAACATCTAAATGTCCTCCAATAAGCACACAAGGTTGGTCTTTTCTTGTATTTTAGTCAAGTCATTTACAAAAGGTAAACATGGTAATATATCCGCACAATACAGTATAGGCTACTAGGAGCTAACACACAATAGCACGCAAGCTACATATGTGTCCTTAATTGAACAATATTGCAGGTTAAAACACCACATTTGTCAATACAAACAAGTATCAAATAAGTATACTTGCATGTTACTTACAAAGTCCACAAGGTGTATTAGAAACTATCCAGTAACAAATGTGTCAGCATCATTCAATTTACTGTGTCATGAGCTAAATATAATACATTATTGTGACCACTATTACCGCTCTACTTCGACTGAAAGACAGCATAAGTCCATTTCAAACGGTGACAATGAATAGTTTGGTGTGTTTCATACCTACCATTGCTCTCTGACATCCCACACATTTGTGCTGATATTGTATCGGATTAATATTGGTATCACCCACTACTCAAGGCACCAATATCAGTATCGTATCAGTGAAAAAGTTGTGTCGGGACACCCCTAGAAATGACCCCATTAGTATACAGTATTTATTGCAAAACATCAAAGCCTCCTCCTGCCATCAGGTTGTGTTAGCCATTAAGAGGCCATAATCCAATCACAGAAGCACAGGTGAACATGGCGGACAAGCTTGTTGTTGTCATCTAAATGGAAAGCTGGTTGATTTCCTTTGTGCGTCTGTTTTTGTCTTCACGCTGCAAACACATCAGAGCTCTTCCCCTTCCAAGCCCGCCACGGTAAGCTTTGAGATGAAAATGTATTATCCTAAATTATAATGATTCAAATATAGTATTTTTTTTATACTACATTCGCATCTGTTTTTTTAATGACGGAAGCACCCTGAGCCACACAATGAGTGTGCCATCTATGAGGTAAATGTCTTTTTTTCTATTGATTACGTAGCAGTGCACTTATAAGATCTACTGTATATCGCCTATCAAAATATTCTGTCATCCTAGACACTCCTCTACATTCAAGTCTTTTGAAGAAATGGTTGGCAGTGTGAAGGTAAGTTCATTTGTTAGTACACACAGCGCTCTACACCGATATTGATCACATGCTGTATGAATCCCGCAGGAGAAGATGACAAATCACGGCGAAACTTCTGGCTTTGAAAGAAGATCTGCACGTTACAACACATGACGACTATTTTTCATATCATAATGTTGTAAAGCTCTCTTTGGTTTGTCTGTGAAATATGAACTACATTACCCAACAACTACTATGCAAAGATTTCTGTGGAATGTAGAATTCATTCTAAAAAAATATATTTATTTTCACGTCTACGACCTACTTTGACAGTTCATTGGCATTGTTTGTGACTTTAGCAAAATCTAATATTTATGAGTATTTTTGTACAATTGGATTGGTTAAATTACGTGTTTTACGTGAATAAAATTAAGTTATTTAAAATGTACATATTTTGAGAAAGTTTGATTGTGAAGATTCAAGAACAGTTTTTCCTTGAAGCCATCAGAACACTGAATTTACCCTGTGCTCTCTCCCCCGCCACCCTCCATTCATCTGTAGGGTGGACCGCCACAAATAGAATTACATTATAGAATAGAATAGAATAGAGTTTCATTTGTCATTATTACAGTGAACAGGTTCAAAGAACAACGAAATTGGAGCTGATCTCCTAAGGTGCATACACAATATTTTAGTAATATAAATAGTAAAAAGAAGATATGTATCTATATATGTATATATCCACACACATGCATATATCCATACATATGCATACAGATACATATGCTTGCACATTATAGTCCGGAAAACTAAAAAGACATGACACATGAGGACATGACGGACACATTGTGCTCACTCAGGCCTGTTCAATGTTTGGGAGCGGCATGGCGTAGTGGGTAGAGCGCCCGTGTCAGAAACCTGAGGGTTGCAGGTTCGCACCCCGCCTCTTACCATGCCGTTGTGTCCTTGGGCGGGACACTTCACCCTTGCCCCCGGTGCCGCTTACACCGGTGAATGAATGATAGGTGGTGGTCGGAGGGGCCGTAGGCGCAAATTGGCAGCCACGCTTCCATCAGTCTACCCCAGGGCAGCTGTGGCTACGAAAGTAGCTTACCACCACCAGGTGTGAATAAATTATGGGTTTTTAACATGTAAAGTGACTTTGGGTACTTAGAAAAGCGCTATATAAATCCCAGGTATTATTAATGCTACTATGGCTCTTGGGTAAAAACTGTTTTTTAGTCTATTTGTGCCCGCTTATAGCACTCTATAGCGTCTGCCAGAGCATAAGAGAATGGAGCAGAAGAGATCAGGGTTGCCAACTTAGTGACTTTGTTGCTATATGTATTGAGTAATTGGACAGCTTTAAAAAAATCTTTGGAAAAAAGAACAAAAACACTTGTGCTGCTGAGGACCACTCCCACATCTAAAAGCACTCCCAGGCGACTCCATTTTGTTTGTAAGATAAATGTAGAAAATAAACAAAAATAACGAAAGGGAGTGACAAAATAAAGTTAATTTGTAGTTTTACATATTTGTTTTGCTTGTCATTTTATTTTTTAAAGATGGCATTACTTCAAGACACCAAAACCCACCTCTGCCACAGATAAATTGCAGTCCTCTGTGGGAAACAGTCACTAGTGTCCATGCACTAAATTAGTCCTATTTCTCGAATAGTTCGGCTCTAATTGAGCCTCCTGCAGCCCATGGAAACACCTTAATCTGATCGTGTTCGGTTTTTGAAAAGTCGGACTAACACACCCGGATTGAATTACTTATCTTTTATTGTTTTCTTCAACGTGTCATGCTGCTTTAAAATAATGATTTAAAAAAAACTGTGTTGTCCTGTAACACACTGGCTTGTTAAAAGTTTAAACCTTCCAAAATATAATTTGTGTTTGATATGTGTAAATATTTGAGTGAGTTTAAAAGTTATACATTTCATACAAAATCCAGCCACACACAACCTCCTCTGACCCAGCAAAATAAATAGGTCCTCTGCAAGGGAGGACGTTTCACAATCTTATTTCAAATGCAAAACATTCTACAAGAATAAAAATATGTGCTGTGGGGTGGACATCCATCCAGATTTCCATATGAAATAAGGAAGATTGATGATGTAAGATGCAAAAATGCATGTGTGCAATGAAGATGAAAATTGCTTCTTGCTCTATCCTTTTAATATGACGCAAAATGTGTAACCTTATTTACAAAATACCAAAACCAAGAATTGGGTTCGAATTTAAAGGCCTACTGAAATGATTTTTTTTTATTTAAACGGGAATAGCAGATCCATTCTATGTGTCATACTTGATCATTTCGCGATATTGCCATATTTTTGCTGAAAGGATTTAGTAGAGAAAATCGACGATAAAGTTCGCAACTTTTGCTCGCTGATAAAAAAAAAGCCTTGCCTGTACCGGAAGTAGCGTGACGTCACAGGAGCTAGTATTCCTCACAATTCCCCATTGTTTACAATGGAGCGAGAGAGATTCGGACCGAGAAAGTGACGATTACCCCATTGATTTGAGCGAGGATGAAAGATTCGTAGATGAGGAACGTTACAGTGAAGGACTTGTGAGGCAGTGATGGACGTATCTTTTTTCGCTCTGACCGTAACTTAGGTACAAGCTGGCTCATTGGATTCCACACTCTCTCCTTTTTCTATTGTGGATCACGGATTTGTATTTTAAACCACCTCGGATACTATATCCTCTTGAAAATGAGAGTCGAGCACGCGAAATGGACATTTAAAGTGACTTTTATCTCCAAGACAATACATCGGTGACACACTTAGCTACTGAGCTAACGTGATAGCATCGTTCTCAAATGAAGATAGAAACAAAATAAATAAACCCCTGACTGGAAGGATAGACAGAAGACCAACAATACTATTAAACCATGTACATGTAACTACACGGTTAAAAATTCTCAGCCTGGTAAGGCTTAACAATGCTGTTGCTAACAACGCTAAGGCTAATTTAGCAACTTAGCAACCGGACCTCACAGAACTATGATAAAACATTAGCACTCCACCTACGCCAGCCAGCCCTCATCTTCCCATCAACAGCCGTGCTCACCTGCATTCCAGCGATCAACGGCGCGACGAAGGACTTCATCCGTGGGTTTGGCGGCAAGCATCGGCTAGGCGTCTGCTATCAGGGTAAGTAGTCCTTGTTGTGTTGCTGTAAGTATTGTACTTAGCCGCTAAGACACCGATCGATCCCACCTACAACGTTCTTCTTTGCAGCCTCCATTGTTCATTAAACAAATTGCAAAAGATTCACCAACACAGATGTCCAGAATACTGTGGAATTTTGTCGAAGAAAACAAGAGGTTTTTCTATCGGGTCCGATGGGGTCCAACCACTTCCGTTGCTTTTGTGACGTCACGCGCATAAATCATATCCAAAGGAGTTTTTCAACCGGAAGTGTGGCGGGAATTTTAAAATTCCACTTTATAAGTTAACCCGGCCGTATTGGCATGTGTTGCAATGTTAAGATTTCATCATTGATATATAAACTATCAGACTGCGTGGTTGGTAGTAGTGGGTTTCAGTAGGCCTTTAAGCGACAGTTTGTGATGATTTTGTTTTCATGTCCAGTGCTAATATAACTGTAAAATTGTACATAAACTAGCAAGTACATTATTAAGTGCTTCACACTGTAAATAAGGGTTATTCCTGAAATCCAAACAGTAGAAAGAGACGACGAAAATAATTCTTAAATTGTACCACAATAATAATAATTTGAACAAAAAGGGGCAGTTCCCTGACCGGGAATCGAACCCGGGCCGCGGCGGTGAGAGCGCCGAATCCTAACCACTAGACCACCAGGGAGCCTGGCAAGGCCGAATATAAATTTGTTTATATGTCTTAAACAGCGGCGACTGTTTACATAATTCACTTTTATATTTGAGAAATACGTCGCGTGGTAAGCCTATGGCTCTACTTGAATGTATTAGATGTTCTTCAAATGTGTCATTTTCTCGTAAAGAGGCTACCTCCAGCTTGATTAGCCAAAGCCTCTTCCGTCTGGCTATGACGTCAGCTCGTCTAAGGCAATCCACAGCACGTTGCATGTTCCCGAGGGCTCAATGCACGTCGTGCCCGCCCTCCACGCATGTCAACAGTGTCTTTAAAAGCAGCCCGCAGTCCTCTCCGTTAGTGGGACACGACATCGTCTTTCCACAGATGGGCCACTAGAAGCTACTAGAAGTCTTCTACCTTCCTGCAGCCATCCGGACCTTCCAACCGCACCAGGAGCCAACAACTGCTTCCCAACTTTAACCCCAAAGGTAAGTCATGGTTTGATTGAGACTTTTATTAGTAGTGTGGACGGTTGTTTTTAAACAAATTCCATTTTACTTAATAATCTTTTACATGCACAGAATGTACATGTTTTCATTCATGTTAGTCATTTATTTAGCCGCAGTTTATGACTCTTCTGTAGTACAAAGTGTACTCATCTGCTCCTAAATCCCCAAAGCCGCATTTGTTCCATTAAAGCTAAACTGCACTGCCTTCTGGTCCTTAAGATGTTGCGTGCAAATTCAAATTCTGCTTGTAATACTGATTTAATTGCAGGTTTTCTTTTGTAACAGTTTCCATAATTTCACACATTATGTAAAAACTAGGGCTGTCAAAAATAATGAGTTAACTCATGTGATTAATCACAAAAGATGATTGCATTAATCATGTATATGCACCGATCAATCAAGCAATTCATTTGAATACAACTGGTTACCTGAAAGGCGGGTGGGGTTGTTATATGGTCAGTGATCAGGTCAATGCGAAGATGAGTGAGGAGATTTTGACTGTTGCAAGTTTCACTTCAAAATACTCTAGACTGGACTAAAGATAAAACTGTCACCAAATTTTGAGCAAATAAAATAAATATTTTTTAAAGAATGTTCTTGAATGACAATCTCACTGTTAAATTGCATTTATGTCCAAATATCGGTGTCTTTTTAAGTTCAATTAAATTATGCAAGTAATAACCTGTGATTAATCAGATTTTCTAAAAAAGTAATCATTTGACAGCACTAGTAAAAACCTTAGTTGTGTTAGGCCATGTGACATCAAGTCATGTTAAAAGAAGGCAACTTTGGGCCCTATAGTCAGTGACAAGGTTGGCACTTTGCCACACCAGTTGAGACGTGAAAAACTTGATTCCCTGAACCAGAAGCAGCTGTCTCCGCCCCATGGCTGTGCACACAAACAAATAGCATAGATCTGTGATCTGGGAATGAAAACGTGTCCATACGCCTGTACTCTGACAACAGAATTCCATAACAAAGTAGATGATCAGCAAGAAAACTGTAATTGATGCCTATTTAAACCTGAGATGATAATTTCCTATGCAGGTCACCATTTTCCATCTGTGAGCGGTTTTCCACCTGAAGTCGGAGAAAATGGCAGCAATTCCATCGAGTGGCTCCCTCATCGCCACACATGATTACTACAGAAGTGAGTTTGAGGCCTCCTTCAAGAATACCTGTACATGACAGCACATGACGCACGCTGTCTTTTTGGGTGTAATTTAAAATTTAAAAAAATATATATGTATATGCTTTCCAGGGCGCATTGGGTCTACCTCTAGCAACAGCTCATGTAGCAGCGCTGAATACTCCGGAGAGGCCCTCCCTCACCACCCAGGTATGTATGGCAAAGGTCAGGCTTGTGTTTGGAGCTAAGTCTATAAATAACACATCGGCTCTTCACAGGACTACCAAGACAAGATTCCGGTCACTGGTGGACCTCCTTTTTCTTGGCAAAACCCGGAGCTGAAACCCATAAGTAAGCTTGTGTAAAAAAAAATTTAAAAAAACACTTACAAACCAAAAACTGAAGACAAACAAATGTTTTAAGTTTATTCGCTGGTCGTGAAAACTGTTGTCTGTTCCAGAAATGGGAGCTACACAGTGGCCAACGGTCAGGTTACCTGCATTGCCAGGGAAATGCTTCTGAAACGCCAACTCAGCGAAAACAGTGACATTGGAAATTTTGAACCGTCAAAACCACCGCCTGCCTCCTCCTAAAGGCGCCTCAACCTCTTCCTCCACCTCCTCACCACCAACTTGCCGTCGCAGTCCAGATGGAGATGATGGTGGTGATGAAACATTGCTTCTTCAGTAAATAGTTAGCTTTTTTTGACTGTATGGATTCTTTATATGACGACCAAAAACAATGTTTTTCATCCTTTTTTCTCTTTGTGATTTTGCATTGTTGGTGAAATAATAAAATGATTGAGGCACTGGGTTTGTATTTCCTTTGGGAAGTTTTTCTACCATGTGATGACCTCAAGCTGAGCTGCTGTTTTATAACACAAGCTGCAGTGAGCTGTTTATGTGATTGGCAAAAGCCATTGTGTTGCTAAGAAGCTTGCATGACTCACCACCTTACTGTAAATGTAGGTCAGCATGTATACTGGAACATATGCTGGAAGAATGCATGGTCAATTCCTGTGCAAGTCATTTAGGAATACACTGCTATTAATTCTAATACTGTTATATTGAGCCTGATCTGTTAATCTAAAGTTCAAAATAATGCATTAATAATTTTAAATAATCCGTTTTTAATAATAGGTATATGGTTTGTAAAGATGTAGCTTTCAGTTGTCATATGCCGGTAATAATTTTATTTGTTTCACACGCACTCCACAAATTAGGAGGAACGTTACACTTCTACTCGCACTACTCAACACGTCCGAAAAGGAGAATTAATTTTCATATTAACCCTTCTCGGTGTGTCAGCAATTACTAATAGTCTATCTACTTCTTAACTTAACAACTTAAGAGTGCCCTAACTTTGCGTGTGTTTTGAGATAGGAGCTGTCTCTTGGCTAATTGTTATGCTTTAAATTGAGTTACAAGCACACATGCATTTAGTTGGTGCAGTAATTGTCACAGTGAACCCCGATAGATCTCACCGAAACAGCTGACCTTACTCATTAGCATTAACCTATGGTTATACTTGCCAACCTTGAGACCTCCAATATCGGGAGTTGGAGGGGTGGCATGGTTTGGGCGGGGGCGTGGTTGGGGCGTGGCCAAGGGCGTGGTTAAGAGGAGAGTATATTTACAGCTAGAATTCACCAAATCAAGTATTTCACATATATATATATATATATATATATATATATGTATGAAATACTTCACTTTCAGTGAATTCTAGCTATATATATATTTTATTTTATTTTTTTATTTTATTATACATATAAATAAAAGACATACTTGAATTTCAGTGTTCTGCAGGCTATCCGGTAGGTGGCAGTATTGTCCTGTTTAAGAGTGTCACAACATTGCTGTTTACGGCAGACAAACTGCTTTACGGTAGACTAAACGTGACTGCTGTTGTTGTGTGTTGTTACCGCGCTGGGAGGACGTTAATGAAACTGCCTAACAATAAACCCACATAAGAAACCAAGAACTCTCTCTGCTTGTTGTGCACTGTACTCTCTAAAAGCCGTAGATGTTATGACGTCATTGGGCAGGCAAGCTGCTGGGAAAGCGGACGTGAGAACGGCTGTCCCCACTCAGGTCCGCATTGAGCTGGAGGGGGCGTGGCCTCCAGATCCGGCTGAATACCGGGAGTTTGTCGGGAGAAGGGAGGTTGTCGGGAGAGGCGCTTTAGCGGGAGAATCCCGTTCTCCCGCTAAAAACGGGAGGGTTGGCAAGTAAAGCATATTTTGATCTCTAACTGTTAGAGATCAAAATATGCTTTACATTCCAAGCATTGGAAGGAAGAAAGTGAGTGTGAATGTCAGTGCTGAAGAAGAAATTAATGATATTCATTGAATTAAAGAAAGGAATCATCCAAAAAAATTTCTTATTTAAACAGGGATAGCAGATCCATTCTATGTGTCATATTTGATCATTTAGCGATATTGCCATATTTTTGCTGAAAGGATTTAGTAGAGAACATCGACGATAAAGGTTTGGTCACTGATAAAAAGAGCCTTGCCTGTACCGGAAGTAGCGTGACGTCACAGGTTGAAGGGCTCCTCACGCTCTCGCTGCTTGTGTAAGCAGCGAGAGCGATTCAGACTGAGAAAGCGACGATTACCCCATTAATTTGAGCCAGGATGAAAGATTCGTGGATGAGGAACGTGAGAGTGAAGTATTATAGTGCAGTGCAGGACGTATCTTTTTTCGCTCTGACCGTAACTTAGGTACAAGGGCTCATTGGATTCCACACTTTCTCCTTTTTCTATTGTAGATCACGGATTTGTATTTTAAACCACCTCGGATACTATATCCTCTTGAAAATGAGAGTCGAGAACGCGAAATGGACATTCACAGTGACTTTTATCTCCACGACAATACATTGGCGAAGCACTTTAGCTACGGAGCTAACGTGATAGCATCGTGCTTAAATGCAGATAGAAACAAAATGAATAAGCCCGTGACTGGAAGGATAGACAGAAGATCAACAATACTACCAAACTCTGGACCTGTAACCACAAGGTTAATGCTGTACCGCCTGGCGAAGCCTAGCAATGCTGTTGCTAACGACGCCATTGAAGCTAACTTAGCTACGGGACCTCGACAGAGCTATGCTAAAAACATTAGCTCTCCACCTACGCCAGCTCTCATCTGCTCATCACCACCCGTGCTCACCTGCGTTCCAGCGATCGACGGCGCGACGAAGGACTTCACCACGATGATCGGTGCGGTCGGCGGCCCGGAAACGGAGGAAGTCAAGGTGAGGACAGCGGCGCGGCGGCGGGCGTTGTAGCTTTTGACGACACCCTGGCCGCCATCAGAGTCGGCAAGAAACATATATTTCCCCAAAGTTACGTACGTGACATGCACATAGCGACACGCACGTATGCGATCAAATGTTTGGAAGCCAAAGCTGTACTCACGGTAGCGCGTCTGCTATCCAATTCAAAGTCCTCCTGGTTGTGTTGCTGTAGCCAGCCGCTAATACACCGATCCCACCTACAGCTTTCTTCTTTGCAGTCTCCATTGTTAATTGAACAAATTGCAAAAGATTCACCAACACAGATGTCCAGAATACTGTGGAATTTTGCGATGAAAACAGAGCTGTGTACAAACCCCGTTTCCATATGAGTTGGGAAATTGTGTTAGATGTAAATATAAACGGAAAACAATGATTTGCAAATCCTTTTCAACCCATATTCAATTGAATGCACTACAAAGACAAGATATTTGATGTTCAAACTCATAAACTTTATTTTTTTTTGCAAATAATAATTAACTTAGAATTTCATGGCTGCAACACGTGCCAAAGTAGTTGGGAAAGGGCATGTTCACCACTGTGTTACATGGCCTTTCCTTTTAACAAAATTCAGTAAACGTTTGGGAACTGAGAAGACACATTTTTTAAGCTTCTCAGGTGGAATTCTTTCCCATTCTTCCTTGATGTACAGCTTAAGTTGTTCAACAGTCCGGGGGTCTCCGTTGTGGTATTTTAGGCTTCATAATGCGCCACACATTTTCAATGGGAGACAGGTCTGGACTACAGGCAGGCCAGTCTAGTACCCGCACTCTTTTACTATGAAGCCAGTAACACGTGGCTTGGCATTGTCTTGCTGAAATAAGCAGGGGCGTCCATGGTAACGTTGCTTGGATGGCAACATTTGTTGCTCCAAAACCTGTATGTACCTTTCATCATTAATGGCGCCTTCACAGATGTGTAAGTTACCCATGTCTTGGGCACTAATACACCCCCATACCATCACAGATGCTGGCTTTTCAACTTTGCGCCTATAACAATCCGGATGGTTCTTTTCCTCTTTGGTCCGGAGGACACAACATCCACAGTTTCCAAAAACAATTTGAAATGTGGACTCGTCAGACCACGGAACACTTTTCCACTTTGTATCAGTCCATCTTAGATGAGCTCAGGCCCAGCGAAGCTGACGGCGTTTCTGGGTGTTGTTGATAAACGGTTTTCGCCTTGCATAGGAGAGTTTTAACTTGCACTTACAGATGTAGCGACCAACTGTAGTTACTGACAGTGGGTTTCTGAAGTGTTCCTGAGCCCATGAGGTGATATCCTTTACAGTGCAGTACAGCCTGAGTGATCGAAAGTCACGGGTTTAGCTGCTTATGTGCAGTGATTTCTCCAGATTCTCTGAACCCTTTGATGATATTACGGACCGTAGATGGTGAAATCCCTATATTACTTGCAATAGCTGGTTGAGAAAGGTTTTTCTTAAACCGTTCAACTATTTGCTCACACACTTGTTGACAAAGTGGTGACCCTCACCCCATCCTTGTTTGTGAATGACTGAGCATTTCATGGAATCAACTTTTATACCCAATCATGGCACCCACCTGTTCCCAATTTGCCTGTTCACCTGTGGGATGTTCCAAATAAGTGTTTGATGAGCATTCCTCAACTTTATCAGTATTTATTGCCACCTTTCCCAACTTCTTTGTCACGTGTTGCTGGCATCAAATTCTAAAGTTAATGATTATTTGCACACAAAAAAAATGTTGATCAGTTTGAACATCAAATATGTTGTCTTTGTAGCATATTCAACTGACTATGGGTTGAAAATGATTTGCAAATCATTGTATTCCGTTTATATTTACATCTAACACAATTTCCCAACTCATATGGAAACGGGGTTTGTATATTGGGATACAATGGTGTCCCAATACTTCCGCTTCAACCCTTGACGTCACGCGCAAACGTCATCATACTTAGACGTTTTCAGCCCGAAGTTTCCCGGGAAATTTAAAATTGCACTTTATAAGTTAACCCGGCCGTATTGGCATGTGTTGCAATGTTAAGATTTCATCATTGATATATAAACTATCAGACTGTGTGGTCGGTAGTAGTGGGTTTCAGTAGGCCTTTAAATTAAGATATTATGAATTAATTATTAAATAAATACTTAAGTAAAAACTGACAGGAACGTTCCACAATGTATAAATAAATGCAGGATATAGTACACCAGGGGTCTCAAACATGCGGTCCTCTATTTAACTACATAGTATAGTGTGAGTGCAGCTTGTGCACCTTGGGTGGCCAATACTTAAATATACCTGTAATATGGCAACACAAAATACACAACAATTACAGCACAACAAACACACATTAGGCAACACAAAGAGCAACCTTCTGTAAGCAACCGGAAATGTCTCTGACCATCTCCTAGGAAACTCAACCGTTTCATAGGCCTACCATGGCTCATGGTCACAATAGCTGCTGGTAGAAATTGTTTACCAATTTCGTCATGTGGTTAAAACATACTGTAAATCTAAAGTGCATACTTCATGGGGCCCAGCCTCACCCAGACTATAACTCCAGCGGCCCCAGGTAAACTGAGTTTAAGACCGCTGTAGTAGACTAGGCAACAACTTATTAAATAGTAATGGATGGTTTTCTTTAATTATTCTTCTTTAACATAGCTTGTGAGCTTGTTATATAATATAGAATATAGTAAGATTGTGTCCTTAAAACAGCCACTTGGCATGTAACTACTGACTGTAACCGAGGGATCGATAAGAGCACTCGCTGGTCACATGCAAAAACATTTCAGAGAAAAGATCAGATGAGAACATCTGGCAGTAAGCACACTAACAGTTAAGTCAACAGTGAGCAAAGTTGTATCAGTTAGACGGAGGAGATCATGTTTAAGTGCAGCACATAAACACTGAGACTTCATGCCGTGATGATTGTCATGATAAGCTCCTCCGTCTTTCTCTAAAGACGGATCGGAAGAAGCATTTTGCTCTAAAAATGTCCCGTGACTATGTCCAGACATTCCTGTGTCTCTTCGCCGACACAGGAATGTTTGATAGAAGTTTCTATGAGCAAAGTTCACGGGACACATAGTGAAGGATAGGTCCTCTCACTGTCACAGCCATAAGAGGTTGGTTGTCACACGTTTTACTCTAATGTGAATTGCTCATCATCAAAACGTATTTCAATATTCATTCCTATTGAAGTTGAAATGTGTATCCCACTTATTTTACAACTCATTGTAACAAAGAGGTAAACAATTGGGAAAACCAACCAATCCCATCACAGGGACTGTTGTCACATGCAGTGGGAAATATTATTTTTGTGGGAAAAATATTTTAAAACAGGAAAGAAGGCAGAACTTAATTATAACTTATACATGCATTGACAAATTGACAAATACATGAACAGTAAATACAGCTTTAGACAAGCTTACTGTATACAGCAGGGAAGTCCAAAGTTTTTCCAATGAGGGCCGCGGGTTGAAAAATCAAAGCATGCGGAGGCCATTTTGATATGTTTTCATTTTTAAAACTAATACAATGTATGGCTTTTGTTTTTACCTTTAGGGCTCCCCTGAAGTGCTTAGTCTTAGTCATAAAAATTTTAAATATAAGTCATATATTTTCTTATATTATTATTATATATAATCTTCAGATCAACTTTAGGTCTATCTGTCGATATAAAGTTAAACTTTTTTTTAATTTTTTATGCTCTTTCTGACAAAAATGACCCTATATTTTATGGCAAAAACACAATATGTGTTTTAATTATTTTCCCCCAAAAAAGTGGAATATTTGATGTGAAGTAATTGGGGTATTGAATAGGTCAATAATTCATAACTCCATTGATTTTATTTTATTGTTATTTTTTGAGCAATGATAGTTAAAAAAAAACAAACAATAAAATTGTTGGGGATCCATAAATAAAATAAGTAAAATAAAATAAGTCATACTTTTTTTTTTTTACTTTCAACACATAAGTCTCCTGATAAACTTCAGATCTCTCTGTCCATTATAAGTAGGTATTATTTTTTGTTTGTTTTAGGCTCTTTTTGTCAAATAAAATGCTGTTTTTTATATGGCAAACACACAAAATAAGCAATATTTTCCCCAAAAAAATATTCTAAAGTGGAATATGCAATGTTAAATAATCGGAGGCTAGAATGGGTCAATAATGTATAACAATATTTATTTAAATGCATTATTATTTCTTGAGCAATGACAGTTTTAAAGAAAAAAAACAGCCCGAGTGGCAGCTTTGTGTTATTAGAGTCAACATTGCAAATTTTTCTCATTACATTTCATCTGTTTGCTGTTTTATTCCACTTTTTTATTATATATTTTTGAATAGTGTTTTTCGAATGTGTCGTGAGCCGTTAAAAAATTAGCTGCAAGCCGCAAATGGCCCCTGGCGTGCACTTTGGATAACCCTGGTATACAGTATGTAATATGCAAAAACACATGAGTACATGTGACAACCAACCCAACCCCAACTGGGATTTTTTGCTTGCATTAAAAACAGGCAATCATGTAACAACTCCTTAGCTGGTTAATAAGTGAAGTGAATTATATCCATATAGCACTTTTCTCTAGTGACTCAAAGCACTTTACATTGTGAAACCCATTATCTAAGTTACATTTTTAAACCAGTGTGGGTGGCACTGGGAGCAGGTAGGTAAAGTGTCTTGCCCAAGGACACAACGGCAGTTACTAGGATGGCAGAAGTGGGGATCCAATGTAGAACCCTCAAGTTGCTGGCACGGCCACTCTACCAACCGAGCTATACCACCCCTAAACTAATCTAAATAGTAACTTTACCTCCACACTTTTTAAGTGTAACAATTGTTTTGTTATGAAATCATTGTGTAAACCGCCCACTTTTTAAGGGTAACAATTGTTTTGTAATGTAATCATTGTGTAAACAGCCATGAAGACAAATATACAGTAGTGCCCCAATTTACGTGCTTAGTTGGTTCTACGACTGACTTGAAACCCTCATATCTGAAATCAACATCACCCATTGAAAGCAATTGAAATCAATTTAATCAGTGCTTGCAATTTAATCAGTGCAATTTCATCACTACTTACAACTACAATAGGTTTATGAATAATATGTATAATGTATAATATAATAATAATGTACAGCATTTACCTTGGAGAGTGGATTTCTATGGTATCTTCTTTGAGCTGCTTCTCTGTCAATCCCACCATCAGCAGCTTCCCTATATTTTCATGGATTAATGTCTGCTGTTTGGATATTATTTTAACGTCCTTGGCTGGCACAGTAGGTTCCTCCTGCTTCTGTATGGTGCAGACTAGCAGCGATACGCTCGCCTTGCCTCGCCAGTCGGTCATATCTTTGCTGATTTCTTTCTTTAATGCAACAAATATCATCTACTTCTTTTCAGCACTGTCCTTCACACACACTTTCTCTTTTTCAATGGTTGAGAAACAAAGTTGAATCGATCTCTAGCTATAAGGTAACGCTAGCGCGTAAGAGCAAATGTTTTGGGGCGGATCTTACGGGGTTCACTGGGAGAATCGCTACACCAACTAGCGGTGGGGAGGCTTGTAACTCAAATTTATACTTGCATCTTAAAGCATAACAATAGGAAGAGAGGCAGCTCTTATGTCAAAATACTTGTAAGTTGAGGTAACATACTTAGGAGTTGAATGTTTACAATGAAAAACACAACAAGTATTTGCACCTCAAGTTAAGTACCAATGTTTGTCACAAACATACTAGGTGTGGTGACATTATCCTCTGCATTTTACCCATCACCCTCACCCCCTGGGAGGTGAGGGGAGCAGTGAGCAGCAGCGGTGGCCGCGCCCGGGAATCATTTTGGTAATTTAACCCCCAATTCCAACCCTTGATGCTGAGTGCCAAACAGGGAGGTAATGGGTCCCATTTTTATAGTCTTTGGTATTACTTGGCCGGGGTTTGAACTCACGACCTACCGATCTCAGGGTGGACACTCTAAGTTGAGCCGTCTTACTCTTGAGAACACTATGTAGGTGAGCTCTGATCTTCATGCAGTTCATTTCCATACCGCAATTTGAGAGACAGCCCTCTGATGGCTAGATATAATGAGTGTGACAAACAACTGCATGGTCCCCTACTGTAAATTGTAAACCAAGACAAGGTCATTTAATGTAAAAAGTAGGCCGGATTGCATGAAACGTAAAGATATGTAAGAATCAGGAATAACAACATTCTTTATGCCTAAAGGTCCAACTCTTTGTTATTTAATGTAATAAGTTACAAATTAAATAATTGGAGCAAAGTTTTTTTTAAACCAGATTTTAGTGGAACTTTGTCCTGGTGGAATCTGGGCCAAAGGCAACTGCCCTGTGAGTCCGTGCTCCCAAGGAAGTGTCTGCTCCCGCATTGCGTGCAACTGGAGAATACGTAAACAAGATCTGCATGTGGCCTCTTATCAGTGAGTACTGTGTAACGACTTATTGAATTACAGAATCTATGTTTGCTGTCTCGGGCAAAGGGTTCATGGCCTGCCCGCTTGTTGGGGTGCAGTATGCTGTTTTTAGCTCTTTATTTGATGAGCAGCATGAACTGACGGCGTGCAGCACTCATTCCCGACATTGTCACTCTAGCACACACACACACACACACACACAGGCTGACAGTGTCAACACGAACAGTTGTACTGTTTGAAGGCCGACCTGCATAGACGGCCTGTTAAAATTAGCTTCACCCTGACCCGCTTCATGCGACAGTAAAATCTGCAGTCAGAAATCTTCTGTTAGAGGAAGCTTTTTATCGAAGACGACCTTAACCGCCTCAGAGGTTACACATGCAATATTCAACTCGTAATAGTGTATTATCCTCAAAAATGTGTTACACAACAATGTGCTGTCGCAGCAAAGTACTTACAGTAACAAAGTGGTATGGTATCAATTTATTTCGAACATGTATACATTTACATGTGATACATCATATAGCTTGCAGATTCTCATTTCTCTTTACAACATGTCTAAAAAGGAGTAGGAAGAAGCACGGCTAAGTCTTCAAATCAATTCTGATTCTCATAAGATGAATTATATACAATTTTCAATAAAGTTCAAGATATGAATCAACATGTTTCTACTTTGTACTTTTTAAACTCTTGCAATTTGAACAACCTCTTGAACTGAGTCATATTAGTGCTTAGTTTGATTTCTTTGTTTAATCCATTCCATAATTTAATTCCACATACTGACATGCTAAAAGTCTTAAGTGTTGTATGTGCATGCAACTGTTTTAATTTACATTTCCCTCTTAGGTTATATTTGTCCTCTTTCGTTGAGAAAAATTGTCGTACATTCTTGGGTAGCAGGTTAGAATTGACCATCCATTCATTTGTCCCCTTTTGGGGTCGCGGGGGGTGCTGGAGCCTATCTCAGCTGCATTCGGGCGGAAGGCGGGGTACAACCTGGACAAGTCGCCATCTCATCACAGGGCCAACACAGATAGACAGACAACATTCACACTCACATTCACACACTAGGGCCAAGTGGACATAATTTTAGCTGTATGCAGATGCACCAACTCATTCAATTTTAGTAATTTAGATTCCATAAATAAAGAATGTGTATGTTCTCTATATCCAACATTATGTAGAATTCTAACCGCCCTCTTTTATAACACTGTTAGAGTATGTAGTGCGCTTTTGTAGTTATTTCCCCCTATTTCTACACAATAACTTAGATATGGTAACAGTAGCAAGCAGTAGTAGTGATAAAACCAAGTACTGTACTTGTATCAACAGGGTTGTAGTTTGTTTGGTGCCATCATTTCAAAACGTGATATGACCTTTGACACAGTTACTTTAATACGTTAGGATTATCTGACTTCAAGAAAATACAGTGGGGCCTCATCTTTAGTCATTAATCCGTTTCATAGGGTATGTTGAAAACCGAAACATTTCGTATAAGAAATATTGTACATCCAATTAATATGTACCAGATACCCAAAAATGTTAACAAAAAACACCTTTTATAGAGAATGATAGAAAACAATGTAAAATGCAAATCAATGACAGATAAAATTCCTAAATTAACATTTAACCCTTGCAAATGTGAATGTTATAGGTTTTGAGGTCCCAAAGCCAGTCATAAGTATTAATATATATTTTTTTACTTTCAACGCTTAAATCTTTAGATCAATTTCAGATCTTTCTGTTGATACAAATTAATTTAAGGGCACAAACTGCAATATTCGTCCACGCATACATAATATTTTTGCAACCACATCCACACAACTAGTGTTTCACTCCTAAGTCACCAACATCGTTTTTATTACACAGAAGTTGTTGGCAGATTCAAAGCAACTATATGTCTAACATGAATATATGGCACTTTATAGTTCTCTGACGGTATCTAGTGGTTGAGGAGGTCAAATTACACCTCTCACAGGATTTGCACATATTTCAAAGGGAAATGCTTGGATTCATTTGGTTTTCATGAACAAAGCATTATAAAATAATGGGTTTATCGAAAAATGGCCATTATACCGGTAATAGGGAGTCAATGTGAGACAAAAAAGTCCAGAGAAACTCCAATGTATACTCACTCAACAGCTCTCCCTGTGCTGGAACCTTGCCGTGGTGGAGAGTCTTGCGTGTCTCAATGACCCTTGAAAGCTATACCGGCGGGGGATCACACCCCTGGCAGGTTTAACCATGCTGGGCAGGTTTCGGGATAGAGGCCAGACAAAAGTCAGCACCCGGTCCTCCAGGTTGGGGGTTGGGTGTGAGGTTAACAACCCAACCCCGTAAAAAAGCACCATGTTATAGAAACGACGAGAAGGAGCCATTCCGGTACACTGCGGCGGAGAAGCGAGGGCGCATCCTTGGATGTATCTATGACGGGGCCGGGTGAAATCCAGCAGGAAGCCCGACCCCTGATGACCCCGATCTTCGAAACCAAAGCCAACAACAGAGTAGGTACCTGGAACGTGCGCACACTGTTCCAGTGTGGGCGCATGGACCAGGTGCTGAAGACTATGAGGGACTATCGCCTGGACATCTTAGGCGTTAGTGAAATGAGGTGGACTGGGCAGGGACGCTTCGTGATTGAAGGAGCAACCGTTCTTTTCTCTGGGAAGCAAGACCACCATACCCATGGAGTCGGGATCGTCCTTTCCAACTGTGCGGCTCAAGCGCTAGTGGGATGGAAACCGGTGAATGAGCGCATCATCACAGCAAGGCTCTATACTAAACATGCCAAAGTCACCATCGTACAAGTCTATGCCCCAACCGAGGCTGCCTCAGAAGAGGACAAGGATGCCTTCTACAGCCAGCTCCAAGCCGTGCTTGATGAGATCCCCAGCTACGACATCAAGATACTGATTGGAGACCTAAATGCGAAAGTGGATGGCGACAGAAGGGGCCTCAATGCCACAGTGGGACCACACGGGTCTGCAAGCTCTACCAATGACAACGGGGAGAGACTGTTGATGCTAGCTAGCACCAACGGCCTCAGTATTTTTCAAGCACAAACAGATCCATAAGATGACATGGGTTTCACCTGGGGGGGGACCCGAAATGAGCTGGACTACATATGCATAAACACAAGATGCCGTTCGTCACTGCTGGACGTTCGTGCACACAGGGGTGCAGATGTAGGCTCAGATCACTTTCTTGTGGTGGGTAAAATCAGGCTGAAGCTGAAAATGTCATGTCTGTTGATCATGTTTTTGTCTTGGCCATGTGTTGTTTGTTTTTTGGACTCTTTTTAGTTCCTGGTTGCACTTCCTTGTTTGTTTGTTTCCATAGCAACTCATTAGTTTTCACCTGTCCTGTCACGCACCTGTTCCACGTTTTGACTCACACACCTGTTGTTAATCATGTCTGTGTTATTTAAGCTTTTCATTTTCTGTTGGTCTTTCTGGCGACATCACATTCACACTCCTGCCACTCTGTTCACCCTCATGCTGATGATCCATGCTGCTCTTTTTCATGCTTTTTCTCATGCCAAGTAAGTTTTTGTTTATTAATGCCACAGTTAGTGTTTTTGTTTCATTGTTCATAGTTTCTGCCTTTGTGCAAGTTTTGTTTTCATAGCCAAGTTTTTGTACTTCCGCCTTTTGTTTACTTCCCTTGTTTGTAGTTTATTAGTGTTAAAATAAATCATGTATTTAAATTCACGCCTTGCCCGCGCCAATTTTCCGTTGCCTTCCGGAGAAACAAAACCCAAGGACCAAGTCGTGACATTATGTCGCCAGCATAACAGTTTCTCCGCACGAAAGTTGGACGTTTTGGACGAGGCAGCGTGGGAGGTCCTCCGCGCCATGGAGGAGGAAATGCTGCGCTACTCCTCCGTGGAGTACAGAGACTCCATTTGGTCCGAGGACTGCGCTGCGTCACCGCAGTCCCGGAAGCGCCGCTCCCGACGAAGAACGTCAGGGAGGGCTTCCGCAAGCAGAGAGGACACGTCACTCCCGCAAGCTCCTCCGCCTCCGGGCGGAAGCAAGCCACAGGCAGCCCGGCTTCACCCTGATGACATCACAGCTCAAGATTTTTTTTCTCTGAACTCTTTTACTTTTGATCAGCCGCCCTCAACAAAGGACTCTGTTTCTATGATCAAACATTATCAGAACATGATTTTGGACATTAGAGCATATCAGTCACAGCCATCTGAATTTCATGCCCCGCCCCCCAGGACTCAAGCCACGCCCAAGTCACACAATTTTTTTTTTTCACCCACTCAATCCCAGGAAGAAAAAATACTTTTTGGACAGTTTGGAGGGGAGGATTCTGCCCCCCTCCTGACCTCCCTCCACCCACCCCAAAAGACGGTTCCAGACCGCGGGGAGCGCATCTGGGATCCGCTCCTTGAGGGGGGGGGGGACTAGGGCTGGGAACTGTTCAGGTGGGGTCGCTCTTCGTCATGCCATGCCACAGCCTCAAGCACGACCGCCACCACCAGTTCTTCGGTCTGACAAGCCACAGCCTCCAGCACGGCCGCCACCACCAGTCTTTCGGCCTGCTAAGCCGCAACCTCCGGTTCGGCCACCACCACCAGTCTTTCGCCCTGCTAAATCGCAACCCCCAGCTAGGCCACCTCCACCTGCACCACGGGTAGCTCCAAAGCTAGCAACATGCCATGCTGCACCACGCTAAGCTCCGCCAGTAGCTGCTCCACGCCGCCAAGCACCGCCAGTAGTTGCTCCACGACGCCAAGTGCCGCCAGTCGCAGCTCCACGACGCCAAGTGCCGCCAGTCGCAGCGCCACGACGCCAAGTGCCGCCAGGCCAAGACCAAGCACCGCCATGCCAAGACCAAGCCAAGACCAAGACCCCCCAAGCCAAGACCAAGACCCCCCACACAAAGACCAAGACCCACCACGCCAGGCTTCCGGAGAAACAAAACCCAAGGACCAAGTCGTGACAGAAAAAGGTGCAAAAAATGCAGCTCGATAGACCCTACGCAGTGGAAAAGCTTAAGAACACCAACCTGTTGAGGAGCTACCGTGAGGAGTTGAGGAAGAAGCTTGAGGTACCACCACATCCTTCCATTGAGGAGCAGTGGAGTCTGTTCTCCCGTACCATCACTGAGACTGCGGAAACAGTTTCAGGCAGAAGAAGGGGCACCAACAAGGAGAGATGGATAACGGAAAAGACCTGGAAATTGATTGACTAAAGGAAGATGGCAAAGATGGAAAGAGAACAGAAGAGGAGGCTCCAATGCTGGAGGATGAAAGACGAGGAGTACAGACACCTGGACCGGGAAGTAAAAAAGAGCTGCAGGAAAGACAAGCGTAGGTGGCTGGAGGAGAAAGCAAAAGAAGCACAAGAGGCAGCAGAGAAAAACAACACTAAAACACTCTACAGGATTGTGCGGGAGCTAACCAGCTCCAGGAGCAGCTCCGGGGTGCCAATCAAGAGCAGGGATGGCAGGGCACTCCTAAGCGACGAGGAACAGGAGGCAAGGTGGGTGGAGCACTTCAAAGAGGTTCTCAACCAGCCAACACCTCCCACTCTCTTTCTTTTTGATCGGGAAACACCAGCCCCAACTCTGACAGTCACCTCAGAAGAGATAACCAGGACCAAGATTGCCCAAGCAATCAAGAGCCTCAAGAACAGCAAGGCACCAGGACTCGACGAGGTATCTACTGAGTTGCTGAAGCACGGTCAAGAGGTGGTCGTGGAGAGCCAAACGCACCTGTTCAACCTGATCTGGCATGCCGAAGAGGTCCCTGCCGACTGGAGACGGGGGGTTATAGTGACGCTGCCAAAGAAGGGAAACCTCGCAAACTGCAACAACTGGCGGGGCATCACACTGCCGTCGATCCCAGGCAAGGTTTTCTGTAGTGTGCTGCTCCAACGCCTAAAAGACGAGGTAGATAACATCTTAAGGGAAGAGCAAGTCGGCTTCCGAAAGGGAAGGTCCTGCGCGGAACAGATCTTCACTCTTCGCAACATCATAGAACAGTGCCAAGAACTCCAGACACCCCTTATCATCAATTACATCGATTTCAAGAAAGCCCTCGACAACATCCACCGGGAATCACTGTGGCAGATCCTCCAGCTATACGGTATACCATCAAAGTACGTCAACATCTTCAGAGCCCTGTACCACAACTCCACCTGTCGAGTGAAAACCACCAACAGCACAACCGACGACTTTGACATTGTGACCGGGGTAAGACAGGGTTGCATCTTGTCTCCCTTACTGTTCATCATTGTCATAGACTTTGTCATGAGGAAGTCTGTCTTCGAAGCAAACCTCGGCATTAAGTGGGGAGGGGACAGACTGGCAGATCTGGACTTTGCGGACGACTTGGCTCTACTTAGCCATTCCTACGCTGGGCTCCAAAAATTTACCAGCAATCTGCATGAGCAAGGGGAAAAAGTCGGCCTATGTATAAGCCAAGAGAAGACCAAGGCCATGACCGTCGCACAAGACCAAAATGTTCCACTGCTCACCGTAGGCGAACAAGGCATAGAGTATGTTGAGAACTTCACGATCTTGGAAGCAACATCTCAAACACTGGAGACGCAGAAAAGGATGTACAGACCAGAATCGGAAAAGCTGCAGGAGTCTTCCAACGCCTCCGGAACATCTGGTCATCAAAATCTATCAGTACGTCCACAAAGCTGCGCCTCTATATGTCAGTGGTCATCCCTACAGTGACCTATGCCTGTGAGACGTGGATGAAGACATCAAGCATTACTAACAAGCTGGATGTCTTCCACCGACGGTGCCTCAGATACATCTTGAGGATCTCATGGAGAGACCACATCACCAATGAAGAGGTGATGAGAAGGGCAGGGGTAGCACCATTGTCTGACATAGTCTCTGACATGAGAAGGAGAATGGCTGGACACGTACTCCGACTGCCAAGAGAGAGACCGGCAAGTCTGGCAATGGACTGGGTGCCAGAAGGGGGAAAGAGGAAGAGAGGACGGCCAAAGAAGACGTGGAGACAAACAGCCAAGGAAGACCTGAGAGAGATGGGAGTCAGCTGGCATGGAGCAAGAAGGGTCGCAAGTGACCGGAACAAATGGAGGGGACTCGTCGCCCAATGTTCCGACAGGAATGGGAGGAACTAAGTCTAAGTAAGTCAACAGCTTGTGCTAAAAAATAATTTAGCAAAGAACCGACAATGCAAATATTGAGTTTACCGTATTTTCCGGACCATAGGGCGCACCGGATTATAAGGCGCACTGCCGATGCATGGTCTATTTTTGATCTTTTTTCGTAAATAAGGCGCACCGGACTATAGGGCGCATTAAAGGAGTCATATTATTATTATTATTTTTTTTTTTCTTATTGAAAAAACTTCCTTGTGGTCTACATAACATGTAATGGTGGTTCTTTGGTCAAAATGTTGCATAGATTATCAATCAATCAATCAATCAATGTTTATTTATATAGCCCTAAATCACAAGTGTCTCAAAGGGCTGTACAAGCCACAACGACATCCTCGGTACAGAGCCCACATACGGGCAAGGAAAAACTCACCCCAGTGGGACGTCGGTGAATGACTATGAGAAACCTTGGAGAGGACCGCATATGTGGGTAACCCCCCCCCCCTCTAGGGGAGACCGAAAGCAATGGATGTCGAGTGGGTCTGACATAACATTGTGAAAGTCCAGTCCACAGTGGATCCAACACATCAGCGGGAGTCCAGTCCTCAGCGGGGCCAGCAGGAAACCATCCCGAGCGGAGACGGGTCAGCAGCGCAGAGATGTCCCCAACCGATGCACAGGCTAGTGGTCCACCCGGGGTCCCGACTCTGGACAGCCAGCACTTCATCCATGGCCACCGGACCTATGCAACTCCCCCTCGCAAGGGACGGGGGAGAAGAGGAGAGAAGAAAAGAAACGGCAGATCAACTGGTCTAAAAAAGGGGGGTCTATTTAAAGGCTAGATTATACAAATGAGTTTTAAGATGGGACTTAAATGCTTCTACTGAGGTAGCATCTCTAACTGTTACCGGGAGGGCATTCCAGAGTACTGGAGCCCGAATAGAAAACGTTCTATAGCCCGCAGACTTTTTTTTGGCTCTGGGAATCACTAATAAGCCGGAGTTCTTTGAACGCAGATTTCTTGTCGGGACATATGGTACAATACAATCGGCGAGATAGGCTGGAGCTAAACCGTGTAGTATTTTATACGTAAGTAGTAAAACCTTAAAGTCGCATCTTAAGTGCACAGGAAGCCAGTGCAAGTGAGCCAGTATAGGCGTAATATGATCGAACTTTCTTGTTTTTGTCAAAAGCCTTGCAGCCGCATTTTGTACCAACTGTAATCTTTTAATGCTAGACATAGGGAGACCCGAAAATAATACGTTACAGTAATCGAGACGAGACGTAACGAACGCATGAATAATGATCTCAGCGTCGCTAGTGGACAAGATGGAACGAATTTTAGCGATATTACGGAGATGAAAGAAGGCCGTTTTAGTAACACTCTTAATGTGTGACTCAAACGAGAGAGTTGGGTCGAAGATAATACCCAGATTCTTTACCGAGTCGCCTTGTTTAATTGTTTGGTTGTCAAATGTTAAGGTGGTATTATTAAATAGATGTTGGTGTCTAGCAGGACCGATAATCAGCATTTCCGTTTTCTTAGCGTTGAGTTGCAAAAAGTTAGCGGACATCCATTGTTTAATTTCATTAAGACACGCCTCCAGCTGACTACAGTCCGGCGTGTTGGTCAGTTTTAGGGGCATGTAGAGTTGAGTGTCATCAGCATAACAGTGAAAGCTAACACCGTACTTGCGTATGATGTCACTCAGCGGCAGCATGTAAATACTAAAGAGTGCAGGGCCAAGAACCGAACCCTGGGGAACTCCGCACGTTACCTTGACATAGTCCGGGGTCACATTGTTATGGGAGACGCACTGCATCCTGTCAGTAAGATAAGAGTTAAACCAAGACAAGGCTAAGTCAGACATACCAATACGTGTTTTGATACGCTCTAATAAAATATTATGATCGACGGTATCGAAAGCGGCGCTAAGATCAAGAAGCAGCAACATAGATGACGCATCAGAATCCATCGTTAGCAATAGATCATTAGTCATTTTTGCGAGGGCTGTCTCCGTAGAGCAGGGGTCTCAAACTCGCGGCCCGCGGGCCAAATGCGGCCCGCCGGACGCTAGTTTGAGGCCCCCGCCTTGATATGAAAGTTTAATGTTAGTGCGGCCCGCGCGAGTTTGACATGGATGCTGTATGGTATCATGTACCCAGAAATGACAGCTTAAAGCTGTGTGCACACCGGACACAATTGACACGATTTTGTCCCGCCCATACGCGAGCGAGCCCGCCTGTTTTGCTTTTTCTCTCATCATCCATGACTGAGATCACCACCATCACTGCGCTGTACTGCTCTGAAAGTCCGAAGCTCCGCTGTCATTTCTGGGTACATGATACCCTCTGGAGGCGTCACATTCTCCCTAGTTCTCCCTATAAACGTGCATTTTTTTCACACTGACAGGCTCAGATAGTTACAATAAGTGTCCGACAACATACTAGAAAGGAGAAATGAACGTATGTCTACCTTTAGCTTGAGATCGCTGTTTGTTGTTGTTCTGCTGCTGTGTGGACTAAAGGGGTGTTCACAGCAAAAGCGACAAAAATAATCGCAAAATACTCAAAAATACTCCCATGGTCAGTAAACGGCCGCCGGTAAACTGTGGGTTTTTCCCCCAGTTCTCTCCTTCAGTGCTGCTGCTCTGAGCCGGCTGCCTGCCAGCTAGCAGTGGTTCAGTCCTCCGGTCCAGTCCCGCGAAAAAAATAAACAACCTCCGGTCTGCATTGACTTTGTATGTAATCTCGTCGGTTTTCCCCCGGTTCTCTCCCTCCGAAACTCCCGGTCAGGTAAACCGCCAGCGAACTCCGGTCCAGTCCCATTCCCCCGGTCAGGGGAAGTTCACAGGGGATTCACCGGCTCTCTCCTCCCGGTCAGTAAACAGGGGATTCACCGGCTCTCTCCCTCCAGAGCCGGCTGCGAAACATAAACTCTCCTGGTCGTTAAACGGTTGTCGGTAAACTCTGTCTTCCATAAACTGCAGCGGGCACAGCAGCCTGCAGGACACCGCACAGGACCTGTGTGCAGTAACGTTATGAGACTCTCCACACTGATTGGCTCTCGCAACAAACAGCGATCTCAAGCTAAAGGTAGACATACGTTCATTTCTCCTTTCTAGTATGTTGTCGGACACTTATTGTAACTATCTGAGCCTGTCAGTGTGAAAAAAATGCACGTTTATAGGGAGAACTTATAATATAAATATTAAACGGCCACCACAAACACTTTGTGTTTCCATGGTTTCTGACGTTCAACCAATCACTAACTGTGCCGTGCTCGACGTCATATGCAGGCGCAGGACCCTGAGCCAATCTGGTACCAGCGGAAATTACGTTCTTTGTACGTCAGCTAAACACTAAAACTTAAACTTCAACACAACAGCGATACCTAGTGAAATTATATATTACACAGCCCCAAACATGTCTTTCTCAAAGCCTGCAGTGAAGAGAAAGGTTGGTGATGAGCACAGACAATTTCAGGAAAAGTGGGAAATTCAGTATTTCTTTGTGGAGCACAGGGGCACTCCGACGTGTCTTATTTGCACAGAGAAAGTTGCGGTGCATAAGGAATACAATTTGAAACGTCATTACACAACTAGACATGCTGAGGACTATGCAAAATACCAGGGAGATGAGAGAGCCAACCGAGTTGCCAATCTTAAAACATGTCTACTGAAGCAACAAGATTTTTTTAAGAAAGTAACCAAAGAGAATAACGCAGCAGTCGAAGCTAGCTATGTGGTTAGTGAGATGATTGCTAAAGCAGGAAAGCCATTTACAGAAGGTGAATTTGTCAAAAAGTGCCTGTTACAGGCTGCAAGTATTGTCTGTCCAGAAAAGAAAGGTCAGTTCAGCAACATCAGCCTTTCTGCCAACACCGTGGCAGAGCGCATTTGTGACATGTCAAGTGACATTTATGATCAACTGTGTGAGAAAGCAAAATGTTTCAGTGTATACTCAGTCGCTCTTGATGAGACCACAGACATCACTGACACTGCCCAGCTCGCAATATATGTCCGTGGTGTTGATGACAATTTTGAAGTGACAGAGGAGTTGCTCACAGTAATGCCAATGCATGGCCAGACCACCGCTCAGGAGATATTTCACCAGCTGTGTGATGCCATTGAGAATGCCGGTTTTTCATGGAAGAGATTTGTTGGGATAACAACTGATGGAGCGCCATCAATGACAGGGAGGAAAAATGGACTGGTGGCACTTGTTCAAAAAAAACTGGAAGAGGAGGGTGTGGAGGAAGCCATAGCTCTGCACTGCATTATCCATCAGCAGGCCCTTTGCAGCAAATGCCTGAAATTTGACAACGTGATGTCTGTTGTTGTGCAATGCATCAACCACATCAGATCCAGGGGCTTAAAACACAGAAGGTTCCGTGCTTTTTTAGAAGAAATGGAGTCAGAATATGGGGACGTGCTTTACTTCACCGAGGTACGTTGGCTCAGCAGGGGAAACATGTTGAAGAGATTTTTTGAGTTGAGAGCAGAAGTGAAAGTCTTCATGGAGAAGAATGGGGTGGCTGTTCCTGTGTTAAGTGATCCTATATGGCTCATGGACTTAGCTTTTCTTGTTGATGTCACGCATGAGCTTAATGTACTGAACAAGAGGTTACAAGGCCAGGGGCAACTTGTCAGTGCTGCCTATGACAATGTGAGAGCATTCTCCACAAAACTTATGCTATGGAAAGTTCAGCTATCTCAGACAAACCTTTGCCATTTCCCAGCATGCAAGGCACTTGTGGATGCAGGCACACCATTCAGTGGTGAGAAGTATGCTGATGCCATTTTGAAGCTACAGGAGGAATTTGACCACAGATTTGCAGACTTCAAGACGCACAGAGCCACATTTCAAATTTTTGCGGACCCCTTCTCCTTTGATGTGCAAGATGCCCCTCCTGTGCTTCAAATGGAGCTCATTGACCTGCAGTGCAACTCTGAACTCAAAGCCAAGTTCAGGGAGGTGAGTGGAAGAGCAGACAAGCTTGGGCAATTTTTGAGAGAATTGACTCCCAGCTTCCCTGAGCTTTCCAGAATGTTCAAGCGGACCATGTGCCTTTTTGGGAGCACGTACTTGTGTGAAAAGCTCTTCTCCACCTTGAACTTCAATAAGTCCAAGTACAGGACCAGACTTACTGATGAGCATCTTCAAAGTCTACTGAGGGTCTCAATTGCTTCCTCCCTCAAGCCAAATGTGGCTCGGCTATGCGAGAGGAAGCGCTGCCAGACCTCTAGCCAAAAGTAGGCAAGAGAAGCCATGTTCAGAACAGTTCATGTTGAAAGTTTCATTAATGTTCATGTTAAAGGTTAAATAACTGTTAATACTGTTAATTTGAATCTGAAAAAAAATAATTTCTCTACCCACCAACTATATGTGGTTTCTTAAGTTTTTCTTATTTGCTGTTTTATTATTATTTTATTTATTTATTACTGATTGATTGATTTATTTTCTTTATTCTTTATTTGTTTATTTATTTTTTCATCTTATTTTGTGTAGAAAATTAAAAATTAAGATATTTGAGAACAGTGGAATGTTTTATCAGAGCTTTTCTTGTGGAAAACCGGAACCAAAGCACTGAAAAAGTGTAGGGTATAGCAGAAGCAAAAGCATTGAAGACAGTTTTTTTTTTCTTTTTTTTTCTGTTTTTAATAAATGCGTTTTTTTTGTTGAAAACCTGATGCGGCCCAGCCTCACCCAGACCCTAGCTCCAGTGGCCCCCAGGTAAATTGAGTTTGAGACCCCTGCCGTAGAGTGATTTGCCCTGAAACCGGATTGAAAAGGTTCACAGAGATTGTTAGTCACTAAGTGTTCATTTAGCTGCTGTGCAACAATTTTTTCGAGAATTTTGGAAATAAACGGAAGGTGGGAGACCGGTCGGTAGTTTACCATGAGGTCAGGATCGAGGTTAGGTCTTTTGAGCAGAGGATGAATAACCGCTTTTTTGAATGCTAGGGGAACAGTGCCAGAGGAAAGTGATAAGTTTATAATATTTAACACTGATGGACCTAATAATACAAACAGTTCCTTGATAAGTTTCCCAGGAAGTGGGTCAAGTAA
Organism: Entelurus aequoreus; assembly: GCF_033978785.1. NCBI lineage: Eukaryota > Metazoa > Chordata > Actinopteri > Syngnathiformes > Syngnathidae > Entelurus > Entelurus aequoreus. The sequence goes on along the minus strand of NC_084737.1, from coordinate 36,445,232 downwards.
ACATGTTGTTTGTTTTATCCCACTTACACGCTGTAATAATTCCTCTAATGTTATTTCATCAAAAATAGAGAGACTATTTTGGAGGGCAGTGTCCGTCGTATATACAGTCGTATTTGTGTTAATAGAACCCAGTTGTAGCTGGGATGCGTTGTCTTTAATCTCCTTTCTAATTAGTTCAATTTTCTTATTAAAGAAATTCATAAAATCATCTGCCGAGTGGGTGGAGCTACTGGGAGGAGTCCCTTGTTGGGTTAGCGATGCTACTGTACTAAACAGAAATTTAGGATCGTTTTTGTTGAGGCGGATGAGATTTGAGTAGTATTTAGCTTTAGCTAAGGTAAGCATGCGTTTATAAGTTATTAAACTATCACTCCATGCTTGATGGAAAACCTCAAGTTTAGTCGCGCGCCATTTGCGTTCCAGTTTTCTACATGATAATTTATGAGCTCTAATTGAGCCTTTTAGGGGCCCTTTTTTGCTTTAGCGGTGCTATACTATCAATAATTTCGCGCAAGGCATCGTCAAAGTTGTTAGTGAGGTTATCAATAGAGCCGACATAATTTGGGAATGGTGCCATTACCGAAGGCAGTAGGTCAGCAAGAGTCATCGTTGTGGCAGCATTAATGTTGCGGCCGCTATAGCAGTTATCATTATTATTAGCTTGTTGACAATGAGTCAAAACTTCAAATTTTATAAGGTAATGATCGGACATTACTTTAGTATATGGAAGTATCATAACTTTGGAGGTGGTGACACCCCTGACAAGCACTAGATCTATTGTATTACCGTTGCGATGCGTGGGTTCATGTATTATTTGTGTAAGACCACAGCTATCAATTATGGTTTGGAGCGCCACGCACTGAGGGTCCGATGGGGTATTCATATGGATATTAAAGTCCCCCATTATGATTATATTGTCGGCGTGCGTCACTAGATCAGCAACGAACTCTGAGAATTCACTGATAAAGTCCGAATAGGGCCCAGGGGGGCGGTAGATAACAGCCAGGTCGAGAGGTAGCGGTGTGACAGACCTCATAGTAAGCACCTCAAACGATTTATATTTATTATTTAGGTTAGGGGTGAGGTTGAAATTTGCATTGTATATTAGTGCGGTACCCCCTCCCCTTTTAAGAGGACGGGCAACATGCGCATTCGTATAGTTAGGAGGAGATGCCTCATTGAGCGCAAAAAATTCGTCTGGTTTGAGCCAGGTTTCGCTAAGACCAATGACGTTAAGATTGTTGTCTCTAATGACCTCATTAACCAATAACGCCTTGGGAGACAATGATCTTATGTTTAAAAAGCCCATATTATAGGTATTGGGCTGTTTTGACGAGTTTTTGTTAAGATTATCCGTAGTGGCAATATTAACAATGTTGCGTTTATTATGCGTAGTGCACTTTAAATAGTTTCGACCATATCTAGGAATTGATATGACGGGAATTTTCCGATTGTTTGCTTGGTGCTGCAATAGACTGGACATATCATAATTTGCCACCTCAGTAGAATGCATGTCCACCTCTGACACAGACACAACAACAAAAACATTATGTGAATTGTGTATTATTCTAAGAGAATTGCTATGCTTACATGGATTATCCAGCCTGGCGCTGGCTAGTTCTAGCTTAACTGACTCCTCACCCGGACTAACAGACATTGTAATTGCCTGTGACCGGGCTTGCTCTAGTGTAGTCAGTCAAGTGAGACTTAAATAGTAGTCTATGTTTCTAGACAGGATGATGGCGCCTTCCTGGTTAGGGTGAAGGCCGTCTCTCATCAGCAAGCCTGGTTTGCCCCAGAAAGAGGGCCAGTTATCGATAAACGTTAGTCCCTGTTGCCTACAGTAACTAGCCAGCCACTTGTTAAGCGAGACTAATCTGCTATATCTCTCATCATTGCCTCTCGCAGGCAGGGGGCCAGAGACAATTATTCGATGCCTGGACATCTTTCTGGCGAGATCACAAGTCCTGGCTATGTTTCTCTTTGTAATCTCTGACTGTCTCATTCTAGTGTCATTGGAGCCAACGTGTACAACTATATTCGCATAATTAGTGGTGCGATTAGCCTGTCGTACGTGTTTACTAGGCCTGTTGCGAGTTAGCTCCCTAAGATTAGCTTCAATGTCAGGTGCTCTGGCCCCGGGGATACACTTTACTGTGGCTGGTTTGCTAAGCTTTATGTTTCGGGTGATGGAGTCCACTATGACTAAGGTGTGGTGCCCGGTAGACTGGGGTGTAGGACTAGCTAAAGAGCTAAATCTATTATGCGTCTCAACCGGTACACCGTAGCTTGTAGGCCACTTAGGACTGCTACAAGCTGGGCTAGTTAGCTCGCTACAGCTAACGCTAGCAGATGTGTCCGCAACATCTAAAGTTACGACATTACTCTGCTCTAACTGGCGGACACGGCCCTCTAGCAGAGCCAACCTCTCCGTGAGTATGGTGCAAGACGCGCAGGAAGCCATTACTCACAGTGTTTTCTGTCACCGAGTGAAGTTCCTGCTGTCCTCAGGGAAGTGGTCGCGGTCTGCGGCAGTAGCTTCCTACTGACCGGTGCTGCCTTTCTCCGTGCTAGATTAGGTTTTACAGACCATCTTCAAGCCGCTTTCTGACAGTCACTTCCGGATGCGTCGTTTTGTGGGCGGTCTTATTTACGTGGCTCCCCTTCATCAGCGTCTTCTTCCCGTCATCTTTGTTGGAGCGATGTAGCGTGCAAGGACAGGAGTGGAAGAAGTGTCAAAAGATGGAGCTAACTGCTTTAATGACATCCATCCATCCATCCATCCATCCATCCATCCATCCATCCATTTTTCTACTGCTTGTCCCTTTCATTCAGACTTTACTTAAATCAATAATGGAGCATCTCCTCATCTGGAAACAACAACACCGGAAATGTGTCCCGTGAAAAACCGTCTGACCGAATTTCTCTAATAAATAAAGTTCCTTTGGTGAATATTATAAACTCACTTCACCGGTATGTTTTAGTGCTTTCATGGCGAGTTTACTGACAGATATAAGTAAGAACTTTACACTACTTTATATTAGAAATGGCAACAGTGGAGGATGAATGTCCCATAACAAGAAGATAGAGAAAAAGAAGAAGCTTTTTTTTTTGACACGGACTACAAAGGAGGAGGCGCACATTTTTTTCAGGATTTATGCAGATCCCAATTACAGATCAGCAGGTACCAGAAGGTAAGAAAAAGTGCTTTTGCATAATATTGCGAAACAAAACGCCAGAAAATATGTCTTACCTTATACACACACCGTAATAATACTCGTATGTTGAAGCACATCAAGCGGTTGTCATGATCCGTGGTCCGGATCATGTTTTTGTTATGTCTTGTTTCAAGTTCATGCTAAGTGTTCGCTTCACGCTACTGTCACATAAGATTTGTTTGTTCATGCCACAGCTCGTAAGTTTTCTGGTTCATGATTCCAGTGCTAAGTTTTGTTTGCCTCCTGCCTTGCCACGTAAGTCTTGTTAGTTTTATGCCACAGTTCTCTGAGTATTGCTTGTCCATAGTCCATGCTAAGTGTTGGCTTCTGTTTCCTGGGCTAAGTTTTTGTGCTTTAGCTCCAAGTATGAGCAGCGCGTTGTACCTTCGCCTTGTGTTCCTTTTTGTTTGTACCTCTTTGAGTTTTGGATAATTAAATCATGTTCCTACCTGCAAGTCCTGTCCGGAGTCATCCGTTTGCATCCCGGAAGAACGAACCTGGCAGTAAGCTGCAACCCCGCCGTGACAGCGGTGCGGCTTCATAGCTTACCAAAGTCGTACTAAAACATTTTGATAGATTTTTGAGCACCGTGTGTAATGTTCTATATTTTCAATGGAACATATAAAATGTTGGTGTTTACTTGAGTCATATTGCCATCATAGTGCAGTCTACAGTATATTCTATGTTTGACTGCCATCTACTGGTCACACTAATCATTACACCATGCACCAAAAAAAATTGCCTCGAGGTCCATAAGCAAAACCAGAATTATTCCGTACATTAGGTTGTAAGGCGATAATATTTTAAGTGCGCCCTAGTCCTGAAAATACGGTAATACCTTTACAACTCGTGGTCATATTTTATTCCGCTAACTTTTAAGAACATTCCGTTGCCTGATGTCATTTTCAAAGGCAATAAAAACATCTACAAAGGTCCCAGGCCTCCACAAGTGTTAACATCACTTGTACTTTTATTGAAGACTCTTGTTGGCGATGAGCGGCAAGGGAGTAGGGAACGCCACTTTTGTATTTTGCTGCGATTTCTTTCTTGAATTCAACAGTGTTTTATCAAAGTGTTGGTATTCTTGTTATAGTCAAGAAGACACGGATGACATCTGTGCGGTCATACAACGTGTTTGCTATCACAGGCGTGGTCGAGACAGCTTTATGGCGCAATATGTCACACTGTCGTTACTCCGCAGCCTTGCTTACCTGCAGTCTTACGTCCTACTCCAGCAAAAGACCAGACTGGCACATTCAGGTTAATAGCAAAGACTACTTCCTGGATGAGGCAACACACCATACACTACTGCCATCTAATGAATTGGATTTGCAACTGCATACAAAGTCTACTATATTATACAGTTAAATGTAAGAAAACAGGAAAACAAATTGACAGCAGAACTCAGTGTTAAATACTAAATTATTGTTTGTTTTTTTAAACAATTAACAGGTATTAACACATTTGAACACACAAAGAAACGTGAAAATTTGTATCGATTTTCAGCTACCGGGAATTGGCAATGTAACGATTCAAATGTGAAAGATACCCATCCCTAATTGTGAAATACTTGAAGACCCTTGTCGTAAATAATATGTATAAATCTAAGATATATTACTGTGCATAATAATGTACGGTGAAAACAAGACAATTTGACTTCAAAAACCGTTTAAACAACTAAAAAAGGCATTTTGGTCAAATGTTCCTGTATTGTGGGCAGTATATTTAGCTTATTTTTAAGAATGTATGCTTAACTGCTCTAACATGGAAAGTATGTGGTGAGAAAAAAAAACTGTATTTTTGTAGCTTTTTCAATACATTGATTTTCCTGGTACAGTTGTCCCTCGCCTCATTGTGCTTCAAATATTGCGTTTTCACGACATTGCGGATTTTATTTTACTATATATTTTTTAAGCATATTTTACAGCATTTTGTCCTAACAAGCATTTTCAAGCATAATAAATGGCTAAATTAACTAAAAATATCAACACTACTCTGGGGCTGCGCAATATAGACGATAGACGATATACGATATAAATTTGGCCAACGATGGATCTTTTAATATTATTGTTGTATCATGATACTGCAGGTTGATTGCACATTGAAGCAAATGTGATAGCAATAAGCAAACAAACACATCCTCAATGCAATATAGCATCCTTTCAATGTAGCAGCTAATGTCCGTCTAAAGTGCAAAGCCACTTCTAAATCAGTAATCCTCGACTCCATGGTGGCAAATAAACCACGTATCTCACAAGTATATTGGATTAAAAAAAAGAGTAAAGGTGACTAAAGGGTGTTGATTCACATCAAGAGGGCTCCCATATTATTGAAAAATTTATTTAGAAGGTCGTTAACAGGGTTTTAATGTTTTAGCTAATAATATTTACCTATAATTAATATTTTCGACTTTGGAAATTCTTGCATGTATCCAGTTCATGTACAGAACCAATTAACAGCGATAAACAAGGAACAACTGTGCAGTCAATACCACAGAACTCAAACTTAGGAAACAATAAAACCATTTATTAAAACTCAGGGGAAAGTTTAAGTCATTCCAGGAAACACATTTATACAATTTAATGTTTTTACTAATACATTTCATTACTTCACTTTTCAGACATATGATTGTTTTGTTCAATTTTGGACATGCATGCTTGCAATTTACTGAACAGTGATCTGCACTTCTCTCGACAGTATGTCCACTGCCACTCATTGTATAACCTCTCATATGACAGCAGCTGTCGATCTTTGCAGACCTACATTTCACTGTGCCAAAATATTTGACCACGTCGCTGCTTGAAAGTAGGCCAGACTGCTACAGACTACAGAGTGGAAAAGAACTAAGTATATACTTGACAATGTTTAAAAGGGTATATAACATAATCCTCAAGTTCTGCTTTGTCACTTGATCTTCTTGAAAAATCATTCAAATTGGACTACAGTATTTATTGACTACTTTAATTGTTACCAACGCTATCTACCATGATCACCAAAGTATGTTATCAGTAGTCTTTTCAATGTTTGTTGCAACACCTCTTGAGCATTACTTTTCAAAATTAGTCTTTTTGACAAGTGGCATACAAGCTTTGTAATTTTAGACTATATGATGGCATCTCCATTCTCCTCATGTGCACTGGCCTCTTTAGGTAACACAACAGAGTCTAAATTGGATTTAGGTCTGGTCTCTGGCTCTGCTGGATATTTTAAAAACGTTTAACGTTTGTTTGATTTTGTTGAACTATGCTTTTGCAAAATCCCATACGCTAAGGTTAGGTTTTGTGTAAAAATGACTAAAATTTGTCAAAAATACATACTTTTTTGTGAATTAACTGCTATTCAGATATGATTTATTTTAAATGTGACTACTTAATCCTGAACGCTGCAGTGTAATCCTGACATTTTGATTTGGGTTGACTTGATTAAATGCTAAAACTATTAGCTTTGTGGCTACAGTACAACTCAATCGTATTTCTGTAATTATGCTGTCCTCTTGTGGACAAAAACTTCACTCCTCCAAAAATCTAAAATAGCTTTGTCTAAATTATATTAATACACTACAGGGAAGTTGAGCTAAAATAAAATAAAAATGTAGTTTTAATTAAAATATATTTTCTTCATTTATCTTTGGTTATCTGATTTGCGTTTTTTTTAATGTTATATTTTACTTAGATATTATCAACTATCTGCCCGCACATGAATGACATCAGACTGGTCGGCTGGACAGGTTCAAAACCTCGGATATACCGTATGTATGTATGTGTCTATACATACATACATATATATATATATATATATATATATATATATATATATATATATATATATATATATATATATATATATATATATATATATATATATATATATATATATATATATATATATATATATATATATATATATATACACATACATATATATATACAGTATATATATAAATATATATATATATGTGTGTGTGTATATATATATATATATATATATATATATATATATATATATATATATATATATATATATATATATATATATATATATATATATATATATATATATATATATATATATATATATATATATATATATATATATATATATATATATATATATATATATATTAGGGGTGTGGGAAAAAATCGATTCGAATTCGAATCGGGATTCTCACGTTGTGCGATTCAAAATCGATTCTCATTTTTTAAAAATCGATTTATTTTTTATTTTTTAATTATTTTATTTTTTTGATATTCTTTTTTTATTTTTTATTTTTTTTATTAATCAATCCAACAAAACAATACACAGCAATACCATAACAATGCAATCCAATTCCAAAACCAAACCCGACCCAGCAACACTCAGAACTGCAATAAACAGAGCAATTGAGAGGAGACACAAACACGACACAGAACAAACCAAAAGTAGTGAAACAAAAATGAATATTATCAACAACAGTATCAATATTAGTTACAATTTCAACATAGCAGTGATTAAAAATCCCTCATTGACATTATCATTAGACATTTATAAAAAATTTAAAAAAAGAACAATAGTGTCACAGTGGCTTACACTTGCATCACATCTCATAAACTTGACAACACACTGTGTCCAATATTTTCACAAAGATAAAGTAAGTCATATTTTTGGTTCATTTAATAGTTAAAACAAATGTACATTATTGCAATTAGTTGATAAAACATTGTCCTTTACAATCATAAAAGCTTTTTACAAAAATCTACTACTCTGCTTGCATGTCAGCAGACTGGGGTAGATCCTGCTGAAATCCTATGTATTAATGAATAGAGAATCCTTTTGAATCTTGGCAAAAATCTTAGCCACACGATTATCAAATGTAACAGGAAAATTAATTCATACTGACCAAACTGGCTTCATGGAAGGTCGACAATCTTCAGACAATACAAGGAAATTGTTTAATGTTATTTACTATGCTAGAAGTCTCCCTTATCCCACAGCAGTATGTACTGTTGATGCGGAGAAGGCATTCGACCGCATAAACTGGTCATTTATGTTTTGCATATTACGTAAATTCGGATTTGGAGATAATTTTATTCAATGGATTAAGATGCTTTATACAAGGCCCATGGCATCAGTCAAAACCAATAATCATATTTCAGAACCTTTTTCGTTAAAAAGAGGAGTAAAACAGGGATGTCCTGCATCTGGATTATTATTTAATTTGGTTATTGAACCCTTGGCTGCAAAAATAAGAAGTGAAAATAACATTCATGGTATAAAAATTGGCTCTCAGTATAATAAGCTATCGATGTATTGTGACGACATAATTCTCTACCTTTCACATGTTAACTCCTCTCTTCACTATATCAACAATGTCATCACTAAGTATGGCTGTTTATCAGGGTATAAAGTCAATTGGGACGAATGTGAAATATTACCACTTAATAAACACTGCAAGAAATCACAAGTTCAGAACTCCAAAATTAAATGGAAAGAGGTAGAAATCATATATCTAGGACTACATATTACACCAAACCTTTATACAAGCAGAGATCTAAATCTTAAACATTTAAAAAATAAGATAGAATCCAAAATGGAACGCTGGTCACGTCTCCAAATATCACTTTGGGGTCGGGTGAACATAGTAAAAATGAGTATATGTGGGCTCTGTACCGAGGATGTCGTTGTGGCTTGTGCAGCCCTTTGAGACACTTGTGATTTAGGGCTATATAAATAAACATTGATTGATTGATTGATTGATATAGCCAGCAGTTAATTATATACTGAAAAATGATGCCTGTCCTAATTAATAAAAGTTGGTTTAAGAAAATACATACAATGATATCACATTTTATATGGTGTGGAAAGAAGGCCAGATGTTCATACTTAAGGTTGTCTTGTACACAAGATAAAGGAGGACTACAATTACCAAACTTCTTACATTATTATCTCTCCTTCGGTTGTGAACAAGCAAGCCACTTATTTCATTCTTCTGCAGATAAGGACTGGATCAACATAGAAAAAAATATGTTAATGAATTTGGACATTGATGTGGGGAGTTTATATTATATTAAAAAAAATACCTATTGAATTGAGGCAGAGCCCAATAGAAGCCACCTTTAACATTCTAAAACTGTGTCAGAAAATACTAGGAATCAAGTCAATGACTTCTGTAAATCAACCGCTTTGGTACAATCCTAATATCATAATTAATAAAAAATGTGGTTAAATGGACAACATGGAAAGACAGAGGTATTACTAAACCTCATCATATTATTAATAAAAACTCTTTTAAACCATTCAATGATTTAGTTGATCAATATAATGTACCCAGAAATCATTTTAAAAATGTTATCTCTTTAAAACACGCTGTAAATAAATGCATATCCTCTGAAAGTATGTCTTTAAATAGCCATGAACTGGAAGGTGCACTTTTTAATCAAGATACATTTAAGAAATTAATTAAACTATTTTATGGAACAATAAATGAACACCACACTAGAAATGCAAATGATGCATGTGTTCGGAAATGGATGATGGACTTAAACATTTTAGACGAAAAATGCCAATAAGCCCTTTAGAAGCATTAAAGATAAGCTGACTCAATTTAAGATATTGAATAAATTGTATTTTACATCTTCTCAGCTGTTTAAAATTGGTGTAGTAGATAGCAAGTTATGTATGAAGTGTCGGGCAGCTGAGGGAACTCTTGTTCATTTATTGTCGGAATGTCAGAGAATAAAAGAGTTATGGTTGAAAACAACAAAAGAAGCAATCACAGTCCTTAATATAAATATCCCAATGACACTGCAAACTTGCATTCTTGGGGATCTCCATCAATTTAGTAACGTGTCATCAAAGAGTAAAAATGCATTTCTTTCAATATGCATAATAACAAAAAGGGTAATATTACAAAAATGGATAGATGTTGATAGTCCAACTCATACTGACTGGTACACACAAGCTACGGAGATGATATCAGTAGAAAAAACTGCATTTAGTTTAGATAATAATGAGTCATATATTGGAATATGGGATCCATTATTTAAATTTGTTTGAACTATTAAATTACCCAAAATATGACTTATTATATCATTGTGGAAAATATTGGACACAATGTGTTGTCAAGTTTATGAGATGCGATGCAAGTGTAAGCCACTGTGACACTATTGTTCTTTTTTTTAAAAAATGTATTAATGTTTGTAATGATAATATCAATGAGGGATTTTTAATCACTGCTATGTTGAAATTGTTACTAATATTGATACTGTTGTTGATAATATTCATTTTTGTCTTACTACTTTTAGATTGTTCCATGTCATGTTTGTGTGTCCTCTATTGCCCTCAATTGCTCTGTTTATTGCTATTCTGAATGTTGCTGGGACGGGTTTGGTTTTGAAATTGTATTGCATTATTATGGTATTGTTGTGTTTTCATTAAAAAAAATAAATTAAAAAAAATCGTTTTTGATTTGAGAATCGTGTTGAGTTGAAAAAAAATCGATTTTGAATCGAATCGTGACCCCAAGAATCGATTTTGAATCGAATCGTGGGACACCCAAAGATTCACAGCCCTAATATATATACATACGCATGGGCAGCACGGTGGAACAGAGGTTAGTGGGTGTGCCTCACAATATGAAGGTCCTGGGTTCCTGTGGGGAGTTTGCATGTTCTCCCCGTGACTGCATGGGTTCCCTCTGGCTACTGCAGGGCTTCCTCCCACCTCCAAAGACATGCACCTGGGGATAAGTTAATTGGCAACATTAAATTGGCCCTAGTGTGTGAATGTAAAAGATGTCTGTCCAGGGTGTATGCCGCGTTCTGCCCCTAGTGCAGCTCGGATAGGCTCCAGCACCCCTGCGACCTCGAGAGGGACAAGCGGTAAAAAATGGATGGATTGATGGATATATATATATACACACACACACATATATATATATATATATATATATATATATATATATATATATATATATATATATATATATATATATATATATATATATATATATATATATATATATATATATATATATATATATATATATATATATATATATATATATATATATATACACACACACACACACACACACACACATTCCTGATTATAAAGTATCATAACAATCATTAATAAGATTTAAATGAGAATAATTACAATTTACACATCCCACCAATATGGAAAAAACATTTTAAACATCAATAATATTTTAATTTAGTTTTCATTGTAAATATGCTTGTGAATTCTTGTGTTTAACAAAAGAATGCGAGGAGAGTCTCACAATAAACAATTTTGTTCTGCTTGCCATAACTTTCATTATTTTTTCAAATAAATGTACATCATCAACATTGAAATTGCACTTTTAACATGTGTGCATTAATAAGAATAATCTCCGCAGTTCACCACCACACAGATTATGGCCCCCACACACAACCACTCTTTCCGCATGTTTAAAGTTCTGGGAACTCCACACAGTCCTGATTTTACTAAACGATGATTCAAAGCAACAGAATATAAATGGAAGCTTTTTCTAATCGATTATTTGTTGCAGCCCTAAATATATATATACAAATAATACATAAAATGTATGCTTATTAGTATTTATAAAATAACAACAACTACAATAAAAAATAAGACAAGATTAAAATGTGAATGCAAAATTGTACCACCCTACCTGAACTAATTTACAAATCCACAGAAGAACATCCATCCATCCATCCATCATTTTCCGCTTATCCGAGGTTGGGTCGCGGGGGCAGCAGCCTAAGCAGAGAAGCCCGGACTCTCTCCCCACGCACCTCTCCACATTAAAAAAATTACTCAGAAAAGGGAATCCATGCTGCTACGGTTCTTTTGACTTTGACTCATTTTTCTGTAAAGTCAGGTGGCTCGCACATGCCTGGGCAATATGGATATAAAATGATTCGCAAACAATTTACCTGCAACTGCGAATCAGATATTATAGTTCACTTAAAAGAGCCGTTCAAAAGAATCAACTGGTTGGTGAATGTCACATCTCGAGTGTTGCTAAGCGTGACTAACGTGAGTCAAGCCTGTACTGTTGTTGTGGTGTTTTCAGCAAGGAAGACAACAAAAATAGTCAACCTCCTAGACTGGTAAGATAGAAAATATCAGGGTTACAGAAGTAAAAGGAATACCACGGCCCCCGGTCCTATAAGCTTTCTAAAAATGTGAATAAAAGATGTGAATAAAAATGGAAGCAAGGTTGCACTTTGATAGCTCATCGCACTATTTTATTCAATTACTGACATCTCAGGAGAAGAGGAGAGTCTTTCAACTGTGTTGGTAAACCATTGATGTATTTTTCCCCCATAGCGTTGATGCAACACTGAACAAGCGCTATTTTCCACACAAACACAGGTCCCCCTTAGTGATATGTACGAGTTTCACCTGGACAGTTTTGCATGAAACATACAAATGAAACAGCTTCAACCTTTTTTTTTTTTTTTTGTATTTCCACATATAATAATAAATATCTATATCTATAAACACTCCAACATAATCAAAATATTAAGTCACATGTACTGGAAAAAGATCCACTGCCAAATCACAATGATAAATGTACAAAACAATAGACATCTCTATATAAATGGTCATGGTTTTTTGTGTTAGCGATTTCAGTCTCATTGCAGAGGAAATCAGTGGATACAAACTCCACTTGGAGATTGAGTATTTCCTGAGGTTTATGGGTTCCCCGTAAAGGCCAGGAGAGGGGAATGGCTTATATGTTACCAAGGATGTGTACCGTTCAAGATACCAGATGGGTTTAAGAGAAGTTTTCCGAGCACTTGTGTTTTAAAAATGTACCTACTCACCTCCTACAGGCCACACGAGTATTTGATTTAAGTTGTAATTATCTTTGATACACCTGTGATGTTCTCTTTCACCAACTCTATTCGCCCAGGTACCCACAACCATGTGTCATGGCAACCTTTGACCAGGTGAGTTGCACTTCGAGCAGAAAAAAGAAGACCGTCAGGTTGTGTGTATGCAAATAAGGGGAACAGGTGAGTGAGAAAAACCTCTTGAACATTTAGTGTAAAAGAAACATATTCTGAAAAACTGTACATGTAAACATCACACTTTCACTGAGTCCAAAACTGGAGGGAGGGGGATACAAAGTTTCACACAGGTGTACAGTACACCCCCCATGCACCGAGCTACAGTCTTATTAGTGCAGGAGAGGCAACCATGAAATCATATAAATAACAATAGCATTACAGACCACCACCAAATGATAAGTTAAAACAGGCAAGGGCTTAAACCACTTTGATTTTTTTTTTTTTTAAACAGTGCCGTACCCACAGAAAAAGAACACTTCAAAACATCTTTTATCACTCTTTGTACAGCTATACAGTACATTTATCTGACCACTTTAGCAATCCACAAGCTACCAGGGCATTTCATCAACACCAATAGATTATTACATTGTCCAGTCAATACAAATAGATGATCCATTGGGCATCATTAATAAAAAAATCAAATAAAAAACAAATGAAACCGACAACAACGAAATGGTTGTTGATCACACAAACTCCAGCACACAATGTTGCTTAACATCCACTTTACAAATCAGCAAGCAAAAGTTGGAGTGAGGGGGTCTGGGAGTGTGAGCTGCATGGCAAAAAAATTAATTTAAAAAAATTAGGAGACGAGGAAGACACCAGCGCACATCAGGGTTACTTGTGATACGCTGCACACGTGTGAGTTGGCAGACCGCCCCGCTGAGGAGCTGTAAAGCTGCTTGTGATTGACTAGCGACCATCATGACTTGGAGGTAAAGACACTCTCACGTATCACTATGTTTGTGTTTCCTTAATCCTGAGCTATAAAGTGCTTCCAAACTTGCAATAGTTCATAGAGATTACACTCGAAATGCAACTGGGATGCTGGCATGGCGATGACGTGTGTGTGACGCTCTGATGACAGACTTGTGATAAATAAAGAAATATATCTCTCTAATCTTTGTAAGGTACAAGCCAAGGTGGCTGCTTGGAGAGTCCTTGTTTGGAATGTGCTGAGTGACTGAAGAAGTCATCACAGACTCATGTACAAAATGGGTCACAAAGACACTTTAAATCAAACCACAATCATACTTAATAAAACATTTAAAACCTCAACAACATACTTAACGCCCATGTCTGTGCTGAGTTACTCACCGTCAAAAGTGTGAGACTATGTGCTCTCCATCTGGTTTGAGCACTCTGTGTGCCATCAGACCCCCCGCACGCACACACACGCAGACACACACTCACAGAAACACACACACACACATGCACACAAACAGCAGAGAGCGTAAACTGAGATGTCGTTACATCTTTGTCAAAGATTGTCTCTTGCGAGGTTTCAAACATCGATGAGGAATGTGGTGATGAGAGGGCATAGGGCAGGTCCAAAGAGATGCGGGGAGGGGTGGAGGGGCTATCTGAGTATCATCCGGTAAAGCCGTGTGGACATCTACAGTCGCCTCAACAAAAAGTAATCAATCAGTATTACAGTGGGAAAAGTGACAGATCAACAACAGGTCAGTCATGGCAATCTATGTGTACCTTCTGTAGATCTGTGAGTTAATGATACATGTTATTCACAACAGAAAACATTGAAATTGACTACAATGCTGCATTGGATTATAACATTTTTATAACAGTTAGGACAGGAGAGGATTGCGGTGAAATACTCCCCGTTTTTGCCTTCAAAAGTACACCATTACTGATTATCATCAATATTGCACCTTCGTCTGTTGACATTAAACAATATATTAATCTCTTTTTTACCCTGAAAGATTTTCATGATCTCATATCAACTCATATTCAGGTTTCATTGCCCAGCCAGGGTCAGAGTCTCTAGTCTCAGAGAACGAGGTAATGTTTTGACTAGGGCTGTCAAAAATAACAAGTTAACTCGTGTGATGAATCCCCCAAAAGTATCGCATTAATCATGTATATACACAGATTAATCACAGAATTTACTTGGAGCCCAATGATCCGGTCTGGGAGGCATTTCATCCCACTTCTGACAATTAGCGTGCTTGCTGGAAAATTTCGCTTGAAAATAAATCCAGACGAGGTTTTATATTAAACTGTTACCAAGTTTTGAGAAAATAAATGATGTGCATGCAAGGAAACATTAAAAAAAAATCTTGTATGACATTCTGACAATAAAATAGCATTTGTGTCCAAATATTGAGGTTTTTTTAAATCAATTTAAATTATGCAAGCAAGTAATCTGTCATTAATCATGATTAATCCAAAATGTAAAAGTGTGATTAATCTTATTTAAAAAATTTAATAATTTGACAGCATTAGTTTTGACCACGCAGCTTGAAGAGACGACTAAAATGGTCCAAAAAGTAGGCAGGCAATTTAGCAGCGATTTATCAAGGGACTAATTATTTATGGGAAGAGTTTGAAACGTAGTACCAGTGTGGAGTAGATCACCCAATCAACTCGTGCCACTGTACAGGATATTTTACACATGTGTGTTTGATAACATAAAGACGGCAAACTTTTGCACAGCAATGCTAATCAAAGTCCTGCTCCACTAGATGGACAAGCAGATGAGTTTTCCACGCAAAATATTATTTCCTGAGACAAATGGGGGTCGTGGCGGTGTAAGCAAGACAGAGCACTGAGGTCAAAGGGAACCAAATGCATAAATAATTGTGTGAGATGAGTAAAGGTACCTTACAGGACCTGCTGTGCTTGGCAGAACCACTCCCGTCTGTCCAAGATGTGCATGTCAGTGTGACATATTTACATATGTAGACGGACAGACTGCGGTTTGGGTCGGTTTTGAGCTCAATTCTGCTGCAGGATTAGGTTCTCTAGCTCATCTGCCGAGCGAAGAAGGAAGGCCGCCGACTCCCGGTAACCGGCGATGAGCTGCCTCACCGCCGTGACCTCCGGAGGACTGAGCTGGGCTGACGCTCCACCGCCGCCGCCTCCCTGACCGTGGCTGTTGGAGCTGGAGGAGTTTGGAGTGACAGACTTCATACTCAGGTCTGTTGGGCCTGCAAATAAGTGTCATGTCATTTCAAAACCAAATCATCAAATATGCATATATTGTATTATTGTGTGAATGCCCAAGCATTATTCCACCGTAAAAGTTTGGCGCGCTCCAGAGCCCACAGTTTTCATCCGATAAGAACCATTCCAATATCAACACGTTCGGCTCGACCGGGAATCGTGAGCTCCCCAAAAACATTTTTTTTAAACATCCCAGATTACCGGGACATTTTTCTATTGAAAATCAATGGACCATTTATCAAACTTGCACAATTACCACATTTCCCAACCAATTCGAACTGTTCCCCCATCCACACACTCCACTCACCAAGTTCATAGAATTCAGGGAATTCTCAGAATTCCCGGTTTTCCAAAGCCCTATTTTCACCTCTTCCTGGAAAGTTTTCAGAGTCCACATTTTTCAACCGTTTTTGACCATTCAACCTTCAAAACCTTCCTCCTATTTGGGACAAAAAAAATTATCTTTTTTGTAAAAATTCTCGATTTTCCCAAAATTCCAGGAATTACAAAATACCAATTCAAATTCAAACTGTTAGTACGGCAACATTTTTCAACCGTTTTGAAAAATTCCAACACCAACCCATTCATATCATCGAGGACAATTGTGGTGTTATCTACATTTTCAAAATGTCTGGTTTTTCCGAAATTCCAAAATTTCTAAGAAATTCCTATTCAAATGAATGGACAAGCATATTTATAGTTCTACAATGCCCGGCGTAAATTCTCAAAATGTTTAGGATTTTTTTAACCCGATTCAGAACTTTCAACCATCCACCCACACTGCTCTTCCGATATATGGAATGCAAAACATGTTTTCCCTTTCCCAAATTTCCAGGTATACCTGGAAATTCAAGTAATTTTCTACCCATTGACAATGAATGTAAAATATACAAAATCCAAAACCAGTGAAGTTGGCACGTTGTGTGATTTGCAAATCCTTTTCAACTTATATTCAATTGAATAGACTGCAAAGACAAGATATTTAATGCTCGAACTGAGAAACTTATTTTTTTTTTGCAAATAATCATTAACTTAGAATTTAATGGCAGCAACACATTGCAAAAAAGTTGGCACAGGGGCATTTTTACCAATGTGTTACATGGCCTTTCCTTTTAACAACACTCAGTAAACGTTTGGGAACTGAGGAGACCAATTTTTGAAGCTTTCAGGTGGAATTCTTCAAGTCAAGGGACTCCGTTGTGGTATTTTAGGCTTCATATTGCGCCACACATTTTCAATGGGAGACAGGTCTGGACTACAGGCAGGCCGGTCTAGTACCCGTACTCTTTTACTATGAAGCCACGCTGTTGTAACACGTGGCTTGGAATTGTCTTGCTGAAATAAGCAGGGGCGTCCATGATAACGTTGCGTGGATGGCAACATATGTTGCTCCAAAACCTGTATCTACCTTTCAGCATTAATGGTACCTTCACAGATGTGTAAATTACCCATGCCCTGGGCACTAATACACCCCATACCATCACAGATGCTGGCTTTTGAACTTTGCGCCTAGAACAATCCGGATGGTTCTTTTACTCTTTGTTCCGGAGGACACAACGTCCACAGTTTCCAAAAACAATTTGAAATGTGGACTCGTCAGACCACAGAACACTTTTCCATTTTGCATCAGTCCATCTTAGATGAGCTCGGGCCAAGCGAAGCCGGCGGCGTTTCTGGGTGTTGTTGATAAATGGCTTTCGCTTTGCATAGTAGAGTTTTAACTTGCACTTACAGATGTAGCGACCAATTGTAGTCACTGACAGTGGTTTTCTGAAGTGTGATATCCTTTTCACACTGATGTCGCTTTTTGATGCAGTACCGCCTGAGGGACCGAAGCTCCGTAATATCATCACTTACGTGCAGAGATTTCTCCAGATTCTCTGAAACTTTTGATGATATTACGGACCGTAGATGGTGAACTCCCTAAATTCCTTGAAATGTTTTTCTTAAACTGTTCAATGCATTTGTTCACAAAGTGGTGACCCTCGCCCCATCCTTGTTTGTGAATGACTGAGCATTACATGGAAGCGGCTTTTATAGCCAATCATAGCATCCACCTGTTCCCAATTAGCCTGTTCACCTTTGGGATGTTCCAAAAAAGTGTTTGATGAGCATTCCTCAATTTCTCAGTCTTTTTTGCCACTTGTGCCAGCTTTTTTGAAACATGTTGCAGGCATCAAATTCCAAATGAGCTAATATTTGCAAAAAATAAAAACGTGTTCCTGTTTGAACTTTAAGTATCCTGTCTTTGCAGTCTATTCAATTGACTATAGGTTGAAAAGTATTTGAAAATCATTGTATTCTGTTTTTATTTACGATTTACACAACGTAGCAACTTCACTGGTTTAGGGTTTTGTATAATGCACACTCTGTACACTAAATTGTAATGTTTGTCAAAATGTCAAAAAAATAACAATCAAACCTATGACCTATGATAATGTGACGTGCTGCGACCTGCGCCATGAACCTGACTGATCTAAATGCTGCTACTGCTGGTGGAGGCCGGCATCACGTCCCGTCACGGTCGAAGAAGACTATCCATCCATTCATCCATTTTCTACCGCTTGTCCCTCCGGATACTCCGGCTTCCTCCCACCTCCAAAGACATGCACCTGGGGATAACTTGATTGGCAACACTAAATTTGCCGTACTGTGTGAATGTGAGTGTGAATGTTGTCTGTCTATCTGTGTTGGCCCTGCGATGAGGTGGCGACTTGTCCAGGGTGTACCCCGCCTTCCGCCCGATTGTAGCTGAGATAGGCTCCAGCACCCCCCGCGACCCCGAAGGGAATAAGCGGTAGGAAATGGATGGATGGATGGATGGATGATAATATTTTAAGATAAAAAGGGGGACATCAAAGTTTTCCAGTGCAGCCTAAAAAAGCGAAGAAAGGAGGAGGAGGAAATACAGGCTAAAAGCAGAGGTATGTATGTACATTTAGCTAATCTATTTTTAGCGTTAGCATCTTGACTTTTCTTATATGGACTAACAGCAGCAACAGGCTGTTGTTGCTGTTATTCCTATTCAGGGACCAGCGAGAGTTGTTCATATATGATAACTATAAGCTCAATTGGGGGAACTTCTTAAGTAAACAGAAGGTATACATACATCAGCTGTAAAGCAAAAAAATCAAAAAATGGGGTGGAAAAGTCAGTAACCCAAACTTAAACTGTATTTGTTGTAAGCTCGGCTATTGGCTCATTTGGCTGCAATGTAAACTATTATTTAAATGATATAATGCATGCTATTTGCGATGATATAGATGCAATCAGAAAATATTTACAGCAACGACAGGCACATTGAGAGGCGGCTACAGATGGAGGCAACTGTATTCACCTGAGCCTCACCGCGAAGAAACATATAAGTGTTTCACTTTTGGAATATGATTGCAGGACAATTTCTTCCCATTATCTATGTTTTAAAATGATCAATAAATGGAAAATGAATGTAATATTTGTATCATATTAGAAAAAGTACTTTAGTGTTACAATGCATTCAGAGATTACATTTGTGCCATTTTGTGTTTTACACTTCAGCATCTATTCAGACAGCAAGCAGCGCATTTGCTGGTGAGAGACAGACTCAACATGTAGATCCAGGTGAGTATTTGGTATTTCTAACAGACTTTAGTAACAATCTGTTTTCAATTAAAAAGTATACAACATATATGTTCAATGGTAATACATCTAAATCAATATTAGACTCATTTTTGCCACAATCATTTTTA
The DNA here is from genome assembly GCF_033978785.1 of Entelurus aequoreus. NCBI lineage: Eukaryota > Metazoa > Chordata > Actinopteri > Syngnathiformes > Syngnathidae > Entelurus > Entelurus aequoreus. The sequence goes on along the minus strand of NC_084737.1, from coordinate 36,425,264 downwards.
AATACTCCCAAAACATCCTGGCCTATTCATCTGAAATAGTTGTCTTACTTTGGCTGCATTAAAATTAGTGCGTAAATGTATTTTAACATTATTAACATCATTCTTTAAAAGAAAATAACGGATATTAATAATGGATATTAGCTTGCATGCTCATACTAATGTAGCTATCAATGCTGTTATATGGACTTTTTAACAACAGATAAGTATAGTTACTACACCTATTACTGGGATAACAAATAATAGGTTATACTGTACATACTGTATATTATGGGTTAAACCCTATCATTATATTTTACACATATATATCATATATACTTTGATATATAGTTACAGTATATCATTATATATACCATACTCACTATATTAACAGGGCATAGTGAACACTCAAAACAGTCAAAATTTAAAATGTTGGTCTTTTAATAGAATTAAAATCATCATTATTATTACATCTACATATATATTTCAAATTTGTTCTGTGTGTGTATTTAATTGTCTTACAGGGTGATGAAGCAGTAGCAGCAGACTCAATGTTACAATCCAACAAGCTGAAGGTACATCCTCAGCTTCAACAGATGCCTGTGAATCTATCAAAGCTGCCCCCATCGATCCTGCTGACTGGCCACACCATTTGACTGATACACTAAGAACTGAATTACTTAGTAGAGGACCTTATGAGGTAAAATCGGACTTCACATTCCCTCAAAGAGATAATAGAAGAAGTTTCCATCACCACAACTTCCACAGACATTTAGTGAATAGAGAGAATATTAAGAGAACGTGGCTCATGTATGGTTTGTATTCCGACAAGTGATTTCTTCCTGGAAGTAAAAACCAGTGGTGGTCAACCAAGCTAATATGGTTGTTGTACAGCAACTCTTTGAGTACACAAAGGGCCAATATCTTCCTGCAAAAAGCAGATACGGGCAAAAAATACAACTATGTAATGTAATACATCCCTATACTTTATTTAAAAAAAAAGTAATATTCTTTGGTGCAGCTACTAAACATATCAAACTCTCATGTGCTCTAGATGCCATTCTCCTCGACAAAACAGATGAACACCTGGAAAAGCATGGAGGTCTACAGCTTCTTTGTGTGTGGCTGGATCAAGGACATTGGTATCAAGGCTCTCACGGATAAATATGCATTGTTTTTGCTCGGGAAAGGTTGCATTTCATGATTTAACTTTGTGTCTACTGCCATGTTTGTTGCCTGCCCTTGCTGTTGCACGCACAAGACAAGCAGTCACATGACTACTAGAGTCTTCGGTGAACCTAGCATTCGCGCTTAAGGACTGTAAGAAGAATCCTGGAAGCGACACACAAGCACACGAATGGAATACAGTGGTACCTTAACTTACGAGGACCTTAATTTACAAGTAATTTGAGATACGTACTCTCTCAGCATTGTGTTAAAGGCCTACTGAAACCCACTACAACCGACCACGCAGTCTGATAGTTTATATATTAATGATGAAATCTTAACATTGCAACACATGCCAATACGGCCGGGTTAACATATAAAGTGCAGTTTTAAATTTCCCGCTAAACTTCCGGTTGAAAACGTCTATGTTTGATGACGTATGCGCGTGACATCAATAGTTAAACGGAAGTATTCGGACACCATTGAATCCAATACAAAAAAGCTCTGTTTTCATCTCAAAATTCCACAGTATTCTGGACATCTGTGTTGGTGAATCTTTTGCAATTTGTTTAATGAACAATGAAGATGCAAAGAAGAAAGTTGTAGGTGGGATCGGTGTATTAGCGGCTGGCTGTAGCAACACAACCAGGAGGACTTACTTGGATAGCAGACGCGCTAGCCGACGCTAGCCGCCGACCGCACGGATGATCGGGTGAAGTCCTTCGTCCTTCCGTCGATCGCTGGAACGCAGGTGAGCACGGGTGTTGATGAGCAGATGAGGGCTGGCTGGCGTAGGTGGAGCGCTAACGTTTTTATCATAGCTCTGTGAGGTCCCGTTGCTAAGTTAGCTTCAATGGCGTCGTTAGCATCAGCATTGTTAAGCTTTGCCAAGCTGGAAAGCATTAACTGTGTATTTACGGGTCCATGGTTTAATAGTATTGTTGATTTTCTGTCTATCCTTCCAGTCAGGGGTTTATTTCTTTTGTTTCTATCTGCATTTAAGCACGATGCTATCACATTAGCTCCGTAGCTAAAGTGTTCGCCGATGTATTGTCATGGAGATAAAAGTCACTGTGAATGTCCATTTCGCGTTCTCGACTCTCATTTTCAAGAGGATATAGTATCCGAGGTGGTTTAAAATACAAATCCGTGATCCACAATAGAAAAAGGAGAAAGTGTGGAATCCAATGAGCCCTTGTACCTAAATTACGGTCAGAGCGAAAAAAGATACGTCCTGCACTGCACTCTAGTCCTTCACTCTCACGTACCTCATCCACGAATCTTTCATCCTCGCTCAAATTAATGGGGTAATCGTCGCTTTCTCAGTCCGAATCGCTCTCCCTGCATTGTAAACAATGGGGAAATGTGAGGAGCCCTTCAGCCTGTGACGTCACGCTACTTCCGGTACAGGCAAGGCTTTTTTTATCAGCGATCAAAAGTTGCGAACTTTATCGTCAATGTTCTCTACTAAATCGTTTCAGCAAAAATATGGCAATATCGCGAAATGATCAAGTATGACAGAATGGATCTGCTATCCCCGTTTAAATTTTAAAAAATCATTTCAGTAGGCCTTTAAGCTTTAAGTTGCGAGCATACCTTGAGTTACGAGCATGTTCACCGCCAGTTGAAGTAATATTTGTCACAGGGTTATGTTGTTTGAGCAATAAAGAGGTAGTATATTGTTTCACGTTGCTGTCCCTGCTTTGTTTACACAAGAAACAAAAATAAGTTTTGACAGTGAACGTATGCATTTGAGCGTGACTCAGAGATCGAGACAATCCTGCCCTCAAATCATCGGTACTAAGAAAGTTAGTGGGAAGGAGAGGAAGCAGAGGACCAAATCAGAGAAACAAACCATTAAAAACTTGTCCTGTGTTAGCAGCCTAACATTTAACCATACAACTATTGAGAAGTTGCAGATTCTGTGTTTGATGTGTTTCAGTTGGTTCTGTCTAGTCCTGGGTGGTCCATCATGACCATTAATGCGCATACTCATAGACACACATATTGCTTGTTGTTAAAGCTGACTTCTCCAGTTCACCACTATCTGTCTATGTGGAACATAAACACAGATTCTCTAGTTCCTACGCGACGAAAACAGTGTTGCCAGAAGTCACGAGAGAAACCCTCAACCAGCTCTATGAAAACAAGTCGCTTATAATAAGTGAATATGGCAACACTGGACGGGAAAACAGCTCGAAAAAGACACCTCATTAGTCCGCTCTACAAGGTAAATGCTGATTAATATTATCACATTATCTCATTAAAACTACTGTAATTGTTTGTAGTGCATGCTATTCTTATGCTTTTCCAATATTTATTGTCTAAAGTTTGTTTGTCTTTTCAAAGGGCATGGTACGTGTTAAAATTGTGATTTGTGAATTATATTTTATATAGCATTTTTTCTAATGACTCAAAGCGCTTTACATAGTAAATCCCAAAACCTAAGTTACATTTAAACCTGTGTGTGTGGCACTGGGAGCAGGTAGGTAAAGTGTCTTGCCCAAGGACGAAACGGTAGTGACTAGGATGGCGGAAGCGGGAATCGAACCTGGAACCCTGAATTTGCTTGCACGGCCACTCTACCAACCAAGCTATGCTCACTCACTGTGGTGTTTCCTCTTGTTTAGTCTTTTGTGAATTTATTGTATCACTTTAATGGACACCTTGCCACTCATTTGACCAGAAATGCCGATGCTTAATTTCTGCATCAGAGTCCTCTAAACACATATGCAGACCATCTGTGCGTAACATGTCTGAGGCAGAACTCTCTATTACAAAGAAAAAAAATACGACCACATTTTTAAACTTGGTTACATGGTAGAGGAAAACCTACCTGGCTGTCATGTTCACCTTCAATGGAACTTAAAAGAGGTTTGGTATACTTAAACTCACCATTGGTTTGTGCTACAGCAGCAGCGTTCTGCTGGTTGCTGCCGACTGTGCCGTATCCCCGCAGGTTGTAGTTGAGGCCTCCATTGGTGTAGAGCTGGTCTTGGGCAAAAGCTGTGCTGGAAATGACGAAGCTTGATGGGGCTACAGATGCAGGATCCCTGGTGCTGAGCTTGTCAACAGAGATAGTCTCGTCCTGTGGGCAGATGTTTTCTTTTAGAGGTATATAAACATCTAGCGCTTACACTCACCAGCCACTGGATTGTGAAGTATTCATTGAACAATATGTGTACTGTTGCAGGTGTAGTCTGCAGTGATGTAGAGCTGTGCTTTGTCATACAATCATATCACTACAACCACGATAATAAACTGAGCATTATCTCTAAAATGTCATTTTTAGCTGGGATTGTATTTCATGTTATGATGGGAAATGTATTATAGCCATTCTCTGCAGATTCCCAAGCTTCCTGCTAAAACATTTACCGCTGGATAGACATCGAGCCGCATCCTCTTGGCAGCGTTTCGGGTTTCGCTGTCGCATGCAGCGGCGAGGATGTTCTCAGCCATGGCCGAGGTGAGGTGGGGAGGTGTCGGTCGAATCTGGCAGCAACATTTTTAAATATTACTCATTTGTATTTTTATACTGCATTTGCAAACATAAAAATACCTCAAAACCACTTTTTTTCATGCGGCGACAAGATTTGAGGTAGGTGCGAATGCGCTTGCGGGAGCGCTCTTGGAACTCGGGGAACTGGCGACTGCAGGACTCCATGATGGCCTGGATCTTCTCCTTGGGCTGTTTAGAGATGGGTACCATCCGGTCCAGATTCTCATCCACAAACAGACGCACAAACATCTGAGAGGGAAAGAGACGGGCAGAGGGGGATGGGAGTGAGAGGATGTAGAGCAGAAAAATGGAGTGTGTGGGGGGGGTCAGTGGTGGTGGAAGGTGCAGCGAGAGAGAGAGAGGGGTGCGAGAGTTGAAAACAAAAGAGAGGAAATGCGGGGAGGGGATGGGAGCGTACGGCGAGAGTGGAAGAGGATAAGATAAAGAGGCAGGGGGAGGTTGGGCACACACGCACACACACACAGGCGGTGAAAAGGGAACCGTTGCATCATGTGAAGGACAATATTGCTTGTGTGTCACAGTTATTTGTTTTAATAAGACTCAGAAATCCACTTTCTTGCAGCCTATATTGCACAGGAGTAGTCAAGCAAAAGATAAATATTCATAATTTAGCGACTGCAATGGCTAAAAATAAAGAGTCATTCATTCCTCGGCTATAGACTGGTTACTTACATTGAAGGCCTTAAGTCTCTCTGGGTCCATTCCTTCTGCGTCATTGATTTTGTCACTGTCGTCATGATCATCGTGATCGTCGTCATCATCATCAACTATCTGCGCACGGCCGGAGGTCAAGTCTTCTGCGCACATGCTCAGTTCAGTCTTCACCGAGTCATAGCTTCCTGAGCTGTACGGAGGAGACTACAGACACCCAAGCATATTCAAAACCATATTAATACAACGACTCATTGAAATGTGAGTGTTTACCTTGTTGGAGTATTCTGTTTTGATGGGGTACTTCCTGTTTGGGTCTGCTGGGTAAGAGTTTGGCGGCGAACACCCCGCTGGCAGCAGTCTGTCACTCAGGTTGACTGGCTGCTGGTCGTCTGAGGAGGACGAGGACAAGGTAGTGCTGAAGTCCAGAGGTGCACTCAATCGGTTCTCCGTCACCTCCCCGTATGGAATGCTGCCCTCTGGTAGGATCCCGCCCACAGGCTGCACCTCTGGCGAGGTCAGGGCCGGCATTCCGTTGGCACTGCTGCTCTCTGAGATGTCGTCATCTGCTGGAGGGGGGGATAGGAACAGGAAGTGAGGGATGGATTTGTTCATCATCAAAACTGTTTTAAGAGAGTTGGACTTTGCTGATGTTGCCTCGGGAGTATTTGGGTCAGGTGTCCAATATAGTGCTGTTGCTGTCACGTGATTATTTTATTTGACAGAATGTCATTCAGGGACATGTTTATACTGTTTGAGTTACTTGAATGCACTACATTTATTTGCTCAAAACCTGGTAGCAGTTGTATCTAAAGTCCAGTCAGGGTGCATTTTGAAGTGAGACTTGCCAGCGAGGACACCAGTTGGAGTCTCCTCACTCATCTTTGACATATGCATGATCACTGACCGTGTGCCACCTTTCAGGTAATTACATAAAGAAACAGGTGGGGTCAAAATTATTTGCGTGAATAATCTGCATATATCTATCCATCCATTTTCTTCCGCTTATCCGAGGTCGGGTCACGGAGGCAGCAGCCTAAGCAGAGAAGCCCAGACTTCCCTCTCCCCAGCCACTTCGTCCAGCTCCTCCTGGGGGATTCTGAGGCGTTCCCGGGCCAGTCAGTAGACATAGTTCTCCCAACGTGTCCTGGGCCTTCCCCGTGGCCTCCTGTCGGTCGTACATGCCCTAAACACCTCCCTAGGTAGGCGTTCGGGTGGCATCCTGACCAGATGCCCGAACCACCTCATCTGGCTCCTCTCGATGTGGAGGAGCAGCGGCTTTACTTTCAGTTCCTCCCGGATGACAGAGCTTCTCCTCCTATCTCTGAGGAAACTAATTTCGGCCGCTTGTACCCGTGATCTTGTCCTTCGGTCATAACCCAAAGCTCATGACCATAGGTGAGGATGGGAACGTAGATCGACCAGTAAATTGAGAGCATTGCCTTCCGGCGCAGCTCCTTCTTCACCACAACGGATCGATACAGCGTCCGCATTACTGAAGACGCCGCACCGATCCGCCTGTCGATCTCACGATCCACTCTTCCCTCACTCGTGAACAAGACTCTGAGGTACTTGAACTCCTAATCTGCATATAGTACATGATTAATGCAATATTTTTTGTGATTAATCACATGAGTTAACTCGTTATTTTTGACAGCTCGAGTTCAAAGGGTTAAAAGAGACAATCCTATATTTTTAAACAACAAAGACGGAGCATTGAGGATGAGGAGTGTACCGTGGAGGGTGGGGTGCCTTCAGTGTACATAGTTCCACTGTTGATTCCTACATGTGTCATGTGTTCCGTTCTTCCGTTCCATGACTTGCCCTAATTTCAGTATTTCCATGGGGTGAGGGTTAATACCGGCCTTTGTCCTACTTTTATAAAGCTCTGCACCCTGAGAGAGAGGGGTGCACATCGGATTGGGACTGTACTGGTGTCCCACCCACTGGATTTATTTGGATTAGTACACTAAGAACAAGGCAAGCTGTTTCCTGCGTAACACCCATTATGCTCGTAAAGAAGAAGTGCAAAGAACTGCATGTTACTCACCGTCCTCTTCCTTGACGATGGCTGCCTGGTCGCTGGCCCGCTCTCCATTCGGCAGACTGGGCTCAGGCACTGGTGGCTGCTCAGCTGCGACCCATGCAGGCTCAGCACCGTTCATATCCTCGCTACTCACCGAACTGTCATCCTGGAGGCGGGGTGAGGGGGGAGGGACACGTGAAAGTCTCACACTTTTGAAAGCAACTTTTGATCCATTCTGCCAGGAGAAAGATGACATCTGTGCATCTGTTGATGGGCGTTTTGATACGGGATAGCATAACGACAAGGGAATGGAGGCGCTTTTAAATGGGTTGTACTTGTATAGCGCTTTTCTACCTTAAAGTTACTCAAAGCGCTTTGACACTATTTCCACATTCACCTATTCACACACACATTCACACACTGATGGCGGGAGCTGCCATGCTTTCCTCCTAAGTAATATCTTTCTTGAAGCGGGGCTATTTTGAACTGTTAGGGCAGTGTTTTTCAACCTTTTTTGAGCCCAGGCACATTTTTTGCGTTGAAAAAAACCGGAGGCACACCACCAGCAGAAATCATTAAAAAACAAAACTCAGTTGACAGTAAAAAGTCGTTGTCGCAATTGTTGGATATGACTTTAAACCATAACCAACCATGCATCACTATAGCTCTTGTCTCAAAGCAGGTGTACTGTCACGACCTGTCACATCACGCCGTGACTTATTTTGAGTTGTTTGCTGTTTTCCTGTGTGTAGTGTTTCAGTTCTTGTCTTGCGCTCCTATTTTGGGGGCTTTTTCTCTTTTTTTGCTATTTTCCTGTAGCAGTTTCATGTCTTCCTTTGAGCAATATTTCCCGCATCTACTTTGTTTTAGCATTCAAGAATATTTCAGTTATTTTTATCCTTCTTTGTGGGGACATTGTTGATTGTCATGTCATGTACGGATGTACTTTGTAGACACCGTCTTTGCTCCACAGTAAGTCTTTGCTGTCGTCCAGCATTCTGTTTTTGTTTACTTTGTAGCCAGTTCAGTTTTAGTTTCGTTCTGCATAGCCTTCCCTAAGCTTCAATGCCTTTTTTTAGCGGCACTCACCTTTTGTTTATTTTTGGTTTAAGCATTAGACACCTGTTTACCTGCACGCTGCCTCCCGCTGTTTCCGACATCTACAAAGCAATTAGCTACCGGCTGCCACCTACTGATATTGAAGAGTATTACACGTTTACTCTGCCGAGCTCTAGACAGCACCGACACTCAACAACAACACATCATTTGCAGAATATAATTACTGGTTTGCAAAAAATATCTTTAACCCAAATAGGTGAAACTAGATAATCTCCCACGGCACACCAGACTGTATCTCACGGCACTCTTAAAAAACACTGTGTTAGGGAACATGCTTGCTGTAGCATAACATAAACATGAGCAAGACAGGGGATTGGCAAAGGAGAACAAACTATTCATGTGTCCTCTAATGACATTCATGTTTCATACCAAGGCTGAGCTAACCTGAGTGAGAGTCATCACACGTCACTAGCCATCATGATGTGACTTTACAAACAGGTTTGAATTATTTTGCAAAGAGGACCGGGATGCTCAGTTGGACACCAAGTCAGCCATGGAACCATAAAAGTGTCTGATAATGTCTGTGCACCTTTTTTTTTTTTAAGGCACATGTATTTCAGACCTTAAAATAAATACAAATTACCACCAAAATAAATCTGCATCTTAACAATGTCGCTTGTCTCAATAGCTTGCAACGATGATTTTACTATTTTAAAACAAAAACAAAAAAGGAAGAATGACGCGCTATACTAATAATTGTTCATAATTCTTACTTGATAATGAATATTGTTGTTGTGTTTACACTGTAATCATGTACACAAGTATGTTAGGATGTTAGACCCACTTTTATATTTCTCCATATCATTGTCCCGCAGAAGACATACGCAACACAATTATGCAGCTATGTAATTCAAGTTAAATTAATAAATATTACGCGAGTGGTACTCACTTGTGAATCCAAGTCTGGGCCATGAATCCCAATAATCCTAATTATGCGCAATTCGGGTCTACATTGTCATCCCAATAGTGCAGCTCCCTGCACTTTCGTGACAGCGCTTTGGGAGTGTTTCCGTCACAGCTTGGCATGGGCGTGGTCTCCGGCGTGACGTCATGGACTTAATCTAGCTGTTTCTCAGTGCGCTCCTCCTCCCAGCAGGAGCGCTGCACCGACTCTTTAATATTGAATTCAAAGTTGAGAGGCCCCACACAAAGCCCCGATGAGGCTCAAAGGGAAAGAAGTAGGGGATTTACTCCGTCAATACAAATTTAATTAGAGTAAATTGGGGAGGCGTGAAAGAGCTCGATTTTCCGACTAATTCATCACGACACCTTTTCTTTCTTCTTTCCTTCTTTCTTTCCTTCCTTCTTTACTTCCTTGCTTCCTACCTTCATTCCTTCCTTCCTTCCTTCTTTCCTTCCACACAAACAGTTACTTACCCTCTCCGTGGCTGTCATGCACTGCAGTTTCATTTGCTTCAGGTAGGTGGCAGTAAGAGGCATGTTGTAATCAATGAGGTCAGGGACCAGAGAGGTCGGTCTGTCATTTTCTGCAGAAGTGAAAGTACCAATGAATACAATGATTTACTATGTAATTAGTGAGGTAGTTAGCAAATCAATTAATTTTATTTTTTTTACCTAAATACTTTAATGCATTAAATAAGTCATCTGTATGTGTGTGTTGGGGGGTATTTTATTTAAATATATAGCCTGTTTATATATATGTAGTAACATTTTTGAACCGTTCTCTGACATCAGCTTGGTAATTGTGACTAAATTAAAGTAGTAATTTATGCAGTTCAACAATACTACTGTAGTCTTCTGGTCGGCCACTAGAGGGACCCTTCAGTCATTCTATGGCTGCACCAAGTCTTCTTGAGTCTTTGTTACATCATGTTGCTGATGGTTACATACTCGTTTTATCAATGAGGGATTCAAAAGTGGTCCAACCCACAGTAATGTAATTTTTTTTTAAATAAGTCGCATGGTTCTAAGTTCAACAAACAATACAAAACAAACAAATATTTCAAACAGTGTGAAAATGACTTGCAACATTATCACCACATTTCCATTACACCCGAACTTGCAACTTGCATGATCAGCATGGTATTTGATTGAAAATAGCATATCAGCTAATTGTGTGTGCACACATGGAGCGGGGCATCCACAGGTTATATTACCTTTGAACTCTGCAGTGCTGGGGTTGATGTGCATCCTTTTCTGACACTCTCTGCAGCTCATTAAGAACCGAGTCACTGCCTCTCTGGGCAGGAAGGCATAGGTCTCTGCGATCTGTGTCAGGGGATTGAGCGCAGAAAGGCTTTAAAATGGTTTCAAAAGTGTAAAGTGGATGCAGAGGATTTTTTGTTAATCAGTAAAAGTAAAATGTGTGTAATCTTGGAATTTGTCCCTTCTCTCTTGTGCCCACATGACCTAAATCCAGCTGCAGCCTGTACATCTTCCATACCTTAAAACACAATGATGTTTTTCTTCCTTTCTGTTGTTATTTCTCTGCCGGCACTTATCATATCTACACCTTCGTGTCATGGTCGGCTTCCCCTCCCTGCTCGTCTCCAGCGCCACCCTCCCCTCCTCGTCCCCTTTGGCGTTTCCCTGGAAAATGCGACCTTCACAAGACCATGGAGAGACAGCAGGGGTGCCCACCCCCACCAGGCCCACCGCCACCGCCAGTGCACCCCATCCCCTTTGCCCCCGCCGCCCCCCTCCACACATCACGACCCCTTGAGGCAGCTGAGAGGGAAAGGCCACCCAGAGGAGCGTGCTCCTCCCAGAAGGCCACAGTGACAATTCCATATTATGCCCTGCCCCAGTGATGCTGCCTCCTCAAAAGGGTACACTCTATGAGACGTGACAGGACCTCTCTACAGGGCAGGGGCACAGGAATTGGCTTTATTTTTCATTTTTTGTTCCTCAGGGGTGGGGGAGGGAGGAGGGATACCGAAGTCCCGTGAACGTGTCCGACACAGCGGCAAACACAAAGGACCTCGTTTTGTCCTGCACCACTTGGTCAGGGCATCACAATCAACTCTCATGTTGCCTTTGTTCTAGAGCAGGCGTCTCCAACAGGTAGCTGTAGCTCACCATCGGATTTTGAGTATCGATCACCAAAGGGTCAAATAATATTTGCTTCAACTGTATTTTCATAACTGTTCATTACCGACACATTCCACTATTTAATGACAAATTAGACCCAAATAGCATGCATAAACACAATGACCACACTGTTTAAGTGGAGAGCTGCCTGGCAAATAAAGTACAAATTAAATGCCAGTCGTACCGATAAAACAGAAATAGCTAATCTCTCCTTTCTTTTTGTAAAAATAGCTTTCAAATTTGGAGACCCCTTCTGTGGAGGCGTCAGCCATGTGACACAACTGCGTATACAGGTGAAACTCAAAGAATTAGAACACTGTGCAAAGGTTTGTTTATTCCAGAAATTAGATTTACAAGTCCAGATATTCCAAGCCTTCTTTTGATATGAATTTGATGAGTATTGTTTACCGTTTATGAAAACCTCCAATTGAAAATCTCAGAAAATGTGGGGTTTTCAAAAACTTTAAGCATGATCATCAAAAATATAACAAATAAAGGCTTGACATATCTCACTTTGCGTGAGTTTATACCACGTATTTTCACATTTTAAGATTATATGAATAAGTTTCGCTTGTAAATAGTGCACATGCAAGGTTAGTTTTGTTCCCTTGGAAACTACTGATGCTAAAAAATTATACATTGTGTTGCCAGTACAATTACATCATGTTTCTGACAGAGAAAACACATGTTAATCAGTGGCTAGTTTAAAGTTGAAATCCTGGGTAGGTTCCTACATATAGGAACGGTTATTGTTTGCATTTGAAATGATTCTACTACCAAATGGGTACTTGGAAAACAGTACCAGTGCTTAAATGGTGCCTAAACAAAGAACAAAAAACTTTGTATTCTTTTGGAATTTTGTAACATTCAAGTTAAACACACTTGTAATTGAAATACTTCAATTATTTCAATTAAAGGCCTACTGAAATGATTTTTTTTTATTTAAACAGGGATAGCAGATCCATTCTATGTGTCATACTTGATCATTTCGCGATATTGCCATATTTTTGCTGAAAGGATTTAGTATAGAACAACGACGATAAAAGTCGCAACTTTTGGTCGCTGATTAAAAAAAAGCCTTGCCTATACCGGAAGTAGCGTGACGTCACCGGAGGAAGGACTCCTCACATTTTCCCATTGTTTACAATGCAGCGAGAGAGATTCGGACTGAGAAAGCGACGATTACCTCATTAATTTGAGCGAGGATGAAAGATTTGTGGATTAGGAAAGTGAGAGTGAAGGACTACAGTGCAGTGGAGGACGTATCTTTTTTCGCTCTGACCGTAACTTAGGTACAAGGGTTCATTGGATTCCACACTTTCTCCTTTTTCTATTGTGGATCACGGATTTGTATTTTAAACCACCTCGGATACTATATCCTCTTGAAAATGAGAGTGGAGAACGCGAAATGGACATTCACAGTGACTTATCTCCACGACAATACATCGGCTAAGCTCTTTAGCTACTAAGCTAACATGATAGCATCGGGCTCAAATGCAGATAGAAACAAAACAAATAAATCCCTGACTGGAAGGATAGACAGAAGATCAACAATACTATTAAACCATGGACATGTAACTACACGGTTAATAATTCCCAGCTTGGCAAAGCTTAACAATGCTGTTGCTAACAACGCCATTGAAGCTAACTTAGCAACGGTACCTCACAGAGCTATGATAAAAACATTAGCGCTCCACCTACGCCAGCCAGCCCTCATCTGCTCATCAACACCCGTGCTCACCTGCGTTCCAGCGATCGACGGAAGGACGAAGGACTCCACCCGATCATCCGTGCGGTCAGCGGCTAGCGTCGGCTAGCGCATCTGCTATCCAAGTCAAAGTCCTCCTGGTTGTGTTGCTACAGCCAGCCGCTAATAAACCGATCCCACCTACAACTTTCTTCTTCGCAGTCTTCATTGTTCATTAAACAAATTGCAAAAGATTCACCAACACAGATGTCCAGAATACTGTGGAATTTTGAGATGAAAACAGAGCTTTTTTGTATTGGATTCAATGGGGTACCTATACTTCCGTTTCAACGATTGACGTCGCGCGCATACGTCATCATATATAGACGTTTTCAACCGGAAGTTTAGTGGGAAATTTAAAATTGCACTTAATAAGTTAAACCGGCCGTATTGGCATGTGTTTTAATGTTAAGATTTCATCATTGATATATAAACTATCAGACTGTGTGGTCGGTAGTAGTGGGTTTCAGTAGGCCTTTAAATGTATTGAAAAATGAGTAATAAAAATTACAACAAATTATCATAATTGCAATAACACAAAACAAAGAATGTGCAAACAACGTTTTTGTTAATATTGATGCTCATAATTTCGGGGATTCATGAAAGCAACCTCTCTTGCGTAATCATCATTGGTGCATAATGTGAAAATGTTGTGTTGTTGTAACTATTGGCTAGCCCAGCGCTGCATTGCTAGCAGTGTTATTAGGGCTGCTGTTGGCATGTGTAAGTCGGCAATTAGGTTTAAAAAGAGCGTCAGGACGCTACATTACTTACAAGACGTGAATTGCGCAATATCATCGCCAATTACTTGCTGCAGGTTGCTGTGACGGCATTCATTTAGAACTGAAATAAAGCAACAATGGTTTCTTTATTTTTTTTGGTCTAGTTATTACAGCTTACGTTGGCACCGGTGCCATTTTGAACAGGGTTTTAGTACCCATCCCTAATTGTAAGCATAAACCTATACAGATCAAGGGAATCAAACACGGGGACCGTCGGTCAAGGGCCAAAATCTTTACCACTCTCGACTATCTTGACTGTGATCAACGTCTTTTAAAAATGATGAAGTAGAAAATAAAACAAAAGATCTATAATTTTTATGTTAAAAAATGTAATGTATAGAAACAGGCTGAAGTGATTGATATTTCATGTTTCCATCACCAATGTACAGTAAAACATATATCGCAGTTTGAAGTAAAGAAGTCAATATTTAGAAAACAGTCAACAATTAGTTTTAAACATACTGCTTAACTTGGCAAATTTGACTGCAAAAAAAAAGTGCCTCAACATGAAGCACACACAGATGGTGCACTGGAGTCAAAATGTTGACTAACAACTCATTTTCACATTTGTGAAAACGCTGGCCTGAGACTGACTCAGCACATAATGTGCACACATGCAAAGAGTTACTTCAGACAAATATGGGAAATCCTACACTGGTTCATAAAATTGGAGTAAAACAGGTGGTCACCGTTTTACACCGTTTTTGTGGTTATGAGCACACTGCCTCATATTTATAATACTGTACAAAAAAAAACTATAGTTACGTGCGTGTGGCAGAAGAATAAATATACGTAGTAATACTGCATGTAGTGTATTGTGTGAACCAATCATCCGTGAGTGAGATTGGCCGATAGCAATCACATGTATTAGCTGTACATTTTTTCATTTATTCATGGTGAGTGCTATTAATACATATGTGTTTTTTTTAGAAAAACAATTAAACAAAATATAAAAATTATATCTATTGTGCATTCAAATTATTTTTGCCCTCAAAATGTTCAAGGAATAATTCCCTGAATTTGTAAACTTTAACCCAAACAAGAAAAAATGTATTTAAAAAAAATAGATGTATCAACCTAATTCATTTATGGATCGATCCGCCCTCTTACACCTGGTGGACTGACTATGACAATCCTGACACACCAATAGATGTTGTAATCATACTTGCCAACCTTGAGACCTCCGAATTCGGGAGATTGGGGGGGGGGGGGGGGGGGTTGAGGTGGGCGGGGTTTGGTGGTAGCGGGGGTGTATATTGTAGCCCGGAAGAGTTAGGGCTGCAAGGGATTCTGGGTATTTGTTCTGTTGTGTTTATGTTGTGTTACAGTGCGGATGTTCTCCCGAAATGTGTTTGTCATTCTTGTTTGGTGTGGGTTCACAGTGTGGCGCATATTTGTAACAGTGTTAAAGTTGTTTATACGGCCACCCTCAGTGTGACCTGTATGGTTGTTCATACAAGTATGTCTTGCAGTCACTTATGTGTGTCTGCAGAAGCCGCATACAACATGTGACTGGGCCGGCACGCTGTTTGTATGGTGAAAAAGCGGACGCGACGACAGGTTGTAGAGGACGCTAAAAGCAGTGCCATCACGGCACGCCCTTAATATTGTTGTCCGGGTGAAAATCGGGACAAATTCGGGAGAATGGGTGCCCCGGGAGATTTTCGGGAGGGGCACTGAAATTCGGGAGTCTCCCGGAAAAATCGGGAGGGTTGGCAAGTATGGTTGTAATATCATTTCTATAGCGTCTTTTTAATCTACTTGTTAATTTCCTGGAAATAGCTGCTTACTTTCTGCTGTAACGTGCCTCCATCTACACTTAAACTTTACTGTGCATCTATTTCTTGGTGGTGTTTTATGGCATGCTAATAGCTATCTTAGCTATTAGCATGCCTGCTCCTGCTTGCTCTCGGTGTGTAACATGTATAGCATCCTAATACTTGATAATGATACCTAAAATACTAAGAAAAGCAGTTTATTTGCTGCAATGCAAGTGATTATTATGAACGTAGGAGAGAAGCTCCACACTGTGTATGGAGATACATAGTTAGCTGGAATAAAAACAAATACAATGTCAGCCAGTAGGAATGGTGTTTGCAAACGCCATTAAAAGGCATTAATCAGCAATAGCGATCACATACTTTTTCATAAAAATCGTCCAATATTGATTGGTGGCCGATCAATCGCCACATCCAAAGTAGTCACACATCACAAGACTGAGAGCAGACAAGGCCTCTTTTGTTCTTTTTAGGTAACTTTTCAACCTTAACCTCAATGTCTTGCAAGCGTAAGACAGACTCTTCTGCTGACAGAACGAAAAGCAAAGGAAAGTGAAAAGGGAAGTGAAATTAGATTTCTCCTCCCATTTTTAAAACACCTGCTTTTACAATCAAAGTCGCTTTTCAACAACACAATATCGACAACATGTAATTGTGCTAACAAAAAAACTCAGTAGACTTTATTTTATTTAAGTCAGGAGTCAGCTGATCAAAAAGGCAATAAGATTTGACGGTATTTAAGCAGGTTGCTATAACCACTTGTTTAATGTGCTTTCTAATGTGACCTGATCTATTTCTCAAGGGTACAGTCAAAGAGTTTGCAATCGAAGAAGAACTCACCGCTTTGTAGGTTTTCTTTTGGCCTGCATGTTTCGGTGCCCTGCCAGGGTCCGCGCCAATCTCAACATGCATGGCATAGATGATGTCAAAGAAGTCTTCTACAACAGCCACACGCTTCAAAGAGGAGTTGTCATGGGCTGAATTTCCATCTGAACACTTGACACACAAAAAGAAACCAATGTTTATTTAGTATTTGTGCAGATAAGACATTGCCAGGCATATATCATCACTAATAATTGTCATGTCTGTGATCATGTTTTGTTTAGTTATGTCCTATTTGGTTTTTGGACTCTTTTTGGTTCCTGTTTTCACTCCATTGTTTTGTTTCCATGACAACCATTAGTTTCACCTGTTGCACATTTGGACTCACGCACCTGTCACTAATCATGTCTGTATTATTTAAGCTTGTAGTTGCCAGGCAGTCGGCCTGGCGACATTACTTCGGTTCACTCTGCTCATGCCATTGTCATGCTGCCATAGTTCATGCTGCTCGTTTCTTGCCATGTGAGTTTTGTGTATTCGTGTCACAGTAAGTGTTTTTGTTTCTTGTCCATAGTTTTTTCCCAAGTGCTAGTTTTTGTTTTCATCAGTCAAGTTTGCATTTCTGCCTTGTGCGTGCCTTTTGTTTGTTCCTTTGTTAGTATTAAATAAATCATGTCCTTACCTTCACGCCACGTCCGGTCCAGTTTCTCTTGCATCTCGGGAAAGCAAATCCCCCATAGTCCACGTCGTGACAGAATGTCGCCAGCTGTAAAAAGTTTTCTCGCAAAGAATTTGGACGAGTTGGACGAGGGAGCGTGGGAGGTCCTGCGCGCCATGGAGGCGGAAACGCTGCACTTTTCCTCCGTGGAGCGCAGGGACCTGGTCTGGGGTCCTGGCGGCGAACTGGTGCCATTGAGCTCGGTGTGGCCCGGCGGCGTAGGCGTGTCGCCCCAGCCGCGGAAGCGCCGCCCAAGACGAGGGATGTCAGGAAAGGCTTCCGCGAGTGGACAGGATGCGCCGCTCCCGCAGGCTCCTCCCCCTCCGGGCAGAAATAGACGGCAGCTCCAGGAGGACGCCACAGACCTGGATATTTTTTTTCCAAATTATTATTCTTTTGATCACCCGCCCCTAACAAAAGACTCTATTTCCATGATAAAACATTATCAGGACATGTTTTTAGAAATAAGATCTTGTCCAACCAAGCCATGTCCTAGTTTTCATGCCACGCCCACACCCCAAAATTTTTCCTTTTCTTCACCCACAAAAACCCAGGTGGGTAGGAAAAAAAGACAATTTGGACAATTTAGAGGGGAGGATTCTGCCCCCCTCCTGACCACTCTCCACCCACCCCGAAAAACGGTTCCAGACCGCGGGGAGCGCGTCTGGTATCCGCTCCTTGAGGGGGGGGCTAGGGCCGGAAACGGTACTAGTGGGGTGGCTCAGCTTCGTCATGCCAAGCCACAGCCTCCAGCCCGGCCGCCACCACCAGTCTTTTGGCCTGCCAAGCCACAACCTCCGGCCCGGCCACCACCAGCGGTCTTTCGGCGTGCCAAGCCGCAACCCCCAGCTAGGCCACCTCCACCAAAGCCAAGGCTAGCTGCACGCCATGTTCCAAGGCTAGCACCACGGCTAGCACCACAGCTAGGTCCACGCCACGCTCCAAAGCTAGAACCAGCGCCAAAGCTAGCACCAGCCCCAAGGCTAGCACCAAGTCCAAGGCTAGCATCTGCCCCAAGGCTAGCACCGGCTCCAAGGGTAGCACCATGGCAGATTCCTGTACCTGCACCACAGCAGGTTCCTGTACCTGCACCACGGCAGGTTCCTGTACCTGCACCACGGCAGGTTCCTGTACCTGCACCACGACAAGTACCATGACCTGCACCTCGGCAGGTTCCAGTCCCTGCACCTCGGCAGGTTCCAGTCCCTGCACCACGACGCCAGGTTCCAGTCCCTGCACCACGCCGCCAAGTGCCGCCAGTCGCAGCTCCACACCGCCAGGACTCAAGCCAGGACTCAAGCCAGGACTCAAGCCAGGACTCACCAAGCCAAGACCCACCAAGCCAAGACCCACCACGCCAAGACCCACCATGCCAAGACCCACCACGCCAAGCTTCACCGCCTGCCGCACCACGCCAAGCTTGTCTGCTGCACCCACGCCTGCTTCGTCTGCTGCGCCCGCGCCTGCTTCGTCTGCTGCGCCCGCGCCTGCTTCGTCTGCGGCTGCTTCCACGCCTGACTCGTCTGCTGCCGAACCCACGCCAGACTCATCTGCTGCCGAACCCAGGCCAGACTCGTCTGCTGCCGCTTCCATGCCTGACTCGTCGTCTGACTCCACGCCTGCCACGACGACGACGCGCCCACCTCCTCGTCGGCCACGGATGTGGCCATTTCCTGGGCATCCGCCACGCCGAGTGCGTCCACCTCCTCGTCGGCCACGGATGTGGCCATTCCCTGGGTGTCCGCCACGCCTCGTCGGCCACGGATAGTGGCCGTTCTCGGGTCGCCCACCTCGTCAGGTTCAGCGGTGGTCTACGCGTCGCCGCCACCTGATTAAGCCCCGGTGGATTCGGGGCCACGTGGTCTGGCGACCCACCGCCAAGTCCCCCTCCCGCCCTCCCATGACTCTTGATCATTGTTTTTTTGGACATCTGGTACCTGTCCTTAAGGGGGGACTCTGTCATGTCTGTGATCATGTTTTGTTTAGTTATGTCCTGTTTGGTTTTCGGACTCTTTTTGGTTCCTGTTTTCACTCCATTGTTTTGTTTCCATGACAACCATTAGTTTCACCTGTTGCACATTTGGACTCACGCACCTGTCACTAATCATGTCTGTATTATTTAAGCTTGTAGTTGCCAGGCAGTCGGCCTGGCGACATTACTTCGGTTCACTCTGCTCATGCCATTGTCATGCTGCCGTAGTTCATGCTGCTCGTTTCTTGCCATGTGAGTTTTGTGTATTTGTGTCACAGTAAGTGTTTTAGTTTTTGTCCATAGTTTTTTCCCAAGTGCTAGTTTTTGTTTTCATCAGTCAAGTTTGCATTTCCGCCTTGTGCGCGCCTTTTGTTTGTTCCTTTGTTAGTATTAAATAAATCATGTCCTTACCTTCACGCCACGTCCGGTCCAGTTTCTCTTGCATCTCGGGAAAACAAACCCCCCATAGTCCACGTTGTGACAATAATATGAAGAGAGATTCTCCAGAGCATGTGTTTGTGCACAGAGTAGTTGTTTGTGCACGTGGGTCATGGAGGTGCAGATAGTCACACACACGACACAAAAGGTTTGCCTTCACGTTGTTCTTTCAGCTCGAGAGGTCGGCGAACGTCGCCTCATTTCCGCACCGTTTAAAAAAAACTGTTCAAGACCAACAGTACACTCCCACCACCACCCCTGGCAGCCATCCTGCCTCCTGCACCGCTGACCTTGTCGCCATAGAAACAGCCACAGATTTTTCTCGAGCAGGTGTGCTGGGCAAAGGGTCATGTGACACACCATAGAAGTGGGATCGCCAGGACAGCGGCTGCATCCACGGTGCCCCGTGGGTCTTTCCTTCCCTTTTTTTTTCAGTTTTCTAACTCTTTCACGCCCTCAACATTATAATATAGTAACATTAAGTATAAACATGAAGTGCCTCAGCATGATGTCATTGAACTAGTCTTCCACGAGAGATGAAGCGCTGACATTTCCTGGAGAAAGGCTTCTAGTAAGAAGTGAGCTTGTTTGAATGAGAGGAGAATCCCGGGTTCAAAAAGTTCTGACAAGGCACGGTGGGCAGCACAATTTTCTCCCTACTACATTGACATTTCCACGCTGTTCCTGGAACCTGACATTTTCATTTCCCTGCTCTCCTTCTACTATACGTCTTTATCCCATAACTCCATCGGTCCAGACTATCTTTCCCTATTTCTTACTGTATCCCCTCCACCCTCCTTCTCTGTTCTTGCTCCGGCTCTCCCAAGTGCGAGGTAATGATCGTTGCCATGGCAACTAAAACCGGCTCACAGAGCCTGGTTTGTTTTAATCCGGCCCGCTCTCCCATTTTCCCAGTCCCTCTCCCCTGTCAGCATGGGCTAAATGTAACGATAATAAATGTAATAATAACAATCCTCCACCTCATCATCACAGCTGTAATCTAGCGAGGTATCATCATCCCCCGCCCCCCTAGACACACACACACACACACTCTCCAGCGACATCAGCAGCGCCACTGCCGCTGCTTGGGACAATGGTGTCAGGTCCATTCACGCTGGATTTAGATAATCTCATACAACTGTGGTGTGTGCATTGCACCGCTGCTGAATTCCTCCAAAATTGCTCACCAGCACCCACTTGCTAGTGACAAAAGATTCTGTAATAAAAAACAAAAGCAACGGGAAGAAAATGCGGCCACGTCTTTCATTATCCATCCTAACAGCCAAGGCCGTCTTGGGCTTCTGCAAGCGGTTGTCGGAATAATGCTTCCAAACTAGAGTCAACAGGGAGTTAAACATTCACCTCTCGACACAGCATGCTTTGAAAGAGCCTATTTGTGCGTGCTATGTGTGTTCAAGTACAGTACACGTCTACCGGGCAGAGCTGGAAGCATCTCATAGGAAAACAGCTGTTGAATGGAGCTGTAGATATTTGGTCTCATCAGCAACATGCCGTTTTAAAGAGCAAAGGAGACATGTCAGCATCCCTAAGTGGCAACGAGACATCATGAACACAGCACTGCAACACTCTCATCCTCCTTTTTCTCCTTCTCTCTTTCTTTCTAATCCCGCAGGACTTTGCTCTCCCCTGCCACTGTACAACCAGCCCCCATCCTCGGCTCCCTGTCCCGCAACAAACCGCTCTGTTGCTAGGAGACTGGAGGGTTTGAGTCGGCTGCCCCCACCCCCGCTGGCAGTCTTGCACACACACACAAACACACACACACACACGCACGCGCGCACACACACGGCTGAGTCGCTGATGGGGAGAGAGGAGCAGTCCTGCACACAGGCAGGTCAGGAGGAGGAGGTAGGGCGGTTCACAGGAAGCAGCTGGGTCACAAAGACAAGAGAGATGGAGGAGACGCGTCACACCGCAAATGAGCTGCACGGGCAAACCGATAAATAAGGTGTTGCTTTTGCGAAAGATCCAAACTTTTCAAGTCAACATCACTAAATTATACTTATAAGGCAGCTGTCGGCTGCTTGCACAAAGGCAGAATTGTTTACCGTACGACAACCTGCTGGTCCCAGTATGAGGTTTTAAAATAATATTTGTACTGATGCACACAACTCAATAATATACAATCCTTTTATTCAAACAGTTAAAAAAAATTATTCCACTCCCCTAAAGGAAGAAATACAAGCCACATCCTGATACAGTTGCTTTTTCATAGAATAACTCGCAGTTTCCATTGTTATATGTGCTTGTGTTAGAGGCAGTTTTGCAACCTTGAGAGATGCCTAGTGGGCGCTAACTTGCCAATGTGTTGTTAAGCAGGGGGGCCTCGGGGCTGATGGGGTTTTGGTGGCCCCCCTTAAACCTCAACAAACAAAAAGTAGCAACCATGGGGTGACTTCCCAAACTTCTGGCAGATACGGGTTTCACCCTCACAAGCTCAGGAATTTGCATGAACGTTGTGTGGCCCATCGATCCATCCATCCATTTCTACCGCTTGTCCCTTTCGGGTTCGCGGGGGGTGCTGCCTATCCCAGCTGCACTCGGGCGAAAGGCAGAGTAAACCCTGGACAATATTTTTTTTCTTGAATGTGTTGGCCCTGCGATGAGGTGGCGACTTGTCCAGGGTGTACCCCGCCTACCGCCCGAATGCAGCTCAGATAGGCTCCAGCACCCCCCGCGACCCCGAAAGGGACAAGCGGTGGAAAATGGATGGATGGATGGATAATCTTTTTATGATTGTGTCAGGCCATAACAACCTGCTCAGTGGCCTAGTGGTTAGAGTGTCCGCCCTGAGATCGGTAGGTCGTGAGTTCAAACCCAGGCCAAGTCATACCAAAGACTATAAAAACGGGACCCATTACCTCCCTCAGCATCAAGGGTTAGAATTGGAGGTTAAATCACCAAAAATGATTCCCGGGCGCGGTCACCACTGCTGCTCACTGCTCCCCTCACCTCCCAGGGGGTGAGGGTGATGGGTCAAATGCAGGAGGATAATCTCAACACACCTAGTGTGTGTGTGACAATCATTGGTACTTTAATTGAAATTAAAATAAAAAATGTGATTGCCCAGCCCTAACAGAACAGCAACGATGCAAAAACGTCATCAATTTTTTTCAGTAATTTTGGCGACAGGCGCATGCATGTCTTTGCGAGTGTTATTTCAAGAACATGGCTGGCAATCTTGTACAACCCCCGTTTCCATATGAGTTGGGAAATTGTGTTAGATGTAAATATAAACGGAATACAATGATTTGCAAATCATTTTCAACCCATATTCAGTTGAATATGCTACAAAGACAGCATATTTTTGATGTTCAAACTGTTAAACTTTTTTTTTTTGTGCAAATAATCATTCATTTTAGAATTTGATGCCAGCAACACGTGACGAAGAAGTTGGGAAAGGTGGCAATAAATACTGATAAAGTTGAGGAATGCTCATCAAACACTTATTTGAACATCCCACAGGTGAACAGGCAAATTGGGAACAGGTAGGTGCCATGATTGGGTATAAAAGTAGATTCCATGAAATGCTAAGTCATTCACAAACAAGGATGGGACGAGCGTCACCACTTTGTGAACAAATGCGTGAGCAAATTGTTGAACAGTTTAAGAAAAACCTTTCTCAACCAGCTATTGCAAGGAATTTAGGGATTTCACCATCTACGGTCCGTAATATCATCAAAGGGTTCAGAGAATCTGAAGAAATCACTGCACGTAAGCAGCTAAGCCTGTGACCTTCGATCCCTCAGGCTTTACTGCATCAACAAGCGACATCAGTGTGTAAAGGATATCACCACATGGGCTCAGGAACACTTCAGAAACCCACTGTCAGTAACTACAGTTGCTCGCTACATATGTAAGTGCAAGTTAAAACTCTCCTATGCAAGGCGAAAACCGTTTATCAACAACACCCAGAAACACCGTCGGCTTCGCTGGGCCTGAGCTCATCCAAGATGGACTGATACAAAGTGGAAAAGTGTTCTGTGGTCTGACGAGTCCACATTTCAAATTGTTTTTGGAAACTGTGGATGTTGTGTCCTCCGGACCAAAGAGGAAAAGAACCATCCGGATTGTTATAGGCGCAAAGTTGAAAAGCCAGCATCTGTGATGGTATGGGGGTGTATTAGTGCCCAAGACATGAGTAACTTACACATTTGTGAAGGCGCCATTAATGCTGAAAGGTACATACAGGTTTTGGAGCAACATATGTTGCCATCCAAGCAACGTTACCACGGACGCCCCTGCTTATTTCAGCAAGACAATGCCAAGCCACGTGTTACATCAACGTGGCTTCATAGTATAAGAGTGCGGGTACTAGACTGGCCTGCCTGTAGTCCAGACCTGTCTTCCATTGAAAATATGTGGCGCATTATGAAACCTAAAATACCACAACGGAGACCCCTGGACTG
The DNA here is from genome assembly GCF_033978785.1 of Entelurus aequoreus. Classification (NCBI taxonomy): domain Eukaryota; kingdom Metazoa; phylum Chordata; class Actinopteri; order Syngnathiformes; family Syngnathidae; genus Entelurus; species Entelurus aequoreus. The sequence goes on along the minus strand of NC_084737.1, from coordinate 36,401,067 downwards.
TTGAACAACTTAAACTGTACATCAAACAAGAATGGGAAAGAATTCCACCTGAGAAGCTTAAAAAATGTGTCTCCTCAGTTCCCAAACGTTTACTGAGTGTTATTAAAAGGAAAGGCCATGTAATACAGTGGTGAACATGCCTTTTCCCAACTACTTTGGCACGTGTTGCAGCCATGAAAATCTAAGTTAATTATTATTTGCAAAAAAATAATAAAGTTTATGAGTTTGAACATCAAATATATTGTCTTTGTAGTGCATTCAATTGAATATGGGTTGAAAAGGATTTGCAAATCATTGTATTCCGTTTATATTTACATCTAACACAATTTCCCAACTCATATGGAAACAGGGTTTGTAGATAGCCTGGGCTTTTTCCTCAGTAGTCGACACGCACGCCTTTTAAATGCAATTTGCAACATTATGAGAGCACTTTAGACATAAATCAACACATTTTAATCACCTTTACACTCTTTTAATCCAATATAATAATGCTGCCTGAGGCTGAGCCAATCAGTGGCCACAATACTGAACAGCGGTCTGGTTTGGTCACCTGTAGTGGCCATTACTACTGTAGTATTAATATTTGTAGTTTATTTTGCCATTTTGAAAATGCACACATGTAGGACCAAAAATTGTAGAATATGCTTTAATAATATTGCAAAAATTCTGAAAATATTTGAAGTGCGATGTGGCGAGAGACTAATGTAATTAGTAATTGTGAAAAATATATATATGTTCTGTTAAACCAGTAATGGCAAACTAAGATGGTGGTGTTCTTATATTTCTTGTTTCGAAATATGTAACTGTGAGCAAGTTGCAAACAGACCTTTTAAATGCAGTAGTTAGGTCACTTTAATTGTAGAAAATATTATAAGTTTTGTATTTGTAATTTGACTTTTTGCATTTGAGCTCATATCAGTGCGCCCTCTGTTTATGTTTGCATGTGCATTCATTAAAAAAAAAAAAATTGAAGTCATCAGCACTTGTGACTCAGATGATCTCTCTGCGGATGGGACAAGAGGTCTGTAAATATGCTAATGGACATGTAAATGGGGGCAACGCTTGTATCCAGTGTGTTTGCGTATGATTGATGGTGACAGGTTAAGGTGCACATGACATAAAACAGAGATATGAAAGATCATTAGTTCTTTTTCTGTATTCCTTTATATTTCTTCGTCCCTGTCCTTTCTTTTTACCATCATCCTCTCCCCTCTGCCTCAGCTCACAAAGTCTATCATTAATTTCATATTAAGTGCACCGAGCTCCAACCCTACGTTGTGTGTGCGTGTGTGTGTGTGTGTGTGTGTGTGTGTGTGTGTGTGTGTGTGTGTGTGTGTGTGTGTGTGTGTGTGTGTGTGTGTGTGTGTGTGTGTGTGTGTGTGTGTGTGTGTGTGTGTGTGTGTGTGTGTGTGTGTGTGTGTGTGTGTGTGTGTGTGTGTGTGTATCTGGGCTGCTCTCATAAGGAACATTATTTGTTAGCAAGGGTGACATTCCCAATATACTACTAAGCCGGTGAGAGAACCACCCGTCCTGCTTGGGACCCTCACTATAGTAGGATATGTTATGTAAATGACCACATTTGTGCGACATCACAAGCAGAGTCCAATTTCACATTTTGTCTCCACTCCCAAACTGTCACTATTCCTTAAATGTTGCCCTTGGAAAGGCATTAAAATGGCAGTAGCGGTGCATGAGGGGGATTATTGCCGACTTAAAGACATGTGTGACTGTGTGTGTGAGGAGCACAACTATGACTGTCTCCCACACAGGGGGGAGGCCTCCGGGCCAGTTAAAAATGGTGTTAATTTCTCCTCCTATGGGAACGCAAAGAACCATCTCTCCATGGCAACAGAGAGGGTGCTGAAGGGAGGAAAGACGGAGCAAGCGATCAGCGACCCCCTCTTTATACGCGTGCACATTCTAGCACATGCACAAAGTATCACATATGTGCAGTTTGCATTTTGCCACCAATGACCCCATTATTGACATTTGCTTATGAATATCTAACAAACAAGTGTTTATTATGAAAGCTAAGTTCAAGCTTATTTGTGGCTCCCTCCAAAGGCCTAAGAACAACTCTGTGATTCTCGTTTAGAGTGGGGAACATTTGGGAACCCATGAGAGTGCTGCCATGTGTCCCTCTGATAAGTGCTGCCAGACAGACAGAAATGAAACAAAAATTCATGACAAAAGCACAGGAGGTTCAGAATTCCCCTTAAAATTGTATTTATGCAAATGCTGTGGTATAATAGGGCCAGTATTCTTTTGACTCTGTGGCCCTTCCCCAAAAGAGGGCCTCTCCGGGGAAACGTGGCCTAATTAATCAGATAATAATGATGATGTTCCTCTTCTCGGTTGATGCGGAGGTGCACACGTCTAGAGCCCCCTTTTCAAGAATAATAGGTTCTACCTCAAAAAGAGAACATCCCAATGAAGGCTTTTATTTAGCATGGACGCACTATCCTGAAAATCAATTTGTCTGCTGTCCTGTTAGGAAGTTACTTAAAAGGTTCAATATTGAATCCTTTAGAGAACAAACCCTTGTCACCCCATCAAGTCTTTTTAATATACTTTTGCATTTAAAACCAAATGAAACATAAACATAAAACTTCATTCCGCACTCCATCCAGCTGTACAACCAGTCTGCGACCTGTATTAAATAATACTGGTTTATTACTAGGCCGCTTAAGGTTACCGCACCTTTCTTTGTTTATAGTGTATATTAAAGTTTTATATACTTGTCATTTATTTTATTTATTGCTGCTGTTATATACCATCACTTCTGTATTGTTGGTATTGTTTGTTGTATTGTATTTATTATTTTTTCCTCTTTTTTAGTGCCCTTATTGGGAGTGCTTTATAGTTATCCTTTCCTCTTGTAATTGAGCTATAATGTGCCAAACAATTTATTAGTCCTGCATGCCACGATCAAAAATGATTAGGTTGACTGATTATTCATCCTAGCACCCATTGGTTTATTTTTGGAGTTAGACTTACAATTTGAACTAGTGTTTAGGAGATGTTATATGTATTTGCAGCGTAGCCACCAAAACCTGCTGGGAGCGCTAATCAGAGATAGTTACAGATTTCAGTTGACATGGCAACTAAAAGCAGCAGCTAGCAATGATTTTTACATTTCAGGGACAAAATGCATTTTGGGCAACCATGTGCCCTCTTCTTTCTTTTCCCTCTATAGGATGCAATTTGGTGGTGCATCTCTGTGTCTGTTTCTGGTTCTATCCCCCTCCTCCTCTAATCAGGACATAATGAGAGCAAAACGAGGTTGCTTCTCCACACTGAGGGCTACTGGAAGAGCTGTGCAGAAAAGGCGTGCGACAACATGGACATACAGCCAAGGTAGAATAATTCAGTGTCAGCCTTGGACAGAAGCCTCTTCACCGAGTCGGCACTGTTCACCACGACTGCGCCCATGAGCCTTTGTCCGAACACACACTAAAGCCGCCTTGTACGCATCGCTGACAGATAGAAGAGACCTTCTCTGTCTGCACATCATCCAGCATCCATCCCTGCCCCCCACCGAGCCTCTCGTCATTTCGCCCCATGCCTGCCCCCATACAGAAACTTGGCACGGCCCGGGAGCAGCTGCAGTGGGGCGTCCAATGCTGGAGCTCCATAGACACGCCCCCATAGGCCTGCAGCCGTACGGCTAGGCAATGACCATTGTGTGTGAGTTGGGGCGTCCGCATGCGCGTGTGTCACTTTTCTACTGGACCACGGCGGCCTGTATACAAGGCCTCAAACGCGTGTGGAATGAAAAATGACATTGCAATACTTCATCATCCATATGCATGTACGTTTGTTGCTTCTGAGACATCATTAAAGGCAGCTTACGTTGCCTAATGTTTTGTTTGTTCTTTCAATTTCTCAAATGGTGCTGAGTCAGGAGCAGGTCTCTCTCCGCCACATGATAATAGCTACAAAGCATGTGCACTATTCTCAATAAAATCTATTCTAATAATACTTTGGTGACATGCCAACTGGATTATAGAACATCTAACAAAAAAGAAAAATCACTTATATTAAAAAAAAACGCACAGGAAAGCCACTCAAAACATTTTGTGCAGCATGCATGTGCACCTGCAGAGAGTAGTCACACCTGCCCTCTTGTCCAGGGGGAAACATGATATTGAGTAGAGATTATAAGCGTTTCTAAAGACAGTCTAAATTGTGCATTCACACAGGTGTAGCACCTGTGGAGGGGTCTGCACTATTCAACCCAAATCAAAAGGATTTACACTCTAATCTGTGCCAATATCTCCTCTGGTTTGTTAACACGATGTGTTTCTGCTCTTATGGGTCCAGAGAGACCGGGACAGGAGGTTGATTATTCCCAGAAGGCGCTTATTTAAAATGGTGGCTGTCTCTTCACTGTCACGGTGGGCCAAAATACCCTCCACGTGCACGCCCACACACAGGGGCTGCTGGTGGACTGTTTACAGTTTATGACTTTTGCGAGAGAAAACAGCATGACTACTGAGATGCGCAGTGGGACATGTGATGACCTTTTACACTTCCACTATGTCACATGTGAAGTTGTCGTGCATGTAGAGGCGAAGTTGAGCACAAACTGTGTGTGTGTTTGTCGCTGCAATAAGCCTTTTGTTTCAGCCACAGCCCTGCATGCATGCGTGGACACTAATCACGCAAAACTCACCCGACGTCAGTTAGCCTGTGAATTGCATGACTTTTGTCTAAAGTCAAATACACACGTGTCTACATATGTATAAATATGGGTCTATATAAATGTTTAAGGTTGAGTGTGCAGCAGAGGCAGGCCACCTCAGAGTACACATGTGTTGCCAGAGCAACGAGTGTCCATGAGTGGATCTGCATCCTGGCCAGGCCAATGAAAAGTGCCACTCAGACAGACCGACACCTATACAGTCCCATGCATGCACAGTCATATATTCTAATAAAGAGAGACATTTATTGTGCACATATATCACACACGTGAACATTGCCCATGTCCGTGGGTTTAAGACGGGACTGCCAATTTGTGGAGACACCCGCGGACGATCAACCTGACAGCCACAATCACCACCAGCAGGTGACTGTAGCATCTTCTAAGTTAAGGAGGCCCCCTCGGAGCGTCCGAACAGAGGCGAGCCGGCATCGCGTGCCGCTGCACACGTGCACGCGCACCACCACCGTGACAAGAGATGTGCACGGTCCGGTCCGGAAGTGTAATGCAGCACATTATCAGCACGGTACTTTTAAGCCTGGACCCACCTCGCTGTCACGGCCGTGCACAACAGCCTCTCAGCATCGCCAGCGCCGGGAGGCACCGGCGTTGCTATGGCAGCAGGGATGAGAGTGGGGCTGATCTGGCTGGGATGTGGACAAAGTGAAGCGTTATCGGGAAGGGGGATGAGGGTGCAGCCGGGACGACAAAACCTTATACTTCTTTTATTCATGTGACAGGTGCCTGTTAAGAGCAGTAAAATCACGACAACTTACAGACGGGACATCTCGTGCGCGTACACACACACACACGCACACGCACACACGTACACATGCACACACTTTACCGTTGACTTGACCGGGACATATAGCACGGGCTTCCCTGGAGCTCCTTTCTTGTTGTGCTCTCCCAAAACGTTGGTGCCCACCTGAAATCCTTTAGACTTCACCCAGAATTTGAATTTGGCGTTAATGTGGCTGTTGTCGACGTACACGCCGTCCGACTCGTCGTTTTGCAACAACGTCTGCATGATTTTGTTATATTTTCGCCGGGTGACGGTCTTTGTTTTGCCAGAGTCTCCATAAGTGCGGAGACACCAGTCCTGAAATTCACTGAACATCTCCGCCTCCAACACGACCGGACTCCGGCTCCTCTTGGGCGCATCCACGCACGCCTTCTTCGTTGCCATTGCTCGCCCTCGCTCCCACCTTCTCTCTCTCCCCCCGTCTGGATCCAACAGCTCGGGCTAATAAAGAGCACACTTCAGCGGCTTCCTCCTCCTTCGACCACCCCCCGCCGCCGCCGCCGTCCCACTCGATTCTTCCGGGACGCGTTGGTTCCTGATAGGCGCAAGGCGACGAGCCGGACAGCAGCACACCTGTTTGCAGCGGAGCAGCGCTGTCCCGAACCGCAGCGGTGATAAATGTCACTTCCTCAAATCAGGAGCTGAGGAGCAGAGAGAGGGGGGCTGTCCTATGCCGGGCGGCCATCTCCCACCTGTGCGTAAAAACGTCTTTTTTTTCTTCTCCGCGGGGACAAAAAAAAAAAAAAAAAAAGGAGACCCCAGCGGGGACAAAAGCGCGCAAACAAAAGTCGCTTCCAGTGTGTAATGGTGTACTTTCAAACCACCAGCACTATTCGTCACATGCGATGGGCTCGACCTTAAATATGCGAGGATGCTCACAATGTGCGCCATACGTGGCCCCCATGGCCGACCCACATGCGCCTCCCTCTCCTCACACCTGTTTGAATTGCATCTCTTGCATTGAACCTCTTGTGTGCAATAGCAGACCTATCCCGCCATTTAAACTGTACACAACGTTTATTATCGTTGTCATTCTCCTTATACATATACGGTTAACGAAATGGCGTTTTTTACACATTAAGTGAAACGGGAGCACCATCAGAATTCAGAGCACTTCATGCAGACTTTAAAAAAAAAACGTCCTGTGCAATAAGGCACATGTGTTTCTTTGTTAAATGATTTATTTAAACAGGAATGAGTGCATTTATGTCACAAGTGGCCTTGCAAATATTGCAACATCTGGCAAGCTGCACTTACTTATACTTAAGGCATGAGAGGTACAATGTAATCCTTAATTTAAAAAAAACAAATTGTGGATGAGAGGCGGAACCTTGCATATCAGAATGTGTGGTCTTAATTGTGGTCCTGCGTGCATGTGCAGTTTTTTGCCTGTGTGTGTGTGTGTGTGTGTGTGTGTGTGTGTGTGTGTGTGTGTGTGTGTGTGTGTGTGTGTGTGTGTGTGTGTGTGTGTGTGTGTGTGTGTGTGTGTGACTCGCCCCTGGCCTGTGCATTACAGGCCCAAGCTGGCGGTGGTGACTGCTGCTGTTGCCATGACAGCAGCTCAGCAGAGTCTCAGGCCGTGCAATGGGTGAGTGGGATGCCCCGTCCTCATGTCTCCATTGAGGCTCTGAAAATGGAACATTGAATAACACTTTTTTTTTTTTTTAAAAAAGCCCCACCCCGACTGTATGACCGTCATTCCGACACCAACACATCATCAAATACAGCAGAACTGAGGCTGTGTGTGTGTGTGGCCGAAGGCCGAAGCCTTTGCAAGCAATTTCATTCCATTTCATCATTTGGTCTCCTGTAGTTTTCTGTCAGGACTGGCCTGCATGTAGGAGGAGCTCCTAAAGCCTCCACATCCCTCAAGGGAGGAAACATTTCAATGCTGCTATTTTGTAAAGATTATCTCCAATTATTCGAATGAGTTCTCCACTGCTCCGGCTGTCCCGTTTACACAAACGTCAGTATGGCTCTGTCTTTTCACTAATCTGCAATCATTATTGACACATTTGTGTGCTAAATTATGGAGAAGACGTAAACTGGAAATTCTCCTCCGTGCACATTTAGATTTAAACAAAGGGAACTAAATGTTACATTGTTTCTTTCTATAAGGCCCAGTGGGGTGTGCCCTGAGGACTGTCAAAAATAACAAGTTAATTCATGTGATGACTCACAAAAAAATTATCGCATTAATCATGTACATACAAGCAGATAAATCACACACTTTTGACCCCACATGCTCCTTTAGCTTAACTGAGGATGGTTATAAGGTCAGTGACCAGGTCAATGTGTGTGTATATACTGTATATATATATATTATACTTCTATATCTCAAACGTATTTAAGTTTCTTGTCTTTTACTGTTTTTTGAAAACTTAAATCTTTCGGAGCGTTGCTGGTTACTGGGGTTCAATCCCCACCTTCTACCATCCTAGTCACGTCCGTTGTGTCCTTGGGCAAGACACTTCACCCTTGCTCCTGATGGGTGCTGGTTAGCGCCTTGCATGGCAGCTCCCGCCATCAGTGTGTGAATGTGTGTGTGAATGGGTGAATGTGGAAATACTGTCAAAGCGCTTTGAGTACCTTGAAGGTAGAAAAGCGCTATACAAGTATAACCTATTTATCATTTATTTATTATATATATTATTTTGTGCATAATATGGTGATTTGTACCTCTTAATGAAGCAAGTTTAAATGCCTTCATAACCATGTTAACAAAACTAAAACGCAAAATATTTGTTTAATGACAAACTGATTCCATCCACTTAAAGGGGAACTGCACTTTTTTTTCTGAATTTTGCCTATAATTCAAAATACTTATGAGAGACAAGAACACATGTCTTTTTTTTATTGCATTCTAACGCGTAAATAAACATAAATAAAAGTCTGCTTACAATGGAGACGCAATGGGAGCCGCAATGGGAGCTATGACGTCATTACGTCTATTCCCACCATAAAACCTACTTAATAATTTTGTAACCTAAATATTAACCAGGTATTAGCTATATTATTATTATTACAAGCGCTAACTTTCAGGACCTACCTTCAGCGGCGCATTGATCAGAGCGAGGTAACTACCTTATGCAGCTGTATTGATATCATCAGCTGGTGAGCTGCTTTCTCGCCTCGGAGCTCATGAAAGTTAAACCTAGATTATAAATCATGCCTCTCACCTTAAAATTAAAATGATGTGGACATAAACTGAGATGTTAGTAAACTTTGACAGCCAACTTAGACCCGGAGATGGTGAGAAAGAAATGTGAAAGAAGCTGGTTTGCACCCACATTTTTTTTTTAAAACCATTCGCAAGGATTATGAGTCATTCGTCATCCATACAGGAATATATCAACATCCTAACAACAGTCGGCATCCAAATGAGAGCAGACATTGTAAAGTAAGTGATGTTTTATTATGTTTGTTGCATCTTATGATGTCTGCAGCGGTTAGCAATCAGTGATGTTGTCGAAGGAAAAAGTGAATGTAATGATGCATTTGTGAAATTAATGCGCAGTCGCATGGATAAAAAAAAAAGAAAATCATGTGGGCTTGTCTTGCATAAGGACTGTGAATGATAGGCAAAACTCTTCTAAAAAAGTAAAGTTCCCTTTTAACATTGTCTGGTAAACAACTGTGCATCTAGTGCAGGATTGTCTCATATATGATTTTCTCCATATCAAAAAAAGATAAAAATGTTTCTTAAATTAATGAAAGCTTTTTCACAACTGCCTACAAACTGTTAGATGGCCTGCAACCACTAAACTAGACTGATCAACCATTAGCCATGCAGCATCCCTCAGATGTGTCTTTATACAAAGGCTTTGATCATGTTTTGGTACATGCTTGTTTCATTTCCTGTAACACTTTACACAACCTAGTCATACTCGGACCTGAAGGCTCGACACATTTATTTTATCACATTCTCTGTGGAAGAACCTGCAAGAGAGCTTTAGGGGGGGACACAGCAGCAGGCCGCTCAGTAAACGGGGCGAGGAATCAAACTGACACAGAGCCGTGAGTGTTGAAGTGAAGACAATGCGTGGCAGACACACTGACGGGGAGTGATGGTGAATCAGCCTCAGTTAAGGTGACAAGTTTACCCTGCTTGTCCCAGTCCTGATCTGGCGGCGTGATAAAAACAAACTGATGACTACTGCCTCCTGAAGGTGCAACTGAAAACTGCAGCTTCTTTGTGTCCCACCCTGAACAGGACCCATCCGACACAAAACCACAGCCAATGTATGTGTACATGTCTGTCACTGTCATGAGGGGGGAATATTTTGCAACTAAATCGTAGTGTACTAAAAATGACCTTTTTCTAAATAGCGTAACATTCCTTCGTATTTTTTAATGTAAACTAAACCTAGACAATTACAGCTCCATGAAGAGCACCATGGTAATGTGAGAAAATGTGTTTCAAAGGAATCTTGTTTCAGAAATGTTCAAATGTGATGTGGTGGATGTGACATGAAATGAAGCAGTGTAAAGGGGAGAGAGGTACATGCTGACTGCATATTTAGTGTCTATTATATCAACTCTGTCTTTGTCTGCTCAGTCAACCACAACATGGACCAGCCAGAAGCTGGATTTCCAGTCTGACACAGCGTGAGGCAGCAGCGTCGACGTGAACGCACACTGACAGCCTTATGGGACCATGAGGCACGGACGCTGGGAGGCAACGCGCTGTGGGTCAAGGCCCGGGGTGGCCACAGGCCATTGGGACAGCGCAGCCAAGAGGCAGCCAGGAGACGACAGAATGGGCACAGTCACCATGGAAACACAAACGGCCCAGCAAATCATGGCAACTGGTAACTTAGTAACAGGAAACAACAGACCAGGAGGGTGATGAGTCTGGTTAATCATGAAGAGAGGGGGTAGCAGAGAGAAAGGAGGGGGATAATAACATGGCGGTAAGGGCCACAGTTCAGACTGTTAACAGCGGAGTTCATTGCCACCTCACATGCACCGCACTGACACTAGATTAGTGTCAGCAGAGACTGGAAAAAAAGGCTTTGTGGTGTGTGAAAAGAGCTGGAGTACAGTCGTTTAAGTGAGCTAGTGTGTGGTTTTAAACTGATAAATATTAAGTTACCTTGTAAGGCTGTTCACCTTAAACGTTTTATAATTCTGAAATAATAAAATATTATACTGAAAGGGACAAGCGGTAGAAAAATAGATGGATGGATATAAACCAAAAAGTACTGTAGATACATAATAGAAAAGTAGAAAATTAAAAGAGTAGACGTGTCCCAAAACCACTTATTCACATCCAGTACGTTGACATTGTTGGAGCCTCGAGTATAGGCTGTTATCAATATCAATCCGTTACAATATCAGCACTAATAATAGTACATACTCGTATCATTTTGTAGTGTAGAATGTTACAAAAGGCTTGATCAATTGAAATGACTAAAACAGAGAACACTAGCAGGCATGAAAAACAACATACAATATACTTTCATTGGCAGAAGAAACACTGAATATAAGATATATAAAGAAATTTAACCAAACCCATGTATGAAGTGGAATGGACTTATGATTTGTTTTTGGCGACACCTAGTGATCACAATAATTCATTACGGTAAGCTAATGAGGAAGCAACTAACATTTGTTGGTGGATCCATCCATCCATCGATGTTCTACCACTTGTCCCTTTCGAGGCCGCAGGGGGGTCGCTGGAGCCTACTTTGTAATAATAAGCTTCTGCCTTGCATGTAGAATTTGTATCTGTAAGTAATATGCAACTGTAATTATTTCATACTTGTTTATATTGACAATAGTCGCGTTTTATACTACAATATTGTTTAATTAAGGACACTAATGGAACCGCAATGTGGTGTAATGAATGCAAAATGGAGGAGCGTCATGCTCAAAACAAAACTAATGCTAAGCACCTTTCCTTAAAAGCCTACTGAAATGAATTTTTTTTATTTAAACGGGGATAGCAGATTTATTCTATGGGTCATACTTGATCATTTCGCGATATTGCCATATTTTTGCTGAAAGGATTTAGTAGAGAACAACGACGATAAAGATCGCAACTTTTGGTATCTGACAAAAAAAAGCCTTGCCCCTACCGGAAGTAGCGTGACGTAGTCAGTTGAACATTTCCGCAAAGTTCCCTATTGTTTACAGTGATGGCGGCCAGAAGTGAGAGCGATTCAGACCGAGAAAGCGACGATTTCCCCATTAATTTGAGCGAGGATGAAAAATTTGTGGATGAGGAAAGTGCAAGTGAAGGACTAGTGGGGAGTGGAAGCGATTCAGATAGGGAAGATGCTGTGAGAGGCGGGTGGGACCTGATATTTAGCTGGGAATTACTACAACAGTAAATAAACACAATACATATATATACTCTATTAGCCACAACACAACCAGGGTTATATTCAATATGTCACAAATTAATCCTGCATAACAAACACCTAGGTGTTTGTTATGCTAGCTCCTAGCTCCTAGCTCCCATCCATATAACCCGCCAATACAATTCAAACACCTGCACAATACACACAATCACTCAGCCTAAAGGACCGTTCACCTAACCCAAGGTTCATAAAGCTTATATATTTACCCAAAGTTACGTACGTCACACGCACGTACGGGCAAGCGATCAAATGTTTGGAAGTGCAGCTGCGTACTCACGGTACCACGTCTGCGTATCCAAATCAAAGTAATCCTGGTAAGAGTCTGTGTTGTCCCAGTTCTCTACAGGCGTCTGTGTATCGAAGTCAAAGTCCTCCTGGTAAGAGTCTCTGTTGTCCGAGTTCTTCGATCTTGACTGCATCTTTCGGGAATGTAAACAATGAAACACCGGTTGTGTTGTGTTGCTGACTTCCCTCGCAAAATACTCCGCTTCGCACCGACAACTTTCTTCTTTGCTTGCTCAGCTTCTTTCTCCATAATGCAATGAACAAATTGCAACAGATTCGCCAAGACAGATGTCCAGAATCATGTGGAATTTTGCGATGAAAACTGACGACTTTAAGCTGGCCGCGGTGCTGGAATGAAATGTCCTGTCTAACTCGTGACGTCACATCCGCAGCGTCATCATACCAAAACGTTTTCAGCAGATATTTCGCGGGAAATTTAAAATTGCACTTTAGTAAACTAACCCGGCCGTATTGGCATGTGTTGCAATGTTAAGATTTCATCATTGATATAGAAACTATCAGACTGCGTGGTCAGTAGTAGTGGGTTTCAGTAGGCCTTTAAAGTACTTATCGCACGTGTCAAACTCAAGTTATGGCCCGCCACGTCCTTTTTTGCGGCCTGTGAAAGCCCGGAAATTGTGTGCCTCAATAAAATACTTAATCTTTATTACTAAATATATATGTTATTTCAATATTGCCACAAGAGGTACATGTACTGCCTGCAATTGTATATATTTTAAAGTTTATTATTAACTGATCATGCAACAGTGATTATAATATCATAAGAAAATGGGCGGATGGATGCATATTCCAAACACTTGTTGCTAGGAAAAAATAAAAATACTTTAATATCTGTCAATCCCCTTGAATTATGATTTCAAAGCAAATTATCAAAAAATGTGTATGCAAAGATTTAATTAAATGCATAAGCTATGTTGGGAATTACGATGGTGGATCCAAAAAAGGGCAGAAGACAAGAGCGGTAAGTGCGACAGGTTCCTTTATTGTCCACACTGTTACTGATCGCAATAACAAAAAACTATGGTGCCAGTAACAATAAAAATAGCACCGCGGGAAAAAGGATCAAGCACAAAAAAAACTCAAAGCACCAGATGAGTAGGCAAACAGGCGAGCTGCGGGGACGGGCAGGAAGGCGCAGGACAGGATAGGACCCTTACAAGTCAGAGACATGAAAACAGACTTCTTCCAACCTCAAACAGTAGCCAGCGCCTTCCTGCCACAGCTGAAGGGAATAAATGGGACAGGTTCAATGGAATACAGCTGTGGAAGTCCCGAAACTCCGCCTCCAAACTGGAAAAAATTACAAAAACATAAGGTCACAATATTAGGGACAACAGGCAAAAAACACCAAACAAAAACACAACTGTCCCAACCTGTGTCACAGCGGGTGTGACAGTATTACCCTCCCCCTCACTCAACGGGCACCACCTTCGGGTCTCTCTGGCTTGTCTGGGAATCTACCAAAAAAAATCAGATATTGGCAAAGGATCAAGGATGAGGGATTGTGACACCCAAGAGTGACTCTCTGGACCATACCCCTTCCAATCCACGAGAAACTGAACCCCCGTGCCACGCCTTCAGAAGTCCAGAATAGACTTAACAGTAAAGGCGAGATGGCCGTCAATCATTCTGGGAGGAGGAGGAGGCAGTGGTTGAGGCTTTCAATCGGGACACATGAAATACCGGATAGGTTCTCAGGGATAAAGGCAGCTTTAAAGGCCTACTGAAATGAAATTTTTTTTATTTAAACGGGGATAGCAGATCTATTCTATGTGTCATACTTGATCATTTCGCGATATTGCCATATTTTTGCTGAAAGGATTTAGTATAGAACAACGACGATAAAGATCGCAACTTTTGGTATCTGATAAAAAAAGGCTTGCCCCTACCGGAAGTAGCGTGACGTAGTCAATTGAACATATACGCAAAGTTCCCTATTGTTTACAATGATGGCCGCATGAAGTGATAGAGATTCGGACCGAGAAAGCGACTATTTCCCCATTAATTTGAGCGAGGATGAAAGATTTGTGGATGAGTAAAGTGCAAGTGAAGGACTAGTGGGGAGTGGAAGCGATTCAGAGAGGGAAGATGCTGTGAGAGCCGGGGGTGACCTGATATTTAGCTGCGAATGACTACAACAGTAAATAAACACAAGACATATATATACTCTATTAGCCACAACACAACCAGGCTTATATTTAATATGCTACAAATTAATACTGCATAAAAACACCTAGGTGTTTGTTATGCTAGCTCCTAGCTCCTATGCTAGCTTCTAGCTCCTAGCTCCATATAAGCCGCCAATCCAATTCAAACACCTGCCCAACACACACAATCACTCAGCCCAAAAGACCGTTCATCTAACCCAAGGTTCATAAAGCTTATATATTTAAACAAAGTAACGGCGTGGTGAAGTTGGTAGAGTGGCTGTGCCAGCAATCGGAGTGTTGCTGGTTACTGGGGTTCAATTCCCACCTTCTACCTTCCTAGTCACGTCCGTTGTGTCCTTGGGCAAGACACTTCACCCTTTGCCTCTGATGGCTGCTGGTTAGCGCCTTGCATGGCAGCTCCCGCCATCAGTGTGTGAATGGGTGAATGTGGAAATACTGTCAAAGCGCTTTGAGTACCTTGAAGGTAGAAAAGCGCTATACAAGTATAACCCATTTATCATTTATAACGTACGTGACGCGCACGTACGGGAAAGCGATCAAATGTTTGGAAGCGCAGCTGCTACTCACGGTACCTGATATTCAGCTGGGAATGACTAAAACAGTAAATAAACACAAGACATATATATACTCTATTAGCCACAACACAACCAGGCTTATATTTAATATGCCACAAATTAATCCTGCATAAAAACACCTAGGTGTTTGTTATGCTAGCTCCTAGCTCCTATGCTAGCTCCTAGCTCCATAGAACACGCCAATACAATTCAATCACTCAGCCCAAAAGACCGTTCACCTAACCCAAGGTTCATAAAGCTTATATATTTAAACAAAGTTACGTACGTGACGCGCACGTACGGGCAAGCGATCAAATGTTTGGAAGCCAAAGCTGCATACTCACGGTAGCACGTCTGCGTCTTTGTCATCCAAATCAAAGTAATCCTGGTAAGAGTCTGTGTTGTCCCAGTTCTGTACAGGCGTCTGTGTATCGAAGTCAAAAGTCCTCCTGGTAAGAGTCTCTGTTATCCGAGTTCTTCGATCTTGACTGCATCTTTCGGGAATGTAAACAATGAAACACCGGCTGTGTTGTGTTGCTGCTGACTTCCTTCGCAAAATACGTCCGCTTTGCACCGAGAACTTTCTTCTTTGCTTGCTCAGCTTCTTTCTCCATAATGCAATGAACATAATTGCAACAGATTCACCAACACAGATGTCCAGAATACTGTCGAATAATGAGATAAAAACAGAGCTACTTCGTATTGACTTCAATGGGGAAGCCATTTTACTGTTCGACCGTCTACGTCACGCGCATACGCATCATACATAGACGTTTCCAACCGGAAGTGTCGCGGGAAATTTAAAATTGCACTTTATAAGTTAACCCGGCCGTATTGGCATGTGTTGCAATGTTAAGATTTCATCATTGATATATAAACTATCAGACTGTGTGGTCGGTAGTAGTGGGTTTCAGTAGGCCTTTAATCTCACGTTCCACCTTAAAAGCACCCACAAATCTAGGTGCCAATTTCTTGCAATCCACGACTAGAGGTAGGTACCGGGACGACAACCAGACCTTCTGGCCGGGTTTGTAGTCAGGGGCTGGAGTGTGATGTTGATCCAACAGTCTTTGATTGCGCCTCGCCGTCCGGGACAGAGCGGCCCGGGTGTTACGCCACACCTGAAAGAAGGGCAGCCACCGACGGGACAGACAATTCTGCTTCCTGATAGGGGGAATGCTGGGGACTGGAAGCTGTTAGCCACATGAAATGGAGACAAGTTGGTGGACGCTCAGACGAGTGTGTTATGGGCATATTTCACCAGTGCCATCTAGAAGGACCATGAAGTTGAGTGCTGGTGACACACACACTTCAAAACCGCTTTCAGGTCCTGATTAGCCTGTTCAGTCTGGTCGTTAGACTGAGGATAGAATCTAGAAGACAAGTTGTCTGTCGCATCCAGGAACAAACAAAAAGCTTTCAAAATCTTGGAGGAGAACTAGGGGCCTCTGTCAGACAAATTGCTTCAGTTTATAAAATATGTACACAATAGTAAGAATTACCGTAAAACCCCTTGAAGCTGGAAGTCCAGTAACAAAGTCCATGGCAATGTGCGATAAAGGGTAGGCAGGAATTGGGAGGGGTCAAAGCAGACTTGCAGGAGCCTGGTAAGAGGCCTTGTTCCTGGCACAGACTTAACAGGCTGCCACAAATCTTCTGGTATCCGCCAGCAGAAATGGCCACCAGAAATGTTGAGCCAGCAGGAATGCAGTTCTTCTTGCCCCTTGGTGGCAGGCGACCTAAAGCAGTGTGCCCACATCAAGACCTACGAGCGAAGCGAAGAGGGAACAAACAGACGCCCTGAGGGACAGCCGGCAGGAGAAAGAGTGTCCTTTATGGCGTCCGCCAGACTCCACTTTCAACTGAAAAGACCCAGAATCCGGGAATGTGGAAAGATGGCCTCCGGAAGGCGATCTTCAGCAGCTGGTGAAAACATTCTTGACAGCGCATCGCGCTTGCCTTTGAGAGAACCTGGACGATAGACGAGACAAAAATCAAATGTTGTGACAAAAAGATCCCACCGTGCTTGGGGGGGTTGAGACGCAGAGCAGTACGGATGTAGGCTAGGTTCCTGTGGTCCATGGAGATGACGAAAGGATGGACAGTGCCCTCCAACCAGTCCCTCCATTCCTGGAGTGCCAAGACCACCGCCAAAAACTCCCTATTACAAATGTCATAATTTCTCTCCGCCGGAGAGAGACGCCTGGAGAAAAAGGCACAAGGGTGCAGCTTCTTACTCTGACCAACACAGTGTGAGAGCACGGCCCAAACACCAGTGTCGGACGCGTCAACCTCGACAAAAAAAAAAGAGAGAAGAGTCTCGGTGAGCAGGCACAGGAGCAGTGGCAAAAACAAACTTCAGACGCTGTGACGCCAAATCCCATAAAAATGGGACATTGCCAGATGTAAGTCTGTAAGGGTTCCACAGCCTTAATAAAATCTCTAAAAAATGCTGATAAAAATTTGAGAAGCTTAGAAACCTCTGTAAAAGTTTCCAAGACGTTTGAGTAGGCCAGTTTGCAACTGCCCTTATCTTGGTCAGATCGGGTCTAATCTCCTACCTCTCCACAATATATCCCAAAAACGACAGCGATGAGAGTAAAAAGTGCATTTTTTAACCGATTCTCTAACAGTATCTGAAGAACTTGACGGACGTGTTGACGGTGTTGTTCAATGGAGGGGGTAAATATCAGAATGTCATCAAGGTACACAAAAACAAATCGCCCTACCATGTCACAGAGGCGCATTAGTAAGCCCAAACGGCATAACACAGTACTCAAAGTGCCCCAACGCGGTGTTAAACGCCATTTTCCATTCATCTCCCCTCCTAATGTGAACAAGATGGTACGCATTGCTTGTGAACACTGCAGCGTCATGAAACGGCGTAGATACGGACTCCAGAAGGGGTAGTTGGTACCTGTTCTTGACCGTAATCTTATTGAGTGCGCGAAAATCAATACACGGATGTAAAGAGCCTTCCCTCTTCTTAATGAAAAAAAATCAGTCCGCAAAAGGTGACATGAATGGACGAATATGGCCGGCGGCGATTGACGAGGCGATGTATTCCTCCAGAGATACGGTAAGCCGTAGTGTGAGAGCGGAAGAAGAAGAGTATTCGTTCTTTGCCTATTCACAGAAGCAGGTGGGCGTGGTCACAGGGAATCCGCTTTACGCCTAACACTGTGTTCCCGGATGCGATTGTCAAGGCGGATGGACAAAGAGATCCAATGTCTGGGTCTCATCTCTCATGGCCAGAATGCGCTCCCCCGCTTCTCGTTCTCTCACGGGGTAGTAAAACAAGCTCTTGAGCTCGCCCACAAACTTTCCTCGCACACGGCCATGGACCAGCATATACGCTACTTGGGCTGAATCTGAAGCATATGTGTAGGGTTGCTGCACAAAGAATAATGAGCACTGGTGGATCAACAGTCTACATTGTCCAAAATCTCCTTCATACCTTGCCAGGTGCGGCAGACTGGGCTCCCGAGGAGGGGGGGTTACAGCGGAACCGGGGGCAGCAGCGGTCGTGGATGCCGTGGTCATCCGGGTGTGCATATCGCGGACTGGCATTGTCAGATTCTACAACGCTTGCTTGTGTTGGCTGACCATCTGTCCCTGCGACCTAAGGGCAAGCCAAAGGCCTTCATCTTCAGCGGGATCCATGTTCCTGGCTGGCTATACTGTCGGGAATTACGATGGTGGATCCAAAAAATGCCACTATCATTGACAATGTAATCAAAGAGTGCAGCCCAATTTAAGGCGGTCAACGGTTGCCTTCATTATACGCATATTTCAACAAACCAACAGATATAAGGCTTGCATTTTACACAGATTGTTTCTATTCTCACTTGATATGTCAATAAGACCATACAGTAATGCATCTGTTGATTATTTTGTCCCTCTAAAGAATGCAACGTCTTTCTCTCTCTGGGAAAAGAGGAAAGCTCCTCAATAATGATCAAGAACTTGCCATTGTATAAATAGTTGTTGCAAATAATGCAATTAAACAGCATGAAATTCAAACTAGAATTGTGGAGGACCATGAGATATTTGACAATATCGACAGCATCAGTCTCACAACCTTTACGCAAACATGGTCCAAAATAGGGCTGCACAATTACCGTAATTTCCGGACTATAAGCCGCTACTTTTTCCCCTCGTTCTGGTCCCTGCGGCTTATACAAGGGTGCGGCTTATTTACGGCCTGTTCTTCTCCGACACCGACAAAGAGGATTTCGGTGGTTTTAGTACGCAGGAGGAAGACGATGACACAATGATTAAAGACTGACTTTTCATATACCGGTAGGCTGGTTATTTTGATAACGTACAGGCGGGCACTTTGTATTACTTTGCACCGTTGTATTATTTGTACTCTGCACGAATGCTGTTCGCCATGTCAAAGATGTGAAAGTTTGATTGAATGATTGAAAGATTTATTGTTAATAAATGGGACGCTTTGCGTTCCCAAACAGTCATCTCTGTCCCGACAATCCCCTCCGTGGTAGCAGGAACCTCTATATACTACGGTAATTACACATCAAAACCCTGCGGCTTATAGTCGGGTGCGGCTTATATATGGAGCAATCTGTATTTTCCCCTAAATTTAGCTGGTGCGGCTTATAGTCAGGTGCGGCTTATAGCCTGGAAATTACGGTAATAACATTTTATAGTGATCACAATTTTGGCAGATATTTTAAAAAAGCCTTTCCAACCAGGCACGTTTACAACCAACAGTCAGCCAACCACCAGGGGGCAACAAATAGACAGTGGACTCATATGAGCCCGAGTAAGGGTGAGTGACAACCAAACAGCCAGTAGCACTCGAAAACATTAGGAAAAATAAATACATTACATCGGTGCCCTCTCCTCCCGCAGAGATACACGCAAGGTACCAACAGGCACGCAATTTAACTCCGGAACACGACCGCACGCCTAGCCGTTCTCTGAGCACTACCGCTCGTTTCCTGAAACCCGGAAATGCTCCTGCGTGGATGAACCAACAAAAAACTACATGATTTGCACGGCAAAGCTGCATAGGTGTACACGTCCTGACAAACTATCGAGTTGCGGAGACACGTTAAGCATTAACTACACTTCCTTTCTTTTCTCAACTGCCATCATTTTCCCGGGCTGTAAAGCTTTTTGCTAACAGAGCGGGCCGCCCGCAACCGACGCAAAGCCCCGACGAACAGCTACAAAAGCGGAGGTGCCCAAAATACAGACGACCGTAACATCATCCGTGCACCGAGGGACCGTGTATTCATCCACCTCTCAAAGACACGCCACAATAACCAATGTAATAACATATTTTATTTGGCCAAAGACACATGTTGTCATGATCCGTTGCACGGGTCATGTTATGTTTAGTTTGGTATATTCTGGGTTGTTGTCTCTTTCTGTTTCAGCACCTTCGTTAGTTTTCTTAGTTGCCATGGGTGTTGATTTTCTTCACCTGCCTCTGATTAGTGGTCCAGACGCTCACCTTCTCCCGGTCACTAATCAGAGAGCTATTTTTATTTTTGCTATTTTTGTCTGGCAGTCTTGCTCACTTCTTGTGACATTTTGCGTTTGGTTACTCCGACTTGTAAAGAGCCTCTTGCTCGTTCTTGTGTTAAGCTTTGCCGTGTTCCTTTGTAGGTATTTCATGCATAATCTTATTTTTTCACTTGTTTGCACTTTATGATCGCACTCTGCAATGTCATATTTATTTCAATTAGCCCTTTATTTTTTGTACATTTTATTTTATTATTTTTACAGTTTCATTTTGAAATGAAAACCACACATACTGTGTGTTAAAATAGAAAGTGCAATAGAATATGTTTTAATTAACAGTAAATAATAGTGAATAATAATCGTGATTTCAATATTGATGAAAATAATAGTGATTTTTATTTTGGCCATAATCAAGCAACCCCAGTCCAAACACAAAGTGCGAATGACGCAGCTCTACACTGTTCCCTCTGAGAGGAACAGTGAGAGAGTCAAGTAGCTACGACGATACTACGATATCTAAAATAATAGTACTGTATAGAGATGTCCGATAATATCGGCCTGCCGATATTATCGGCCGATAAATGCTTTAAAATGTAATATCGGAAATTATCGGTATCGTTTTTTTTATTATCGGTATCGTTTTTTTAGTTTTGGTTTTTTTTGGTTTGTTTTTTTTTATTAAATCAACATAAAAAACACAAGATACACTTACAATTAGTGCACCAACCCAAAAAACCTCCCTCCCACATACACTCATTCACACTCATTCACACAAAAGGGTTGTTTCTTTCTGTTATTAATATTCTGGTTCCTACATTATATATCAATATATATCAATACAGTCTGCAAGGGATACAGTCTGTAAGCACACATGATTGTGTGTGCTGCTGGTCCACTAATAGTACTAATCTTTAACAGTTAATTTTACTCATTTTCATGAATTACTAGTTTCTATGTAACTGATTTTATATTGTTTTACTTTCTTTTTTATTCAAGAAAATGTTTTTAATTTATTTATCTTATTTTATTTTTAAATTTTTTTTAAAAAAGGACATTATCTTCACCATACCTGGTTGTCCAAATTAGGCATACTAATGTGTTAATTCCACGACTGTATATATCGGTATTGGTTGATATCGGTATCGGTTGATATCGGTATTGGTTGATATCGGTATCGATAATTAAAGAGTTGGACAATATCGGAATATTGGATATCGGCAAAAAGCCATTATCGGACATCCCTAGTACTGTATATTCAATTCAATGTCCAGTTCTATAATCTTTGTACGTTACTAGTAGGTAACCTACACAGTAATGGGTTACAGTACAGAATGGTATACAGTAATGAGATTTACATAAACTTTGTTTCAGAGAGTTATTGAATTGGAGGCCAACCAGGCCTCTAATGAATTTGTATACATTAATGAGGCAAGATTCAATCTGGCCAAAAGGTGTCGACGTGGACAAAATGTAATTGGAAAAAAGGCCACAGTTGATGTGCCAAGACAGAGAAGGGCAAACATTACCATGTGTGCAGCAATTGTAAATGCAGAACTACTCCTTCACAGATGTCAGGTTAGACCCTAAAATACAGAGAGCCTCCATGTCTTTCTCAATGATCTACACCAGTGCCTGGTTCCAGAGCAGGATCAGGAGGATAAAAACCTGAGTACTTTTGTATTTACCGAGAATAATGTAGCTTGCCATTATTCGCAAGCAATAAAAACATGGTTTGAAGTGCACCCAAGACTGGTACATCTCTTCCTTCTACCCTATTCACCTTTCCTGAACCCCATAGAGGAGTTATTTTGTGCATAAAGGTTCAAGGTTTATGACCATCAGCCACATGACCAGATGTCCCTCCTTGAAGCCATGGATGCTGGCTGCAGGGACGTCACAGTTGATGATTGCCAAGGGTGGGTCCGCCATACCAAGCGGTTTTATCTAAAGGATAAAAATCTGATTTGCTTTCTACTGGAATGCTTTTGACTGTGAACATTACATTTGAACATACAGTTGCCAATTACAGTAAGCCATCGTATGTAAAAATGGTGCATTGCACGTTTTGCATGCAATTATTGTAAAATTGAAACATAAAAGTCTAAACCGTTTTTGTCATGTCAATAATAGCCAGTATTTTGTACTGTGATTGACTGCATGGACCTTGTGAAGTGAAAACAAGTGTTATTCTTTGACGGAATAATTTCATTTTGAGTTAGAGTGGCAGAGGGTTTAGTGCATCTGCCTCACAATACGAAGGTCCTGAGTAGTCCTGAGTTCAATCCCGGGCTCGGGATCTTCCTGTGTGGAGTTTGCATGTCCTCCCCGTGACTGCGTGGGTTCCCTCCGGGTACTCCCTCCGGGTACTCCGGCTTCCTCCCACCTCCAAAGACATGCACCTGGGGATAGGTTGATTAGCAACACTAAATTGGCCCTATTGTGTGAATGTGAGTGTGAATGTTGTCTGTCTATCTGTGTTGGCCCTGTGATGAGGTGGCGACTTGTCCAGGGTGTACCCTGCCTTCCGCCCGATTGCAGCTGAGATAGGCTCCAGCGACCCCCGTGGCCCCAAAGGGAATAAGCGGTAGAAAATGGATGGATGGATGGATTTCCAGTGTTTTGGTAAAGTGAGTGTGTGCAGAGAAAGATGTGCTCTATTTTGAAATGAAGAGTTAGTATATATTTCACAAAATGTGTTTTTAGAAGAAAATATTCTATTTGGCCAATTGTGTTTTGTGGGTGTGAGTCTGTGTTAAGAGTTTAGAAAAAATATCTGAAGTATGGGTAAACGCTTGTTAATGATTGAAAAAAACTTTAAGCAATGGATGTCCAGCAAATTCCTTCATCTAAACGCTAAGAAAACAGAAATGTTGATTATCGGTCCTGCTAGACTCAGGCACCTGTTTAAGAATACCACATTAAAATTCGATAACAAAACAATCATACAAAGTGACTCGGTGAAGAATCTCAGTGTTATTTTTGACCCAACTCTCTCGTTATGCTGCACATTGAGTGTTACTAAAACAACCTTCTTTCATCTCCGAAATATCGCAAGAATCTTTCCTATGTTGTCCATCAGAGACAATGAGCTCATTATACATGTGTTCGTTACATCTCGTCTCGATGACTGTAACGCAAATGTATAACCCACGTCACATATGATACTTTTTAAAGATGACGTGTCAACTGACTTTAAGCTCCCTCTGGATTGCTGCCGCTACTCTAATTAGTACAGTTTGGAAGCAATCAGCTGCTCCTGTTGTGGCTGGCAGCAGATGTCGGAAGACTGATGCTGAAGCGACACATAATATCTTCTTTCATTGTAAATTATCCACTCAATGGTAAGATGCAAAGACTTAAGTCAACATGACCATCATCTATGTAGTAGTTAGAGTTCCGTGCAGCGCTTTGAATTGGTTGATGGCATAATGCGCACCCTGAACTCCATTGTAAAAATATTTGTGATGTGTACATTTTCAGAATGTGCTTGTTTTACTTTTGGCCAAAGTAAACAATCTGAAAATGTCTTTATTTTTAAGTTATTATGCCATGATTTTACCAGTCCGGCCCACTTGGTAATAAATTTGGCTCCATGCGGCCACTGAGCTAAAATGAGCTGTAATGTATAATTTTCGGATCGCCCATGTCCAGCATCAAAAGATTACAATTGGTACAAAATGCGGCTGCTAGACTTTTGACTAGGACAAGTAAGCTTGATTATATTACGCCTATACAGGCCCACCTGCACCGGCTCCCGGCACGACTTTAAGTTTGTATTACTTATGTACAAAATATTAAATGGAAAATCACCATCTTATCTTGCTGATTGTATTGTAGCCTCTGTTCTGTCCAGAAACCTACCAAGAACGTTGGCTTATTAGTGATTACCACAGCCCAAAAAAAGTCTACAGGCTCTAGAGCATTTTCTATTTGGGCTCCAGTACTCTGGAATGCTCACCGGCAACAGTTAGAATGCCACCTCGGCAGAAGCATTTAAGTCGCACCTCAAAACTCATCTATATACTGTAGCTTTTAAATAGTTTAAGACCAGTGAACCTGCCACTTTTCATTTTGCCCGCTCTCCTGCAAGGAGGGATTAAAAGAAGGCCATGGACCATCACTGGAGAGATACCAGTCTGGAGGAAGTGCTAGCTGTTTTAAGTCATGACCCGGGGTGGACCATTCCTCTATGACCTGGATGAAGACTACCTACAACACTCTGCTTGCCCCCGATGGACTGGATTCTCACATCATCATGAATAATTCGCAAAAAGTGTACCAACTTGGCATCCGTTGCAGCCGGTCAGAATGACATTGATTAATCCCGCCCCTAACATAGGTTGTGTTCACCTGACTTCACGTCCCGCTCGTTAACTATGCAAGGCTTGCAGTGGTGGGCCAACGAGCGTCTGTTGTCATAACATTCTTGGCAGCATTTTTGCCTTTCTTGAAAGAAAAATGCCCAATGCTTGCATTGTTTTAGGCTGTTGGAACCTTTCAAATCGCGAAAAGGATAAAAATGTCTTCAGAGTACCTCGAGAAGAAATCAAAAAGGGCGAAAAATGTCAAGATTTTACAAAAGAAGATGAAAAAGGGGGCACACACTCCAGTCCAATAAGGCTAAGTGGAAGAATGCACGTAAGTTTGCAGTAATCTCTTCGTTAAAGGTTTGTACTTTTAACATTTTGTATTTCCCATTGAAGTATTATTTTAATATTATTTGTATTTCTTAAAACTCATTTTTGCTACTAGTGTTTTGTAAAACACCAACTTGGCAAGTTGAAATAAAAAGGGGGAAATGTGAGCAAAACCTAAGAGTTAAGCTTTTACCAAAGGTAGAAATCATAAATGAAGCTTTTAGTACATACTCAACATTGAGTATGTACAATGGGCTCACCACTCATGGGAGGGGCCATAGAGGTCGGGTGCATTGTGAGCTGGGCGGCAGAGGAAGGCAGGGCACTTGGCGGCCTGATCCTCGGCTACATAAACTAGCTCTTGGGACGTGGAACGTCACCTCGCTGGGGGGGAAGGAGCCTGAGCTCGTGCGCAAGGTAGAGAAGTTTCCGGCTGGATATAGTCGGACTCACCTCGATGCACAGCAAGGGCTCTGGAACCAGTTCTCTCGAGAGGGGCTGGACTCTCTTCCACACTGGCATTGCACGCAGTGAGAGGCGACGAGCTGGGGTAGCAATTCTTGTTGTCCCCCGGCTCAAAGCCTATACGTTGGAGTTCAACCCAGTGGACGAGAGGGTAGCCTCCCTCCGCCTTCGGGTGGGGGGACGGGTCCTGACTGTTGTTTGTGGTTAGGCACCAAACAGCAGTTCAGAGTACCCACCCTTTTTGGATACATTCGAGGGAGTACTGGAAAGTGCTCCCCCGGGTGATTCGCTTGTCCTACTCGGGGACTTCAACGCTCATGTTGGCAACGACAGTGAAACCTGGAGAGGCGTGATTGGGAAGAATGGCCGCCCGGATCTGAACCCGAGTGGTGTTTTTGTTATCGGACTTTTGTGCTCGTCACAGATTGTCCATAACAAACACCATGTTCAAACATAAGGGTGTCCATATGTGCACTTGGCACCAGGACTCCCTAGGCCGCAGATCCATGATCGACTTTGTAGTTGTGCCATCGGATTTGCGGCCTCATGTTTTGGACACTAGGGTGAAGAGAGGGGCGGAGCTTTCTACCGATCACCACCTGGTGGTGAGTTGGCTGCAATGGTGGGGGAGGATGCCGGACAGACCCGGCAGGCCCAAACACATTGTAAGAGTCTGCTGGGAACGTCTGGCAGAGTCTCCTGTCAGAGAGAGTTTCAATTCCCACCTCCGGAAGCACTTTGAACATGTCACGAGGGAGGTGCTGGACATTGAGTCCGAGTGGACCATGTTCCGCACCTCTATTGTCGGGGCGGGTGATTGGAGCTATGGCCGCAAGGTAGTTGGTGCCTGTCGTGGCGGTAATCCTAGAACCCATTGGTGGACACCGACAGTGAGGGATGCCGTCAAGCTGAATAAAAAGTCCTATCGGGTTCTTTTGGCTCATAGGACTCCGGAGGCAGTGGACAGGTACCGACAGGCCAAGCGGTGTGCAGCTTCAGCAGTCGCGGAGGCAAAAACTCGGACATGGGAGGAGTTCGGGGAAGCCATGGAAAACGACTTCCGGACAGCTTCGAAGCGATTCTGGACCACCATCCTCGCCTCAGGAAGGGAAAGCAGTGCACTGTCAACACCGTGTATGGTGCGGATGGTGTTCTGCTGACCTCGACTGCGGATGTTGTGGATCGGTAGAGGGAATACTTCGAAGACCTCCTCAATCCCACTAACACGTCTTCCTATGAGGAAGCAGTTTCTGGGGCATCTGTGGTAGGCTCTCCTATTTCTGGGGCTGAGGTTGCTGAGGTAGTTAAAAAGCTCCTCGGTGGCAAGGCCCCGGGGGTGGATGAGATCGGCCCGGAGTTCCTTAAGGCTCTGGATGCTGTGGGGCTGTCTTGGATGACAAGACTCTGCAGCATCGCGTGAACATCAGGGGCGGTGCCTCTGGATTGGCAGACCGGGGTGGTGGTTCCTCTCTTTAAGAAGGGGAACCGGAGGGTGTGTTCCAACTATCGTGGGATCCTACTCCTCAGCGTTCCTGGTAAGGTTTATTCAGGTGTACTGGAGAGGAGGCTACGCCGGATAGTCCAACCTCGGATTCAGGAGGAACAGTGTGGTTTTCGTCCTGGTCGTGGAACTGTGGACCAGCTCTATACTCTCGGCAGGGTCCTTGAGGGTGCATGGGAGTTTGCCCAATCAGTCTACATGTGCTTTGTGGACTTGGAGAAGGCATTTGACCGTGTCTCTCGGGAAGTCCTGTGGGGAGTGCTCAGAGAGTATGGGGTATCGGACTGTCTGATTGTGATGGTTCGCTCCCTGTACGATCAGTGTCACAGCTTGATCCGCATTGCCAGCAGTAAGTCGGACACGTTTCCAGTGAGGGTTGGACTCGGCCAAGGCTGCCCTTTGTCACCGATTCTGTTCATAACTTTTATGGACAGAATTCCTAGGCGCAGTCAAGGCGTTGAGGGGATTCAGTTTGGTGGCTGCAGGGTTAGGTCTCTGCTTTTTGCAGATGATGTGGTCCTGATGGCTTCATCTGGCCAGGATCTTCAGCTCTCACTGGATCGGTTCGCAGCCGAGTGTGAAGCGACCGTGATGAAAATCAGCATCTCCAAGTCCGAGTCCATGGTTCTCGCCCGGAAAAGGGTGGAGTGCCATCTTCGGGTTGGGGAGGAGACCCTGCCCCAAGTGGAGGAGTTCAAGTACCTAGGAGTCTTGTTCACAAGTGAGGGAAGAGTGGATCGTGAGATCGACAGGCTGATCAGTGCGGCATCTTCAGTAATGCGGACGCTGTATCGGTCCGTTGTGGTAAAGAAGGAGCTGAGCCGGAAGGCAAAGCTCTCAATTTACCGGTCAATCTACGTTCCCATCCTCACCTGTGGTCATGAGCTTTGGGTTATGACCGAAAAGACAAGATCATGGGTACAAGCGGCCAAAATGAGTTTCCTCCGCCGGTGGCGAGGCTCTCTCTTAGAGATATGGTGAGAAGCTCTGTCATCCGGGAGGAGCTCAGAGTAAAGCCGCTGCTCCTCCACATGGAGAGGAGCCAGATGAAGTGGTTCGGGCATCTGGTCAGGATGCCACCCGAACGCCTCCCTAGGGAGGTGTTTAGGGCACGTCTAACCGGCAGGAGGCCACGGGGAAGACCCAGGACACGTTGGGAAGACTATGTCTCCCGGCTGGCCTGGGAAAGCCTCGGGATCCCCCGGGAAGAGCTGGACGAAGTGGCTGGGGAAAGCAAAGTCTTAGGCTGCTGCCCCCGCGACCCGACCTCGGATAAGCGGGAGAAGATGGATGGATGGATGGATGGGGAAAAACACACATACTCGTAAACAGTGCGTTCAACAAAAAGGGACCAAACATGGCTGCAGACACAATGAAATGCAACCTTACTCAAGCAAAACGATGCATGATTAATCTGGGAGAGTCTTGATACCAATTTCCTTGACCCAGCCACACACAAACAAGTTGTAGGCATCCATGCTTTTGCAAGTTTTTATCTGTTTTGTCGTGTAGAATGACGTCTGGAGCACCAGATAGTTTGACATGTCTGGGAACGCAATTGACAGTTAATCCTTGAGATCACTCAACAAATCTAATTTAGGGATACATTTTATTGCATAATTAGCATTTTTTGCTCGTATCTGGTAAGATCTAGGGCTCTTGCGTACTTAGATAGGTCGCACTTTGTTTACTGCACAGTAGCCATGTTGGTTTGGTAGCCCACCACTTCGTTCACTTCTGTTCAAAAGTCACGTGTCCGAATACAACCTGTTCTAAGATTCTGCATTTTTGGTTCACTGTAAACTTTTTATTTTTAGTAGGGTCTTGAAGTACCTATGCAAAAGCACAGAGAAAATTAGTGCATTCCTGATTCATTCTTTTAATAAATTACATTATATACAATTATTTAGACGACTCAAAGTGAAAAAAAAAAATTTAATAATAAAATGCTGATGTATATAAAAATCATTCACGCTTGAAAGATAACATTTATTACATATAATTATTTCTGTTGTTAGTATTTTGCAGCCTCCAACAAATAACAGGAGTTAGAAACATTTTGTGCCATTTGTTTACAACTGAATGGAATGCTTACGTGGGGTAGTAGATCCACAGCGATCGTTCTGCCACACAATTCCTCAATCCTAACGAGGGGAAATTACACTTCAACGACTGTCGTTGGCTTTGACAGTAGGATTGCTTGTTTGCATCAAAACAGTTATTTTTCTCATTACCATAGGACAAAACCATGTGTGCCTAGGCACACCCTGCTAGTTTTGGAGTATAAATATTTGGTGTTTTGGCAGCAGCCGCTAGACTGACCAATCTAAGGCCCTGTTTACACTAAGCCGGATAAGGTTATCAAGGGTAAATCCCTGGTATTTCAATTAACTGGAATCCAGTGGGCTGTGGGTCCCTATTGTAGTGAATCACACCTGAGCCATCATAAATTAATCAAATCTATATTAGACACGTAAACAATGTGATAAAGAACATTTTACATTAATCAAACTAGGGATCTAGATATGTGGTCAGTACACTCCTCACTCTTTTGCCTTCACCTTCATTGTCCATTCGTTTTTGGTGACTTTATACACTCTGGACCTAGACGTTGAGTCTGCGACATACATGGCGGACAATAACTGATACAGCCTGCTTTGCCAGTCCAAATGCATTCGCTGTTTTCCGTAGTTTTCCCTCGACGGCCAGGTAATACAAAGCACACGCTACCTTTTTTATCACATCCACGGGAGCTTGCATTCTCATTGACTCTCTTTCGACAAATGGACAGAGTTTTTCGCTAAGTAGAATCACAGCTGACCTGGACAATGGAAAGTTCTCTTGCCGTGTGAGAAGTGTTATATCCGAAATAGCTGCAATCGCTTTCTCTTAAGGTATTCATGTGTGATTTCCACAAGCATCTGTACATGTAGAAGAAGAAACACGGGCATGTCTGGATGACTCGCCTCCATATTTCCAGTTGTTAGCACTGCGTTACGAAACTGATTTATTATGAAGCTGGCTGTGGCGTGTTCTTTCTGACATCACGTCAGTGTGTGGGGCGCGGTCATTTCCTCTCCGAACTCAATTTGTAAATGATCAATGAGTCCATACAAAGCTAAGAACCGGACATTCAAAAAATACATGGCGCACTTACCCGTGTAAAAATTGTCCGAGGAGGGGGACCTTAAACAATAGTTTAGTGTGGCTGAAACGGGGCTTAGGCTAAATAATTATTCGTCTAAGGGGTTGTTATCCGGCTTAGTGTATAGACGTAGCCTAAGGCTAAACCGGATAAGGTTATC
Source organism: Entelurus aequoreus (assembly GCF_033978785.1). Classification (NCBI taxonomy): domain Eukaryota; kingdom Metazoa; phylum Chordata; class Actinopteri; order Syngnathiformes; family Syngnathidae; genus Entelurus; species Entelurus aequoreus. The sequence continues at coordinate 36,370,763 of NC_084737.1, read as the reverse complement.
CAGGGTATATCACACCTAACCTTATCCATGTCCACACACAACAATGCCACCGTTTAAGACCCCCGCCCCCCTCCGTCCACCGGCGCAACGCGACCTAGTACGAATGCGCGAAAAAACCCCTGAAAAAAACTCCTGAGCGTCCATCTGCTCCAATATCTCCAGTAATGACTTTACTTCACTGTGAAGTTATTTAAAAGAGCTATATTGTAATTTGTTTGCTGTGCATTTTACAGTTGTTTGCTGTGTTTTGTGTGCAAGTTTTTAAATTAAAATGTATCTCCTTTGAACAATATCCAGTGTTGTGGTATTTCAATTAACTAGAATCCAGTGTGCTGTGGGGCCCTATAGTAGTGAATCACACCTCAGACATCATACATGAATCACATCTTTAATCGAAATGAGCACGAACTGATGAAGCCTTCTCGGATGAGAGGCGAAATGTCTGCTAAGATAAACCAAACAGTCCAGATCGATTGAATGTCCTAAGTGATGTTTTATTATGTTTGTTGGCTCTCATGATGTGTCTGCAGAGAGTAATAATCAGTGATGAGGGAAAAAAAAGCAAACGTTGTGATGCGTTTTTTAAATGTATTCTTAGAATGATCAAAATACGTAAATATAAAATGTTTCTATAAATGTGTCCCTTACTACATTACGTATGTACTAACATCATGTACATAAAACCTCAGTGGAGGTGTTTGGATGTTTTCTTAAGGGCTTTATAGGCAGTCCATTGTAAGCTGACTTTTGATCGCATTTATTTAAGTAATTAATTTACAATGCATTAAAAAATATATAACATCCGTCTTCATGTCTCTCATAATGATTGTGAGCGATAGGCAAAATTCCAAAAAAAAGTGCAGTTCCCCTTTAAAGGCCTACTGAATTTTTTTTTTTAAATTTAAACGGGGATAGCAGATCCATTCTGTGTCATACTTGATCATTTCACGATATTGCCATATTTTTGCTGAAAGGATTTAGTATAGAACAATGACGATAAAGTTCGCAACATTTGGTCTCTGATAAAAAAAGCCTTGCCCCTACCGGAAGTAGCGTGACGACACCGGAGGAAGGACTGCTAATATTTTCCTATTGTTTACACCAGCAGCGAGAGAGATTCGGACCGAGAAAGCAACGATTACCCCATTAATTTGAGCAACGATGAAAGATTCGTGGATGAGGAACGTTAGAGTGAAGGACTAGAATGCAGTGCAAGACATATCTTTTTTCGCTCTGACCGTAACTTAGGTACAAGCTGGCTCATTGGATTCCACACTCTCTCCTTTTTCTATTGTGGATCACGGATTTGTATTTTAAACCACCTCGGATACTATATCCTCTTGAAAATCAATCAATCAATCAATCAATGTCTATTTATATAGCCCTAAATCACAAGTGTCTCAAAGGGCTGCACAAGCCACAACGACATCCTCGGCACAGAGCCCACATACGGGCAAGGAAAACTCACCCCAGTGGGACGTCAATGTGAATGACTATGAGAAACCTTGGAGAGGACCGCATATGTGGGTAACCCCCCCCCCCCCCAGGGGAAAATGAGAGTCGAGAACGCGAAATGGACATTCACAGTGACTTTTATCTCCATGACAATACATCGACGAAGCTCTTTAGCTACTGAACTAACGTGATAGCATCGGGCTCAAATGCAGATAGAAACTAAATAAATAAACCACTGACTGGAAGGATAGACAGAAGATCAACAATACTATTAAACCGTGGACATGTAAATACACGGTTAATAATTTCCAGCTTGGCGAAGCTTAAAAATGCTGTTGCTAACGACGCCATTGAAGCTAACTTAGCTACGGAGCTAACGTGATAGCATCGGGCTCAAATGCAGACAGAAACAAAATACATAAACCCCTGACTGGAAGGATAGACTGGAAATCAACAATACTATTAAACCATGAACATGTAAATACACGGTTAATGCTTTCCAGCTTGGCGAAGCTTAAAAATGCTGTTGCTAATGACGCCATTGAAGCTAACTTAGCAACGGGACCTCACAGAGCTATGATAAAAACATTAGCGCTCCACCTATGCCAGCCAGCTCTCATCTGCTCATCAACACCCGTGCTCACCTGCGTTCCAGCGATCGACGGAAGGCTGAAGGACTTCACCACGATCATCCGTGCGGTCGGTGGTTAGCGTCGGCTAGCCCGTCTGCTATCCAAGTCAAAGTCTTCCTAGTTGTGTTGCTGTAGTCCGCCGCTAATACACCGATCCCACCTACAACTTTCTTCTTTGCAGTCTTCATTGTTCATTAAACAAATTGCAAAAGATTCACCAACACAGATGTCCAGAATACTGTGGAATTATGAGATGAAAACAGAGCTATTTTGTATTGTATTCAATGGGGTACCGATACTTGCGTTTCACTGGTTACGTCACGCGCATACGTCATCATCCAAAGACGTTTTCAACCGGAAGTTTAGCGGGAAATTTAAAATTGCACTTTGTAAGTTAACCCGGCCGTATTGGCATGTGTTGCAATGTTAAGATTTCATCATTGATATATAAACTATCAGACTGCGTGGTCGGTAGTAGTGGGTTTCAGTAGGCCTTTAACTCACTGGACAAAAACATCAAGTTCACACGAGAGCATGTCTAAGACAATAAGTTGCTTTCTTTGGACTGCGGTGTCCACATTGGGGACGATTGGGGGCTTCATGACACTTTTTTTTTTAATGAAAAAAAACACACGTACTGACCAATACCTACTTTTTGACTCACACCTAGCCCAACGGTCAAATACAAAGAACATAACCACTTGAGGGCGGCCCTCAAAACCCGTGGTTACCTTGTTTTTCTCCTATCCAGCTACTCAGGCAAATCATATTGTTGATGTAGATGCCCATATTTGCTGTACAGATTTACTTTACAAAAGATACTTCTGTTGTTGCCTTTTCTGTATCTGACTTTAATAAATGGATTTATTATATTGTTTGGCGCAGCCGGACCAGAGCAGGAGGGGATAGAAAGAGAAAAAAGGAAGGCAGAGGGGCAAATTGCGGGGACAAGAGAGGGATAAGACAGAGAGACTGATTGATTGATTGATTGATTGATTGATTGAGACTTGTATTAGTAGGTTGCACAGTGAAGTACATATTCCGTACAATTGACCACTAAATGGTAACACCCGAATAAGTTTTTCAACTTCTTTAAGTCAGGGTCCACTAACTAAGACAACAACAAAAACATCAACAATAACAACAAGAGAACAGCATCAGCAAATTTGATATGTACAAATACAGGGCTCGAATTTAACCACGGTAACCACAGAAATAGTCGCAACAGCCCTCGTCATTTGCCGTAGTGCCCTAAAAAATTGACCAACATCTGCGGCAAGAACATGCTGTGACCGCCCTTGACATTTTACTTTTTAATGGACGAGGGATGTCACGGTAAACGGTACAATAATAATTTGCGATAAAATTCCAGACGGTTAGTAATACCGTCTAATTTTTTAATTACCGAAAACCCGTCATTTATTAATGCATTTTAGGCAACACAAAGTCAGGCGCATGCGCACTAGCGTCGTGTGGCTTGTTAATCATGGTGCAATAATGACACAACTTTTCTCCGGAGATTTTCCCTCGGAGTAAACGGAGCCAAGCGCTTGATTTAACATAATTTTCCCTCGCTTCCCGGCGTGCGCTTAAGAGCGCACTGCTGTTAGATGGAGACAGGTGTGGACAATATTGAAGACAGCCGCACTTGTCCCCACACTAAAAGTATACAGCAAAGGACAAAACTATTTGATGTTGCTTTTATTTTCTCTTTACAGCGTCCATCAGCTGCTGTGACAGAGTTAATGAGGTGAAGAAACATGCAGCAGGCGATGTGTCGTTAACGTTGTCACAAGTTGTTTATAAAGTCTTTAGTGTGTTGACTGGGATGCTCACTTGTCCTTTATTTAACTGCAAACTGTATCAGTGTTCAAATAACTGAACGAAGGCTGTGAAGATTGTGAATTCGATTTGAGAGGTGTCACTATTCTTTATTTTTGTTGGCCAAACACATGGTGTTGTTGGAGAAAAACAAAGCTTGTTTATTAGACTTCAACTTCATTAGCCTAACTGCTTTGTGTTTTATTTTGATATCAAAAGGTAAACACCATGTTTTTTTCACATTACTAGTGTTTTTTTCATGTCACAAAGGTATTACTTCAAAAACCCTTCATGTGGAACAGCATTTTGTTAATGTGTTATTGTGTATAGTTAATTTCTATACGACATATTTCTGCTCAAACTCTTAATGGATTTGTCCCGATACAGCATCTACATGTATATGTAAATGTACATAACTTAAAAAATAAATAACTAATTTAAAAAAATACCTCAATATCCTTAATAGCATTATTAAAAATGGAACTAAGAGGGACTACCCTCAATACTTCTTAGATGAAAATAAAAAAAATGACAATATAAAGGAAGTAGTTGAAAGCTTCAATAATTATTTTGTAAATATTGGACCAAAATTGGAAGAAAGGATTCCAGACCCAGTTCCAATTGAGGACTATAATGATACCATAGAGCGAAATCCCAACTCCATGTTCCTCAGTAATGTGACACAGGAGGAAATAGTTACAATCGTGAAAAAATGTAAATCTAAGACTTCAACTGATTGTAACGGAATTGATATGGAAACGATAAAAAAGGTTATTGAAGAGATCTCAGGACCATTAATGTATATTAGTAACCTATCATTTCAAACAGGTACATTTCCAAACAAAATGAAAATAGCTAAAGTTGCACCAATTTATAAGACTGGAGACAAACATCAATTTACAAATTATAGACCTGTTTCTCTACTTCCACAATTTTCTAAAATCATTGAAAAACTGTTCAATAACAGATTAGAAAGTTTCATGAATAAAAATAGAATACTCGAAGAGAACCAATATGGATACAGAGCTAATGTTTCAACTTCAATGGCTTTAATTGAAATTACAGAAGAAATTACCAATGCAATAGATAGTAAAAAATGTGCGGCAGCGGTTTTTATGGATCTAACTAAAGCATTTGACACAATTAATCACAATATTTTAATCGAAAAACTAGAACGATATGGCATCAGAGGGTTAGTCTTAAACTGGATAAGAAGTTATCTAACGAACAGGAAACAATACGTGAAGCTAGGCGAACACACGTCTACAACGCTAAATATATCCTGTGGTGTACCTCAGGGATCAATACTAGGACCTAAATTATTCAATCTCTATATAAATGACATTTGTAAAGTTACAAAAGATTTAAAGTTAGTATTATTTGCGGATGATACAACAGCGTTTTGTTCAGGAGAGAACACACAGGAGATAATACAAATAATAACAGAAGAAATTAACAAATTAAAAAGATGGTTTGACAAAAACAGACTATCGTTGAATCTTAGTAAAAGTAAAATAATGCTATTTGGTAACAGTAGAAGAGAAAGTCAAACACAAATACAAATAGACGGAATAGAAATTGAAAGAGTAAACGAAACCAAATTTCTAGGTATAATGATTGATGATAAATTGAACTGGAAATCTCACGTAAAAAATATACAACATAAAGTTGCAAGAAACACGTCAATAATGAATAAAGCAAAACATGTTCTAGACCAAAAATCCCTTCATATTCTCTACTGCTCACTAGTGTTACCATATCTGAGCTACTGTGTAGAAATATGGGGAAATAATTACAAAAGTACACTTCAATCATTAACGGTGTTACAAAAAAGATCAGTTAGAATAATACATAATGTTGGATATAGAGAACATACAAACCCTTTATTTATTGAATCAAAAATACTGAAATTCCACGACATAGTGAATTTGCAAACAGCTAAAATTATGCACAAAGCAAACTATAACCTGCTACCCAAGAATATACAACAATTCTTCTCAAAAAAAGAGGAGAAATATAATCTTAGAGAAAAACGTAATTTAAAACATTTGTTTGCACGTACAACACTTAAGACCTTCAGTATATCAGTATGTGGAATTAAATTATGGAATGGATTAAGCAAAGCAATCAAACAATGTACTAATATGATACACTTCAAGAAACTCTTCAAACTTAAAGTGTTTACAAAGTACAAAGAAGAAGAACCATGACAAACATTCTCAATTTATTTCATCCATCCATTCATTCATTCTTAAAGTAATCTTACTTATCTCATCATATGAAATATGACTTACTTCACCAATTATTATTATTAAATTCTTACTATTATTTATTTATTTATTTTTATTGTGATTACTTATGGAGTTTATTGTGAAAAAATTGTGAACAGGAAGTGAACAAAAAGTTTTGCAACTGTTATGTAAAGAAAAGGGGTAGGATTAAATAAGCTCTGCTTCTTCCTACTCCTTTTCGAACATGTTGAAAAGAAACTGGAAATTGTGATGTATCATGTTGTATGCTTGCATGTTCGAAATAAACTCAAACTCAAACTCAAACTCCCTCCCTCTATCAAAATGTAAAAAATAGAGATAAAGGCATCATGAAATGACAAAATAAGTGTATATATATATATATATATACAAATATATGTGTGTGTGTGTGTGTGTGTGTGTGTGTGTGTGTGTGTGTGTGTGTGTGTACATAATGTATGGATGCATGCTTTATATATATAGATATGTATGTTTGTGGGGACTAATAATGTGATTAAAATTGGGGGAAATCAAGGCTATGGAGGGTCCCTACCATGCCGAGCCCTCCAGACCCTAAGTGTCTAACATGCAGCTAAAATTGAGGGATGGACGAGCAGGGGACAAGTCAGGAGGACTGGAGCCCCATAGAGGCATCCTCATCCCCCTGCAGGACAATCCCTCAAAGTCTTGTGTGTGTGCGTGTGTGAGTGTGTGTGTGTGTGTGTGTGTGTGTGTGTGTGTGTGTGTGTGTGTGTGTGTGTGTGTGTGTGTGTGTGTGTGTGTGTGTGTGTGTGTGTGTGTGCCATAAGTAGGAGCAGCAGAGGGCTGGACACACCCCCCAGTGCCCTCCCAGTCCACACAGGAGGCAACCAAGAACCACGGTCAGGAGCCCCCGCCACAGCCCATGACCCTGCAGGCCCTCCACAGTCCGCCACCTGCCAAAACAAAGCCAGCACCCGCCCGGCCCAACCCGACTCTGCGGAGTCCACACCAGCAACCCCATGTAAAAAAACTGCACAGCCCTCATGCCCAACGCGAACACTGCATCCCGGTATTTATTCATAAGTACATACAGTTCGAGAAGGATCAAGAAATGTGAAATTCAAGGAGCCCAACCACACACCTCATCACAAAATCTGTCGAAATAACAGGTTTGAAAGCCTTTGGGAGGTGCACGTCAAGGTCTGCGGGAGGATTCGCTAACGCTAGCTATGTTACGCAAGAGTATTTTCTATTTCCCTATTTCAGCATTATCTTGAAAATACACCTGTTCCGAATTGCTTTTGATTTACAACTCTTTAAAACTTACACATTTAGCAATACATCAGATTACAATATTTTATACTTGCTTTCTGTATGCTCTTTTTAGCTGCATTTGTTTTGTTTCCTATGCTTTTTTAAAAAGTATTTCCTGCTCTTATATTTGCTATTTTAAACTGTTGTATTTGTTTGTTTTGAGTTTTGTGAAACACGCTCCAAAGACATGCACCTGGGGATAGATTGATTGGCAACACTAAATTGGCCCTAGTGTGTGAATGTGAGTGTGAATGTTGTCTGTCTATCTGTGTTGGCCCTGTGATGAGGTGGCGACTTGTCCAGGGTGTACCCCGCCTTCCGCCCGATTGTAGCTGAGAGAGGCTACAGCGCCCCCCGCGGCCCCAAAGGGAATAAGCGGTAGAAAATGCATGGATGGACGCTCCATAAATAAATGTTAATATTATTACTAAAATTAAAAACAAATGGGTGAGGAAGTAAGGATGACAGACTCAATAACATTTTCATAGCAGATCAGGTCCATCTGAGAAACTCAGAAGACTTTCTAACACACACAGCATTCCAGTAAACTTGAAACCTAGGAATACCCCACGACATCGGCTAGAGCATCCCAAAGACTGGACAACCCATACCCAGAAAAACAACCTGACGTATGCTGTCCTGTGCCGTGACAAATTCACTGATTCATAAAACATCCACAGACGAGAAAACACTCAAGACTCAGCTGTCTACCTGCACCTCAAAGAGAAACAGGATTTTTTTTTAGGACAAAAATGTACATAATCTGGAAAGGGAAAATGTATGGTGTAAAAATGGGAGTGAGGGAAGCCATCTATTATACAGCAAGGATTTTTTTTTAAACATCCCTGAACAGAGGAGGGGATCCGCCTATCCCAAACATACAATACTGTGTTTTCAACCCTTAAGAGAGTCGATAATTTAGCCTAACAACAGGACATAAGTGAATTGTGAATTATATTTATATAGCGCTTTTTCTCTAGTGACTCAAAGCGCTTTACATAGTGAAACCCAATATCTAAGTTACATTTAAACCAGTGTGGGTGGCACTGGGAGCAGGTGGGTAAAGTGTCTTGCCCAAAGACACAACGACAGTGACTAGGATGGCGGAAGCTGGAATCGAACCTGGAACCCTCAAGTTGCAACCAAGAACCACGGTCAGGAGCCCCGCCACAGCCCATGACCCTGCAGGCCCTCCACAGTCCGCCCCCTGCCAAAACAAAGCCAGCACCCGCCCGGCCCAACCCGACTCTGCGGAGTCCACACTAGCAACCCCATGCAAAAAAACTGCACAGCCCTCATGCCCAACGCGAACACTGCATCCCGGTATTTATTCATAAGTACATACAGTTCGAAGAAGTTCAAGAAAAGTGCAATCCAAGGAGCCCAACTACACACCTCATCACAAAATCTGTCGAATCAACAGGTTTGAAAGCCTTTGGGAGGTGCACGTCAAGGTCTGCGGGAGGATTTGCTAACGGCCACTCTACCAACCGAGTTATACCGACATAGACAAGTTTTGTTTTAGGTGCCCCGTTGACCTTTGATACACTTGAAAGGAATGATAACGAGGATGATTTCATCCTTACGACTGTTTTTGTGCAGGCAGAGTTCTCTCTTTTTTGCATTTGAACCGCTGTCGTTTCGTGCTACAATATACTGCAATGGGTGCAAGGGTGTTTCCATCGACTATACAATTAATCACACTAAAATTGCAATGTATTAAAAAAAATAAGAATTAAATTACACAGTGTAGAGTCTTAGGGCATGTTAAAAGCATGATAAAACTTAATAGGCTAGTTAAGTTTGAACAAGCCTGTAAAAAATGTAAAAAAGTAAAACATTTGAAAACATTTGGTAGTGGGGCGGCCCTCAAATTACAATATATCGCAAGTGGCGGTATGGCTGTCAATGGAACTGGTTCCCTTGTATTTATGATAATGTGACTGCTGACAAAATCAGCAGAATAAATTCTAATGTATTAATGTATTATTATCATTTGCTCACAATGAGCCAAATACTTCAGGAAGCATTGGACTGCGCTTGAGAGTGTAGATGAACAATGACTTGATGTATACTGCAGAAGCAACCATATAGTTGGTGAGCTGTGTTTAAGCTTTATGCTCCTAACATCTGTAACAGTCTTCCAGAATTGATTGATTCATTGATTGAAACTTTTATTAGTAGATTGCAAAGGAAGAGAATACATTATATGAAACAGTACAGTTTACACAGTACAGTACATTATCCGTACAATTTACTACTAAATGGTAACACCCAAATACGTTTTTCAACTTGTTTAAGTCGGGGTCCACGTTAATCAATTCATGGTAAGAAAATGTGAGACAGGCTTTAACTTTGGCAATGTTCAAATCCAGGTTGAAAACACTTCTTTTTAGCTGTGCATATTAAACTGAAAATATTTAATCAACATTTCAATCAACAATTCATGATTATTTTCATCCATGATTGTATGTACCTTCTTATAATTGTATGCATCTGTAAAGCACTTTGAATAGCTTTGCATAGGAATTGTGCTTAATAAAATAAACGTGTCATGTCTTAGATTTTTTTAAAGCAAACCAGTGTAATGTTATGCAATGGCCAGGTCAATCATCTGACCTGAATCCGATTGAGCATGCATTTCACTTGCTGAAGACAAATCTGAAACGAATTAAAATGCCTGAGGAAGAAGTAGAAACTGAAGACAGTTACAGCCGAGGCCTGGCAGAGAATCAGCAGGGATGGTACCCAGCATCTGCTTATGTCTAGTAGTGATGGGGGAGTAATGAACTAATTATTCAAAATCTGCCTTTTTATTTTTTTACCAAATCGGGACTCACAGGTTCCTGTTGCCATTCATTGTTCAATGACTCGGCTCTGCCACAGCTAATTAAATTAAAAAAGGAAACCAGGTAATATGTAATAATTTAAGCAACTGTTGCTCTAAATGCACAATGTATTGGCCCCATGGAAAAAACAACAGATTTGTCGCAAGTATTGCATCAAATCAACTCTCCTTGCTGCTTTCTGCCTGAGCTGAATCACTGGATGTTTTACGGAGACTCGACAATATTGAAGGAACCCTTGATTCTCACTGAATCCCAATTTCGTACGTCCATTTATATATTGTCTGCATGGTTCTCCGCTGGTTGCTATTTTTCTTCTTATTCGTTTTTGTTAAATCATGTTTGTTCATGCAGAATTCGGGTCTTGAAGCACTAGAGTCTGACTCAGAGGTG